>NW_027611680.1:688453-1376906 GCF_964261635.1 Lissotriton helveticus
CCCCCTGGGCAGAAATAAAGTTAAATGATAAAGAAGAAATAGAATAGTGAAGAAGAAAAGAAAAGAGTTTTAAAAAGTAGTTTAAAATTAACTAAAAGTAGCAGAAAACACAAAAATATAGAGCTAGAAAAATAGAGGGATAGATAATAAGTAAAATAGATCAAATAAACTTCAAACAAGCAAAGGATGGCAGAGATTCAGAGAGGATACAGAAAGCATGCCCAGAACCATAGCAATGAATGAGAAACAAGATGGCCGCGCCCATTCACGACCGCGTGGGTAAGTTCGCGCGAGATTTTACTCGCGATCACGTGCGAAATTGTACTAGCGAGCAGCACACTTTGCGAGATTACACATAGCGGCCGGAAACGGAATTACGTCACGCAAACAAGATGGCCGCGCCCGTGTACGACCGCGTGGGTAAGTTCGCAAACCTATCACTACAAGCGCCTTGCGAACATGCAAAAAATCACGCGAACATACACGCCGCAAACAAAAAATTAATGTATTCGCACGCATTCGCGGCTTCCGAAATCGATCTCGCACGGATTCGCGCCCCGCGAATAGCGCGAAATTGCAGAAAAACGATTTTTGCTAAATTGAAAGCAATCACCAGGTGCAAAAGTTCAAACTTAACATTAGTAACCATTCACTCTAGTGCTTCCTGAGGGGCCCCTCCAGAGTTCAGTTGCCTATTTGCAACTATTGTATGACCCTGCTATGACCCAAACAGCAGGCTCATAGAATAGCTACAAGTAGACCATAAAGGTCCTGTGAAAAAAAATAGCACTGCAACAGAAAGCAAATTACAGATAAGGAAGGAAGCAGGTGCCAGCCAGACTGAAAGTTTCAAAATTACTGACACATTAATCACCCCCAAATTAATTCATGGCAGTTGAAGAAGGGCAGGTGTGCTTGCTTTCACTGCAACAGAAAGCAAATTACAGATAAGGAAGGAAGCAGGTGCCAGCCAGACTGGAAGTTTCAAAATTACTGACACATTGATCAACACCAAATTAATTCATGGCAGTTGAAGCAGGGCAGGTGTGGTTTCTTTTTTTCACCCCCATAATATACAGTGATAAACAAACCTAATGGGTGGCTGTGAGGATGTACCAGAGGGTGGCATGGGTGTACCAGAGGGTGGCAGTGTTGAAACAGAGGGTGCTGTGAACCTGTGATGATAAACCAGACGTAGAAACAACATAGTCGCGGCCGTTGCGAGCCGAAAAGTAAGTTCGCAATTGCGAAATGGTCCACAAATCCTCGCGAACGCGCGCCAACACAAAAAACGTAAAAATCCATAAATCCGCGAGAGTTCGCGTATTTTTGCGGATTGCGAATCCGTAAATACGCAAATTCGCGTGCGCGAGATCCGCTAGATCCGCCCATGCTTATAAAATTTACAAAACAAAATGCAATGTAACATCGATTGTGCAGATGTATCATCGCATGGGCATAAGATCAGGTTTTTGGACCAAGAATTTACTGCAGGGAACGTAAGTAGTCTGAAAAAGCTTCCCCCCCTAAAGCGTGTCAGTAGCATACGAGAATAACTACTTTGTGTGGAAATCAAATATTGCTGAATGCCCTGTCCATTTAGAATCAGTTGGTTCTCTACGACAGAGATCTTACTTTTCTCTAACATCCAGCGTTTGTTCTCCAGAAAAACTAGACAGATTTCTTTCAGCTTCTTTCTTGATATTGTCACTAAACAAGTCGGGGATTCAAAATATTCGGAATGTCCGATATCTCTTAGGAAGTTTTTTACATATGTAAACCCATCAATTCTAAGAGCCCCCTGGAGTTTTAGACATTCCATAATTATATCTCGCTTAAGTCCAGTCTCGTCCGTGGTCCATACCTTGTGCCATAATAAAATGGGACTAACTTTAATGAAGTCCAAAATGAAGTCCAAAATATAAGCTAGACCTACTTCTTTATGACACATGTATGTGGAGGTAGACCTAGGAGCTGCTAGTAGGTACCGGAGGAATGCGTTCTCACAAAGTTGGATTTCGTGAGTATCCGCTATCCCCCAGATTCCTGCACCATATGTTACGGTGGACACACATTTTGACTTATATATGTCCACCAAAACTGGCACAGGTCGCCCCCCTAATTTATTAGCAAAATTTCTCACCGCTCCAATGGCGAGTGAGAAAGCTAGTTTCCTTGTATGAGCTGCTGATGACCAGGTCCCCTTCTTGTAAAAGTTGATGCCCAGGTAAGAAAATGTGCTGGTTGTGTTTATCTTTGTGTTTGATAAAAAGATCTTGCACACGGGGTTTCTCTTTGTATTACAACACATGCTAAAAGTCTTGCTAATATTAATTTTTAATCCTCTTGTGCTCATATAATTTGAAAAATTGGCACGTGCTCTCTGTAGACCAACTTGAGTCCTGGCCATAATTACCGCATCGTCTGCGTATAATAAAATTGGGACTGAGAGGTCTCCAATTTGGGGGTAATCCTGTTTATCTTTGGTAAGATGGGATGCCACGCTATTTATATATAAATTAAATAAAAACGGTGTAAGTATGCATCCCTGTCTGACTCCTTTATTTATGGGGAATTTTGTGGTACACTCGCCGTTGTTCCCATACCGCACCCTCGCACCCGCCCCCCAACATAATTCTTTAATAAAATTCAGCAGGTTTAAGTCAATGCCTAGTTGCAGTAATGTGGACCATAAAAATTCATGATTCAGGCAATCAAAAGCCGAACTCAGGTCGACAAGTGTTAGATAAAGTTTGTCCCTTTTTGTCACCACATATTTAGCTATTATAATTGCTAAGTTTAGACCTTGTTCTGTGGTGCCTAATCCTGATCTAAAACCATATTGAAATTTTGATAAGATACCTGTTTCTTCCGCCCATAGCTGCAGTCTATTGAGTATTACCTTCCCTGCAACCTTCATTAAAGAATCCAACAATGAAATTGGCCGGTAACATTTTGGGTCATTACGGGCTCCTTTCTTGAAGATTGGGAACACAATGGCCTCTTGCCATGTAGGGAGAAACCCAGTTTTATTACAGCTATTTAGAACATTAGTTAAAAGGGGCGCCCAAAACTTAGCATTAGATTTATATATGTCTACAGGAACCCCATCCGGCCCAGGGGCTTTTTCTGCAGCGCTCTCTGCTATAGCAGTTTCGACTTCAGATAATGAAAAGGCGATGTCAATTGGGAATAGTCCATGAGCATTGATATCCTCTACTCCAAGTATTCCAGCATTCACATTCCCTGATAAATCATCTTTTTGATATAGCTCAGTGAATTAGTTAACCTAAGTGTCCTCATCTATTGCCACCTCTATTAAATCAGTTTTCCTATCTGCAAAAAAAGGGGCATTTACCGCCCTCCAGAATCCTATGTTATCTTTAGCCAAACAGGCTTGATGTAAGGCCTGCCACGCCTCCTGCTTTAATACCTTCTTTCGATTTTTTTATTGCACTATAATACATAGTTCTGGCATTTCTAATTGCGGCGACATTTCTGGGTTTGCTTTTAAGCACCAGCTTCAGATTTAGGTTCTCTCTCACCTATTTTAAAATCCTGTGTGTTCTTAACTCTGCCACCATCACCCTCGCTCGATTTAAGAAGCGTTTTAGTGTATTTTACTTGTGGTGCCTTTCCGCTTGATTAAAAAGCGTTTACCTGGTAGACACCTCAGCCGCATCTCTGCGCTGCCTGGGCCCACTCTCAGCTGAGCACTGACACTGAGAGTGTGGTCCCGGGGAGTCGAAGCCCCTGCAGCGGCCAATTTGGGTGTGAGTAAGCGCTCTGGTGTGCTCTAGCTGCCTATAAAAGGGGACGGCCGCTCTCCGCGTAGCGGACGCGATTGGTGGACGCGCCGGACTCACGCCGGACTCACGCCGGAGTCATGCCAGAGTCCTGCCCGTCTGCGCCCGTCCGCGCCAGTACGGGCCCAGGGACCATCAACCCTGTCCTCCCCACGGCTGTCCTAGTCACGTACCCGCGCTGCTCCCTTCTGCAATTAAAACACGCCACCACCTCGCCTAACTCCTTGTGTAAACACTCGCTAGACCCCTCACACAATCAACATTATTGCCGACACTGCCCCTACCAACTGATTAAGCCGGCAGAGATCAGGCAGACACAGGTGCACAAGCTCAATATGGCACTATTGAATTGCCGCTTCCTGCCTAAACATGCCTCGGAGATTTCACTCTTACTTCAGGATGCGACATTGGACGCACTGTTTCTTACAGAAACATGGTTAGGACCCAGCTCAGGCCCAGACATTGTCCAGGCCCTGCCTCCGGGCTACTCAATCCAGCACCTCGATCGAACAGGGAACATAGGAGGAGGGATCGCTATCCTTCATAAAGATCATTTAGTCTGTCGCTTGTTAGGCAGTCCATTACTTGACTGTGAAAACGTCCATTTTTCGATCACGCTTTCACCATCAGTCTCCTTCACGGGGCTTCTAGTATACCGTCCTCCAGGATCCTTAGGACAATTCCTCAAAACACTACTAGAATCGGTGGTGAACCTTGCCCGTGCGGCTTCCAATTTTACCATACTGGGAGATCCGAACCTCAATTTCGATAACCCACTAGATACCTTAGCTGTGGACCTGGCCCAAGACCTAGAGACATGCGAAATGGTTCAAAGAGTTCAAAAGCCCACACATTTAAAGGGACACCTGCTTGACCCCATATTCTTTAACATCTCGAATGTAATTACCTTGGACCCGATCCCTATCCCATGGTCAGACCATTTCATCATATCTTTCACCTGGACTGTCTCTCCCCCAGCCCCGGTCAAACCCTCTAGCACTAAACAGACAAGACACTGGTCCAAACTCAATATAAACGAATGGTCGGAAGCCCTAAAAAATACTTTACCGCCCGCCAACCCAGACATCAATGTAGCGAACCCAGAGTTTAACCAGTGGATAGAGAACTCATTGGACGCCATCCTACCTAGGAAATCTATAACCCAAAAAAGGGGATCCATCAATGGTTTAGCCCAGAGCTCCGAAAACTTAAACAGAGTTGTAAAAAGGAGGAGAGACAATGGAGAAAAGACTTTGATCCAGAGATAAAAACTAAATACAGGGCATCCATCAAATCCTACAAAGCTGCGCTAAATGCAACTAAAACAGCTTTCTACGCAGAGAAAATCATTGCATCCCCCAATTCATCGAAAGAGATTTTCAGAATTGTTAAAACTCTGTTGAAACCCCCTGACCCCCCATTTGCCCCAAACGCATCATGGCCCCGCTGTGAAGAACTTGCACTCTTCTTCCATAAAAAAATTCAAAAAATTCTTCTAGGTCTTCCACCCATCACCTTCCCCAAACCTCTCCCGCTATCTAAACCTTCCTCTCAAGGGACCTCCCCCGAACTCATCTCTTTTATCCCTCTCACCGAGGAATTGCTACCCCCCCTCCTCAACTCAATTAAAAGTGGCTCCCCCCTTGACCCTGTTCCTATCAACATCTTGAAATTAGCCTTGCCTATCTTGGCATCCCCTGTCATCAATCTGATTAACACCTCGCTTGAAGCAGGCACAGTCCCACGGGACTGGAAAATGGTCATGGTCAAACCTCTTTTAAAAAAACCTACCCTTGACCCTGGAGACCTATCCAATTACCGCCCCATCTCCCTCCTCCCGGGCATCAGTAAACTGGCAGAAAAATTCATAAACCACCAACTGTCCTCATTCCTGGAAAACTTTAATTTACTTCATCCCTCTCAAACAGGCTTCCGCCCGGGTCAAGGGACGGAGACGGCACTTCTTAAGGTGGTGGAAGAGTCTAGGAGGATCCTGGACACAGGTGGCAATGTGGCCATCATCCTCCTAGACCTCAGTGCCGCCTTTGATACGGTAAGTCACTGTATCCTTCTATCCCGCCTAAACAAAGTCGGAGTCTCGGGAAAGGCCCTTTCTTGGCTCGAATCCTTTCTTTGCGAGAGGTATTTTAAAGTATTTGAAGGCGATTGCCACTCTTCGCCGTTACCCCTGCAGTGTGGGGTCCCTCAGGGCTCCTCCCTTAGCCCCACACTTTTTAATGTGTACATGTCCCCCTTAGCCGAGATAGTGGCCCCCTACGGAATTGAATTAATCAGCTACGCTGATGACACTCAGTTCGTGGTCTCTCTGAATCAGGCTGATCTGTCCAACTCGAGCCTGAGCAATTGTCTCGATGAGGTATCAAAGTGGATGGGCCAGTCTCAGCTCAAACTGAACAACCAGAAGACTGAACTGATGTTATTGGGCAGGAAGGCATCATTCAACTCCCCCACGCTATGGCCTTCCTCTATGGGTGCGGGTCCGACCCCAAAAAGCGTGATCAAGAGCTTAGGATTTTGGTTAGATGATGACCTTTCATTCAAAACACAAGCCAGAAAAACTGCGGCCACCTGCTTTGGCTTCCTAAAATCCCTACGTAAAATCCTCCCTCAACTTCCTGATAGAGCCAAAAAAATCCTGGTCCAAGCTATGATTTTATCGAAGCTTGACTACGGTAATGCTCTCTACCTGGGAGCCCCGGTTTCTGTGATCCAGAAATTACAGGTGGTCCAGAATTCAGCAGCTAGACTGCTGACGAGCACGAACCATCGCTCCTCAGCCAAGCCAGCGCTAAGATCACTCCACTGCCTACCAATAAAAGAACGGGTACACTTCAAAGCCCTCTGTACGGCCCACAAAATCCTGCAAGGCAAAGGCCCCCCTATCCTTAACAAGCTGCTCAAACCATACAAAACGACCAGAAACCTCCGCTCCAACGATCTTAACCTGGCACAAGTCAATTGAATCAACAAGGCTCGTTCGGGTGGTCGCCTCTTTTCCTATAACACCTCAAAGTTATGGAACTCTCTGCCCCCCCCCCACTTCGTCAGGAGCCCAATTATCTTTCTTTCCGTAAGAAAATAAAAACCTGGCTTTTTCCTGGAATCTAATGAAACTATCTCTGCTTATCTCAGGCCCTTTCTGCTCGCAGCTTAAGCGCTGGGATGCCTCCGGGTAGCCATGCGCTATAAAAGAGCTAAAAAAAAAAAAAATGTGCGTGAGCTTTGCTACACTCTGAATCAAACCAGCCCTGCACCTTGGGCTTGTTATTCTTCGGAGTTTCCGTAAGAGAATTGCAGATTTCTTCAGAGATACTACAAAAAGCCGAAATTACTGAAATACAGTCATCATTCTCTGAGAGGCATGTTACGAATTCTTGATATTTATTCTTAACTAAGGTTTCAAAGAAGGCAGTGGGCTCTACTTTGTTCCACTTAATAGCATATCCATTCTTTTTCGCTAGGCTTAAATTATCAATTAAATCAGTTTTTTTCTGTTATGTGCCACAAAAGAAAGGAAGAAGCTATTTGGGAAGTGATCGCTTATTGCCATGTCCCATGTTTTGTTAGTAAGAACGTGGCAAGAATGACTGTTGGAAATCAGTGCCAAATCTATCACTGATTGACATCCCCTTCCATTAAATGTAGGCTCAAAAGGGACCTGTGGGTACATAATTCATTTACAAAGCCCAAATCCAAGTGGAATATTAGGTTATTAAGATAATTTCCTACAGCCGAATGTAGAAAATGAGTGCAGGGGTCTCCTCTACCATTATCCAGACCACAAACGCCCAAGTGGCTGTTAGGGCATAAAAAACAATTAAAATCGCCCGTCCATAGGACACATGTCTCAGCGGGGCAATTATCGTCAATATCTAACAAGCTTTGCGAGATCTCTTCAAAAACCTTACTTAGCTCTACTTTCGGGATATTGTTATAGAAATTAGTCCCAACAATTGTTTGATTTCCTCCTACATTCAGCTCTAAAAATTGGTAATAGTTGGAGTGAGTATTAGATTTTATAACCATATCGTTCAATATATTTGAGATATAAATACAGAGTCCACCTTTATTTCGGCCTCTTGTTGACGGAATAGCGGGAGTATGGAAAGTACGGAAGCCATTAATATGAATAGCCTCCCGTTCCCAACACTCCTGTAGGCATATGATAGAAAAATCTTGTATGAAAGGTAAAAACCCTGGATCCCTGATCTTATTTGATAACCCGGCAATATTCCAGGATAGGAAGGTAATGGTGTTACCCTTTTCTATATTCTTAGATTCGACAAGAACATTTTTGTTTGCACTTAAATTACAACTGGCCAAAGGATCGGGACAATGTTCTATATTCTGTTGGTTATCTGCGATAGGTTTTTCCCTTTCACTTCTTGATCGGGATGCCTGTAATTTACAGGGGTTACCTTCCTTCGCCATGGAAGGATTAGAATCGTTCCTCATGTTCATTTTGCCTTCTGCAATGAATATGTCTTGCACACCCATAACAGAATTAAAGGATCTACTTTAACTGTATTGTCCCTCTGTTTCTTTCATCCTTACTACATTAGGATACCTGGATGTAATAATTCTTGGGGTGAGTCAATCAACCATTTCAAGCGCGCTATATCTATTGCTAGTGGGGCAGCCATATTCCAGATCAAAACTCTCATAATCATGCCCTCTACTCAGGCCGCTATCAACAAACTTCCATTCCGCAGGCCTTCTCTGTTGGATATAATTTTTCTTAGATGGATCGTGTATATAGAAGTAAGTTAAATTTAGTGGCTGTATTCTAGTATTTGTGAGATTAGGCCACCCAGCACAAATGTACTGTACGGCTTGCCTATCCTTAAAATTTACAATAATGCAGTCCCCCGAAACATTTTTTCTAGTAGTACCGACCCAATTCATTCTGCGAACGAATAAAATCTTACTTTGAATGTGATAGGGTAAGGGTCTGTGGACGTTAAGCCAGTGTGTCGTTTTATTCTTTAATTCTATAACTGATTCCTGGCTGTCTTTACCCAGCTCGGGGACCCCTGTCAGAACTACAACGTACGGGACAGATTCCGGTGGTAAATCAATATTTGGGATCAATTGACCTTGATCCATCGTTTCATTAAATTCATTTCCACCCTTCCCTTTAATCAAACCACCCTCCACTACAGCATTTATTTCACCAGATCTATTAATTGAGACTCTTTTTTGCTGTGAGCCTATAGCATTCTTTTTATGCTGTCCTCTTTCAGCATCACTCCGTGGAATTTCTTTTGTCAAATCCACAACGGAAATCTTAAGGATAGGCGTAGGCGTCTGCACATTACTTGTCGCTTTAATAGGAAGAGAATTAACTTGAGATACTGGGTGTGCTGTAAATTGGTTCTTTTTGTGGAGTTCTAGGTTTGATAAGGTCAATTGTTCAATTTTCTTTAATCTTTCCTCGATGACCTTTAGTCTGTCCGTAACTGGTCGGATAGAAGATGCAACAATACCTCCAACTTTAGCCCAAAACCCTTCATCAAGAAACAGTGGTCCATCAGCTGTGGCATTAGAGCCAATGGTATTTTCTCTGTGTGTATCAAGATCCGGGTTGGATTGTTCAGCCAATGTTAATACAGGACAGTTAGCTTTAGAGTTTTTTTCTTGATTACCTCTTTTAACACCCCCTCCACGTTTCTTTTTCGCTATTGCGCCTATTGTTGTTCATTTGAAGACAGTTTCACTCCGGACTGCGCTAATGTTGATGAGCCGGTTGATACCCCGTCTGGGGGCCTAATCACTGCACTGGTAGTACAGTTGGTTTGAGGATTAGAAAGCCCACTTGTTGATTGGGACGCTATATCTGTGGTGGTTAGGTCAATGTCCAAACATACAGATGGCAAATCAGTAATAGCTTTTGAGTTTACACTGCGTTCAGGTGTTTTTGATAGCACGATGTTACCCAGTGATGAACGTTTGGTAAAGGCCGGATCAAGAGAAAGTCGACGCTCTGTCATGTCGATTTCTCTTGCAAGCACAGATGTAGCTCTAACAATAAACTGATCAAGGGTACCTGCCACGGAACCCCCAAACATGGCCTTACTACCTTTTCCTGAGCGGCCTGCCATACTCAATACATATAGTAATACGAGCAGTCAATAGGAGACTTACTGGAAAGTCGCAGTCTTCAGCCGTTTGAGGGGTGGCCCAGCCCAGCCTCTCCATGCTCGAACGGGCTCAAATGGGCCCGCCCTTGGCCCGGGCTTCGCCCAGCGCGCGCCAGTGCGCATCCCGCGCGCGTCCCACGGAACGCTGAATGAGCGTGACTGAGGGCCATATGTATCAAGGCCAAATGGGTTCGCAAATGCCGAAATTCGCAGAATTTTGGCTTTTGCGAACCCGTTTTCATGGTATGTATGAAAGGATTTGGGTACAAAATAAGGAATCGAAAAATTTGCCATTCCTTATTTTGCGATTGCATTTAAGGATTCGCAAATTTTGCGATTCCTTAAATGCAATGTATGAAGCAAAAATAATTTTCAAAATGTCCTTAAGGAATCGCAAATTACCACCAACTTCTAGTTGGTGGTAAGTTGCGATGTCCTTGAAAAATGCACATTTCAGCATTTTTCAAAGTGCCATGTGATGCACATACATGCCCGTAGGGCATGTATGTGCACCACATGTGCACCCATGCTTATTTCAGGGGTGCAACAGGGTGTCCTTTGGACACCCCTGCACCATTGAAATTATTCTCAATTTGCGATTAGCAAATTGTGAATCGCAAATTGCGAATAATTTCACATTAATTCCTATGGGCCTCCTGGCCCATAGGAATGAATGGTAAATTATTCCTTAATTGCGATTAGCAATTTGCTAATCTCAATTAAGGAATTTTTAGAAATCGCTAAAAAATTGCGATTTTCTACATACATACCATTTTGCGATTTCTAAATAGCGATTCCTTAAAAATCGCTATTAAGAAATCGCTAAAGGGTACGTTGATACATATGGCCCTTAATGCAAACAGGAAGTGGGCGGGAAGAGGCCCCAGCTGCGGACGGTGATAAGGCTGCTGGTCCTCGCAGTCCCGCACCAAGAGTCCTGGCTCCACGAAGGGTAAAGAAATCCCGCGTTGTCAGTCCCGTAAGTAAGTAAGTAAAAGCAACCACTGCTTGTACAGGTCAGAGCAACAACTACTGCTGCGAGCGGCACATTTCTATACCAAATTAGTATTTACAAAGCTTATAGACCTGTCCTGGTTGCTGGAACTTAAGTAAAAAATAAGGTATTGAGCTACAATGAGAAAAAAGAAAAACATTGATTTCTATATATAATCCCTCTAGGAAAAAAATAATTTAATAGGTGATGATTCTGCATACTTTTGAAATGTAAACAAACCTAAGCACTCAATGGGAGGTGGAGCGATGCACCAGACAGCCAGTACTCTGAAGTGAGAGAAAATACTCTTCTGTTTGAAGCCGAGCCCACTTTATACATATTTGGAAGAATTTGTAATATTAGGTCTGCAGACAGGCTTCTTCATGGTTAAAAAAGTGCACCAGACTCACTGTAGAGGTAACTTCTTAGGCCCCATTACATAATGTGTTCCATCTGCTGGGGCAGGGGATAAAGATTACTGCCTGGGTGGAGAAAACACTTATAGTCCTGCAGGACAGTGTCATTTTTGCCGGCAACTGGGAGCAGCAGAAACAGACAGCTCAGTTAAGCTGAGCAAGGTATTTTATCTCCATGTGCATGGACAGAACAAGGATTTTGGTGCCATTGGAAAAGTAACAGTTTGCCTCAGCCACAGGTGGCTGCCTTCCACCTTAGGGTAGCACCGGTCCTACACACTACTGCTCTACCCCGAAGAGGGGGTCTCATTGGTTTGCATACATAAGGAGGGGGAGGGGGTGTCACAGGTTGCAGCAGAAGCCTATCCTACCCCCAGCAAGCCTCTTCTCTGCAAGACCCACGGGCGCACCTCACAAACTTTCATAAACCTGCCATAAAGATCAGAAAATGATGATTGAAACCTAGATGCCTAGATTCGGCTGGAAAGCTAGTAGTCAAATGTATAATACAGCCAACAAAGTGAGGCAGCATGACTCTTAGCAAGTGCCACCTCCAAGCAAATAAACCCAGCTAGCCTCAGAGATGTGTGTACATGAACCGTTGTTTTTGCAGATGGTGGGTGAATCCTCATGGTCCCTCACATCTCCCACCTTTGCATAATATAAGGTACGCTACTGCCTATACATAAGTGCATCTTAGAACTCCGCACCGGGAGAAGGGAATCTTCTGTGCTAATGATAATTTTTTTATGGCATGCCTGAGGCAGCTCATGAGCGGCTGCTCGCGAGGCATTGTGTTGTAGATTAAAAGGGATGCAAAAACAACAGGCGATGGACAGAATGCAGAACATTGTCATACATTCACCGCAGTACAGAGATCTGGGCCTAAATCCATCGTTTTTTTGCTCCCCATGCTCAGTGCAAAAAAAACGATGGATTTAGGCCCAGATCTCTGTACTGGGGTGAATGTATGACAATGTTCTGCATTCTGTCCATCGCCTGTTGTTTTCGCCTTTGTCACCCCGAGTGTGATGGGTATGCTCAGACTTGAGTCCCATGCTCTCCACACCACTGGAGTCAAGCTATCCAGGCTGATGACGGCTGATAGCCAGAAACCGGTCCTTGGATGCTTGACTCCGGTCCAGGAAAGACATGGCTTGGTAGTTCGGGCTGGACTGTTCCCATGAGGCACAGGGTCAGAGCTGATTTGCACATGGCCATGTCTGTCCTGGGGTGGTGTGGAGTGCAAACAAACTATGGATTTAGGCCCAGATCTCTGTACTGGGGTAAATGTATGACAATGTTCTGCATTCTGTCCATCACCTGTTGTTTTTGCCTCCGTAGATTAAAAGGGGGCTTAGAGCCTGCCCATTGCTTACCATTGGTTGACTTTATCGTCACTCTGATTGCCATTTCTTGCTTTCGATTAGTCAGCGTGGACAGGTTTCACTCTCTCTTTCTGTTTGGCCTTTTCAAGAGTTGTGCACTTTCAGAGGTACTTTTTTTTAGGTCGAGTCTGGGCAGCGCATGCGCTGCTCTGCAAGACATGCAATGTTCGGTATATGGGCTATCGGGGACTTTAAACACGCCCACCGCTTTTGGTTGGTTAGTTGGGCTGCTTTTCAAATTCTTTTTCTCTGGTTGGTTGATATTGTGCATATGTCCCGCCTTTCGATGCTTGGTTCCCACCCAGCAGACACTGGCCTGCTGAAGAATGTCATGACATCCCAGAGGTAAGATCAAGATTACACAAGGATTTGCAATGCAATAGGTCTTGCAATAATAATGCAACACCAATAGCTCAATCTTTCAGTAATGTGCAACCTATTGCGTTGCAAATGCTTGTTCTACACGCGTTGTCTTGTATTAATGTCAAATGTGTCCACTGCCATACTCCTAAGCATATGGTCTCTCCAAATACCCTTTAATCTCGTCTTCTTGGCTCTACTACATAGGTTCTCTTATATGATATAAATAATTATCATCTATCACCTGTGGGCCCTATACATAGGTTTTCTGTAACAAAGGTCATAAATGAGTTACATTAAAATATGATTATTGTAATCAGTGGAATAAAGTTGTAATTAAATATGAATTAGCTGGGCTGTGCTATGTGTGCACCTACTGGAGGTAAAAAGAACTCATTAACATTATTGAGATGGCTTGGTGTGTTCCATGCACAGGTGACACACAGTGAGTGCATGTATCCCCTCTCCATCCTCCATGAACCATCCCATTCTCCCTTCCCCTCATTGGGATCAGCATCCTAGGATCGGTTTCAGGGCTTTACTCCTCATCAGCCAGGATAGCTTGAATCCAGTGGCACAGTGAGCCCGGGACCCACATCTGGGGTTTAAACCAGCTGACCAACATTGCTACCAGCTCCTCCCGCATTGTCATCATCGGTGACTTTAATTACTGGTTTCAGCACGAGGACGCTGGCCCTCATGCCTCTGAATTGTTCGAGGGTCTTACGAGCCTGAATTTTATCCAACTTGTCAGGTCCGCCACCCATAAGGGTGGCCACATCCTCGATCATATTTGGACCCATGGAGTCACGTCCTCTCGCCCATTAATAACACCTTGTGTGTGGTCAGACCACTATCTGATCGACACCACATTTTCGGCGGTTGGCCAGATCAAGGTCCCCCCACGGGAGGGCGGCTCGGCTCGCAAGTGGAAGGCTGTCGATTCCTCTAAACTACTGGCTCATCTGTCCCATACTTACCCCCTGCGACCCAATGACGCTGGCACCGACGAGCTCCATGGGCTTGTGGCAGACTGGCTCACCACAGCCAGTGACATCTTTGCCCCCCTCACTAAGTTCCCCCAATCCCGGCACAGCAATTCCCATAAATGGTTTACCCCCCACCTAAAAGTTCTCCACCTGGAACTCCGCCAGCTTGAGCGCAAGTGGAGGAGGGACTACTGCCCCTCTAGCAGAGACGCCTATGTGGCTGCCCGCAATAGGTATAAACTTGCCATTATGGCTGCCAAAAAAACGTATGCCTCAGGTAAAATCCTATCTGCCCCCTGCCAGTCTAAGGAAATTTTTAAGGTTCTTAATGAATTTACCTCCGACTCCAGGACGCTCCCTACCCAGGCCCCCACACAGGAAGCATGTAACACCCTTAGTACTTTTTTCATCGAAAAAATCGTATTGATTAAGGACACCATCCCTGTTATGTCTCCTGGCGCTGGATCCGTTTCTCCCCCTCACAATACTTCCTCTTTCACACAATTTCCTCTCCTAGACTCATCTTCCTTGGCCACTCTCGCTACCCGCATCAAGTCGGGATCTCCAGATGACTGTTGCCCCCCCTCTATACTCCGGGACATCTGCCACTCTTTACCCGACTGCATTCTCCCTCTGCTAAACTCTTCTCTCTACTCTGGTACGGTGCCGGGCTCCTTTAAGGAGGCGGTGTTTGTGCCCCTCCTGAAGAAGCCGGGGGCTGACCCCGCTGCCCCGGCTAACTACCGCCCTATCTCCCTCTTACCTTTCTTCTCAAAAATCCTGGAAGCCCACGTCACCACCTGTCTCTCACAGTTCATTGAGAGCTCCAACTTTCTCGAGGTCAATCAGGCGGGCTTCAGACCCGGCCACTCTACGGAGACAGTGATCTTGGCCGTGCTGGATGCCCTGAGAGACGGTGTTGACAAGGGGGCCCCCCAGGCCCTGGTACTACTAGACCTGTCAGCCGCCTTCGACACGGTGGATCATAACATCCTTCTCCGCCGTGTCGAGCAGGCTGGCATTCAGGGCCTGGCGTTGGCCTGGGTCAGATCCTTCCTGACTGGCAGGTCTCAGACCCTCAGTCTGGGCGCCTTCAGGGCTCCTAGAGAGCACTCGCTCTGTGGGGTCCCCCAGGGTTCTTCTTTGTCCCCTCTTCTCTTTAACCTTTATCTTCGCCCCCTTCTCTTTTCTTTGAGGCAGTGGGACGTTACCGTATTTAATTACGCGGACGACCTGCAACTCATTTTTTCTCTCAACTCCCCCTCTGCTATCCCCAACTTTCAGGCAGTCATGTCCCACATTCTCCAGTGGATGGGCCACAACCAGTTAAAGTTGAACCCCGGTAAGACGGAGCTCCTCCTTCCCGGTAGGAGCGCCACCTTCTGGGGGCCCCAATTCTGGCCGGCGGAATTGGGCCCTTCTCCCACCCCGGTAGCTTCGGTGAAGAGTCTGGGGGTCACCATTGATTCCGCCTTATGCCTAGGGCCGCAGGTGGGGACCGTGGTCTCGTCCTGTATCTACCAACTGCGCAGGATCAGGAAAGTGGCATATCTTCTCACACCTGATGCCCTCCTGCAGGTTATCATGGCCCTCGTCCTCTCCCGCCTAGATTTTTCCAATGCGATCTACCATGGTCTGCCTAAAACATCGTTGGCTAGACTGCAAGTGGTCCAAAATCAGGCGGCGAGATTGGCCTTAGGGATTCCGAAGTGGCAATCCGCCAGGCCCCTCCTTGTCAAACTCCACTGGCTCCCTGTCATCTCTAGGGCAGCCTTCAAGATCGGCTGCCTTACCTTTAAGTCATTAGCTGGCCCCTGCCCTGCCTTTGTGAAATCCCTCATCAGACCCTACTGTCCATCCCGCAACTTGAGATCTTCTCACCTCCACTTCTTGACTGTCCCCTCTTACAAGCTCTGCAGATCTGGAGGCCGGAGATTTGCCTACCTGGCCCCCAAGCTCTGGAACTCTTTCCCTCTCTCTCTTAAAACTTCTAATTCTTTGACTCTTTTTCGTAAATCTTTAAAAACTTGGCTCTTCCCCCAATCTGGTTAGTCTTTCTGTCCCCCCTCACTTCTGACCAGCGCCAGGAAACCCATGGTGTCAGTGCGCTTTATAAGCACCCCTTACGATACGATACGATACGAAACCCAAAACCGGTCCTAGGATGCTTGTTTCCGGTCCTGGGAGGACCTGGCTTGGTAGTTTGGGCTGGCCTGTTCCCATGAGGCACAGGGTCAAGACTGATTTGCACATGGCCAGGTCTAAACTGGGGTGGCATGGTGAGCAAAAGAATGATGGATTTAACCCAGATCTCTTGACTGGGGGTGAATGCTTTATTTGTTCTGCATTCTGTCCATCACTTGTGTGTCTTTTGCCCTGGTGAAGGCCTGGAGGCCTGCAGGATAAATTTGGCCTGCTGGTGGGGCATGTGTAGTGCCTGCTCTAGCTGTCAAGGTGCATTATTACCCTGGCAACATATTTCATGTGTCTCTGAGTTCAGGAATCTGGAGAAACAAAGTTGGCAAAAGGATCTATCAAAGACCCTGTGCTCAATAGGGGAGAAGCAGAGAGACACGGAAAGAAAGGTACTGTTTTAATGAGACCTAAAAAATGCTGAAAGTGCCCGCACCTGTCCATAGAGGGGATCATCTCTGGGAGGAGCTTCTTGGCACTGCAAGGACTGTAACCGTAAAAAGAGGACTTGGCAGTAAACCGTGGAGCTACACCCCCTCCCACAACCCCAATTCCTCCCCACGCATCAAATTACCCACGTGGTCAATTAAGGTGATAAATGGGAGAAAAAATGTCTCTGGAACTACAGATATCCATTTGCAGTAAAAGGCCTGGTAATTTTGTGTCCATATCATCTTTCTCCATTCTGAGGGTACAAGCTGGTCATTGCATGTTGCAGGGGTGCATGCATCTTTAGGATTGAAGCATAATTGAGGAAGGGCAATATCCACAAACTATATCGGAAAATACCCCCTTTTAAATCTTTGAGAATCAATATTCACGGACTGTATTACTTATGCTTTTAGTCTTCAATTGATGGACAGCCTAAAATATAAAAAAATTCTATGGGTCTACCTCAACTTGAGAAAACCATGTTACCAGGAATCAGTGTCCGGAATTACCCAGGATATATTCCGGACGTACTCTGAGAATTACGTATATAGAGCTCAGAAGGTGTATAACATTGGTTGGTTTTTATATGCACTATGAGAGTTAATATTATAGTCTTAATAAAGGAGGTTTAAATCTGGACAATACCATCGAAACCCGTCGACGCCTTTGACTCCTAATCTGTGATGTTTGCTGGCGCAACAGATGAAATATTTTCAGCATATCGAGTTCCAGCCTTAACTTAACTTCGTCATTGATAGATTTTATTGATAACAAACTGTATTGTCTTGTTGATACTCTCTTTTTGATATTTTTATCTTTTTCTTTGATTATACTCTGTTTCTGTGGGACACTGCCTGGTACTTGTATGTAATGTAAGGGATCTGATTGTTTTTGACACTGGTTTTTAATGTAATGAATTGATAAACAAGTTTTTATTATTGTTTTATTAAACCTATTTATATAATTTTATTAGTATACCTGCGTAGTGGCACACTATATTTGCAATCGACTGTACTGTTTGTGCTCTTTTTGTGTGAAGTGACGTGTGTGGTTTGGATGATTGTGAAGAATAGTACGTGTCCTATGGTCGCCAAAGGGAACACAGACGTTTATTGTGCAGGGCTGCCATAACCATCTGGAATCAGTAATTTTACCAAGCAACTCGTGCCCAGGCACATGGTCTACTGTGAAGCTCATCTTGAGATCCACTGATGCCTATTATAATTTTAGCCTATTCTAGCTCGGGGTCCATTAATGGCTATCCTAGCTCGGGGTCCATTAATGCCAATTAGAGCTTGAGGACCATTGATGCATATTATAGAATGAAGGCAATTATTACCTGTTACATCTTGAGACCCCTTGATGCTGATTACAGCTTGAATCCCATTGATGTCTATTACTGCTCGGGGATGATTGATGCCCAGAGCTGCATGAGGCCTATGAGGCCTTTGAGCGTGTCACAGCTTGGGGCCAAATAATGTCAATTACAGCTATGGACCTACTGTTACAGATCGCTGCCCACTGATAGACAGCTTGGGACCCACTGAAACCTGTTACAGCTCGCTGCTCATGGATTCCTGTTACAGCTCGGGACACACTGAGGCCTGTTATAGCTCGCTTCCCATTGATAGGTATTGCAGCTTCGAACCGACTGCTGTCTCTTATAGCTGGGTGTCCATTAATACATACTACAGCTTGGGACCCATTGCAGCCTCTTATAACTCTCTGCCAGTTGATATATAAGACAGCTTAGGACCCACTGCGGCATGTTACAGCTCACTGCCCAACACAGCAATGCAGGTAGCAAAGTGGCAGTCCCTCCTACAGCACAGCAGCTCTTCTTCTAGGCAGAATGTCCTTGGTTCCAGCAAAATTCTGATTTGGTCGTATCATGGTACCAGACATCAAAGAGGCCTTTGAAGATCATAAGGTCCTGTCTTTCCTGCACTGGCTCCAGATTCACTACAGGAGTGTATGCAGCTCTTTGTTGGGGAACAGGCACAGCCCTATTCAGGTGTGAGTGGCATCTCCCCCCTCCCAATCTATCTCAGGAAGGCCCATCAACCTAGTGATGGGCCATCAGGATGCACATGTCACACCCTAGCTCCCTTTGTGTCACTGTCTGCAAGGAATGCACAAATCCCAGCTGTCACCCAACATAGACATAGATTCAGAGACAGGCATAGGCATAGAATGGTTAAAGTAGAAAAATGCAAATTTTCTAAATGTCTTATTTTATGACTTACAATTTAAAATCAGACTTCACTATATTTTGTGATATTTTGTGATTTTAAATTGTGAGTCTGGAGACACCAAACTCCAAATTTCTTTCTGACCCCAATTAGAAATTACACTTTAAAGATGTTTTAAGGCAATCCAAATGTTAACCTTTGGGAGAGGTAGACCTTGCAGTAGTGAAAAGAGGATTTAGTAGTTTTTCACCACCAGGACATATAAAACACAAAAGCACATGGCCTACCGTTTAATTACACTGCACCCTGCGGGCCTACCTTAGGGGTGACCTATATGCGTTAAAAGAAAAGATTTGGGCCTGGCAAGTAGGTTAACTTGCCAGGTCAAAATGGCAGTTAAAAACTGCACACACAGGCTCTGCATTAGCAGGCCTGGGCCATGTTTAACATGTTTAAAGGCTACTGAAGTGGGTGGCACAATTAGTGCTACAGGCCCACAAGCAGCATTTAAATGTACAGGCCATGGACACATACTTTGCACTTTGTTAGGGCCTTATAAGAAAATTAAACATGCAAATTGTCAATAAACCAACGTTACCATGTTTTGAATACAGAGCATATGCATTTTTGCACTAGTTAGTAGTGGTAAAGTGCCCAGAATCCTAGAGCCATCAAAAACAAATTCAGATAAAATGGGAGGTGGAAGGCATAAGGTTTGTGGGTGACTCTGCATAAAGGGCCATTTCCAACACGAAGAGAAAATTCAGTTACAAAAGGTGAGCAAAGGATGCCAGATGTTAAACTACCTCAGTGGCTATAGCTTTCAAGTTGGTTCCTTCGACTTTTGCTCCAAAAAGGGGGATGGCAGCAGGTACCCAAATTCAGTGTGTTTAGCCATGCAGAGCTACTGATGCCCACACCACTCTGCCACACAAGAAAATGTTGACTTCCATATGAAATACATTTGATAATAAACCAGCTTACCAGGATGAACCAATAGACTTCTTCTGACCCACACTTCGTTGTGTTTATGCTGAACAGCACCTAAGACTCTGTCACCTGAGCACCAAGACTGTCATTAAGTTTCAAATTCCCATTATTCTTTTTTTCAGTGTTATTCAACATTTATTTAAAAACATTGTAACTCCTTACCCCATCAACTTCTTTTTACAATGCTGCTGTTATTTTATGTATTACATTTTTCTTCATTTTACATTGCTTTGAGAATTTTAATTTGTAATTGCCTACTTTACAGGTCTTTTGGATACTGCTCAAAAACTTTACTCATGTTTTTCTTTGAGAGATGCCTATTGCATGGGGCAATGCTGCCAGGGGGAAGCTTAAGGTTTCCAATTGTAATTCTGCTCTATATTTCTTAGAAACTGGGTTACCTGGAGTCGGTGCTATCCATAACAGGTATACAAACGTGTTTTTATCATTTAGGAGAGTAGTTTCCATCTCTTGGTGAGGGTGGAAGCCTGACTGGGTAGATGTTCAAAGATTGAGTTGAGCTTATAAGTAACCAGCATTTAGGGCCAGATTTACTAACCTTTCACACAACTCAGTTGAACACGGGAACTTGTGCACTGCATTGCGTTAAAGGGAGAGAGGGAAAATTCGTCATATCTCTTAAAGCGAGGAACATTGAGTGGAGCAAAGTGTCGTAGAGTGTCGTAGAGAGGAGGGTCATAAAGTGGTGGGGTATAGTGTGGAGTAGACTGTCAGAGGGAAGTAGAGTGTAGTAGAGTGGAGTGATGTGGCATAGAATGGAATAAAGTGTTGCAGAGTGGCGTAGACTGGAGTAATGTAAGTAGAGTGGCATAGAATAGCGTTGAGTAGAGTAGCGTAGAGTGGAGTGGAGTGTCATCGAGTGAAGGGTCGTAGAGTGGAGGATCGTAGAGAGTCATGGAGTGGAGTACAGTGGCGTAGACTGGAGTGGAATAGAGTGTTGTAGAGTACATTAGAGTGGAATGTCGTAGAGTGGAGTGTGATAGAGTGGGGCAGGATAGAGTAGAGGAGTGTAGAGCAGAGGGCCGTAGAGTGGAGAGGGAGTGGGGGGCATAGAGTGGAGAGGCATAAAGTGGAGGTGAATAGAGTGGAGGAGCATAGAGTGGAGGAGAGTGGAGTGTCATAGCGTAGAGTGGAGTAAAGTGGCGTAGAGTAGGGGAAAGTGTTGCAGAGTAGAGCAGAGTGGAGTAGAGTGGCATAGAGTGGAGTGCGTGAGTGTAATGAAGTGTTGTGGAGTGGAATGGCATAGAGTGGCATTGAGTGTCATAGGGTGTCAGTGAGTGTTGTAGAGTCAGGTGTAGAGTGGAAGGAAGTAGAGTAGAGGAGCTTAGAGTGCAGGGACATAGAGTGCAGTGGAGTAAAGTGGTGTAGAGTGGAGGTACGTAAAGTGGCATAGAGTCTTGTAGAGTGCCATAGATTGGAGTAGCATTGAGTGGAGTGGCAAAGGAGAGTCGCATAGAGTGGAGCATCGTAGAGTAGAGTAGAGTGGAGTGAAGTGGAGTGGGGTAAAAGTGTGTCTGCAGGTCTGCCATTGCATTCCTGCCCAAGCTCAGGAAGAGCTCTGCACACGCCACCTTAGCACCAAAGCATCTGCCTGTAGGCGTCCCTGACAGGAGATCCCTCACTAGATACCCATTATTTTAACTCCTGGTTGGCAACACTCAGTAACACCTTCGCCCCGCCAGGACCTTCGAAAAAGAAGTCTACCAACAAATTTTCCACCCCCTGGTTCACCCAAAAGCTGAGACAGACAGCTAGAATGTAGACAGACAGCTAGAATGTAGACAGCTAGAATGTAGACCGCGGATAAGCTATAGACAAGACGAGCGAACCCCTTTTAAAATTGCCCTCAAAACTTACCATTAACAAATTAAAATAGAAAAGAAACCCTGCTTCACCAATCTACTCAGGCTGGCAGACTCCGAACAAAAAACAATTTTTAAAATTGTGAAATCCTTCACTCACCCTAAAACACTTGAACATGAGATCCCGCCATCACAGGTTTCTTTGTGAACAAATTGCTGACTTTTTTTAACAGAAAATTCAGATTTTTCGAAAAGATTTCAAGACGATCCCTTCTTCTATCACAGAGGTATGTGCGAATTTCTCAGGTGATAGAACGGCCTTCCTATTTTGCCATGACTTCAGTGTGGAACAGGCAAGTCAAACCATCCTCTCCTGCAAGTCAGGGTCTCCATTCAACCCGTGTCCCTCAGGGGTACTGCATGCCATTATTGATATCATCAACCCTACTATTAATAAGATAATAAACTCCTCACTTGCGTTAGCGGGAGTACCTTCGACCTGGAAAGTCGCTGCAGTTAAATCTCTTCAGAAAAAACAACTAGCCGACCCTAAGATCCTTTCCAACCTCCGTCCTATCTACCTGCTGCCCTGCCTCGGCAAAATCACTGAAAACCTAGTAATCACTCAACTGACTTCTTTCTTTCTGTTGATTTTATTGGATCTGTCGGCCGCATTTTATACGGTCTCCCATGACATCCTGTTGGACCGCCTTAAACCATATGGCATTTCCCACATGGCCCTAGCATGGCTAATCGAAGACAAATAGTCACCCTCGGCCACTATCGATCAGCAGAGAAGCCCTTAATCTCTGGTGTCCCGCAGGGCTCCACTTTAAGCCCAGTACCGTTTAATATTTACATGGCTCCCCTGATAAACCTGATATCCTTGTTTAATATTGAAACCATCTCCTACGCCAATGATCCTCAGTTAATTCTAGTAATATACAAACACTCCACCAAGGTGGAAGAGAATCTCCAACTCTGCCTTACAGCTGTTTTTCACTGGATGCAATCGAGCCCTCTGAATTGTAACGCCTAAAAAAACGAGATCATGCTTCTTGAAAAAAACAACACTTTCTTGCCCAGCCTGTGGTGGCCTAAAGATATCCCTTCTCCCATCACAGTAGATGTAGTAAAGAATCTAGGAGTAAACTTTGACACCTCACAATCCTTCAATCAACAAGTGCTCACAGTGGCCGGCACGTGCTTCCACCTGATAAAGTCTCTTAAAAGGTTTTTGGACCTGCTAACTTGCATGGCTAGAAAGGCAGTGGTCCTGATTACATCTAGACTGGACACCTGCAACAGCTTATGTGAAGGGACCAATAAGTCTGTCCTGAAGAAACTGCAGATTGTCCAACATGGAGCCGCACACCTTATCCTAAAATTGCCTCATGGCACCTCAGCAGCCTTAAAATCGCTACAATGGCTACCCATTCATAAAAGAGTCCTTTTTGAGATCCTGGTAATAGTCTACAGAGCCTTTAGATCATCAGGACCTAAGTATCTTAGGGCCAAAGTTAAACCGTATGTGACGTATCGCCTCCTTAGATGCTCATCAGCAAGCCTCCTTAAGCCTCCCAGGTTTAGGCACATCTCAAAACGTGGCAAATCAGTGGCAGCCCTGGGGATTACAACCTGGAATTCTCTGCCCATCCACCTCAGGTTTTCTCAGACAGAACTCATTTTCAGGAAATCCCTGAAAACTTTAATCTTCGGAGCCTCAGATACCCTATCTGATTTGACAGGACACCCGCTGAATGTTCTGTACTGTCCCGCCTAGCACCATGATGCTCCTAGAAGTGGCAGCTGCGCTCTACAAATACCTTATATATACATACATACACGTGCTGCAAAGACACTTCACTGCCTAAATGTAAGCAATTCACTCTTAAGGTTGTCCTCATTAGCCCAGGAGGTAGAGTAGTAAAGGTGAGGGTATACATGTTCCAAAATATATATCCCTAGAGTAACCCTGTAAAGCAAGGTTTTACTGTAAGTGACCAGCCTCCCATAGAGTAACATGGGCCAGCTACAAGGCAAACTCAAGATTGCCAACTCCATTTTGGAACAAACAAATTGTGTTGTGTTTGGTATCAAACACCATGCTTTTTCACCCCTACATGATTCCCAAGTCTGGAGTGAGCTGGCATGCACAGGGATGCCACCCTGCGTGGGTGCCCCTCTAGGATATAAACCTCCACTGCCTTGGTGGGCTTCCCCAGCCAGTTCTGCCAAGACAACAGCCTAACCTCCTGACAAGATGCGCTACAAGAGCCTACCCTCCTGACAAGATGTGCTACAAGAGCCTACCCTCCTGACAAGATGTGCTACAAGAGCCTACCCTCCTGGCGAGATGTGCTACAAGAGCCTACCCTCCTGGCGAGATGTGCTACAAGAGCCTACCCTCCTGGCGAGATGTGCTACAAGAGCCTACCCTCCTGGCGAGATGCGCTACAAGAGCCTACCCTCCTGGCGAGATGCGCAACAAGAGCCTACCCTCCTGGCGAGATGCGCTACAAGAGCCTACCCTCCTGACAAGATGTGCTACAAGAGCCTACCCTCCTGACAAGATGTGCTACAAGAGCCTACCCTCCTGACAAGATGCGCTACAAGAGCCTACCCTCCTGGCGAGATGTGCTACAAGAGCCTACCCTCCTGGCGAGATGTGCTACAAGAGCCTACCCTCCTGGCGAGATGTGCTACAAGAGCCTACCCTCCTGACAAGATGTGCTACAAGAGCCTACCCTCCTGACAAGATGCGCTACAAGAGCCTACCCTCCTGACAAGATGTGCTACAAGAGCCTACCCTCCTGACAAGATGCGCTACAAGAGCCTACCCTCCTGGCGAGATGTGCTACAAGAGCCTACCCTCCTGGCGAGATGCGCTACAAGAGCCTACCCTCCTGACAAGATGTGCTACAACAGCCTACCCTCCTGGCGAGATGTGCTACAAGAGCCTACCCTCCTGGCGAGATGTGCTACAAGAGCCTACCCTCCTGACAAGATGCGCTACAAGAGCCTACCCTCCTGACGAGATGTGCTACAAGAGCCTACCCTCCTGGCGAGATGCGCTACAAGAGCCTACCCTCCTGACAAGATGCGCTACAAGAGCCTACCCTCCTGGCGAGATGTGCCACAAGAGCCTACCCTCCAAGGATGGCTTGTGATTACAGCCATCAAGGCATTGAGCTTCATAGGCTTTCACAGCCCTTAATGTGCAAATACCCTTTTCCTTCTGCTCCAGAGAAACAAGGAACCCAGACAAATTGGACCGGATACCAAAAGAAGAAAAGGGCAAGTATATTCACTGCCCAAACATGCACTAGCTTGCATGCATCACATACACACAATAGCATAATGAGCTACGAAACTGGGGAGGTGAGTTGTATCATCCTGATGAAAGCCCCGGTCCTCCTTAGGCCTTCAGAGTAGGGCTGAAACATGTTGGACAATATAGGGTCATAGGACCATTGTATCCTAATCACCCCTTTAAATTTGTAGTTTTAACATCCAGACTACTCTGACAATAAAGGGATACCTTCCAGTATTCAAGGGAATTTTAATCTGTAGTTAGGCCCTCCGGTCTTTTTCTTTCAAGAGCTTCCTGGAAGACGGTTGAGCCCACCCTGACCTTTAGGTTACAAGTTGGGGTAAACCGGATTATGAAGCATGAAGCGGAGTGTGTGAGGGTTATTTTAAGAAAAGGAAGTATTTTCTGCATTTAGAAAAGCAGTGTCTTGGTGAGGACAAGCACTCCCCAGCATGCTACATCTGGAACTTTAGGTGGAAACTCGTTGCTCCCAACAAGAGGGAATTCAGTGGACATCAGAAATCCAAAACAGACTCCGTTGACTGGTGGAAACAATTGACCGCAACCTGCAGGAGAAGCGATGTTTTGCATCACAAGAATTGTGACTCCCTGGGCCTGTCGAGAGTGAGCCCAAAGAGAAGTGATGTCCTGCAAGCCGGGAGTGGTAGCCAGGCTCACACCAAGTATTGAGCTGCTAGTCCACTCCTGTCGATCCCCAGCCACCGAAGTATTCATAGACTACATTTGCATCAGCCAAGCCTTTATGATCGCCAATCGAGTGATCAACTCTATCATCAACCTCTCCACCTAGAGAGCACCTCACAGAGGGCCCGATTCACAGAACTAACTTAAGACTTAATCCTAAACTTACTACCATTTTGGTATTCACAGAAGGCACTTACTCATTTTGGTATTCACAGAAGGCACTTACTCATTTCGGTATTCACAGAAGTTAGGACTCCTAACTTTAGGACTCCTAAATGCCTTCTGTGAATACCAAAAGTCTTAAAATTAGGATTTTTCTCAGTTTAGGAGTAGTAAAGTTAGGACTCCTAACTTTACTACTCCTAAACTGAGAACAATCCCAACTTTACAACTTTAGGTATCCCCGGAAGGCCTTTAGGAGTTCTAAAGTTAGGAGTCCTAACTTTGCTACTACTAAACTGAGAAAAATCTTAATTTTAGGACTTTCGGTATTCACAGAAGGCATTTAGGAGTCCTAAAGTTAGGAGTCCTAACTTTACTACTACTAAACTGAGAAAAATCCCAATTTTAAGACTTTCGGTATTCACAGAAGGCATTTACGAGTCATAAAGTTAGGAGTCCTAACTTTACTACTACTAAACTGAGAAAAATCCCAATTTTAAGACTTTCGGTATTCACAGAAGGCATTTACGAGTCCTAAAGTTAGGACTCCTGACTTCTGTGAATACCGAAATGAGTAAGTGCCTTCTGCGAATACCAAAATGAGTAAGTGCCTTCTGTGAATACCAAAATGAGTAAGTGCCTTCTGTGAATACCGAAATGGTAGTAAGTTTAGAATTTTGTCTTAAGTTAGTTCTGTGAATCGGGCCCAGAGACAGCATCCGTCATCATCAACGAACCCACTGCTGTGTCTTGCATCTTAAGGTTTGTGGTGTCGAGTGTTCAAAAAGCATCTTTGGCGAGACCTGCCCCTGACAGCTATCCTCTGCATCTGGCGGCGCCGAGCAAGGTAGAACAGATTCAGCTGTTGCACCCATAACCTGGGACCCCGAAGGCCTCTAATTCCTGAGGGTTGAGTGTACCTTCAACGACAAGTGTGGTTTTGCCAAGTGCTGCATTTTGACTGCTACCACGTATTCCATCAGTACCAAGAACAGCCAAGTAACCTTTGCACCCGGACTCCCTCGGCAAGGTAACGGAGAACCGACTGTCAAGTCTTGGTCTAGTGGCCCACATAACCTTAAACATGAAAAAGCTCAACTGAGCCCACCTTGCAAATATCGTATTGCTAAGTGTGTTTTTCTCCCATTGACTTTAATCTTGAAAAATTGACAGCTGGATTGCATTTATTTATGAACACTTTGAAAATCTATAACTCCGGTTATGTGCAACGTATCAACTTCATTTTGGTGCCTATATTTCAATAAAAATACATTCAATTTTTATAAATTGGTGTCAAGGTATTTCGTGAGTCGTGTCCCTTACTTTTTGTCAATGTTGGTAGTATGAACTGCTTAACACATGTTCCTCTGAGTAAGCCTGAATGCTCAAGCTACACTACCAGGACTGAGTTAAGGCTGCCAAGGGTGGACCTGAGGTCCACTTTTGTGTATTGTGATGTTATTACATGATAAGGCCCCCCAGCCATAACATATAATACTTCGAACTTGCAACAGTCGTAGAGTGTCAATCAATCAATCAATCAGGGGTTTGTTAAAGCGCGACTACTCACCCGTAAGGGTCTCAAGGCGCTAGGGGTGGGGGTGGGGGGGGGTGCAGGTTCCATTCCATCTGTCGAAGAGCCAGGTTTTGAGGTTTCTTGCGAAGATGGGGAGCGATGTTGTCTGTCTGAGGTGGAGCGGAAGGGCGTTCCATGCTTTGGCAGCGAGGAAGGAGAAGGAGCGGCCTCCCGATCTGGACTTTCTGGTGCGGGGGACCACGGCGTAGGAGAGCTGGGCTGATCGTAGGGTCCTTTGAGGTGCGTGGAATTTGAGTTGGCTGTTCAGGTATGCTGGTCCGGTGCCGTGGAGGGCCGTTGAGTGTCATAGAATGTCGTAGAGTGGAGTGTTGTAGAGAGGTGTAGACTGTCAGAGTGGAGTTGAGTACCTTAGTGTGGAGGGGCATAGAGTGGAAATGAGTGTGTAGAGTGCTGTAGAATGGAGTGTTGTAGAGTGGCACAGAGTGTCGCTAAGTAGAGTGGTGTAGAGTGGAGGGTTGCCAAGTGAAGGATTTATATAGTGGAGGATCGTAGAGTAGTGTGCGTCCCATCGCACATCCTGTTATGCCTTCATTGCTTTTTTCATCCTTCCCTGACTTCTTTCCCAGCTCTTCGTCTGTGCTGCTCGCATACAAGCATCTAATGCTTCAAACTATGTCGGTCTAGGCGGAGGTCGCAATTAAGCCATCACTTCCCTCAACTGATATAGCACTTCCAATCGAAATGAACAATAACGTGGAAAAGCCAGATGTCGCTCTTTTTCAGCAACCTTATGCCAATTTTTAAGCCAAACTGTAGTATGGAGTCCTACATTCGTTGCCATGACATGTGCAGGCGTATCTTCGGGTGGTGCTTCCTCACCCACTCGAGTTAAAACTCCTCTATCTCCCCTATGAAGGTCTCGTAATTGTTTAAAACATCGCATGATTAAACCAAATTCTTTGCCCACAAGATGTTTTCCTTTCAACTTCCTCCACTCAAGTCAAGAGGGAACCATCCGACATTGCTACTAACTGATGGGGCTGGGTTCCACATTCTAGATTTACTCTGAAACCCCTGGATCGTTGGTTCCTGCTTAAAAGTGTAGAGGGGAGAAATACCTTGTCCAATTAGATTTCACAATCCCAATAAACCATGACTCCGAAGAACCACTGACTCAAGGTTCTAAGTTTAGTTAGTTTATTACATGGCCAGAAACAATTGGACAAACAATCACCCCAACAGAGGGTGTAGAAATACATTGGAACTAATACATAGCCAAACCTGTGGGCTAAATTCAATATATGAAGCATCCAAAAGATGATCAGCTCTAGAATCAGGATGCAGATGATCACTGCGCCAACATCAAGAGTATTCTGCATTTGATGTTCGTAAGTAAAAAGCATTAGTCTGTCCCTACAATACCACTAGCATGACATCCCTAGTTAGCATTTCCCAGGCAAGTTCAGGAAAAGTTGTCATCGCATGAAGACTTCCTAAGAAGTGCACTCACGTTGAATTAGCATAAAGCGACAGAGCTTGTTCTAAGATGCTCCTTCTCTCTCCATCAGATCTTCTCTTCTAACTCAAACCCTCGGGGCCCTGTCCCTAACTCCAGTATCAAAATCCTAAGGCAGACCCATCATCACATCATACGAGCGTCCCATCCAGCTAGACACCTCCTCGCAAGTAACTTTCCAGGCGGCTTTGAAACTCCCAGCCTCTGGCTCAAGGACCTTGATATCTAGGCCTTCTCCAGTGAGAAAGAACACCGTCCCACATTATCAGCACCACTTGTTCAAATGTATCCTCTCATCCCTAACTCATAAAACAAAAGCGTTATTCTAACTAACGAAGATAAATTTCTCCAGCTGCAACAGAAACGTGAGAAAAAAAGAGGTTGTGCATACACAGGAACATTACGAACAACTCGAATTTGAGAGCCAGGGAAAAAAACCTATGAGGCCTACAAAAAAACGGGAACATAAGAACCAATATGAAAGTTCATTAATCACACGTATATATGAACATTATTATTGTGCACTTTTAATTCAGTGCGTTACACAGTCAATTAATTAATTTCTCATTAGTCATTTATGAAACGAACATTAAGATTTCACCATTTATAACACAATTACAATGTTCATTTCTCAATGTTCATTTCTCCATGTTGTACAAAATCCCTCTATCACTTCACTTTACACGGTATTACATTACACATTCTAATAACCAAATGTTAATACGACAAGAGGACATATGCAGGTGCAAACTACTCATGATTATAATGCACCCCTACAAATTGAAGAGCACAATCGCGCTCTATCACTAGAAAAAGTGTTTCCTTTCACACCCCCAGGTTGTCAGATAAATCCTCTCCCACGAAAGACAGAGCCTGACATTTGACCTCTGTCTTTAAATGTACAGTAAATGGGACAAGATCAGAACAAAACTTAAACAGCTGGTAAGGAATGGGCAGAATGCATTCTTAGGTCAGCTTGCAGAAAGTCCCAAAGAAGTATTTAGTAACCTGACTGCTGTGCTGTCAAGTATGCTTCGAACTAAAAAGGACTAAATGACTAGAGCACGCTGCGCCCTTCCCGTCCCCAGTATCCAGCATGATTGTCACTTAAATTCTCTCACTTTGAAGTTAAAGAAATCAATCAATCAATCAATCAGGTCATTTATAGAGCGCACTACTCACCCGTAGGGTCTCAAGGCGCTGAAGAAAGAAACGTAAACACCAAGCACCCTCTAAAGACAGTGCCTGACATTGGACCTCTGTATTTGAATGCATAGCAAAGGTGACAGGAGAAGAATTAAATGTAAGGGTCTCTTTACAGAAAGCGAGCATTTGTGGAAAAATAAAAGGAGTGAGGTGGTAAACAGGCTATGCTCCACAGGAGGGACAAAGACATACTGAACAGACTAAAACAAGCAAAGCCAGCAAATAGAAAGCAAGAATACGTGAGCTGCAAACCACAAAGCCAATGATAAGCAATGGGCTGAATGCATTTCCAGTGAAACTTTAAGAATGTCCCCAAGAAGTATTTTCACAACCAGACAGCTGTGTTGTCTGGTAGGCTTCTAAAAGAGTAAGTTCTACAACATGTATGAACTCTAAAAGTGCGCCCCTCGACTCACAGTACCTAGCTTTGAGATGGCACCCTGCGCGCCCCAAACACGATTGCCAGGTTATCATGTAAATTAAATATGTGACCAATGTGCATGCAAACTATGCCCATCATGCCACTGGGAGCACTAAGTCACTATGTTAAGAATACATTAAATAGGGCTAAGTGCTAATTTAATTTATCTTACTCCAGTTTCAGGATGCTCACCCTGTCCTGAGGATGATGTTGACTACCTAAAGATCGATACGTCGTCGAACCCACCCCCGAGGAAAATTCCCCTCCCCCCATTGTATATATTTCTGTGGATTACCCCTTGTTGTCTGTGTGACATTTCGTCTATTTTCACTTTTTCACTCAAGTCACGATATGCACTCCGTCACTCATGTGAGCACCTGAAGGTATATCTACATGTTGAAAATATGAAATGATTAAAGTTTCACATGTTGCCCTACATGTTCTGCTCCCAGACTGATTTAATATCAAATTTAAGTAACTCCTTTCGCTTTTTAGGACCTAATTAGGCCACCCTTGAACCATTGTTTTCCTTAAATACATCACAACCCCAGGTTCACTTTATGGGGTACCCTTGTTTTCTTAAACTACGTCTGGTAGGCTTCCACATAAAAACTCCTCAGGCTAACTTTGTGGCAGACACCATGTGGATGTCAGGTGCTGTCCTGTGCGGTGTACTCAGGTGCTTTCCCTTTTGTGACAACTTGAAAACATGCAATAGGATGTCATCCATTCATATGAGAGCAAAGGGGATGTATGATGGTACAACGCGGTAGAAAACACTGCAGTACCATCACAACGCAGGTTTTTCAACGCAAGTCGTTACCACGACTTGCGCTGTTGGTGCTGGACTTAGGAATAGTAAGATGTACTATTCCAACACCAGCCTACGTATAGCAGGGGAGGTGTTGGAATAGTAAATCTACTATTCCTTAGTCTAGAGCGCCCTCCAGCGCAAGTCATGGTATTGACTTGCGTTATAAAACCCCCGTTCTAATGGCACTGTGGTGTCATTACTGCGTCGTAATGGGTGTTTACCGAGCAAAGGTATCTGTGTCTGTCTCTCCTCAGTCCAGCTTACCATGGCTTCAAGTTTTTATGAGTGTGTGTGGAGTATGATAACAAATATTTTGCCTTTACAGCAGCATAAAAAGGGTGGGCTCAGGCAGCTGGCTGCCTTCATCCCAGAATAATAGACTTGGCATGATGAAGATGAGAGAGGAGAAGAAGCAGGAATTGAGAGATGTGAGGGAGAAGTGCTTGTGGAAATCTGCAGTGGATCTTTGTCAGTAGTGTGTGTGGGTTAACCCTAAAGGCTAGCCAATCATTAACAAGGGGAAATCAGTGACTGGCTATAGTATTAATCAGAAGGGCATGCTGAGCAGCCATGAACAAACACCACTCTTTTTTCCAGGGTTGAAAGGAAACGAGGGTTAAGAGTGGACCGCGAGGAGGGAGGGAGCAGAATGGGGCAATGAAGTAAGAACAAGAAAGGATATGGCGTAACAGCTAGAGCACTGACATTGAAGACTTTGAAGCTGGAGAACCGGGTTTGAGTCTCGGTGGGAGGCTGTAATGCAACTGGTGCTCATGTAACTCAATCCAAGGGGCCCATTATGATGTCGGGCGGATTGCTCCTCGCCAGGCTGGCGGTAGCCACCGCCAGCCTGGCGGGGGCAATCCGCCCGACATCCACACTCGTTTCCCCCCCTCCATACTAATATGGCGGGGACCTCGGCGGACGGAAAGACCTGGCGCAGGTATAATGTGGCGCAGTGGTTTACAAAGTGACGCATCTACCTAGATGCGTCACTTTGTAAATATGGCGCAACAAGGTGCATTTTTTACGCCACTGGTGCGTCACAAAAAGTGACGCACCGGCAGCGTAAAAGTGACGCAAGGCCTAATAAATGAGGGCCAAAAAACGTTGCAAGTGCTGTATGGGCAAAACCTAAAAGAATGCCGTCCAAGCCACAATTATAAGCCTACTGACACATTTGATGAGATTTTTGGGGAGGTGGGGGTGCTGAAACATTGAGTATGAGTTTAAATTACTTAAGTCAGGATTCTGTATTGAAAATGCATGCAGATTAATATTGTGAGGAAGGGCACAACTGTGGGCATGCAGGTAACACAGTGGAATTATACACAGAGCTATTTGAGGATTTAAACGTGCAGTTGCCAACTTAGGATGCTGTTACACGTTGTGGTACAGGGTAGGTGAGGTAGGAACCAAGAATTCCTTGGCTGGGTCCTAAATAAAGAGGGCGCTGTGGTATGGCATTGCGGTATTATGTGAAGGTCTAGTATGTATAGGGATATGGCAGTACAAGCACTAGGGTGGGGGACACTGGAGCAGCAGGGGGCTGCTCTCTGCATAGATGTCATTTACGGGTTGTCAGAGTTCGCACCTATGACGACCCCCAGTTTATTATCCCTTGTGCTCCCTGGCACTGCCTGTGCAACCCCTGGCATCAAGGGTGGCAACATATGTGCCAAACCACACAGGGACAGCTCAGGGCTCATCATTCTAGTTTTCGAACTCTTTTTTTATTCTAATATAAGTGAAAAATAATAGTCCATTTTTCACCATTAGTGTAATAAAAAAACATGGAGCCCCAGGAGCTGGAATGGGACCTTCACTGGTAGCTGAGGTAATAAAAAAAATGCTTTTAAATGTAGGTTGTGTGCATATAGATGAGGGATTGTGTTTGTGTGAGAGTGTATGTGAATGAAAGTGAGGGGGTGAGAGTCAGTGACAAGTCGTTAGTGAGAATGAGTCACTCCTCACTGCCACCAACGATATCTGCTTTCTTCTTTACCAGGGGGAAACCACAGCCCTCATCCTAATTGACCTCTCGGCCGCATTCAACACCATCTCCCACTGCACCCTAATTACGAGACTCTACGACACCAGCATCTGCAACAAGGCACTGAACTGGACCCACTCCTTACTGACCGACCATATACAGCGAGTCAGACGGCCCCCGTTCCTCTCAGAATCTACAGAGATCAAATGTGGAGTACTCCCTCGCTGCTCCCTGAGCCTCACCCTCTTCAACATCTGCACGGCCCCCCTCACAGCCATCATCAGAAGCCACGGACTCAACATCATCCCCTACGCCGACGACACCCAGCAGATCATCTCCTTCACCAACAAAACCACAACTGCCAGAACCAACTTTCACTTCGGAATGAAGGCAGTTGCTATCTGGATGCAAGACAGCTGCCTCATGCTCAATTCGGACAAAACCAAAGTACTCATCCGGCGACCTACCACCTCAGCCTGGAATGACTCCTGACGGCCCACCGTGCTAGGAACCCACCACACCGGACCACACATGCAACTTTGGCATCATACTGGACTCCTCGCTCTCAATGAACCACCAAATCAACGCATCATCCTGTTTTCACACGCTCCACCTACTTTGAAAGACTTTCAGATGGCTCCCCACAGAATCCAGAAAGGCGGTCACCCACGCACTCGTCACGAGCAGACTACAGCAACGCACTCTATGCCGGCCTCACCTGGAACCGTCTCAGGAAACTACAGATAGTCCAAAACGCTGCCACAACACCTCTGGCAACTCCATTTGCTCCCTATCAAAAAGAGAATCACCTTCAAGCTCCTCACACATGCCTATAAAGCTCTCCACAATGCAGAACCAGAATATTTGAACCACTGTCTCGCCTTCTACACACCAACCAGACAACTCTGCTCCACCCAACTCGCTCTGGCCTCCGTCCCATTGGGCCTGTAGTGTTCTGCTTTCAAGATGGCCTTTGGTTCTGGCATGTCGAAGGCAAAACTTGACTTAGAGGGGCACCAGTGCAATACTGATGCTGGCATTCTGAGGGCAATTCTTAGCATCACAGGTACCTGTGATAAAATACTTGCAGTGGCACACAACAGGTGAAGCAGCGGGTCACGAGATAGCACAGAAGCACTATTACTACTCGGACCCCCTCTCGGAACTCATGGAGTTTACTTTCGAAATCCTGAGAGTAAGCAGCGCACATACAGTTGTCATAGCTACCACCTTGGCCACAAATGTTGTTTAAACCTCCTCTAGGAATAGCAATAATAGCAAATATACTACTCAGTCCGCTATTTAATCACAATACCGACCCGAACCGCACAAACACTGCAGTTTTTTACGCTTTTCACCAAGGCACTACTGATAATTTCACTGTATACAAACCTTAGCCATATGTGTGTGCTTACGTGTTTGTACTGTCTACCTTCCTTTACAGGTACAACTCGAGAGGAAATCCTCCTCTCACAGTTAAAGCATCTTATTGCTACACATTGCAACACATATACATCATATGTAGCTCCTTTTTACGTCTCGCTGAACCAATGTGTAAGCATTGTTCGGCGAGATTATAGTAGAAGGATTTCAAAAGTCTACCCAAACTGCGGATTAGGGGCAGTTCATGTGAACCAGGCGCGTGCACATTACCAGCCACATCGCACGTCGCACACCATACACCATTTGTCTAAGCCTCGGCATCAGACTTCAAAGGAAGCCGCTCCCAAGCCACTCCCCTACCCCCCATCAGACTTCAAAGGAATGCGCCCCCCCGCCACTGCAATGCCTAGAGGTTGTTGAGGCTGCAGCCTAGCCCCACTCCTTTCTGCTCTCTCACACTTGTTTTTTTTTTTATGGAACGGATTCCTAAATCCACTGGGTATGAGCAGCCTCGCTCTCTGTGCTCTGCTATTTTGCTATGCTCCTATACATAGTCGAATTTATGCCTTAAAAGCGTGCAAATCTCTGTTTTGACCTCCCAGATCAACATTGTCACTTCTGAACTGAAAGCGTGCCCCTGAACTGAAAGCGTGCCATGTGAATTGAAACCCTTTTGGTGTCCGCCCCCCCTATCAGACTTGAAAGGAATGCGCTCCCCCGCCACAGCAATGCCGAGAGCTTGTTAACCTAATTCCAACACGCTCACCATCCTCTTTTTTTATCAGTGCCCTCTGCTAGTCGTGTTACTGGGGTCATTCATTGCATGGTTTAAGGCTAAAACCACTCTTCCATGGCCTCGAGAAAAAACTTTGCACTTCACCATAGGTGAGAACCCGCCGCAGTGTATTTTCATGGGTTACGCATTCTTAACTGAATGAAGAGCATGGTCTTGTGGCTTGCTTCTAACTGACTATGTTCACTTGCTGGAAAACAGTCTTCTTTACAGTGTTAGAAGGTGACCGGGCAGGAAACTGTTCGTACTTGCCCATTCCTTCTTTATTTGCTGCACACTTTTGTATTCAGTGCTTGGCAAGCTAAGTGTCAGAAATATGTGAAACCATTCCTCCCACATATTTGAATTTAGGTATTTTAAGAGGCTGATTAGATTCGGCATTTACCAAACGAATGCATTTATAACCATAACACAGAAAATAATTGGGAGACATTAAATCAGACTGTGCGGTGGGTCACTGAACTTCTTGAAAATCAGAACATTCAAATTTAAAACATAGCAATGCTTAATAAAAAGTAAGAGCCGCTGCAAACTCATAGTTTATTGTGCCTGCAATGTGAGAGTTTAAGAGTCTTGCACTCCTAGAGTGGTTTAGACATGTGTTTAAAGGAATAACTGCAGAATGATTAATTAGTAAAAGTCCCTCTTCATACAAGCGAGGTGCCCTGCCTGAGAGCTATTTTCGTCACGATATCGCACGTGCTGCACTAATGCGTTACAGGATCTGCCTTGACAACGCTGAATGCACAATTGGTTTGGTAAATGATGCGGCAGTAACTGTACAGTGATTGATGCCACCGCGTTTGTGTTGCTGTCTTTCGTTGCATGATTTTCGGTGTCTTCTACTATAGGCCTTCCGCCATGAAGACAATATGCTCTGTTGGAGTCCTCATACTATATGGGGATGGTGTCGTGCCCTCACTCTATTGCCCTCACTCTACCACTCTATCGCCCTCCCTCTACCACTCTACCGCCATCATTCTACCGCCCTCACTCTAGCACTCTACCGCCCTCACTCAGACAAATTGGGTCAGGGCGAAATACCCAGAAAAACTGGGCCCTCTGGAACGTACGAAGGCTAGGTTGTAAGTGCCTGGACCCGGAGCCGGACATCAGCAAGTGGAGAGTGCCTGGGCCTAAGGGACACCAGACTGCTACGATCCCACTGAACATATGCGATGGTGAAAGACAAGCCTACTAAGGACATGGAGGCTGATAAAATTATATCCATCCAGTGTTCAATGAGGGTACAGTGGAGGAGCAGGCCAAACAAGCTTTGTTTGCGGCGCCAGGGCTCCAACTATGGCTTACATCATGGTGGAAATAAAGGCTCGCTGGAGGCCATGCTGGTAAAAATGAACACCTTGGCTATTGAGGTGGGCTTCTCCGTGCACACTTTCGGAACATGTTGAAGGGGATCGCTGAGGCTCAAGGGCATGTCAGAATTTCAACAGGAATTGGTGGCCCTAAAAAGATGGTAACCCCACTCCAGTTGCTCTCCGCCCGAATGGAGGAATGTTTTGAGGACGTGGAGGGGCACTCTCAAAGGAACAACCTAGAATCTGTGGGCTTCCCAGAGTGTGTAGATGGACAACCCTTAGAGTTGTTCCTGGAGAACTGGATCACAAATGTCCTGAAACCAAGAAAATTCCTCAATTTCTTCATGAAAAAAGTGTGCCCACCTGGCAGTGGTGCCTTTGCCCAAGGCCAGAGCACCGCCCAGCACCATTATTGCCCAGCTTTTTAACTTCAGAGCCCGAGACGTACTATTGCAGCATGTCTGGGTAGGAGGAATGTCATGGTCTTTCCGGATTACACCCGTAAGGTGCAGGAACTATGCCGGAAATTTTTACAGACCAAAAAGAGACTGTGGGAGCCAGACCTCCAGTACAGCCTAATGTTCCTTGCAGCACAATGAAAAGGTTTTCTTATGTGTTACCCCTGGAGAGGCAAATGACTGACTAGACACTCAGGAAGGAGTAAAAACGGAATCCACCCTCGAGCCGCAGAACTGATGGAAGTGGTGTCAGCCACCAGTCATCATGTTCATGCAGACACTCTTCGGGAACGGAGGACCCGGACTGAGGCTCTACAAACAAGGAAGATCCTGGACTGCCCGTACGGACATTAGAGGACTCAAACTGTGTGCTGGACACTTGGGAATCATGCAAGCCCCAAAGGGGAGATTGTGGCTACCTGAGCAATAGCACAGCCCTGGGCTAGCGAGAGCAGTGGATGAGGCTGGGATGCTTTGGTGTGGGGTGATCTGCCCTGGTCTATGGGGCCATGTCCCTGCACTGGGGGTTGCCAAACAGAGATGCTACATACAAAGACTCGAGGCTGGTGCAGATTTCAATAGACTGCAGATCCGCTGCTACACTGGGTACTAATGTGATGTATAATTAAGACCGCAGACACTGGATATACTGTTGCATTGGTGGGGAGATCTGTCTATTATGTGTCAAAGTTACTATGTGGGTAGAATGCTTCCTATGTGGTATTATCTAGTTCAATATGATTGCATAGCTTTTGATGTAGGTCGGTGGGAGCCTACGGAGGGCTGCGGTCCCATTGGTGCGGTTTGAGTGGCATTGGCCTTGCTGCACCAGCAGTGAGTTGCTGGGCCCTCAGCATGATGCAATTGAGGAGGTTGAGACTCTGGCCTCCGAGGGAGGGATGGGGCAGTGGTTGCTGAATGTTGGCCCAGCTGTTATGGGCTAGAGTTGTTTGGGCACACTGCCTGTGGGTGGGAATGTATTCACAAAAAAAATCATTTTGATGTTTAAGCTGGGGTGTAGTGTTTTAGGGTCGCTCTACAGTACTCTAAAATGGATGGTGAATGCAAGTCTGGAGTGGATGTGGGGAGTGAGAGAGCAGGGGGAGAGTGAAATCGATAAGGGACATGGCACTTAAGACGGATCAGACATAGAGGTTCCTAACATTGAACGTGCATGGACTAGGGCAGCACACTAAGGGGCTTGTGTATTTGTATCTGAGGCGGTGGGATCTCTGTGGCCTTCCTACAGGAAACACACACCTGGGGAGCCTGTATTAGTCCGTTGAAGTAGAAGATGGAGGGGACAGATATTCACAACTTCCTACTCCAGTTATGCCAGGGCGGTACTGATCTAAGTGGCACCGGGGGCCCCATTTTTGGCTACGGAGGTGATGATTGACACAGAGGGAAGATATGTTAGTGTGTCGGGTATGACAGATGCCAGGGTCCTCTGCTTTGTAAATGTCTATGCCCCTAATGTGGACAATACTGATTTTTATTTAACTATTTTGAGGGCAGCGACTAAATATCTGGGTCCGGAAGTGATAGTCTCTGGAGATCTCAATTACGTACTGGATGGCATGCTGGGCCGTTGACCCAGGTCATGGGGGGACTCGGACTGCAGGATGTATGGAGGGTGTGTGACCCTCTGAGCCTTACCGACTCATGTTTTACCCCTGAGACTGGGATATACAGTCACCTAGATTATTGCCTGATGTCATGTAGCCTAGTTCATAACATAGTTACTATTTCATACCTAGCATGCCACCTGTTGGATCATTCCCCTTTATTGTTTTCATACAAAATGGGCAGGAGGGCTCCTGGGGTGCCTCTCTGGCGGATGAGAGTGGAGGCCTTGGCAGCCCTAGAATTTGCACACGCAAATGGATTGATACTTTGAGGAAACCTGGTAGAGCACAAATGCAAGGTCCACAGAGTGGGATGCTATGAAGGTGGTCTATGGGCGGAGTGCATGAAGATCGTGTTTGGGTAAGAATGCAGCTCGCTCAGACGCTCAATGTGCAGGAGGAGAGACTGGGTGCCCTGAAGGAGTGTTTGGCTATGGAGCTGCAGAAGGTGGTGGAATGGAAGTAGTCTAAAAAGGAACTACTAGAGACATGGGACTGGTTGGCCAAATTTGTTTACACCAACTATAGACAGCGTCTGTAGGCAGAAGCGGACAGAGCGGATAGGATATTGGCCTTGCTTCTACTTAGTGAGTCTCAGAGGACACCCGGGGTGGGGTGTTGGAGATGCGGGGAACGGAGATGCACTCCCAGCAGGATATCACAGAGGTCTTTGATGCACATCTGCAGTGTTATTTTATGTTAGGATTATTTATATAGCGCCTATCACCGCCGGTCTCTAAGCGCTTAACAGAAAGAACATAACACACTAATGCCCTTGAAAAAAACCTTCAGCTGTTACACCGCCTGGGCTGTCATAAAAGCCTTCCTAAAAAGATGGGTTTTTAGTTTCTTTCTGAAGGGTAGGAGCTGTGATTCTTCCTTCAGGATGGACGGAAGCTCATTCCACAGTTGTGGAAGAAGCACGGACAATGCCCTGCCTCCTTTGGTTTTTAGTTTAAACGGAGGTTGAATTAAATTGGAGATTGTTCCAGAGCGCAAGGATCTTCCAGGAATATATCGCTTCAAACGTTGTTTAATGTACTCTGGGGCTTTTCCAAAAAGTGCCTTGTGGGCCACACAGAGACATTTAAACTGGACTCGAAATTTCACTGGAAGCCAGTGCAGCTTCTGAAGCAGGGGAGTGGCGTGCGATTTTCTGGGCAGGGAGAAGATCAGTCTAGCTGCATCATTCTGTATTACCTGCAACTTCCTCAGCAGCTTCTGCGGCAGGCCTAAATACAGAACATTGCCATAGTCAATTCTTGAAATGACTGTGGCAGATACGACTGATTGCAAGGTAGTGGCAGATAAAATAGGGGCTAATTTATGTAGTTGCCTCAATACACCAATACAGGATCCGACGACAGCCGAAACTGGGGGGGCCATTGAAAGCTCCGCGTCAATCCTGAGCCCCAAACTTTTTACTACAGTGCAAGGAGACGGGGTAGTTCCCAATTCAGGAGGCCAGTAGAGGTCACTCCAGGGGTCCTCTTTGTTGCGGATCACCAACACCTCCGTTTTGTCAGCATTCACTTTCAACAGATTATTAGTCATCCAGTTGACCGTGAAACTGAGCAAATTCCTCACCGATTCCTGGGCCTCCTTAGTGTCATCTAGCCGGACTAATAGCTGGGTATCATCTGCGTAGTTAAATATTTCGCAGTTAATACGCATCAGCTCCTCTACCAGTGGTTGTAGGTAAATGTTGAAAAGCAGGGGGGATAAAGCCGACCCCTGGGGCACTCCCCATGTCACTTCACAGGTCTCAGACAGTTGGTCTCCTAGCTGCACTCTCTGGGTACGACCTGACAGGAAGGATTCTAGCCACTTCAGCACCTGGCCTGAAATCCCCAGTTTCGCAATACGGTCTAGCAAGATGGTATGGCTGACCGTATCAAAGGCCGCCGATAAGTCTAAGAGGATCAGGGCGCATGGTTGTTTATTGTCTGCCCTGACTCTTAACTCATCGGCAACTGAGGCCATAACCAATTCTGTACTATGTTGGGGCCGGAATCCAGCCTGCCTGGTATGAAGAAGATGATGTTCTTCCAGATGGCCGGCTAGGGTGCTGAGAACATGCTTTTCCAAGATCTTACTTAGAAAGGGTAACTGCGAAATGGGCCTGTAGTTTTTTAAGGCTTTTGTATCCATTCCTGCTTTTTTTAAGAGTGGGGAGACCCTGGCTTCTTTCATTTGGGTTGGCAGATAACCTGTTTCCAATGAGTTATTCAATAAACTCAGTACCTGAGGCTGGATGCCTGGCAGGGCCATTTTAATAAATTTTGGGGGACAAGGATCGATGTTTGACCCTGACTTGATCTGTCTGACTAGTTCTATTAGGCCCTTGTCGTCAATAGAAGGGAAATTATTCAGAGTCATGGATGGCACCTGAGCAATCAGACTAGGCAGCATAGTTGTAGCTGGTCGTGCATTGATGTCCGCGATGATATCCTGTACCTTCTGAAGAAAGAAGGTTTGGAAGGAATCACAGTCTGGTTGATCGCCCGCTGAGATTTTCCCTTCTCGTTGTGTGAGTTCCCTTAGTATCGTAAAGGTCTCACGCTGTATATTTATTGCTTCTCTAATTCTTCCCTCGTAGAAGACAGCCTTTCTTTCCAGGATATCAGCCTTATATTTTGACAGCAAGTTTTTGAAAAATTCAGCCTCTATTTGACAATAGTGAAGCCTCCACCTTCTCTCTGCCTTACGAAGGGCTTGCTTCTTCTGTTTCAAGGAGGCGTCAAACCATGGCGCTCCTTTCCCTTTCGTTCTAATGCTCTCCAACTGCTCAGGGACAAGTTTGTCCAGGGCAGCGAGTATCCAGGTCTTTAACATCCTAGCATCAAAGTCCAGATCTGTACCATGCATTTTAGGGGGAGCGGAGGAGAGCAGGGTCGTGATTAGAAGGTCTGCTTCTACCTTATTCCAAGATCGAATTTTTCTCCGTGACTTATTTGGGGCATCCCTCACCAGGTCGCCAGGAACCCAGCATTTTATCATAAAGTGGTCTGACCAGATGCATGGACTAACCTCCTTTATTTCTGTATTGGACAGGCAGGACCAAACAAGGTCCAATGTGTGGCCTTTCACGTGAGTCGGACCTATCACTAACTGTTGTAGATTGAGCACCGAAAGATTAGCTTCAAACTCAGTCGCTATGGGGTCTCTGGGTACTTTATCCCAGTGGTAATTAAAGTCGCCTACCACCAGAAGAGACTTGTATCTGGTGGCCAAATCTGTCAAAAGTTCAAAGATGGTGTCATTGAAATCCGGGAGGTTTTGTGGCGGCCGGTAAACTACCAATATTGCTATACATGAAGATTTAGACGAGACTTTAATTCCTAACAGTTCCGCACCTGCACAATTTTGTGCAATGATCTCTTTTACTACGAGACATTTTTTAAACAGAAAGGCCACACCCCCTCCTTTACAATCATTAGGACGATTATGCCAGATAGCATCATAATCTTGGGGTAGGGCAGCCAAGATGTCAGGCGTAGAGGCAGAGCCGAGCCATGTCTCTGAGAGAGCAAGAATATCAATATCTCCATCGAGCAATAGAGAGAAGACTTCTAGGTGGCGCTTGTGTAAAGAGCGCGTATTAAGTGTTGCCAGTCTAAGGCCATGTGGCTGGCGACTGATGAAGGTGGGAAAGGTCCTGGGGCCAGTGCCTATGGACTGTACCAGGGCCTCAGCTTGTAAAGTAGCCAAGGTGCCATCATCTAGACAGATGGAGTCAGTCTTTAGAGCCCATAGTGCCTCAGGAGAGTAAGTACGAGGTCGGACAGAGTTTATGGCCCCTGGGCCCGTCCTGGCCCGGACGGGCACAGACGGGCTTTCCTCTGGCGCTCCTCCGGCGCGATGCTGCGCGCGATCGCTGCGCGCCTGCATGCTGGTAAATAATTATAGTGTGTGGCTAAAAGCCACTGCCAAAGACTAGCCTGCTAACCCCCAAAACGTGGTGTCAGCAAAACCTGTCTCTGTCCCACACCCAAGATGGCGGACGGGCGTGAGGCGGCAAGGAAATCACCAAAGTGGTGAGAAGTGTGTTTTTTCAATTATGGTGCAGGCAATGCGGTAAATGGGGGAATGTGAGGTCCCTTAACAATGACCCGGTCTCAAAGAGTATTTCCAGGGCAATTTCAGGCATTTAGCAATAGTTGGTAAAAACAAATTTTTTAAAAAGGAGCTAGCCTCCAACAAACCAGTAAAAGAGCAAGAGTAGTTATTTAAGTGCAGCAGTGGTATATCGATCTGAATCTAGGGGCCCGATGTAGGTAAATCCCATTTACCGATTTTGAAATACCGAATCTTACCGATTCGGTATTTTAAAATCGGTAAATGGGATGTAGGTCCCAACATCTGGATTCGTTACCGAATCCTTAACAATTCATTAATTACCGATTGGGTAAATACCGAATCGGTAATGACCATTCTTTCCTATGGGCTTTGAAGCCCATAGGAATGATTAGGCATTACCGATTCGGTATTTACCCAATCGGTATTTAAGGAATTCACAAGGGTGCAGGGGGTGTCACTTTGACACCCTCTATCACCCCCAAAACGGCCATGTGTGCAATGTGGCACACAGACATGCCCTAAGGGCACGTCTGTCTGTCACATGGCACATGTGTACATGCACAGATGTGCATGTACACAGGAATCGGTTTATTACCATGGATTTGTATTCCATGGTAAAATACCGATTCTGTAAGCCATGTGCAGCCGGAACATAGGCTACCTACATTGCATTTTCGGTAATTTTACCGAATCGTTATCATTACCGAATCGGTAAATATTACCGACTCAGCAAATTTACCTATTCGGTAATGATAACGATTCGGTAAAATTACCGAAAATGTGCCCCTACATCTCCATGGCCCTTTACCGATCGGAAACGGCCGAAAATCGGTATTTTCGGCCGATTCCGATCGGTAAAGGGCTACCTACATCGGGCCCCTAGTCGGTACACCCTCCGACTGGCCTCCTAAAATAGCCTTTGCCTAAAGCCACTGCCAAAGACTAGCCCGCTAACCCCCAAAACGTCGTGTCAGCAAAACCTGTCTCTGTCCCACACCCAAGATGGCGGACGGGCGTGAGGCGGCGAGGAAATCACCAAAGTGGTGAGAAGTGCGTTTTTCAATTATGGTGCAGGCAATGCGGTAAATGGGGGAATGTGAGGTCCCTTAACAATGACCCGGTCTCAAAGAGTATTTCCAGGGCAATTTCAGGCATTTAGCAATAGTTCGTAAAAACACATTTTTTAAAAAGGAGCTAGGAGCTAGCCTCCAACAAACCAGTAAAAGAGCAAGAGTAGTTATTTAAGTGCAGCAGTGGTATATCGATCTGATATGGGATATGGGATATATGCGGCACTGAACAGTAACTTCCCAATAGCAGGGGAGGACTACCTGACCGGCCTACAAATGGCCAGTCTGCCTAGATAGGACAGGGAACAACTAAATGCTCCCCACACTGAATGCTTCTGCCCTTATGACACATGAACAACATTTGAATTTTCACTTATCCACAATAATGTATACTGTGTCTAAGAAAGAAACCTAGACAAGCACATACCATGATCCGGTTAGTGATGACAGGTTCCACCTCTACTTATCATCTATATTTTTCCTGTTTATTTAGCTATGGTGGTTATTTTAAAGAACCTTTTGGAATTCCCTTGAATTCAACAATAATGTGTATTCACCTAACATGAGACTAGTCAGTTTAAAAGGTACAAAATAATGAAGTACATTGATCTAAACTATTTGAAGAACACAATCAAAGGTTGTGGAACTCCATGTAGTGACAAGGAAAAAAGCATTGATGATTTATTTATTTACACTATGTTTTTGCGAGCCACCTGACTTCATGGCAAAGTGCGTGTTTTTATTTGTATTTAAACGGCCCAAGAACCTCTTTTAAATATTTACCATGAATATACCGAATTATTGTTTCACTTTTCCTTCATTTAAGCATATAACCCTATATGAGGAAAAGTAGTATTTCAATGAATTGTGCAGTCAAGTTACTTCTTCCCTGAAGTGGAACCCCTTAAAGTGATGCATCTGTAACTCATTTTAAATCAAATACTGCACGTTTCCCATCTCCTTTTCCCTCATTCTTCCTTCTGCTCTCTCATCCTTTCCATCAATCTCTTCCCTCCTCCTTTCTTTATCAACATCTTTGTGACTCCTTGTCTGAATCCTCCTATCTTCTACTACATATTGCTGGTCTTCACCCCTCAGTCTTTCTTCTATTACTCCTTCTCATCTCTGAGTCTCCTTCTCTTTCCTTTCACTCTACTTGTCTCCTCATTCCTCCTTTCTCACCCTACTTCCGGTTTGTTTCTATTCTCCTTTCTATCTCCATCACCTTTGGAATTGTCTAAAAGTGCGCATGCCAAACTAAAGATTCGACATCCCAACCAGACCGCCAGTCGATCATTGTCTCCCTCACAGACTGACATTCATACAGATCAAATCCCAGAAAGCGCTATCTGCCAGAGAATCAGTGTCAAGCAGCATTTGCCTTGGGACATCAGTCAAACACCTAGGGGCAGATTTACAATAAACTAACGCAGCACCGTGCTGCGAGTCATTTTGCTGCGCCGTGCTGCGTTAGTTTCAAAGCACAGTGATGCGACATATTTACAACAATATGTTGCATCTCTCTACTTCCCCCTGCGCTGGCGCACACACTGCTGCCATGCGCCGACGCAGGCACCCTTGCACCGTGGTTCCCTTCCTGGACAAAAACAATCTGAAATGCCGTTTTTCAACGTTGCGTGCTGCATTAGCACACAAAGGGCCAGATGTAGGTGGCCCAATACCGGTCGGTAACGGCCTAAATTACCGAATTTCTGCCGTTACCGACCGGTATTGGGCATTTGGGATGTAGGTGGTCACATTTCAGATTTGGTAATTTACCGAATAAGTAAGTTAAGGAATTGGTAAATTACTGATTCCTTAAAATACCGAATTGGTAGATTACTGAATCTGAAATGTAGGGAGCACTCAAATGAGTGCTTTTCCCATTTTAGAATTCGTTATTTACCACCAACTATAAATTGGTGGTAAATAACGAATATCTTTGAAAATGCAAATCTGTGCATTTTCAACTGTGCCATGTGGCAGACATACACATGTGCACACAAGCACAATTCAGGGGTGCAACAGGGTGTCAAAGTGACACCCTGGCACCCTGGAATGTGTCCCCCATTTTACAGAATCAGTAGAAGGCCCATAGGAATGAATGGCAATTACCAAATCAGTAAATACCGATTCGATATCGGTAATTATTACCGATTTTTTAGCTACATTGCATTTACCGATTCTAAAATACCGAATTGGTAAAATTCGGTATTTTTAGAATCGGTAAATTTCAATTACCTACATCTAGCCCATAGAAGTTGAAAAACAGCATTCTTTCAATGATTGTTTATGTGCAGGAAGGGAACCCTTCCGGAACAATAACTAGAGGTGATTCTCTCTTTCAATGTGTGCTGCAGAATGCAGCACGCATAGAAACAGGAAACAAAAACGAGGAGAAATGAATACATTTCTGCTCGTTGTGCCTCCCTAAGCCTCCCCTGGGGAGGTGTCGCATTCACACGCATTTCCAGATTTACGATTCCTCGTAAATCTGGAAATGTCTCTCGTTCCATGGGTGTGCGTGGGAACACTCACAGCAACACCCATGGACGCCCCATTCACACAAAGTCCTGTGTGTTAATTTACAAGGACAGGAAAAGCCGCACAGGGTGGCTTTTCATGTCCTTGTAAATATGGGGCTGTGTATTGAGCTGCCAGTGCGTCACGAAAAGTGACGTACTGGCAGCGCAAGGGTGCCATGCTTTCTATATTATAATGGAATTGCCGCGTTTGCCAAATAAACCATAATCTTCTGCGTAATCTGCAAATTTTGTGAAAACAGAATTGCTTCTGGCTTAAACGGATCAAAAGTTAGTAAAAACATGGCACCATGTTCCTGTCAGTGGAAGGAGTTTCCTATTACTGTATCGGGTTATTAAACTGGTACTAATATGGTGACATCTTTTCTTAGTGTCGCTATATGTAAAAATTACAAAATAATGAAATTATTATATCATATAATGTGCTGCATTAGGCCGCATAATGTACCTTTCATGCTGCATAATTAATTCAACCCTGCCGCATAATATGGTCTTCCCCTGCCGCACGATTCCAGTTGTACAAATAATTCAACAAAACACTAGTGCTGCCACAACCAAAGCAGTGACACATAATGAAAAGCACCATGCTGAAGCAGAAGCAATTTAAAGCATGAGTGTGGCTTACTTTGGGCACAAGTAGATCAAATGCATAAAGTTCGAAGTAGCTGAAAGGGGGGATTAATTGATATCTCGCAGACAGTTAGTGTTTGATTGAACAGCCTCTCCTCAAGTGTTCACACATTTCATCACTATGAAATGTGTCCATTTCGCTATATCTATATCTCTTGCTCTCTCTCCCTCTCTTCACTCTCCCCACTTTCTTTCTCCTCTTTCACCTGTTTCTCTCCTTTCATTTTCTCTCCCTCTCTGATGGGCACTGAGGGAAAATGAATGCAGCTTAATCGTTTACCCTTGTAAAATTGTGTCCACACAGAACTCGAGTGCTTTTTCACACTGCCTCTGGCCTTCCAAACTCCACTGTAGTGTGAAACCCCTCGGATTTGCAGAAAAAATATATAATTATAATAATACATTTACACAACTTGAATATCACCTCCCATTTCGCATGGGACAGGCAGCCTACCCTGCATCGCACACCTACAAAAGAATTAACTGGCACTTTTTGATGCACCCGGTCAAAACCCATGGGAAGCCATTATAACATAAATGAGCCGCTGACGATTCATCAGGGGCGGAGCTTAGAGCCATTGAGCAACACCAGTGGCGGCTGTGGCGCGGCGCTCCGCGGTCATGCTACTGATTCTGCCCCAGTGTTCCTCTGGTACCAGTACTCTCTTTGGTGAAGAAGTTCCAGTACTCAAAGGCTGAACATTGAAAAGTGCCGGCACTTAGTACCAGTGAGTACCGGCCCAATTAAAGCCCTGGTGCCATGGGAAGCTATCCCACTTTGTGCATTACTGGTCCATGGCAGGTTGTGGAACATACTGGGAGGGCGTCCATGAAGGGGTGAAGACTACCTCCGCCAACACGAGATTTAAATTAATGCAACATATAATGTTATACACCAGGTATATCTTACCCCCAACACACTGCAAGCTATCTACCCAGGGTGAGCGCCCACCTGCCACGCGGAAGCGCTGGAGAGACAATGAGCTAGCAGATGATTTGCAGGCCTGGGAGGTGATGCTCGCTGACTTTCTAGACCCCCAGAAGCTAAACCTCCAAAAGAGGAAAATTGGACAACGTTGGAAGATGTGAATGTGAGGAGTGGCCTTGAATGGGGTAAGGGCGAAGGTGAGTGACAGTGCCCCGCACTGGGCAAAAAGAAGCGCACAACTCTAGTGTTGGGACTGGCTACTCAGGAGCCCGGCCCCCACAGTCCCTCTTTGTTGACCCTGGAGAATGTGCATTGATCGGTCTTATGCAGCAGTTGCAATAGATCATGAGGGCATTGGGGTGGGATGAGCTGGAGGTTGTCTTTATACCATAACCTGGAATGTATCACATTGGCTCAAATGCCCAAAAAATAGATACTGAAAAAAAAGTCATATGTATAAGGAAAGACTTGCCTTCTACGGTGGCGGAAGGGGGCCCTCGTGTTAGAAAAATTCATACTCTTATACAGGGCTTTAGACAAAGACTTCCATACATTCGGTGTGAATCCATAATTCTCAGGGTTTGGACCAATAAAAAATAAGCTACAAGAAGCATTTTAACAGATTCTCTCAGGATAGTAGTACATTGAGATTCAACCATTCTCACAGTCTTGGCTGTACAGTTGAGCTGAAACATGCTTTTAACATAAACCTGGGACAGTGAGAACCATCCTTGATTCAGTACAAAAAGGAAACTTCTCTGAAAACACTTTCTGCTTACTCAAGTGAAAACTAGACACGTTTTGTTAAAAACAGGAATCAGCAGCAGTTATCACATAATATATTGTGATGTTGAGGCAAGATGGAGGACAGTGTAAACACAAGCTAGTGTTAGTATAAGCTCAATTCGTAATGCTCTTCTGATTGCCAGAAAATCTACGCTCATGCCGGCGTAGGAGGGGTAAACTCCCTTTTAACACCAGAGGTGGTAAATTAAGTTCATAGCTACCTTTGTTTGCTCTGTCTACAAGAGGTGTAGAGATCTAAAGTATATGACCAATCAAAAATGACTAGCCTTCCTCCTATTAAGGCAAAGTTCATTTTGGTGCTCCTGATGTTGTATGTGTGTCGAACATATTATCCAGCATTGCTGGTCTCAATCTCCCTCCCGTAAATTAAGGTGAAGTGGTGCATTATCTCCATGCATGTGTTAGCCTATGTCATAACCTAGATTTGAGCCAGGGAAGCCATAAAGTAGTTAAAGACAAACATTTAGGGCCCCATTAGGATGGCGGGGGAATTGCTCTCGCCAGGCTGGCGGTAGCCAGCGCCGGCCTGGCGGGGGCGATCCGCCCGCCATCCATGCCGGAATGACCCCCCGCCATATTATTATGGCTGGGGGGTCCGCGGCGGACGGAAAGACCGTCCGCCGCTTTTCCGCCCCGGTCGCCTTGCGACCGGGCGGAAAAGGGTTCTGTATGGTGGCATTGTCTATCAAACACCGCCAGCCATATTAGAATGGGCATTTTTGCAATGCCAATACCGCCACTGAAAGGCATACGGAGTCTGCTTTGGGGGCCCGTTGCGGTCCCCCAGAGATTTCGGGGGTGGTGGGTGGTGCACATGGTACCCCCCAGCAGTTCCATGCACAACTTGACAGGCACGGAGTGGTGCCTGTCATGTTGTGCATGGATGTGTACAGCATGCCTTCCTGGCATTGTGACAGGCGGTGCTGAGTGCACCGCCCGCCACAATGTCAGGAATGCTGGATGCGCCCGCCACTGTGGCGGACGCATCCTAATTGCAGGCACGGGACCCCCGCCCTTATGGCGGGCGGTCACTATATGCGATGGGATGGCGGGCGAACAAAGTCTGCCTGTCATCCTAATGGGCCCCTAAGTCTTGAGAGATGCGAATGCTACACATGATATTGCTCATTATGGTCAGGAAGTGGTCCAGTCCAACCTGGCTAGATTGATTTAGCAGAAAAGTGATATAAGATAGTGCATCTTTTCAATTGGCTCTCACATTTTTTGACTGGCTTTACTGCCATTTTTGGACTCTGGGCCCTGGGAGTCTCAAGTGCTCTGATCTCAAAATACTGTAAATAATTGGCAACAATAAATGTAATTTCTGACTTTTAGCTAGCTATTGTCTGTGGCTACCTGAGGAAGGTGCAAACTCAGTAGGCAAATGTTTCTGGGTCGTCCCACTTTGTGAGTTTGCTGTATGAGCCAATGTTTCAGCTGGACTTAGTGAATGAAGCATCTACCCCAGTAGAGCACTGCCCACAGACACATCTCATTCATAGGGATATTGACCCCCTACTGTGAGCCACCACCTCCCAGGCTCATTATCTTTTCCAGTGCGACCCTTGACCCTGTGTTTGGGGCAGGTCACTCCGCACAGCTAGCTCCACCTGTCTGTGTCCGTGTCCTTCCTCCCGCCGGTGCCGTGAGTACGTGCCTCCTGTGTCCGCTCTCATTTCACGCTGTAAGCTGCCCGCTCTTCTGGGCTACTGTGTTTACCTTTTTTGTCTATTTTGTTTTCCTTCCCTACTAGCTATAATTGCCCTCTCCCCTGGGATACTGTGTTGCCTTTTGTCTATTTTGTTTTCCTGCCCTCCTTCTCCCTGTAGCTCTCCGGTCTGTTTGCTCCCTGTAGCACCCTGATTGTTTCTTCCCACCGCTGCCTCCCCTGCGGCCCTGCCCCCCTCGCTAGCCCATTTGCCTTCCCACCCACCTCCCAGCTGCTCCTCCCTCCCACCTCCCCTTCTTAATGGCAGCCACGCAGCGGGCGTGCCGCAGGCACCACAAAGTCGTGCCTACGGCAAGCCCATCTGCGCCAGGTTGTGCCCGGACCGCGCCCAGCGCCAGACCCCTTGGCACCCACGAGCAACATGACACCAGACGCTGCTGCGACGCCAACCTCCTCCACACACTCAATGCCGGCCAATCAACCACCTGCTTCCAGGCCAACCCAAAGCTCACCCACGGACCCTTCACCTGCCGAAACTGCAGCCACACCATCCAGCAAACACCTGCAGGTTCTGCCTCTCCCCCCACGGCAGGTTGAAACCATCTCAGATGCAAACTACTCTACACCTGCTCCATCCACAAGCACGCCGTCGAACTCTAGGACCTGCTCGACTCATCCTCCCTGGGCGTCGCCTTCCTTAGTGACACCTGGACGAACCCCTCTTCGGAACCCGGCATTGCCATAGTCATCCCGGATGGCTACAAGATTACCCGCAGGGACCGCACCAACAGACCCGGAGGAGGAATCGCCATCGTCCACTGGAATACCCTTAGAATCTCGACCAGCACCGAAGACACCCTCAGCACCGCCGAACACCTGCACTTCCAGATCCTCATGGATCCCAACACCACCCTCAGAGGAACCCTCATCTACAGACCCCCCCGAACCCTGACCACAGTTCAGCGACTCCATCACAGACATCGTCAGCCCACACGTACTGGCCTCCACAGACTACATCCTCCTTGGAGACCTGAACTTCCACCTCGAAAACGCCGACAGCAACTCCACCATCCTGCTCTACAACCTCGGAACATTGGAGTCAAACAACTCGTCACGACACCCACCCACCCCGACGGTCACATGGTCAATCCCATCTTCTCCACCATCAACCGCGTCACCTTCAGCCACACCACCGAACTCCACTGGACCGACCACTTCTGCATCCAGTTCTCCTTCAAGAAAAACACCACGCACAACCCCCTGCAACGAATCCCCCACCGCAGCTGGAACAAGGTCACCGAAGACCAGCTAATCACCACCCTCTCCCTAGACCCACCTACTGACCACACCGACACAGCTGCCCGCAACCTCAGTCAATGGATCAACGACTGTGCCAACACCCTCGCCCCTATCAAGAAACCCTCAAACAAGACGCACCGTCAGTAGGGCCAGCTGGTTCACCACCGACCTCCAAACATTCAAGCAGACTTGCCAAAGACTCGAGAAAAAGTGGCACCACGAACAGACACCAGACAACCATGCAGCCCTCAAGAACGCCAGCCGCAGGTACCACCAACTCATTCGATCCACCAAAAGGACCTCCTTCAAGGAATGCATCGACAACACCACACACAACAGCAAAGAGCTCTTCACTTTCGTGAAGGAACTCGCCAACCCCAGCTCCAGCTCTGATGACATCTCGCCATCACAAAACCTCTGCGAATCGCTCGCCACCTTCTTCTACCACAAGATCATTAACATCCACAACAGCTTCATCACTATGACCTCCCCGACTGCCACCAACACCTCTGACTCACCGCCCCCCCAGCCTCACCGGCCTTCTGCTCTCCTGGAACCACATCAGTAACGACTACACCATCAAAACCTTGAACACCATCCACTCCGGCTCACCGTCAGACCCCTGCCCCCACCACATCTTCAACAAAGCGAGCTCCATCAGCGCACCCAAACTCCGGAAGATCTTCAACAGCTCCTTCGAGACCGCCACCTTCCTGGAGAGCTGGAAACACGCTGAGATCACGGCCCTACTCAAGAAACCCAAGGCAGAGCCAACGGACCTCAAGAACTTCCGGCCCATCTCCCTGCTTCCATTCCTGGCAAAAATCATCGAGAAGATCGGCAACAGACAACTGACCTGCTTCTTCGAAAAGAACAACACCCTGGACTCGTCTCAATCCAGATTCCGGCGCAATCACAGCACCGAAACCGCCCTCATCAACGCCACCGACAACATCAGGACCCTGCTAGACAATGGCCAAACAGCAGCCCTCATCCTCCTGGACCTCTCAGCCACCTTCGACACCGTCTGCCACCACACCCTACGCACACGCCTCCACTTCGTGGGGATTAGCAACAAAGCCCTGGACTGGATCACCTCCTTTCTCACTGACAGAACCCAGAGAGTTCACCTCCCTCTATTCCGATCCGAAGCCAGCAAGATCACCTGCGGCTTACCCCAAGGATCATTCCTCAGCCAGACCCTTTTCAACGTCTACATGTCACCGCTTGCCAACATCGTCCGATCGCACAACTTCAAAATCGTCTCATACGCCGACGACACCCAGCTGATCCTCTCCCTCTCGAAGGACCCCGCCACCGCCAAGACCAACTTCCACGAAGGAATGAATGCCATTGCCGAATGGATGAAGAACAGCCGCATGAAGCTGAACTCGGACAAGATGGAGGTCACCATCCTCAGCTCCACCCCCTCTACTTGGGATGACTCCTGGTGACCGGCCTCGCTAGGAGCTGCACTGACACCCACCAACCACGCACGCAACGTGGGTTTCATCCTGGACTCTTCACTGTCAATGACCCAGCAAGTCAACGCCATCTCCTGCTCTTGCTTCAACACCCTCTGCAAGCTTCACAAGATCTACAGATGGATCCCCACCGAAACCAGAAGGACTGTCACCCAGGCCCTCATCACCAGAGGCTAGACTACGGCAATGTGTGAGCAGAGACATACCCCCCATCTGCGTTCCGTGGAGCTCTGTGTTTGAATAACCCAGCCAATCCCAGCATTGCTCTTATGCTGTTTAGTATTAGAAGACACATGAGAGCAGTGCTTGAATTCGCTGGGGTGCTTGGGCCTTATGTTCCAGGGGCTCTGCAAGCACATCTGTACATTCAGGAAGTGCTAGGTGGGATGATTTGACCTCAGGGGCATAACTGTTTGCATTTGAATGTCAATCAAGAAATATTTACGACTTTCAAGGAAATTGGGTACACTCAATATGCTGCAGAAAAAACCCACATTGCAGAGGTACATTCTATTTATAAGTATATAAGTATTTACCTTTCGGTTCCACCACTGTAACATTTATCATCCACCACAGACTGCCCAACTTATGCCCCATGGCCTGACCTTCTGAATGAAATCATGTTCCAAAAAAGTTCAAAGAACAGGAGAAAGGGCAAAGGTGATGAACACAACATTAAAAGGACTTCAGCATCTACAATTTTCAAATTCAACCAGCTGGGAGACTTTGGCACAAACACTCAGGGCTCCTTTGAAGACTTGAAACTGATGCTCCTGCTCTTCTGGAACCTTCTTTGCCCACCATGTCATCTGGAGCCACAGTCTTAGAAACTGAGGGCCTCATTTATGAAAAGTGACGCATCGCTGCGTGAAAACAGCAATGCGTCACTTTTCACTGCACCCTCTTTGCGAGACCAATTATGCGTCATATTTACAGTATGACGCATCATGGAGCAAGGAGTTACAGATACATCAGTATTTCTGACGTATCTGTATGGCGCAAAAGTGACGCATTGTTGGAGTGTGTCACAAAAGTGACGCAACTCCAGCAATGTGTCCTTTCAAATGGAGCAAGCCCCATATGCACCCGAGGGTATCAGAGCGCTTTACAAGGTAGATAACATTTGCAACAAAATAAACAATGTGCATTTCAATATGAGTGATATAATACAAGGTATTAGAATGGGAAGGGGGGAGTAGAGGGGATGGAGATCAATAGGGGTGGGGTAGTGTAGAAATTCAGAGGGAGATAGGAGTGTAGACAGGGGGAGATGAGGGATGGAAGGCGGGGAAGGGGTTGAGAGGAGGCAAGAACCAGGGAGCCAGGAGCGAAGAGTGTCAGAATAAAGAGAAATTACGTTCCCCAATATTTGTTGAGAAGGAGTATTTTGAGTCTCTTTTTGAAGAGAGGGTACGAGGGGTTGCATCGAAGATCTTTGGGGAGAGAATTCCAGACCGTGGGGGCGTTCCCCGAAAAAGCATGAGATTGGGCTTTTTTATATTTGAGTTTAGGAGGGATAAAGACAAGGGAGTTGGACCTCCTCAGGGACCTGGAGCACCCAGCTTTTTGCAATTTCTCTGCCCGGTAGGAGGGGGTGTTTTGGTGAAGTGCTTTGTGCTTGATACATGCAATCTTGTAGTTGGATCTACCTTCTATTGGGAGCCAATTGAGGTTTTTTAGGACCGCAGATATGTGGTCGAATTTTTTACAATCTGAGATAAGTCTTGCGGCAAGGTTGAGAACACAATTGATCAGTGCTAGGTGGACTTTAGGGGTGCCAGCGAGTGTGGCGTTACCATAGTCAATACGGGAAAGGACAAGCGATTCTACAACGATTTTAAAGTCGTCTGCTGGTATGAAAGGTTTGAGTTTTCTGAGGCGGTGGAGGGTGAAGAGGGCACCCTTGGCAGCATTTTTGATGTGTGGGATGAGATTCAGGTTACAATCAACGCTGATGCCTAAGAATTTGACAGAATTCGAGGGGGAGAGGGAGCAGTTGAGAGCTGTTATATCCTTAATCCAAAGTTGAATGGGGAGGGAGTTTTTTTGGGAGTGAAAATGATGATTTCAGTTTTTTTCGGGTTAGGTTTGAGATGATTAAGATGGAATCAAGCTTGTACTTTAATCAGGGTCTCGTTGAGGTGGAGGATGTCATTGTGAGATTTAATCCTGTAGTAAAGTTGGGTGTCGTCAGCATAGAGGTGATAGCATAGTTTAGCTTGTTTGAGGATGAGGGTGAGAGGTTCCATACATAGGTTAAATAAGGTAGGGGAGAGGATAGAGCCTTGCGGAACACCAAGTGAGACAGGTTGGGGCTTGGAGAGGCAGTGACTGAGCTTAATTTGTTGGGATCTATTTTGAAGGAATGAGGTGAACCATTTGAGTACGGTGCCCTCGAGACCGAAGCGAGCTTCAAGGGTGTTAAGAAGGGTGGGATGATGGACAGTGTCGAAGGCGGCCGAGAGGTCAAGGAGGATTAGTAGAGAGGATTCACCTTTGTCTAAGGAGCGATGGATGTCGTCAGTAGTATTGAGCATGGCAGTTTCAGTACTGCATCCTTTTCTGAAACCAGACTGGAATCTGTCAAGGAGATTGACTGAGGCGATATGGTTATCAAGTTGCGACAGGACACATTTTTCCAGGGCTTTTGAGAGGAAAGGAAGGTTAGAGATGGGGCGTAGGTTGTTCAGGTCGTTAGGGTCAGCGGAGGTGTTTTTGAGGATGGGGGAGATTTGGCATAGCTGAAGGGAGTCAGGAACACAGCCCGAGGAAAGAGAGGAATTGATGATGTTGGTCCACACCGGATCAATGACATGTTTGAGTTCTTGAACCAGGTGAGCAGGAAGAGGGTCTTTGGTGTGAGAGGATGGTTTGAGTTTAGAGATGATATTGGTGACAGCGGTTTCTGAAACAGGGGAGAATTCGCTCCATGAGGCATAGTTTTTAGCATAGTGGCACGTGACAGTGGAGACATATTGGGGCGAACGGTGAGGGGTTTGCAGAGAACTTGGGGCGGGGTGGGAGAGGATGAACTAGTGTTAGGGATGTTGTGGGGGGAGATGAATGGGGGATGGGGGTGGTTGTGGTGGGAGAGGGGTGGTGGCGAAGGAGAGTTCAATCGAGTTGACTTTGTTAGAAAAGAAGCTAGCGATTTCTTCGCATCGTTCAACGGAGGATAGAAGTTTGGGGGGGCCGGAGGACGTTTGCTTTTTAACGATGCTAAATAGTTCTCTGGGGCGGTTTCTGGCCTGGTCTAGTTGGGAGCGGAGATAGGAGGCTTTTTCATTGAATATGTGTTTTTTGTAGTGGGCTCTGGCCTTTCTAAGGAGGGCCAAATTGTCTGAGGAGGGATGGTTGCTCCAGGTCCGTTCTGATTGTCTGAGGGCCCGTCTCTCATTATTGAGGTCAGAATTGAACCAGGATTTGGGCGGGAAGTTTTTTTGTTGTTTGATTTTGATTGGGGCAATTTGGTCAAGGGCTTCAATAATAGAATTATTGTATGGTCTGTTAGGTCATTAGTGCTGTGGGAGAGAGGAGGGAGGATTAAGTAAGTTTTAATAGTGGATTCCAATTCGACCGGCAGAATAAGGTGAAGTTTCCGAGTAGGTATCAGAGGTAGACTGCCGATAGGAGTGGGGCGCGAAATGGAGCAATTCAAGGTGAAGAGGATGAGGTGGTGATCGGACCAGTCGACAGGAAGGATATTTAGGAGGGAGGCCAGATCCTTGCTAGCCAGAATCGCATCAAGTGTGGCACCTTTGGCGTGAGTTGGGGATTGGCAGAGTTGAGTCAGGTCAGTGATGTCCATGATGCCGTTAAATAAGGAGACCGCGGGGTCGTTATTATTATTCCAGTGGATGTTGTAGTCCCCAAGAAAGAGATTTTTAGAGTGGGAAAGCGATGCTTGGGCAATAAGATTAGACATCTCTTCAGTAAAGGAGATGCTGTTACCAGGAGGGTGGTAGATAGTGTGAAACCTGACGGCGGGGGAGCCAGGTATATTGATATCAGCGCATAGGTACTCAAATGTGGAGGAGTCTTGGACATGGACTGTGGAGATATTAAGACACACGACTGTTGGCTGTGTAGTATGTGCCATACTCCTGACCTGTGGAGTATCTGAATTTGCATGTCACACTGCTTTAGATGATCTGAAAGGATGAATTTGTTGAGGAATGTAAGAAACATGGGTAAGCTTGTAGTGATAAGGTGAGTTTATGTTGTGCTGAATGTGCCACATGCATAGTGAGCAGGCATTGGATGCTTTGTGGTTCTGTTTGTGTAAAGACTGTGATGGTTGGTGGGTTCTGGGCTTGAAACAAGGATAGGTGAATTTAAGGGGCAGCAAGGAGAATGCAAGGGGTAAAGAGGTACAGATGTTACCCTCCTACTGGGCTGACACATGTTGTGAAAGAAGTTCATTGCTCGTTTCAGAGGAGAAATGGTGTGACTCTGTTTTAGAAACATAGATGCCATTTCTCTATACTGCACATTTAAGCTACCAGAGGGCTTCAGGGAGACTTTGGTCATCTTTTTAGTCCTGTTATGCATAAACGTCATATTAAGCAATATTTAATCATAATAATCACCATTAAAATGTCTTTTTTTAAATAAATTGTGATGCTACATGGTATGATCCTCCCTCCAGGCCTGACTCTCCTCTTACGTAGAAGGTGACAGGGTGCTTTCAGTGTCGTCACGAGAATCCTACTGTGGATGTATTTAGAGGCACTTGCATTAGTATTATGGCTCAGAATGAGAAATGCATATTTTTACAATTCATGAATACCACTAGGAAACACTAAGTTGGTTCTTAAAGCTGCTTTGTGGTCTCAGTTGTGCCAGTCTCTTACTGACTTGGGTGCAAATTACCCACCACCTTGCTTGGAAGAAGCGTCTGGGCCTGAGAAAGAGTGGGGCATATTTACAAACCCCTATCACCACCACAGCATCACTTTTACTGATGCTGTGGTGACGAAAGGGGCTTTGCCCTTATTCACAAGGCGGGGTTAAGCCACTTAAAGTGGCTTAACCCCGCCTTGTGAATAAGACACTATTCCACGCTACACATAGTGTAAAAAGGGCGGCAATGTGTGTTGTGGTGAGCGTTCCACCGCAACACCCATTGATTGTGATGCTGCCAAATATTTACAATTGTGGTATAAATATGTGGCAGGGCCAAAATGAAGAACAGGGGAGTCCTGGTCTTACACTTGAGCAAATGTTTAATTTCTCCCCGTTTTTGGTGTTTCCATGTGACCCTCATCTTAAGTTGGAGGTGACGGGGTGCTTTCAGTGTCGTCATGAGAAACCTACTATAGATGTTTTTAGAGTCACTTGCATTCGTATTATTTCTCAGAATGCGAAGTGTATAAATTTCAATTCATGAATTGCTATTAAAAAATATACCAACGAGAAACACTAGGTTGTTTCTTATAGGTTCTCAGTGGTCTGGGTTATGCCAATCTCTTATTGACTTGGGTGCCAATTAGCCACCACCTTGCTTGCAAGATGCGTCTGGGCCTGAGAAACAGTGTTGGACACATACTGTGTTCTGGACAACACTGCATTCCCACACGCTTTCTGCTCATTCCCTGCTGGGCATCAGTGCCCTCTGTTTTACACGTCACTGTACATCCTCACAAAATATAATCTTGTCACACACTAGGTGTGAGTCCACTCCTGTATCTGTCTTTAATTTCTGGCACTTGATTGCCTCCAATGAAAAAGCAGGAAAGCAAGTTCCAGAGGGTACATGCAATAGTAAGACTGGATGAGCAAGTCATAGGTGGCAGGGGTAAGCATAAGATGAAGTATCTGCCTCCCCATTGGTCAGCATGCTTGATCTCTTCTTGGTGTAGGTTGAGGGTACTTTAGTCAGACATCGAGGCTGTGGGCAGCCCATGAGCCAGCCTTCTTTCAGATTACAGGCCCCCCATTGTCACTACCATCCTGTGTTGTAGCCTGGGCTCTCTCTACTACTGCTAACCATTGTCTGTGGCAGGTGCGTTACACAACAGGTGTCATCGTAACTATAATGTATTAACTACCATTTGTATTTAGAAATAAGGTATGTTGGTATTAAAGAATGTTTCATACAAGTATGCTGTTTCATTGCATTTCTATACCAAATGAGCATTTACAAAGCTTATAGGTCCGTCTTGATTGTTGAACTTAACTATAAAATTAAGTATTCAGCTGCAATGGAAAAAGGCAAATCAAACAAATATTGGAGCATATTCACCAGTAGCTATCGCGGAATTAACTGCACTTTGTCGCATGCAAAGTCGTGATAAATTTACCTCACCATTCACAAGCAGGTGCTAACAGCCCACAGCACCACTTTCCACGCGATAGCAGCCACAAAAAACATCGCCACAGAGGACCCCTGCAACTATCGCTAATGAGATGCAGAGTAGGCATTCCCATGCACAAAGCCACGACAACACCATACCTCAACATTCACAACAACCACACAGATCGGCGATAAGAACACAAAACACATGATAAAGCGGGTTAGCAGCAGAAATTTTACACCTGCTCTGACCTGGTGTAAAGTCGGACGGCAGCCTGCACCACAATAGGAAGCCCTGCCCAGGGCGTCATCAGAAGGGCAACAGATGCCATGGAGCCACTCATCATGCAGCACGGACACCTCAGAGGGCCACAACACCCACCCGGCACCCCCCCTCCAGACCACCACAGGGGCAGCGCAGACAATTACAGTGGTCCCGCAGGAAACGCACCTGCCTCAGAGGCACAACATCTGACAATGTCACTGTCCACTACAGCCTGAAAGGGACAACCATCCTACGCATCATGGCCATCATCGCCTAACAGGCCAACGGCACCAACACAGTGGACAACCAACATCCCACCCCACACCAAGCTGCTGGCTGTGCACCGCCTGTTGTCCCTTGGCACACCCCAAACAACACCTGACAGAGTCTGCGAAGTCTCACAGCCAGCCACATCCAAGACCCCCATGCCTGTCCTGGACATCACCATCTTCCTGGCACCCCAATCCACATACAGCCAACACAATGCGCAGGACCCGCTGTTGACCAAGCAGTGACCGGATGCATGCACGTGTAAGAGGTAATCCACTGCACATATGTCCCACCTGTGCCCCCTGGTGACACAGCACACAATCAGAGCAACAGGAAGCACACGTCACACATCAATGTGCAGGCAACATCCGACACCGTGGAACCCTCACCAATGTCGCCACCGAATACACAGCCAGTGTGGATGATCCCTTCACCCTCTGACAGTCCAACAGCGACCAGCCGTTCCAAGATTGCACAAAGGGAAATGCACAGCCCCTTGTCAACTTCCCAATTAACACCCCACTCATCTCAACACCACAACCATGCAATCCACAACTCTGGCAATGCACAGGTCACTAAATCACAACCAACATGCACAACAACATGCCCACCCACCAGACACGACAGAACAACTCACAATGGTTACCCGGGCAAGCCATTAACATCAGCCATCAACGTCATGGCCCCTCAGCCACACAGTAGCCGAATGCGAGGACAGGTGTCAACCAGGCATGTGTCAAGGATGCAGTCGAAACATGATTGGGAGAGTACACAATGCCAAGAGTGGCGGTGAAGTACTGAACAAACTGCAGTATGCAGAACACACCCATATCCACGGCGACATACACCTCTGGTGAATGGAGTGTAGTGGACAGTGGACGCAACCATGACACCCCAGCCAGTGGGGGTCCTAGCGTAAATGTTGCAGTTACGCCCCACCCATAAGCGTGAGCAGAGTGGATGTGCCGGCATTCGCCAGGCCAGCGTATGGGTGTGAATAAAAAGCACATAGCCCTGGGTGTTGTCCTCTTCTGGAAAGCCCAACATCTCTGCCAGGGTGGCACCTCCTACCCCGGCACGAGGCCGATACCGTCCTCGTAAGTGGAGTTGCCTGAGATCCAGTGCGCCTGTCATACCCCGGCCCGCTGGACCACTAACCCGTCAGGCCCGACCCTACGCAGCCAGGCCACACTGATCAGCATCTGACACCGGCGTGTATCATGGAGGACCCACCATGTGCCAGTGTAAGCTCCAAGCCCGAGACTCCCTTCGATCAGTGAAGCATAGTGTCATATGCGCTTCTTGCGGCACAACCTGCCACAAACCCTGTCCAACTCCATCCGGCGAGCCGTGCTGCAACAAACTCTTTCCAATGCCATCCGGCAAGTTGTGCTGCCACAAACCCTGTCCAACGCCATCCGGCGAGCTGTGCTGCCACAAACCCTGTCCAATTCCAGCTGGCGAGCCGTGCTGCCACAAACCCTGTCCAACGCCAGCTGGCGAGCCGTGCTGCCACTAACCTGTCCAACACCAGCCGGCGAGTCGTGCTGCCACAAACCCTGTCCAATGCCAGCCGGTGAGCCATGCTGCCACAAACCTTGTCCAGCGCCATCCGGTGAGCCCTGCTGTCACAAACCCTGTCCAACGCCATCCGGCGAGCCGTACTGCCCCAAACCTTGTACAACGCCAGCCAGGGAGCTGTCCTGCCACAAACCCTGTCCAATGCCAGCCAGCAAGCTGTGGATGAGGTACCGGACAACCCTGCAGACCAGTAGGTCTCACATTCAGCACCTAGTCGCGAATCACGAATGGCTGAGCCCACACCAGTGGTCACACAGAGAGGAGTAAGAGGAAGATGCGGCTCAGTCGGACAAAAAGCCTGGTCACAGTCACGGAGGTGACCGATCACGTGGTGCCACTGAACTTGAACTATGAAGGCCAGTGGGGCCACCAACCTATGCCGGCGACACTCTGTGAATGGCCCTTGCTGACCGCTGCCTCCGGCCTACACTGCTCTCGGCCTAGGCTGTGTTCGAGTAGGCCACAGATTTGGAGCTGAACATCGAGTATGCAAAGGCAGATTACACATCATTGCACGCAACGAGAGGCCTAAGAGGATGTCGCCTTGCATCTTGGCGGAGACAAAAGGATCATTGTTACAGAGGTGTTGGGACACTACCAACAACTGCCCTGGTGTCACTAGCGCTGTTCTTTGCGAGCCAAAGACATGTAGCTGTGGGTCACTGCTGACCGCTGCCTACGGCCTACACTGTGGTCCAGTAGGTCACAGTCATGATTCAGCAATGGCGGAGTCCATATCAGTGTATCGGCATCATCGAAGTCTGCATCCCCACTCAGCCCCGGTGCCACTAAGTCTGTTCTCCAACATTCATGGACACTCTCTGGTCAAACAGTGGTGGCGTCTGAGCCTATGGACTAGGGGGAAGTTTTCACCCCCATGTAGCTGATACGGAATTGGTGATGGCAACGGGCTGTCGCATTCCACTCCTCCATTTGTTGCTTTCAGATCAATTCAAACCTTTTGGTTTCTAGCCCTGAAGGACACCTTCCACTGTCCCCCGAAACACTCTGCAACATACAGCTTGGACATTGAAGGTGAGCCGCTCAGGTCGCATGGCCCATCTGACTGCACCGCAAGTCACCGTCCCGTGGCTGGGTGCCTGTGCCGGCCGCAGTGCATCCGGGGCCACCAACTCTGTGCTGGTCAAGTCGGGAACCGCTTCTCTGGGGAAATAGGCTGGCCCCTGAGGCATAGGCCTTGGGGTCAGCAATACCATAACTCTGTGGCCTTGTGCTGTACGCTTCCTTGTACTGGGGTGAATGTTTGACATTGTTCTACATTCTGTCCATCAACTGTGTTTTTGCAATTTTCACCCCGAGTGGGCTGGGTATGCTCAGACATGAGTCCCAGGCTCTCCACACCACTGGAGTCAAGCTATCCAGGCTGATGAAGGCTGATAGCCAGAAACCGGTCCTTGGATGCTTGATTTCGGTCTGGGAAAGACATGGCTTGGTAGTTCGGACAGGACTGTTCCCATGAGGCACAGGGTCAGAGCTGATTTGCATATAGCCAGTGTCTAACCCAGGGTGGTGTGGAGTGCAAAAAAACTATGGATTTAGGTCCAGATCCTTGTACTGGGGTGAATGTATGACATTGTTCTACATTCTGTCCATCAACTGTGTTTTTTGCAATTTTCACCCCGAGTGGGCAGGGTATGCTCAGACGTGAGTCCCAGGCTCTCCACACCACTGGAGTCAAGCTATCCAGGCTGATGAAGGCTGATAGCCAGAAACCGGTCCTTGGATGCTTAATTCCGGTCTGGGAAAGACATGGCTTGGTAGTTCGGACTGGACTGTTCCCATGAGGCACAGGGTCAGAGCTAATTTGCATATAGCCAGTGTCTAACCCAGGGTGGTGTGGAGTGCAAAAAAACGATGGATTTAGGCCCAGATTCTTGTACTGGGGTGAATGTATGACATTGCTCTACATTCTGTCCATCAACTGTGTTTTTTGCAATTTTCACCCCAAGTGGGCTGGGTATGCTCAGACGTGAGTCCCAGGCTCTCCACACCACTGGAGTCAAGCTATCCAGGCTGATGAAGGCTGATAGCCAGAAACCGGTCCTTGGATGCTTGATTCCGGTCTGGGAAAGACTTGGCTTGGTAGTTCGGACTGGACTGTTCCAATGAGGCACTGGGTCAGAGATGATTTGCATATAGCCCGTGTCTAACCCAGGGTGGTGTGGAGTGCAAAAAAACGATGGATTTAGGCCCAGATCCTTGTACTGGGATGAATGTATGACATTGTTCTACATTCTGTCCATCAACTGTGTTTTTTGCAATTTTCACCCCGAGTGGGCTGGGTAGGCTCAGAAGTGAGTCCCAGGCTCTCCACACCACTGGAGTCAAGCTATCCAGGCTGATGAAGGCTGATAGCCAGAAACCGGTCCTTGGATGCTTAATTCCGGTCTGGGAAAGACATGGCTTGGTAGTTCGGACTGGACTGTTCCCATGAGGCACAGGATCAGAGCTGATTTGCATATAGCCAGTGTCTAACCCAGGGTGGTGTGGAGTGCAAAAAAACAATGGATTTAGGCCCAGATCCTTGTACTGGGGTGAATGTATGACATTGTTCTACATTCTGACCATCAACTGTGTTTTTTGCAATTTTAACCCCGAGTGGGCTGGGTATGCTCAGACGTGAGTCCCAGGCTCTCCACACCACTGGAGTCAAGCTATCCAGGCTGATGAAGGCTGATAGCCAGAAACCGGTCCTTGGATGCTTAATTCCGGTCTGGGAAAGACATGGCTTGGTAGTTCGGACTGGACTGTTCCCATGAGGCACAGGGTCAGAGCTAATTTGCATATAGCCAGTGTCTAACCCAGGGTGGTGTGGAGTGCAAAAAAACGATGGATTTAGGCCCAGATTCTTGTACTGGGGTGAATGTATGACATTGCTCTACATTCTGTCCATCAACTGTGTTTTTTGCAATTTTCACCCCAAGTGGGCTGGGTATGCTCAGACGTGAGTCCCAGGCTCTCCACACCACTGGAGTCAAGCTATCCAGGCTGATGAAGGCTGATAGCCAGAAACCGATCCTTGGATGCTTGATTCCGGTCTGGGAAAGACATGGCTTGTTAGTTCGGACTGGACTGTTCCCATGAGGCACAGGGTCAGAGCTGATTTGCATATAGCCAGTGTCTAACCCAGGGTGGTGTGGAGTGCAAACAAACGTTGTATTTAGGCCCAGATCCTTGTACTGGGGTGAATGTATGACATTGTTCCACATTCTGTCCATCAACTGTGTTTTTTGCAATTTTCACCCCGAGTGGGCTGGGTAGGCTCAGACGTGAGTCCCAGGCTCTCCACACCACTGGAGTCAAGCTATCCAGGCTGATGAAGGCTGATAGCCAGAAACCGGTCCTTGGATGCTTGATTCCGGTCTGGGAAAGACATGGCTTGGTAGTTCGGACTGGACTGTTCCCATGAGGCACAGGATCAGAGCTGATTTGCATATAGCCAGTGTCTAACCCAGGGTGGTGTGGAGTGCAAAAAAACAATGGATTTAGGCCCAGATCCTTGTACTGGGGTGAATGTATGACATTGTTCTACATTCTGACCATCAACTGTGTTTTTGCAATTTTCACCCCGAGTGGGCTGGGTATGCTCAGACGTGAGTCCCAGGCTCTCCACACCACTGGAGTCAAGCTATCCAGGCTGATGAAGGCTGATAGCCAGAAACCGGTACTTGGATGCTTGATTTCGGTCTGGGAAAGACATGGCTTGGTAGTTCGGACAGGACTGTTCCCATGAGGCACAGGGTCAGAGCTGATTTGCATATAGCCAGTGTCTAACCCAGGGTGGTGTGGAGTGCAAAAAAACAATGGATTTAGGCCCAGATCCTTGTACTGGGGTGAATGTATGACATTGTTCTACATTCTGTCCATCAACTGTGTTTTTTGCAATTTTCACCCCGAGTGGGCAGGGTATGCTCAGACGTGAGTCCCAGGCTCTCCACACCACTGGAGTCAAGCTATCCAGGCTGATGAAGGCTGATAGCCAGAAACCGGTCCTTGGATGCTTGATTCCGGTCTGGGAAAGACATGGCTTGGTAGTTCGGACTGGACTGTTCCAATGAGGCACTGGGTCAGAGATGATTTGCATATAGCCAGTGTCTAACCCAGGGTGGTGTGGAGTGCAAAAAAACGATGGATTTAGGCCCAGATCCTTGTACTGGGGTGAATGTATGACATTGTTCTACATTCTGTCCATCAACTGTGTTTTTTGCAATTTTCACCCCGAGTGGGCTGAGTAGGCTCAGACGTGAGTCCCAGGCTCTCCACACCACTGGAGTCAAGCTATCCAGGCTGATGAAGGCTGATAGCCAGAAACCGGTCCTTGGATGCTTGATTCCGGCCTGGGAAAGACATGGCTTGGTAGTTTGGACTGGACTGTTCCCATGAGGCACAGGATCAGAGCTGATTTGCATATAGCCAGTGTCTAACCCAGGGTGGTGTGGAGTGCAAAAAAACAATGGATTTAGGCCCAGATCCTTGTACTGGGGTGAATGTATGACATTGTTCTACATTCTGACCATCAACTGTGTTTTTTGCAATTTTCACCCCGAGTGGGCTGGGTATGCTCAGACGTGAGTCCCAGGCTCTCCACACCACTGGAGTCAAGCTATCCAGGCTGATGAAGGCTGATAGCCAGAAACCGGTCCTTGGATGCTTGATTCCGGTCTGGGAAAGACATGGCTTGTTAGTTCGGACTGGACTGTTCCCATGAGGCACAGGGTCAGAGCTGATTTGCATACAGCCAGTGTCTAACCCAGGGTGGTGTGGAGTGCAAAAAACGTTGGATTTAGGCCCAGATCCTTGTACTGGGGTGAATGTATGACATTGTTCTACATTCTGTTCATCAACTGTGTTTTTTGCAATTTTCACCCCGAGTGGGCTGGGTATGCTCAGACGTGAGTTCCAGGCTCTCCACACCACTGGAGTCAAGCTATCCATGCTGATGAAGGCTGATAGCCAGAAACCGGTCCTTGGATGCTTGATTCCGGTCTGGGAAAGACATGGCTTGGTAGTTCGGACTGGACTGTTCCCATGAGGCACAGGGTCAGAGCTGATTTGCATATAGCCAGTGTCTAACCCAGGGTGGTGTGGAGTGCAAAAAAACGATGGATTTAGGCCCAGATCCTTGTACTGGGGTGAATGTATGACATTGTTCTACATTCTGTTCATCAACTGTGTTTTTTGCAATTTTCACCCCGAGTGGGCTGGGTATGCTCAGACGTGAGTCCCAGGCTCTCCACACCACTGGAGTCAAGCTATCCAGGCTGATGAAGGCTGATAGCCAGAAACCGGTCCTTGGATGCTTGATTCCGGTCTGGGAAAGACATGGCTTGGTAGTTCGGACTGGACTGTTCCCATGAGGCACAGGGTCAGAGCTGATTTGCATATAGCCAGTGTCTAACCCAGGGTGGTGTGGAGTGCAAAAAAACAATGGATTTAGGCCCAGATCCTTGTACTGGGGTGAATGTATGACATTGTTCTACATTCTGTCCATCAACTGTGTTTTTTGCAATTTTCACCCCGAGTGGGCTGGGTATGCTCAGACGTGAGTCCCAGGCTCTCCACACCACTGGAGTCAAGCTATCCAGGCTGATGAAGGCTGATAGCCAGAAACCGGTCCTTGGATGCTTGATTCCGGTCTGGGAAAGACATGGCTTGGTAGTTCGGACTGGACTGTTCCCATGAGGCACAGGGTCAGAGCTGATTTGCATATAGCCAGTGTCTAACCCAGGGTGGTGTGGAGTGCAAAAAAACGATGGATTTAGGCCCAGATCCTTGTACTGGGGTGAATGTATGACATTGTTCTACATTCTGTCCATCAACTGTGTTTTTTGCAATTTTCACCCCGAGTGGGCTGGGTATGCTCAGACGTGAGTCCCAGGCTCTCCACACCACTGGAGTCAAGCTATCCAGGCTGATGAAGGCTGATAGCCAGAAACCGGTCCTTGGATGCTTGATTCCGGTCTGGGAAAGACATGGCTTGGTAGTTCGGACAGGACTGTTCCCATGAGGCACAGGGTCAGAGCAAATTTGCATATAGCCAGTGTCTAACCCAGGGTGGTGTGGAGTGCAAAAAAACAATGGATTTAGGCCCAGATCCTTGTACTGGGGTGAATGTATGACATTGTTCTACATTCTGTCCATCAACTGTGTTTTTTGCAATTTTCACCCCGAGTGGGCAGGGTATGCTCAGACGTGAGTCCCAGGCTCTCCACACCACTGGAGTCAAGCTATCCAGGCTGATGAAGGCTGATAGCCAGAAACCGGTCCTTGGATGCTTGATTCCGGTCTGGGAAAGACATGGCTTGGTAGTTCGGACTGGACTGTTCCAATGAGGCACTGGGTCAGAGATGATTTGCATATAGCCAGTGTCTAACCCAGGGTGGTGTGGAGTGCAAAAAAACGATGGATTTAGGCCCAGATCCTTGTACTGGGGTGAATGTATGACATTGTTCTACATTCTGTCCATCAACTGTGTTTTTTGCAATTTTCACCCCGAGTGGGCTGAGTAGGCTCAGACGTGAGTCCCAGGCTCTCCACACCACTGGAGTCAAGCTATCCAGGCTGATGAAGGCTGATAGCCAGAAACCGGTCCTTGGATGCTTGATTCCGGTCTGGGAAAGACATGGCTTGGTAGTTTGGACTGGACTGTTCCCATGAGGCACAGGATCAGAGCTGATTTGCATATAGCCAGTGTCTAACCCAGAGTGGTGTGGAGTGCAAAAAAACAATGGATTTAGGCCCAGATCCTTGTACTGGGGTGAATGTATGACATTGTTCTACATTCTGACCATCAACTGTGTTTTTTGCAATTTTCACCCCGAGTGGGCTGGGTATGCTCAGACGTGAGTCCCAGGCTCTCCACACCACTGGAGTCAAGCTATCCAGGCTGATGAAGGCTGATAGCCAGAAACCGGTCCTTGGATGCTTGATTCCGGTCTGGGAAAGACATGGCTTGTTAGTTCGGACTGGACTGTTCCCATGAGGCACAGGGTCAGAGCTGATTTGCATACAGCCAGTGTCTAACCCAGGGTGGTGTGGAGTGCAAAAAACGTTGGATTTAGGCCCAGATCCTTGTACTGGGGTGAATGTATGACATTGTTCTACATTCTGTTCATCAACTGTGTTTTTTGCAATTTTCACCCCGAGTGGGCTGGGTATGCTCAGACGTGAGTTCCAGGCTCTCCACACCACTGGAGTCAACCTATCCATGCTGATGAAGGCTGATAGCCAGAAACCGGTCCTTGGATGCTTGATTCCGGTCTGGGAAAGACATGGCTTGGTAGTTCGGACTGGACTGTTCCCATGAGGCACAGGGTCAGAGCTGATTTGCATATAGCCAGTGTCTAACCCAGGGTGGTGTGGAGTGCAAAAAAACGATGGATTTAGGCCCAGATCCTTGTACTGGGGTGAATGTATGACATTGTTCTACATTCTGTTCATCAACTGTGTTTTTTGCAATTTTCACCCCGAGTGGGCTGGGTATGCTCAGACGTGAGTCCCAGGCTCTCCACACCACTGGAGTCAAGCTATCCAGGCTGATGAAGGCTGATAGCCAGAAACCGGTCCTTGGATGCTTGATTCCGGTCTGGGAAAGACATGGCTTGGTAGTTCGGACTGGACTGTTTCCATGAGGCACAGGGTCAGAGCTGATTTGCATATAGCCAGTGTCTAACCCAGGGTGGTGTGGAGTGCAAAAAAACAATGGATTTAGGCCCAGATCCTTGTACTGGGGTGAATGTATGACATTGTTCTACATTCTGTCCATCAACTGTGTTTTTTGCAATTTTCACCCCGAGTGGGCTGGGTATGCTCAGACGTGAGTCCCAGGCTCTCCACACCACTGGAGTCAAGCTATCCAGGCTGATGAAGGCTGATAGCCAGAAACCGGTCCTTGGATGCTTGATTCCGGTCTGGGAAAGACATGGCTTGGTAGTTCGGACTGGACTGTTCCCATGAGGCACAGGGTCAGAGCTGATTTGCATATAGCCAGTGTCTAACCCAGGGTGGTGTGGAGTGCAAAAAAACGATGGATTTAGGCCCAGATCCTTGTACTGGGGTGAATGTATGACATTGTTCTACATTCTGTCCATCAACTGTGTTTTTTGCAATTTTCACCCCGAGTGGGCTGGGTATGCTCAGACGTGAGTCCCAGGCTCTCCACACCACTGGAGTCAAGCTATCCAGGCTGATGAAGGCTGATAGCCAGAAACCGGTCCTTGGATGCTTGATTCCGGTCTGGGAAAGACATGGCTTGGTAGTTCGGACTGGACTGTTCCCATGAGGCACAGGGTCAGAGCAAATTTGCATATAGCCAGTGTCTAACCCAGGGTGGTATGGAGTGAAAAAAAATGATGGATTTAGGCCCAGATCCTTGTACTGGGGTGAATGTATGACATTGTTCTACATTCTGTCCATCAACTGTGTTTTTTGCAATTTTCACTCCGGGCCCAAATGCATCCCACCAGGGCTCACACACCAAAGCGAGTCCAGACCGGCCCGGATGACGCATCACTGCAGGAGGCACACGCCACCAAATGCCATCTGCCAGAGTTGAAGCGGTGGTCCTGACAGACTTCGTGGTTGCTCAGGCTTCTCGTGGATGCCATCATTGGCCTGATTCCCTGCTCAGCACTCCAGGTGCCATTGACTCAGTGCACCACAGGCCATTGTCCGTTGCTGCTTGTGTTTTGTGCTGTGGACCAGTTGTGCAGGTATGTCACCTAGAACAGTGTGGGGACCCTGAGACATTGATGGTGAGGATGATGCAGGTCTGACACACCCCACCTCATCTGCATCAGGAATGTATCGAAGGGACACAATCCGAGACTTTTTCTGCACATGACTGCGCTCATCTCTAGTGTCCACAGCCCAGTGCATTGCAACTCTTGGACACTTCTGTTTGCATGTTGGCTGTCCTCTGGACTTCCTCCGGCTTACCCCATGTTGCTCAGCAGTTGTCTCGTAGTTGCATGGGTTTTCTGTATCCGTTACACTGGTGTCCAATGTCCAAGTGGTTGCCAACACCAGACATTCCTTGCGGGTTGGCTTACAATCACCCCACACACATCCAGCACAGCTGTCACTGTACATGTGGCCCTGCCAATAAAGGGGCCAGGCGCATGTGCCCGTAGCCAGTTCAACATGATCTCTGCGTGTGGGCCCTGGGCCCTATGACTTTCCATTGTGCTGTGTACATCGGATGCAGACATGCCACCCAGAGGTGGTGGAATGGGGCTTGGACATGTAGCTTTGTCGTCAACCACTCAATTTCACTGTTACCGGCTCTGTCAGCTGTAGTAAGCATGTTTTTGTGCATGTGCGGAGCCAGTTGTGTCCTCCGTTCGGCAGTGTCAGCTATGCGCGTAGTTCCATGTCATCATCAATGTGGGTGTGCTGTTTGTGCTATGTGTGTGTGCTGGAGTGTGCCAAGGGGATCTGGGACATGATCATGGGTGTTTGTGGGTGTGCAATGTGCTACGCCTCGTTGTATATGTATGCCATTGTGCCCATCTCCCCCCATCACCCCCGGCCCTGTTTGTTGGTGTTGTGTCAGGTCCTCTCGAGCTGTGTCCGTACTACCTACTCCTTGCATCGTCTCCACACTGATGGCTGTGGGCTAGGTTTCCTCCAACTCCTCCGGTGGCGCTGGACTGCCACCTCCTGTCGCTGTTGCTGCCTTCCTGTTGGCAGTGGTTTGGTGCATGGTTTAGTTTGTCAGGCCATTCTGTCGCCTATTGGCCTCCTGGGCACTCCGACTGCATTCCAGGTGGTCTGCTTGTGGGTCATTTGCTGGAGGTGTTCTGTCACCTCCGTGACGCTGGTCTTGTTTTTCTGCGGTCTGTACCCCGTCTTCCTCTCCCTCTTCTCCTTGGCCTTCCCCGATCCCGTTGTTCCTTGCTGGTAGTCTGTGGGGGTTGTGGGGTTCGTGTCGGCCTCTGCACTGGGTCAGGGTGCATCCATGTTGCTACGTGCTTTGGCTTGTCTCTGGTGTGTTTTTTCTGTGTTTTTTATGGTGCATTGTCCCTCCAGACGCGTGGAATTTGCAGGCCTGTGGCTATACTTTTTGTACCGCGGTTGGCCTCATTGCATGTTTTTTTGCATTTGCGTATCGCATTTTTGTGGCGTGGAGTTGATTTTCACTGGGACATTTTCAGCGTTGTCTGGTGTCTTTCGCATGCTACCGCGTGTTGTGAATTCCACGTTGACACTGGGTTATTTTCCCGCGATAGGCTGCGATGTTGAAAGGTGCGTTACGCTACCCTTTGTGGTAGTTATCACACCTTTTTGTGAATATACCCCATTGTTTTCTATGTATATTTAATAGCTGATGATTCTGCATACTTTTTAAATGTAAACAAGCATAAGCACTCAATAGGCGGTGGAGCGATACACCAGACAGCCAGTATTATGTAGTGAGAGATAAATACTCTTCTGGTTGAAGCCGATCCCACTTTATCTATATTTTGACAAATTGGTGATAATAGGTCTGCAGGCAGCTGCGCTGTCAAGCCAGGCATAAAAAGACCTCTTCCTTTTGGAGAGAGCAGTCGGTGCTTCCTGGGAGTACAGTTAGAGGCTCCTCCTCCCTAGAAAAGAGAAAAACTCCACCTATGGAGCTCCTCTTTCAGGGGACAAAATGAAAAAGGCTCTTTGGGTGTTGGAGATCTGCAAAAGGCTTCTTCATGGTTAGAAAAGTGCACCAGACTCACGGGAGAGGTAACTTCTTAGGCCCCATTACATGATATGATCCATCTTCTGGGGCAGGTGATAAAGATCACTGCCTGGGTGGATAAAACAGTTATAGTGCATTAGGAAACAATGCTACTCCACTCATTTTCCTGCAGGACAGTGTTATTTCTGCCAGCAACTGCGGCATCAGAACCAGATAGCTCGGTAGAGCTGTGGAAACTATGTTATCTCTCTGTCCATGGACAGAACAGGATTTTGGTGCCATTGCTAAAGTAACAATTTACTGCCACAGATGTCTGCCTCTCACCTTGATGTAGCACCCGTCCTAAACACTACTGCTCTACCCCAAAGAGGGGGCCTCATTGGTCAGCATACATGGGGGGGGGGTCTACAGGATGCAGTGGAAGCCTATCCTACCCCACAACAGCTACTTCTCTGCAAGACCCACAGGTGCACCTCAAAAAACCCTCATAAACCTGACATAATTAAGATCAGCAAACTTTTCATTTAAACCTAGATGCTGTCTGCCCTGTCTCGACTGGAAATATAGTAGTGAAATGTATAATACAGCAGACAAAGCGAGGCAGTATGTCTCTTAGCAAGTGGCACCTCCAAGCAAGTAAACCCAGCCAGCCTCAGATGTGTGTATATGAACCGTTGTGTATGCAGATGGTGGATGAATCCAAAATATACATAAGAGGGTCTCTGCAATGCGAAAATTCTAGGGGGAAAACCAGGCAGAACAACCTATAACGCAACACTAAACCCCGTATAAAACAATCACATCCAAGAGTGATTCATACACATGTATCCCACAGAGGAAAATAGCAAATACTCTTTTAGATTTATTTTTTTATTATCAAACAATGATGGGCATATATTATATTTTTGCTTTAATTTTGTTATATAAATATATTGTACATCACATATATTTAATTTCATCTATACAATATTTTCTTAAAAATGTATCCCAGACTCAGGAGCCCCAATCGCCAAGGGGGGAGAAAATCACTTCATTGTGTTACGTGTATCCACAAAAAACAGTCAATACACATAAAGGAAACAAAACATAAATGTAAAGACTTATACATTTAACAAAAACTAACAATAAAGACAATACATAACAATATTGCGCATGGCTAACAAATCAAACAACACAAATGCGCCGACGCGCGTTTCGGAAATCCCATGTACCGTCCTTCATCAGGGCGTTGATGTAGTAAAGTGTATCACAGTTCAATGAACAGTGTATTTGACAGTATATATAAACAGATGCTTTATACACATTGAGGCTCCGAATCAACTGGACAATCACCTCTGTGGCAACAAATATGGCAACCTTACTCTTACTTCTTCATGGATTACTCATGTTGGTACAGTTTAAAATCACATGTGAGCAAAATTATAATAGTGACTACTGTGAGTCCCAAGAGACCAGGAAGTGTGTCTCAAGACCAAGCATACAATCCATCACCAAAACGTACAAAATTTTCAGAAAATACAACACCAGCACACAGTGCACCGGCAATTTCATGTGGCTGAAAAGAAAAAGAAAAAAGAGAAAGAAAAGACTTCATTAAGAAATAGATAAAGAACCCCCACCAACTCTCTAGGTGCGACTAGGTTCAATAAGTTGAGAATGGATAGAATCATACATCCCAAAAAAATAAAATTTATAAAGTCAGATCAAGAACTCCTCTACATACTTTTGTAGTAAAGTGAGAAGTGGTAACTTCTATCTCTTGAGGCACTTCAAATGTTTTACTTCTTTAGAACCAACCTAACCACTGCTCAACCTATATACCGTGGAAACAGTAAGTATGTAAGAACTCCTTTATTCTCTGTTAGATAGTTAATTAGAAAATAAATTACAAAATCAAGTGCAAGCCTACTTGTATCAATCAGGTCAAGCAGACGCCCAAAGTAGGAGATCACGAAAAAAGAATCCTGTACTAAATACAGCATAGGGCACGCTGAAATAAATAAAGAACAACATAGATCTAGTCATTCAGAAATGTCCTGTGCTATTAATTAATAGGTTTATAGGGAACCAGAATCCAAAAAAACATACTTGCAAAATACTGGAATTGATTCTAAATCGGTGTCCAGGAAAAGTTGGTAGTGAAGAAATGATGGGGGGGTCAGTACTCGCGATCAATAACTAATTGGAAAACAGAAGACATATAGAGCTGGTCAATACCTCGAAACCCAGGTTCCCCAAGGTTCCTCAAACCTAACAATCCTAAGGTCCAGAGAAACGTACATATTTAAAAATGTAACTCTTCAGCAGCTTAACGGCATATTTATACGAGTGTGCGTCCACAGGATGGTTCTATAGGTCCACCCTAAACTGTAATAGGTCAATTCGTCCTCCTCCGTATTGTTCAGAAGGGGCTGCAAGTATACAAATATGGGTACACATATTGTCAAAACACCCTATAATATTGGCCAAACCACTGTGGAACATATAGTGTCCTTAGTCTGCCAGCATTCATATGTCTACAGTACTCATCGTATATCTAAACAAGAGAGGTTCCATCCTCAATGAATGAAACCTAGGGGCATATGTAGGAAGGCGTCGGCGTTTGCAAATCGCAATTGGCCTTTTGGTATGTAGGTGCCACATATCAAAATAAGGAATCGCAAAAATTGCGATTCCTAATTTTGGTCAAGCATTTAGGGAGTTGCAATTTTGCGATTCCTTAAATGCTATGCAGGGGTGCCTTAGACATTGCGATTTTGGCCTAAGGAATCGCAACATACCACCTACTCCAAGTAGATGGTATTTTGCGAGTTCCTGTCACAATGCAATTTTTCAAAAATTGAAAGTTCCATGTGGCGCACAGACATGCCCTTAGGGCATGTCTGTGCGCCACATGTTCTTACAAGCACATTCCAGGGGTGCAACAGGTGTCCTTTGGACACCCTGGCACCCTTGGAATTGCGATTCTCAAATTTCGATTTTCTCATAGAAAATCGCAATTTGAGAATGTATCCCCATTCATTCCTATTGGGCCTCTTGGCCCATAGGAATGAATGGGAAACTCATTCCTTAATTGCGATTCGCAATTTGCTAATTGCAATTAAGGAATTTTAGAGATTCGCAAAAAAATTGCGATTTTTTTACCTACATTCCATTTTGTAATTCTCAAATAGCAATTCCTTAAAAATCGCTATTTGAGAATCGCAAAATGTGAATTACCTACATATGGCCCCTAGACATTTAATAATCAAGGCACATGCTGTCTATGGAACGACTATTTGTTCGACATATATACGCTAAAATAGTTGCCTCATTAAGCTGTCCTGTGTTAGATTCTCGAGACGTCACCCTACGTCCTATTCCACATATATGTTTAAAAGGTTGCCTCATTCAGCTGTCCCGTTCCTACACTGCTCCAGCTAAAGATAGTAAAGAACAGACCCATGAGTATATAAAAAATCCCCAGGGTTGGAGTCTACTTTAACGGGCAGGTAAAAGGTCCCTCCGTAACGCTCACAAGCCCAACTACATCAGTGCCCTGATGAAGGACGGTACATTGGATTTCTGAAACGCGGTCGGCGCATTTGTGTGGTTTGATTTGTTAGTGATATGCAATATTGTTATGTATTGTTTTTATTGTTAGTTTTTGTTAAATGTATTAGTCTTTGAATTTATGTTCTGTTTCCTTTTTGTGTATTGACTGTTTTTTGTGGATACATGTTCCACAATGAAGTGATTTTCTCCCCTCTTGGCGATTGGGGCACCTCAGTCTGGGATGAATTTTTAAGTACATATAGTATAGATGAAATGAAATATATCTGATGTACAATATATTTATATCAAAAAATTAAAGCAAAAATATAATATATGCCCAACATTGTTTGATAATAAAAATATAAACTTAAAAGAGCATTTGCTATTTTCCTCTGTGGGATACATGTGTATGAATCACTCTTGGGTGTGATTATTTTATAAGGGGTTTAGTGTTGTGTTATAGATGGTGTGTGAATCCTCATGGACCCTTATTTCTACCACCTTTGTTTAATATGAGGTACACTGCTTCCTAAAACATAAGAACATCTTAGAACTCCGCACAGGGAGAATCGAATTTGCTGTGCTCATGGACATTTTGTATGGATTGTCTGAGAAAAAACATTAGCTGGTGCTTCTGAGGCATTATGTTGTAGATTAAAGGGGGCTTAGAGCCTGCCCATTGCGTAGCATTGGTTGACTTCAACCAATGGTAAGCAATGCAGACTTTGGCCTGCTGAAGAATGTCATGGGGACCCGGATCAAGATTACACAAGCATTTGCAATGCAATAGGTCTTGCATTACTAAAGGTATGACCTATTGGCGTTGCAAATAATAATGCAACACCAATAGCTCAATCTTTCAGTAATGCTAGAACTATTGCTTTGCAAATGCTTGTTCTACATTAGGGCCCAGATGTAGGTAATAGCAATTTACCGAAGGGTAAATACCGAATTTTACCGATTCGGTATTTACAATTCGGTAATTGCTATGTAGGTAAATTAATCGGTAAAAATACCGAATCGGTATGATTCGGTATTTACCGATTCTGTAATTACAGAATCGGTATTTGTCATTAATTCCTATGGGCCTTGAAGCCCATAGGATTCAATGGCAGATACCGATTCGGTAAAAATACCGAATTCACAAGGGGGACAGGGTGTCACTTTGACACCCTGTTGCACCCCTGTTTCTGGGTTGTGTGCCATGTGACACACATACATGCCCTTAGGGCATGTCTGTGTGCCACATGGCACAAGTGTACATGCACAGATGTGCATGTACACAGGAATTCGTTATTTACCATGCAATAGTATTCCATGGTAAATAACGATTCGGTAAGGGCCTGTGGCACTGATTACAGTGCCACCTACATATTGATTTACAGAATCGGTAATTATACCGATTCAGTATTTTACATACTCTGTATATTTACCGAATCGGTAAAATTACAGATTCTGTAAATCAATGGCCCCCTACATGTCAATTCCCAATTAGTGGTCGGTAACGGCCGAAATCGTCCGTTACCGACCGGTATTCGCCGTCCTACATCTGGCCCTAGGTATCTTGTATTACTGTCAAATAAATCCACAGCCATCCTCCTAAGCATATGGACTCTTCAAATACCGTCTATATAGAATTTTGTCTTCTTTGCTCTACTACACAGATTCTCTTATATGATATAAATGAATAATCATCTATCACCTGTGGGCCCTATTCATAGTCTCTCTGTAACAAAGGCTGGTCATGAGTTCAATTAAAATATGATTATTGTAATCAATGGAATAAATGTGTAATTAAATATAAATCAGCTGGGCTGTGCTATGCATGGACTTACTGGAGCTAAAAAGAGCTAATTAATATTAATGAAGTGGCTTTGTATGTTCCATGTAGAGGTAACACACAGTCCCTATATCATTGCCTTCCCTGCGGCACCATCCCATTCTCCCTTCCCCCTCCTTGGGATCAGTTAATGGTCCTGGATCTGTCCATCCTCTTCTTTGGTGGAGCAGTTGACTGGGAGAACATTGTGATTGTGTGCTGGTTCATTGACTGGCTAATGCTATAATGTGCACGAACACTCATGTGACAGCCGTGCTCTTGCACCATGACGCTGATCCCATAATGACCAGTGTTGTGCGAACACAGCATCAGAAATTTCATAACTTCAATCGACGATACTGTAGGCTTTGAACATTCTACGATGCAGAAGATTGCACTGCAAAATCGAATTTACACCGAGACTTGAAATGAAGGTGTTTGTGGTCTAACAGTGAAGTCATAATGTAACGTTCAGACCTTCCAAGTATGAAATTTGAGTTCTAATTTAGAATGACAGTTCTACCTTGTAAAGGACATTCTAAGTTTGGAATGAGAGTTCTAATTAGGAAATAAAAGAATTCCATTAGAATGCAGACTGGAACCAAACTTCTAATTCAGAACGTCAAACCTATGTTTGGAATGCAGATTCTACGTTTGGAATGCCTCTTGCACAAAACATAAAATGCCTTTTCAGGCTCAAGCAGCAGCTGTGTGTGGATATCTTAGGTTCATGTTGTTAGCTGACATGAGCACGTTCTGGGGCTCCAGTTTCTTTGGGCACCTTGTCCTCCCAGGGTACACAGAACCACCTTCGATTGAATTGATGTGTGCAATACTCTTGAAGCTGTGCATAGTCACACAAGAAGGAGTCTATGGCAGTCTTCACACAGATGAAGACTCAGAGCCCAGGCATAAGACCGCTGCCAGGCTCTGCCAGTCAGTGCAGAAGAAAGATGTAGGGTGTCTTCTAATCCTTAGATCCCGCCCTGACATTTGAATACCTGACTCACACCTGTGAAGTGGGCAGAGCAGATAGGAAGAAACAGAATGAAAAGCTGTGCATTCCTGTACCGTACACTAGGCCCGTCTCACCAGCGACTTTACAGATTCTGTTAACATGGGTATGAAGGACATTCTTTTTGACAGCAACATTGAAAGGAGATGACTATTGGGAATTATTGACCATCGAGGCCACAACATCTGTAATCAAGAGAGGGAGAAATTCTGAAACAAATCCTCCGACCCATCTATCTTTCTAAGCAGGTTCAAAATAATAGGCAATAAAGAGATCACAGAAATCCTTAATAATAAGTTCATTGTGACTTCCTCCCCTCAATCTTTTGGTTCTGTGATGTTTTGTGGCAGATGGATCTTCACCTACCAACATAATGTATCACTGGCCGCCCAAGGCAGCCTTGAGCTTCATCAGTGTTTCCCATCAATCGCTTGTGATGTCATCAACTACATCGTACCCCTGACCCTGGCCGGTTTGTGACATCATGTACTACATCACACCCCTGCAGGCTTTATGACATCATTCACCTCTTAGCTATATATAGAGGCGTAGTCGGGGATGCCTGCAGTGTGAGTGCAGTCTGTGGACTGGGCTATGAATGGTGTGAAAGAGGTGTGAATGGGGGACTTGGGGGCACCGAGCTACCATCAGACTCACAGGATGGCCGCGGCAGTTCTGCTTCTCGAGCCTCTGCCATTTGCGTGTCTGATCGGCCCACCGTCAGCATCTCGCAGACCGCCAGAGAGATGCATTTTGAGGTGGGGGCGGAGATTCCATAAGGTGTGGTAAGACCTTATGAGGTTCCTTGACGTTGCAGTAAACAGCTTTTAATAGCAATTCCTGGGGTTCTCTTCGGAGGGGAATTGAATTTTGCCTTGAGCTCCAGGAACTCCGGCACCGCCCCTATCTGGAGCTGGGTGCGGAATGTCTGTGGGTCTAATGGTAAGCAAGGTAGAATGAAGGTGTGAATGGTGTGAATGCCCAGTAGCAAAGGTCAAAACCTTGGCGTGGTGCTACTGCTCACAAGTTTACCCATGAACTTGTGCTAATTTGACCTGTTTTGGATGAAAGGGGTGCACGTCTTTGATTTCTTTTTCTTCCTGTTCTGTGCCTTGTTCCTACCTGATTTCTTCCTGTCATTTCATGCTGCCTACAGTGGTATCAGCATTTCCCAACAATCCCTTGTGATGTCATCTACTACATCATACCCCTGGCCCTGGCAGGCTTTATGTCATCATTCACCTCTCAGCTGTGTATAGAGGCGTAGTCGGGGATGCCTGCAGTGTAGGTACAGTGTGTGGACTGGGCTATGAATGGTGTGAAAGAGGAGTGAATATGGGACTTGGGGGCACCGAGCTAACATCAGACTCACGGAATGGCCGCGGCAGTTCTGCTTCTCGAGGCCTCTGCCATTTGCTTGTTTGATCGTTCAGTGGGAGGAACCAGGCAGCACCTCGCAGACCGCCAGAGAGATGCACTTTGAGGTGGGGGCGGAGCTTCCATAAGGTGTGTTAAGGCCTTATGAGGTTCCTTGACGTTGCAGTAAACAGCTTTTAATAGCAATTCCTGAGGTTCTCTTCGGAGGCGAATTGAATTTTACCTTGAGCTCCAGGAACTCCGGCACCGCCCCTATCTGGAGCTGGGTGCGGAATGCCTGTGGGTCTAATGGGAAGCAAGGTAGTATGAAGGAAGGTGTGAATGGTGTGAATGCCCAGTAGCAAAGGTCAAAACCTTGGCGTGGTGCTACTGCTCACAAGTTTACCCATGAACTTGTGCTAATTTGACCTGTTTTGGATGAAAGGGGTGCACGTCTTTGATTTCTTTTTCTTCCTGTTCTGTGCCTTGTTCCTTGCTTTCTTCCTGTCATTTCATGCTGCCTACAGTGGTATCAGCATTTCCCAACAATCCCTTGTGATGTCATCTACTACATCATACCCCTGGCTCTGTCAGGCTTTATGACATCATTCACCTCTAAGCTGTGTATAGAGGCGTAGTCGGGGATGCCTGCAGTGTAGGTACAGTGTGTGGACTGGGCTATGAATGGTGTGAAAGAGGAGTGAATTGGGGACTTGGGGGCACCGATCTAACATCAGACTCACAGGATGGCCACGGCAGTTCTGCTTCTCGTGGCCTCTGCCATGTGTTGTTTGGTCGTTCAGTGGGAGAAACCAGGCAGCACCTCGCAGACCGCCAGAGAGATGCACTTTGAGGTGAGGGCGGAGCTTCCATAAGGTGTGGTAAGGCCTTAAGGTGCCTTGTCATTGCAGTAAGCAGCTTTTAATAGCAATGCAGGCAATGGGGGTTCTCTTTGCAGGCGAATTGAATTTTGCCTTGAGCTCCAGGAACTCGGGCACCGCCCCTATCTGGAGCTGGGTGCGGAATGCCTGTGGGTCTAATGGGAAGCAAGGTAGAATGAATGAAGGTGTGAATGGTGTGAATGTTCAGTAGAAAAGGTCAAAACCTTGGCGTGGTGCTACTGCTCACAAGTTTACCCATGAACTTGTGCTAATTTGACCTGTTTTGGATGAAAGGGGCGTGCACTGTCTTGATTTATTTGTCTTCCTGTTCTGTGGCTTGTTCCTAGCTGATTTATTCCTGTCCTTTCATGCTGTCTTTCTTACTTTTACTTTTTTCTTAATTTTAATATCTACATCTCACTTCATTCTCTTTACACTTTCTTTAATTTCTTCCTTGTTTAATTCTTCTGTGGGTTTTGTGTTTCTTAATGTTTCAGTCATAATTTTATTCTTTCATCCCTTATTGCCTTTCCAGATTCCTCATTACTTTTCTTTCTAAAATTGATTATTGGACTTTCTCGTGTCTCTTTTCTCATTCTTAGTGTATCTTTTCTCATTCCTGCTGCCATACTTTCTCATTTGTTTGTCATTCTTTACGCTGTCTTTATTTAATCCTTTTATTTTTTTAAGTCCTGCATTTTTACTTTCATCACGTTGCTTTACCTGCTCCTTATGTCTTTACTTTCCAGCATTGATTTTTCATTACTTTTCTTTTCCTCACTTTATTCTCTGCTGATTTATTTCTCATCTTACTCTGACATTCTTTTATTTCTTGTTTGATTATTCTTCTGGGAGTAATTCCCAATTTGTTGTATTTGTTTTCGATTTTTCTTTTTACAAATGGCAGAAATATATCTTACTTTGTAATGTGAGTAGTTTTGTGGCACCAGTAGAATGGGGCACCTAGAAGATGTGATGGCAATTTCAGAAGTTGGCGGCAGTGAACCCTGTTTTGACACCAGTTAGCTGCATATCATATCTGCACATTCCCATCAAAGCAGCAGTCTGGCTTATATCTGTAAGACAATTCATGCGTTAGGCTTAAGTAGTGCTTCTGTGGTAAAATACTTGAAAATGAAGTTGAAAAGTAATTCAAAGATTGAGCAGCAAATATTTTAAGTGAGCACCACTGAAGTATTTCAAGCCATACCCTGTAAATATGTTTCCGGTATCAAATATATATATAGCACCTCTAACCTATGTTCAAGGAGCCTGCAACAGACTGTTTCTCACCAAAAACAGGGCTGTTCCATTACTTGCCCTGCAACCCAACAGGAAGGTGGACACAGACACAGGCCCATTGTGTTGACTCAAGGTAGAGCAAGCTCACCGGCTACCACTGATAAGAGTTCCACTTAGTGGTTTGAAATAATCACTCTGCCTTTCCTCCGCTGTGGCAGAGGAGCGTCGGCCCCCTGCTAAAAGCCAGAGAGGCAGACGGGAAAAATAAAATGATATTAAAACAATTTTATTAGCATTTATTTTTCATCCCGCAGTTTTCCAGCCGAGCTGAGGGATGGGTGTCGGCCATCGATGCTGATGCTGCAGCAAGGAAGGGGGAAGTGGCGGGCCAAACCATCATGGGCACTTAGCCTTTCTCCAACCCGAGCTGTGTTGTACAGCCAGGTGGAGAACCAACACCGGCTCCCAGTTCCTGTCTGAGCGCCGAACCAGGAAATAGTATTCCCAGCATGAGAGAAGACCTGGGACACACTGACGTCAGAAAGGCAAAGATCGGGAGTAAGGGGGCGGCCGTTTGAGTAGGTAAGAGCACTTTTATATATTTTAAATTCTGCCTTCACTGATGTTTTTGGTTTGTATTATCTATACCTCCCTCCCGCCTCACCACTTCACAATGGAAGCGGCCGCTACTTTAATATTAGAGTGCCTAGAAGTACTTCAGCCTGTGGCATCAGTTCAATAGCTGTACTATATAAACATTTATTTGAAAGAGAAATATACACATTTCAGACAACCCAACATCTGTCAGACCTAGCACAAATCCAGAACTCATGTTCGTTGCACGAGGGAGTGATAGTACACAGTACCTGTCCACAATGAGGTGTACAACTTATTGCTATAGATTCTCATGTGGTAAAACCATTCAACAGGAATAGGCAATAAATTGATATCACTGCTGGTGAGGCCAGTGGTCGAAGTGGGCGGGAACGGCAGGGCACGGCATGCCCCTACTTCTTTAATTCTGTGGATTCCGTTCCCCTACTATTTTATTATGAACAAGCGACCCTGGACGTCAGAAATATTCTGTTCGTGGACGGGCGGGGAGCAGAGAAGGAAAAGGTCTCTGTCTCTTACTTCCGGCCCGTAGAGACAAGGAAAGTGTCCGCTTCTGCTCTGCCGCTGGCAGCTGCCCCCTCTTTTTTACTCCTATTCCCCCTCTTTCTTACTCCCATTCCCTCTCGTTCTGTCCAACTCCTCACGTTTCCAAAAATTATGAATAAATAAATGGTTCTCACCGTCTCTTCCTGTCGTCCATTTGTACCCCTGTGAAATGGATGCAAAAAAGAAAAACACTTTTGCTGGAAATGCTGTTTTGACATTTTTCTATTCCAAAGTGCAGCCTCGGAAATAAAATGTTCAAACTCTGAAAAATAATTAAATAAAGCAAGATGGAGTGTTCTTAAAGTGGCCAGATAATTTTTTTCAAATCCCAACACATTAGCGCCACTTTACAGAGTTTGCTAGTAAAGCGCTACTTTTGTTTTCTTGTCTTTCTTTGAACAGCATTGTTTTCCTCCAGTACCTCCTACCTGGAGGCAGGGCCGGCGCTAGGCTTGGGCAGTGTGGGCAGCTGCCCAGGGCCTGGCACTCTGCCTGCCAGGATGGGGCCCCCCCACAATGGCAATTTACACCTCTCTAGTCCTCATGTATGTCGGCCGATCAGAGCGAAAGAAATGCTTCGCATACGGACTCATGGGAGGGGGGCCCCCTCCTGGGGCCTCTAAGGGATGGTGTGGGAAGGCCTAGGGGTGGGAACACCTCTCAGGCAGCCAGTTCAGAGACTCGGCAGGGCGCCCATTGTCAGCACTTTAGCCCACACAGGTTTAACTCAGCCCCCAAGCAATTCTCACACCTTCAGTTCGAAATGGGCTGTACAAGAGTTGCTTGGGGTGGCTGAGAAGAGGAGCTGCGGCCCAAGTGGAGTCTGCACAAAGCAGCTTCCCAGAGATCAGAAGGTGTCACTTATGTAGATTTCAAGGGCCTCCCACATTCCCTTTTGCCCAGGGCCCCGAAAATCCTAGGACCAGCCCTGCCTGGAGCTACTGCAATACCTGGTTGATGGGTGGATTGGAAAACGAAATGTGTACGGCGGCTTTGTGTCTTTTGAAACCATACTGCTTACGTTTTGTAAGCATATAAGCAGTGGACAATGAAATGGGTCCTTTCTGGGCTCTGTAGTTATGTCCTTAACTTTTCAGGCAAAAATACTTGTTGATTTCTGAATAATGACTGTAAAAGCGTTAAGTTCACCATGTTTCTGCTTACATTTTACATGCTTTATTAAACCTTTCATTCCTTATGGGTGTTTGCTTTTTCCAGGATGTTGTTACCTTTTCTTTTTGGCAGCATATTGCTCTTGCCTAGTGTGTAATTTGAATTGAGTTGCATCCAGTTATTTATAGCAGGTCAAATTGGATTGTAGCTGAAGGCAGTATGAGTTTCTCTCAGTGGGGCAGTATGGTGTTCAGTGAGGGAGCAGATGTAGCACTGGGGGCAGAGCTGCTAAATTTAGAACTGGGGAACCAGGTTCAGCCTTCATGAACAGTCCCCCAGACCACTCTCCTGAGGGAGCACATTCCCATGCCAGACCTTAGAAGGCACCAGAAAAGCCCTGGTGAGTTAGCACCAGCAGGTGGACCCTAGCAGTGGCAAGTGTGGGTTCACCTTGAAGGCTTGCCCACCACAATCCATACTGAAGTTCGCCTCCAGATATGCGGGCAGGCCTACAAAGTAGCAGAACCTAGAGCAACAGTGACTCTGTCACTGAGGTCACAGGACCCCTGAGAATAGCTGGCTCTAGGGCGGTGCGACTGGTGTGACCGCAACGGGCGCTGACTTTGATTGGGGGCGTCGTATATTATGGTTTTAAAAGCACTTGCTGCCTCCTTCCTGGCCGCCGGCTATTTTCGGCAATAAGAAAAATGTCATGATAACTCTGATGAATAAACTACTTCCTAGAGCGAGATCGGAGATTTGTCTAGTGGAAGTTTTGACTCATGGAAAAATAGCGCAGAGGGTTAATGTGCCTGCTGCTGGAAAGAAAATGTACCAGGCCCATCACAAAGTGCACATATTGTAAATAGGTCAGTGGGTTACTGCTTTTGTCAGTGAGATCCTTTTGCTACTTGCAGTTTATAAGTTAAAATCCTAACAAAGAACAGCGAGCTATTAACTTTTATCTAAGAGCTGCATACAAACTGCAAGGTATAAACTAGAGCGTTATGGTTTTTTCCCTAAGCCTTTGATTATCCTAATGTTGCAAAAAGTATTATTTTTGATACAAATCAATAATGATTTTTAAAGAGAACCCCCAATCATGGTATTAAGTTTTAAATTCTGAGTTTGTGTTTCTCCAGGCCAATCACTATTAAACTATACTGTCTACTAGTATGGTTATCATGTGACTCCTACACCTTGTAGTACTTTGTCGTATGTAACATTTCCTATACAGTCATTTACACACGTAAAATTGATTGTCTCTTTGTATATTGCGGACGACAGAAACTTCATGGCTCGGAAACAAATGGCTCATGCTTCCGCTTTTAAGCATTTTTGGGACACTCTGTGATTAAAATAAATTCACAAAGTGGAATATGTGTCTAATGTCAATAGCTCATATTAATCGTTAAATAATCATGTGTATCCATTGGTTGAATTACATAACATAATAAGCTGTAACTGGTCAGTGAAATGCCACACAAATACTAAAGATTGTGATGTTTTGCGCATCCTGGCCACACCTCTAACTCCGCCCACTGATCCAATGCTCAGGTTATTCCCGCCCACTGATTCTCCGCCCACAGTTCCCCTACTTTTTTTTCCCCACTTCGACCACTGGTCGAGGCTGATGTAAAGGCAAGTGAGGGAGCGACCCTGTGTTTGGGGAGAAACCATCTGTTGCAGGTGCCATGAACATAGGCTGGAGGCGCTATATGTAGCTGATACCGGAAACACAGAAGCATATATATAGGGTGTTTACTAACATTTTATTGCTGAGGTTTTTTAGTACTTTTCTACAATTGGAGAGGTTTCACTCTACAAGTCATTCACAACAGAATCACACCTTAAGCCAGACACATAAAATACCTTACTGGCGTAACACAAACTGCTGCGAAGCAACAAAAGATGATCTGCATGGACGTCAATTGCCCGAAATGCCAGGGGTAGAGGAAGTGACATTACACACCCTTTGACATCCACTTTCACTCACACACACACTTACACATTAGTGGAATAAAGAATTGACAGAAAATAAAGAGTGTGACGCCCCAGCTGCCCCTGTGTTCTTGACACTTGATTTGCCACCTCTGAAACCAGGGGTCGCAAAGGCAGTGCCAGGGGTAGCAGAGGGCAAGCCAGGGGTCCCGGCTGCGACCCCTAAATGACGCCCATGATATACAACTCAATGCTGCATTGTGGAGGATTTTAGTGCAAGAAACATTCCCTCTTTCCTGGCACCTTCGGTGACTGCTGCGACTGGAGTGAAGGCCTGGAGGCCTGCAGGATACACGCGCCCTGCTGGTGGGACATGTGTAGTGCCTGCTCTGGCTGTCAAGTTGCATTATCACCCTGGCAACACATTTCATGTGTCTCTTGGGTTCAGGAATCAGGAAAACGAAAATGGGCAAAAGCACCTACGAAAGACCCTGTGCTCAAAAGGGGAGAAGCAGAAAGACACAGAAAGAAAGGTACTCCTTTCATAAAATCAAAAGAATGTTGAAAGCCCTGCACCTGTCGATACAGGTGACAATCTCTGGGCGGAGCTTCTCAGCATTACAAGGACTGTAACTATATCTGAATGTGCATGTCACACTGCTTTAGATGGTCTGAAGGGTGAATTGATGCAAAAATGTAAGAAACATGGGTAAACTTGGAGTGATAAGGTGAGTTTATGTTGTGCTGAATGTGCCACATGCATTGTGGGCAGGCATTGGATGCCTTGTGGTTCTGTTTGTGTAAAGACTGTGATGGTTGGAGGGTTCTGGGCTTGAAACGAGGGAGGTGAATTTAAGGGGCAGCAAGGAGAATGCAAGGGGTAAAGAGGTACAGATGTTCCCCTCCTACTGGGCTGGCACATGTTCTGAAAGAAGTTGATTAATGGCTTCAGAGACAACCTGGTGTGATCCTGTTTTAGACACATAGATGCCACATCTATACACTGCACATTTAAGCTACCAGAGGGATACAAGGAGACTTAGGTTATCTCATTGTCATGTTACGCACAAACGTCATATTAAGCAATATTTAATCATAGTAATCACCATTTAAAGTTTCCTTTTTTTAAAACTTGATTGTGATGCTACATGGTATGAACCATGTTAAAAGTATTTCCCCCCTCAAGCCCTGACCCTCATCTTAAGTTGGAGGTGACGGGGTGCTGTATTTAGAGGCACTTGCATTCGTATTCTGCCTCAGAATGAGAAATGCATATTTTTTCAATTCATGAATACCACTAGGAAACACTTAGCGGCTCATTATGATGGCGTAACGATCACCACCGCCGAGCCATAACACGATGGCAGGGGGTATCGCGGCGGACGGAAAGTCCGTCAGCTGCTTTGCCGCCTGCAGGCAATCGTTATGATTGCCTGCTAGGTGGAGCAGGGGCTCCAATATGGTGGCGGTGCCTAGCAGGCACCGCCAGCTATTTTAGGATGTTGCTTTTTGAAGGCCTTTCCATGGTGGCGATGCCGCCATGGAAAGGCTTGCGGAGATTGTCCTTGGGGCCCATTGCAGGCCGTGGGGGGTGCACCTGGGGGGTACCTATGATTCCCCTCTACATGTCACTGCACCAAGTGGCAGGCACCTGCCGCAATGCCAAAATGTGGAATCCGACCGCCAGGGTGGTGGCCGCATCGTAATTCGTGGTGCGGGACTGACAGATGTCTGGCATCCGGGCCCAACACTGCGAGGATGGCGGCGGACTGAGGTCCGTGCGTCATCCTAATAGGCCCCTAAGTTGGTTCTTAAAGCTGCTTAGTGGTCTCAGTTGTGCCAAACTCTTACTGACTTGGCTGCCAATTAGCTTGGAACAAGCGTCTGGGCCTGAAAAAGAGTGGGGCATATTTACAAGCCCCTATCGCCGCCACAGCATCACTTTTCCCGATGCTGTGGTGATGATAGGAGCTTTGGCCTTATTCACAAGGCAGAGTTAAGCCACTTAACGTGGCTTAACCCCACCTTGTGAATAAGACACCATTCCATGCTACACTTAGCGTGAAAGGGGCGGCAATGGGTGTTGTAGTGGAACTCAATGGGTGTTGTGGTGGGCGTTCCACCGCAACACCCATTGATTTAGATGCTGCCCCATATTTACAAGGGTGGTGTAAATATGGGGCAGGGCCAAAATGAAGAACAGGGGAAACTTAGTCTCACCCTGGCGCAACGAGGAGAAATGTTTAATTTGTCCCCTTTTTTCCTGTTTCCATGTCTGCTATGTTGTGCAGCACACATACAAACAACAACATACCATTGATTGTTTATGTTGAGGAGGCTGTCCCTTTCTGCATTTAAAAAATCATTTTAAAAAATGACGTTTTGCAAACTTCAATGTGTGCTGCACTAAGCAGCACACTTAGAAGTTTCAAAATGCCATTTCAGATTGTTTATCTGCAGGAAGGGACACCTATCCCCTCAATGGAGACACCCTTGCACTAGTGTGCAAGGGTGCCTGCGTTGGCGCTAGCTAGCTATATTAGTGCCAGTGCAGGGGGAAACGCAAGGCTGCAACGTATTCTTGTAAATACAGTGCAGCCCTGCGTTTCAGAAGTGGCGGAGCGCTGCATTAAGCCAAGGTTCTAACACCGCGCTCCGCCACTTCCTTGTAAAAATGCCCCTGTGTTTCATACATACTGTGTTCCAGGCAACACTGCATTCTTACACGCGTTCTGCTTGTTCCCTGCAATGCAGCAGTGCCCTCTGTTTTACACGTAGCTGTACATCCTCACAAAATATAATATTGTCACACAACAGGTGTGAGTAGTTTGTCCACTCCTGTATCTGTCTTTAATTTTGATTTCCTCCATTACAAATGCAGGAAACCAAGGGGCATATTATCAAGGGGGTTTATCTCCGCTTTTTTGGCTTTAAAAGCCAAGAAAGCGGAGATAAAATTATCTCCCTATTACCTAGCTGTCGCTAACACCAGTTAGCGACAGCTAGTAGGAGATAGCGACCATCTTGGGGCCCACTTTGCATGTCAGTGATATTTATCACTAATGACATGCAAAGTGGGCGTGCCAAGATGTTAGCGACTGGAAACAGTCGCTAACATCGCTATCTCCTATTACCAACTTTTGGAGATATTCGCGCTAAGCGCGAATATCTCCAAAAGCTAACACCTGCCCAAAGCAGTTCTTAGCCATGTTATCCAATGGTAGGTGGATAACATGGCTAAGAGCATTAGCTCGGTAATGCATGAATATCGCTGACTTTTCAGCGATATTCATGCATTGCGGCCGTTTTTTATCGCATTTGCGATAAACCTTGGTAATACCAAGGTTTATCTGCGATACAAATCGCCGCAGCTCAGCGGTAACATTTTGTCTCTAACCAAGCAATAGCGATAATTATCGCTATTGCTTGGTAATATGCCCCCAAGTTCCTGCAACCAATGCAATAGCAAAACTGGATGAGCAAGTCACACGTGGCAGGGGAAAGCATAAGATGAAGTATCTGCCTCCCCATTGGTCAGCATGCTTGTCCTCTTCTTGATGTAGGTTGAGGGTACTTCGGTCAGCCATTGAGGCTGTGGGCAGCCCCTATGCCAGCCTTCTTTACACGCATCCCATTGTTACTTCCATCCTGTGTTGCAGCCTGAGCTCTCTCTACCTCTGCTAACCATTGTCTGTGAGAGGTGTTTTACACAACAGGTGTCATAGTAACTTCCATATATTAACTACCATTCATATTTAGAAATGAGGTATGTTTGTCTTAAAGAATGTTTCATAAATGTATGCCGTTTCATTGCATTTCTATACCAAATCAAATCAAATCAAATATAACTTTATTTGATTTCAATTGTAAAAAATCACAAAAGCACAGTTAAATATCCAGTTAAAAACGAGAATACATAAACCTCATAAACATTAAAGTTCATTTAAGACAGAGCAGTATAAGAGAGCAGCATTTTATAAGGTTAGGTCAGTTCATTGATGTTCTATATCTAATTATACTTTTTAGAAACATTGACACCAAATACATGATCATTTCATCCTCTAACATTTGCAATCTCAGAAGAGCCGGTCTGCATTGTCCCAAACCCCACTTTCTCAGCAAAGATAATAAATATTTTATCCTGGGGCAAAGTATAAAATTTTAACCATGGGCGTAAAATCCGCTCCGCTCGCGAATTTTTCGGATTTTCGGCAAATTCGCAATCCGCGAACTCTCGCGAATTTGTCGAAAATCCGTGAATCCGCTCGCAGCGGATTTTTTGCTTGGTTGCGGCGCGCGGCGTGGTGCACGGCGTTCACTTTCCGTCATTAAGCGTTTGCCGAGTTGTTTTTCTCGATCATATTTTGCGAGTGCCGCGCCATTTTGGATCTTGCTGCGTGATCCCGCGGGAGTTTGGCGCCCGCGAATACGTAATCGCGGCTTGCCACCTTGCACAGCACACCTCGCGAGAGTTCGCAATTGCGAACACGTAGTTGCGGCGGAAAGGAACAATCTCGCACTCGCAAGATTTTGCAATTCTGCACAAGAAATCCACCAGCAAACAGGATAAACCTTCAGAAAATGATGATTTTTATCAGAATCACTCCTCAGGTTGACATTTGCATGGCCTTTTTTTTTGCAAGGAGTCCATTTTTTGGGGGGGAGGGAAGGAAGTGCCCCACAGTCTCCAACTTCCTGTTCCTGTCCAGCAGGCTCCTCCCAGTGCTTTGTCCATCTCCTGGTCACTTTCATTTGGATCTGGAGCTGGAAGGATTACTTTTTGTGGGTGCTGCTGGATATTTGGATTTGAGGCCTTTTTGAATTTCTTTGCATCACTTTTGGATTAGAAATCAACTTTCACAAGTAAGTTTGTTTGGGGCATTACAGTTGCTGCAACTACAATTTTTGAACTTTTTCAGAACATTAAATAAATTATATTGTGGGTAGCCACAGTATCCAGTAGGACCAGGGTTGGTTATGGGTGCATGATACAACTGTTTTGTTGAATTTAAACACCATTGAGGCCATGGATGGGCTGGGATTGTGCTGATTTTTGTTGTTTTTGTTGTTTTTTTGGGGCTGCTGGTGGGGCCCTTTGCCCAGGGGTGGTGAGTGTTGCATGGGCCTAGTCTTTCTGTGGGGTGTCTTCTTGAATTTAAACATCATTGAGGCCATGGATGGGCTGGGATTGTGCTTATTTTATTGTTTTTTGTTGTTTTTTGGGGGCTGCTGGTGTGGCCTTTTGCCCAGGGGTGGTGGTGCATGGACTGAGTGTGCCTGTGGTGTGTTCTCACTCTCTTTAATGTAAACATCATGGATGGCATTGGATTGTGGTGATTTCTGTCTGTTTTTCTGTTTTTTGGGGGTGTACTGTTGATGTGGACTGGCCATGTGGGTGGTGGTGGTGGCCATATTGAGTGCTGGCTGGTACAAGCAACATGTGCTTGGGGTGCAAGGGGCCACTTTGAAGAGAGGCAGTGTCTGAGGCCTGCACTTATTTTGCCTACTTTTCATCCATTATGCCCAGGGGTAGTGAGTGTTGCATGGGCCTAGTGTTTCTGAGGGGTGTCTTCTTGAATTTAAACACCATTGAGGCCATGGATGGGCTGGGATTGTGCTGATTTTATTGTTTTTTGTCGTTTTTTTGGGGCTGCTGGTGGGGCCCTTTGCCCAGGGGTGGTGAGTGTTGCATGGGCCTAGTCTTTCTGTGGGGTGTCCTCTTGAATTTAAACACCATTGAGGCCATGGATGGGCTGGGATTATGCTGTTTTTTGTTGTTTTTGTCTTTTTTTGGGGGCTGCTGGTGTGGCCTTTTGCCTAGGGGTAGTGGTGCATGGACTGAGTGTGCCTGTAGTGTGGTCTCACTCTCTTTAATGTAAACATCCTGGATGGCATTGGATTGTGGTGATTTTTGGATGTTTTTCTGTTTTTTTGGGGTGTACTGTTGATGTGGACTGGCTTGGGGTGTAAGGGGCCATTTTGAAGAGAGGCAGTGTCTGAGGCCTGAACTTATTTTGCCTACTTTTCATCCATTATGCCCAGGGGTAGTGAGTGTTGCATGGGCCTAGTCTTTCTGTGGGGTGTCTTCTTGAATTTAAACACCATTGAGGCCATGGATGGGCTGGGATTGTGCTGAATTTTGTCGTTTTTGTCGTTTTTTTGGGGCTGCTGGTGGGGCCCTTTGACCAGGGGTGGTGAGTGTTGCATGGGCCTAGTCTTTCTGTGGGGTGTCCTCTTGAAGTTAAAGACCATTGAGGCCATGGATGGGCTGGGATTGTGCTGTTTTTTGTGTTTTTTGTTGTTTTTTTGGGGCTGCTGGTGTGGCCTTTTGCCAAGGGGTACTAGTGATGCATGGACTGAGTGTGCCTGTGGGGTCTCACTCTCTTTAATGTAAACATCCTGGATGGCATTGGATTGTGGTGATTTTTGGCTGTTTTTCTGTTTTTTTGGGGTGTACTGTTGATGTGGACTGGCTTGGGGTGTAAGGGGCCATTTTGAAGAGAGGCAGTGTCTGAGGCCTGCACTTATTTGGCCTACTTTTCATCCATTATGCCCAGGGGTAGTGAGTGTTGCATGGGCCTAGTCTTTCTGTGGGGTGTCTTCTTGAATTTAAACACCATTGAGGCCATGGATGGGCTGGGATTGTGCTGAATGTTGTCGTTTTTGTCGTTTTTTGGGGCTGCTGATGGGGCCCTTTGACCAGGGGTGGTGAGTGTTGCATGGGCCTAGTCTTTCTGTGGGGTGTCCTCTTGAAGTTAAACACCATTGAGGCCATGGATGGGCAGGGATTGTGCTGTTTTTTGTGTTTTTTGTCGTTTTTTTGGGGCTGCTGGTGTGGCCTTTTGCCAAGGGGTAGTGATGCATGGACTGAGTGTGCCTGTGGGGTCTCACTCTCTTTAATGTAAACATCCTGGATGGCATTGGATTGTGGTGATTTTTGGCTGTTTTTCTGTTTTTTTGGGGTGTACTGTTGATGTGGACTGGCTTGGGGTGTAAGGGGCCATTTTGAAGAGAGGCAGTGTCTGAGGCCTGCACTTATTTTGCCTACTTTTCATCCATTATGCCCAGGGGTAGTGAGTGTTGCATACTTGCATGGCCCTAGTCTTTCTGTGGGGTGTCTTCAATGTAAACATCATGGATGGCATGGGATTGTGCTGATTTTTCTGTGTTTTGTCGATTTTTTGGGGTGTATAACTGAACTGATGTTCCTCTGTCTTCCATTGCTTTTAGGTGCACAAGACTCAAGAGAACCACCAGTGCCAGGAAGAAGTCCTGCAGCGGTGTGTGTGTGCAGCATAACGTCACGCGACGTCACGTCTGGACACAGACAACTCTGCAACTCGTGCAACTGCTGCCTGCTGTTCTGACCTGCTCTGAAGAAGATGGCCCCAAAAAAAGTTACCCGTAGCTCCTCTAGCAAGAAAGGTGCCAGTAAGGAGCAGAAGAAGCAAGTTACCAAGGAGACTGGTGTGCCGGCCGCCCCTTTTTTTGGGAGTAAAAAAAAAGTATGCCTGCAGCAGCAGCGGGATCTGCTGGGGACCAAGCTGGGAGCAGCACCCCCGCTCCATTGGGCTCAGTGCCACCACCACCACCACGCCAACTTAAGTTCAAGCCCTTGAGTGCTGCAGAGGCAGCCAGTATAGTTGTTCAATCACCATCGACCAGTGATGTTGGCTCATCGCAAGAAAGCAGCAGCAATGTCCCTCAATCAACACAGGTTGTTGTAGCTCATCTGACAAGTGTTGAACAACCACAGCCGCAACAACTATCACATGTGCAAGTACAAGCCCAAGTACATGTGGAAGGAGAGGCAGCGCAAGGAGATGCGCAAGCAGAGGTGCATGGAGGGTCACAAGTGCCCACAATAGTTGTTCCTCCCGAAGTAGGGGCACATCAGGAAATCGACAATCAAGGCGAGGTATCATTTGAGGAAGACACTCCTCCTGATGATCATTCATTGTCTTCCACACCCCTAGCAAGGAAGAGATCAAGGGTGGTGTATACATCTTCTTCAAGCACACCTCCTTCTGATGATACGGATCAAAATTGGGAACCAGCACCACTGCCGTCTGAGAGTGAGGCACACCATGATCTGACAAAGGTAGTTAAGCGTAAAAGGAAGCTCGTCCAAAGTCTCAGAGTTATGGAGTGTGATGATGAGGCTCAGCAAGAAGTGGCGGATACTGCTGCTGATGAAGACTCTGACAACGACGACCCAGTCATCATAAAGGTAACTGCAGCCCCAGCGGGCATGCAGCAAACAGACATTTTGACCCTAGCCCGAAAAGCTGCTGAGCGTGATGATGATGATGTTGTCGACGAGGAGGCAGTGGAAACACCACCACAATCATTGGAGTTAAGTAGTACACCAACTCGTACCGCTTCCATATTTCTTTCTGGCAAGAAGGGACCTCCATCCACCTCGACCTTAATTAGTGGCGGTGAAAGTGCACAACGTACAAAAGTTGGGCAATCCAGATCCTCCACTTCATCTGGCATTAGCAGCATGACCACCACCACCAGTATCGCCACCTCCTCCAGGCCCCACAGACACTTCAAGTCACCAGTTTGGGACTTCTTTACTGTTTGCCCAAAAAGGGAAAAGTTCGCCATTTGTACCCTTTGTAAGGTTGCAGTTAGTCGTGGTAAGTCAGGTACCAACTATAGTACCGGAGGCCAGAGAGGTCATCTTAAGAGACAGCACACTGTCCAATGGTTTGCGCACCTAAAGGCGATCAAGGAAGCCCGAATTGGAAGTCAAGAAAACGTTGATGTTTCATCTGATGATGACGAGGAGGAAGAAGACGTGTCAAACACTTCACTTACACCCAGTACCCCTGTCAGCAGCACACCCCATGAGAGGCACACTAAGAGTGTTGGAGCGAGTGAGACACCAACGCGCAAGAGTTCACCAGCGAGCATAATTGCGTCAACGAAGTCATTATCATCCCGTAAATGCTTGGTCCAGGGCAACATTAGAACCATGTTTTCTTCAGACGCGCCATATGAACCCAACCACCCACTGACGCGTCTGTATAACACTAAGCTGGCTAAAATGCTAGCTGTGGACCTTCTCCCTTTTTCTTTTGTAGAAGCAGTAGGTTTTCTAGAATTAGTGGCAACGCTCTGCCCTAAATGGAAGGTTCCTAGCCGGTTCTATTTTGCCAGAGTTGCGGTTCCAGCACTACATGAAGATGTGCTGGAGGCGATTGGGGCAGCTTTGCAGAAGAGTGCTGTTCACACTATACATCTGACAACAGACATGTGGACCAGTGGCGCAGGCGCTGATTACATGTGCATCACTGCACACTGGGTCTCTTTTTCAGGTGTTAAAGCAAAGCTAAACGCAGGTGTTGACCCGGACCAAGTTTTTAAAGCTGCTCGGAAACATGCAACACTAGCCATGATTGGCTTGGAGAAAAGTCACACAGCACAAAACATTTTGGACGAGTTTAACAAAAAGGTCTTTCACTGGCTGTCCCCCAAAAAACGCCAGATTGGTTATGTTTCCACGGATAATGGCGCCAATGTAGTTAAGGCCATGGCGCTGGGTGACTATTTCAGAGTGCCGTGTTTGGCGCACTGTATCAACCTGGTAGTTCAAAAATTCTTGAGTGATAGAGACAGTACAGCGTTCGAGGTAATGGCCACCTGCCGCAAAATGTGCAACCATTTCAGCCATTCTTTTAAGGCCCGGAAGCATCTGAGGAGGCTGCTACTTGAACGTCGAATGCCAGTGAAAGCACTCATCCAGGAGGTGGCAACACGTTGGAACTCAACCTTCTACCTGCTTGAGCGTCTGTATGAGCAGTATACGGTACTCGATCACTATTTCTTAACAGAGGGTACAGCTCAGATGGACCTGCGGATGGGTGCGGCGCAATGGGACATAGTTAAAAGCCTGACAGACATGCTTCGTCCTTTTGAGTTCTTCACGCGTGCAGTCAGCCAGGAGGACTGTAATTTGGGAAAAGCTATCCCATTGTTGTGCATGCTGGAGCACCAACTGAAGGCGGTGTCTTCTGAGTTTGAAAAAGATGCCAAAAAAAAAGACCCTTTTATTTTGTCGGAGAAATTATTAGAGCGCCTACGTGGTGATGAACGTCTTAAAAAGATCAACTCAGAACAGCATTACATTTGTGCTACTATTCTGGATCCACGCTACAAAAAGGCGCTGGCAGGCCAAGCATTCTTTCCTTTTGCTGATGAAGATGTTAAAAAGTACAAACGTTGGCTAGCCTGGTCAGCCAAGAGGTTTGAAAAAGAACGGCAGGATATTGAAGGAGAAGAAGGCAGTACATCAGCATCAGCATCAGCAGGCCATCCCCAGTCAAAAAAATCCACTTCTGCACCTGTGGCTGTGACACAAGTGACCTCTCAGCCGTTAAAGACACCGGCAACCAGGTCATCTGCACCAGACACAACAGTAACAGTGGCTGCTGTAGAGGATTGGCTAACTTTGCTTGGGTATGGTTCTCGAAAAAATGTCACAGGCACAGCAAAAAGTAAGCAAAGTGGAGGAACCGCTGAGGACCTTGAGTCGATGGTGCAGGACTATCTGAATGACTCAACAGAGGTCTTTCTTAATGATGAGCCATTGCAGTATTGGCATGGGAAAAAACAATTGTGGCCACAGCTCTCCAACCTGGCTATAAACTATTTGTCTTGCCCACTCGCAAGTGTGTCTTCTGAACGGGTTTTCAGTGCTGCTGGTGGCATTGTAACTCCCAAACGGAGCCGCCTCTCGCCCAAAAATGTGGAGCGGCTGACAATGATCAAGATGAATCAGGACCTCATACCACCAGATTACAAAGTACGAGAAAGCACACCGCATGAAGACCAGGAGGACGGCAACGTAGATGAGGGGATTTGTTCTCTGTTCGGTCACACTGACCTCATCCTGCCTGAATTCGCAGAGTATGATGACGAAATCTTCTTCTTATTCCCTGACACCGAGCCCTGAAAATGAGACAATGAATCAATAACTTTCTTTTTCGTCCTTATTCACTTTTATTCCTGTGTGTCTGTCTTTCTTTGTTTTGCACAGTTAATTTAATTCAAACTTTAATCACCTAATCCCAAAAACAAGCCCATCAGCAGAACTGTCTTCACTTGTTTGCTTATTGATTTGAAGGTGCCGCAGTCTACATTCCTCTGGTTCACAAGTTCTGAAGAACATGCTCCTCTATCCTCCTCCTCCTCCAGACTCCTATTTCCCTCAAAGCAGAGGGCTGGATTACGCCCAATGAAGAAAGACTCAGCACTTTTGGAGGTGTTCTACTTCTTTGCGGGTGAGTTGACGGCTCTGGGCCCATTGCTGTGAAGCTCTAATAACGGATAAAAGTGTTTTGGACCAAATATGACGCTGAAATTTCTTGCCGTTTTTGCTGACTTGCTTGCCTTTGAGGTGCTCTTTGGCGGGGTTCCGGGTGTTTGTGGGTGAGTTTTGGGGTCTGGGAGCACTGCTGCGACAGTCTAATCTTGATTGCATTTGCTTTTCAGGAAATCCGTGGTGGAAAACAGGAGTTATGATGATGACCTAGCTGCACAGCGCGTTTGGACCGAAGGCCGAGAGATATTGTAAGTATGAGATTTTGATTTTTGGCTGTTTGGGGGTGTTGTCGTGTGCTTTTTGGCGGGTGGGTTGGCGGGTCTCTTGGGGCATTCCTGTGAAGGTCTAATAACGGATAGAAGTGTCTAGGACAAAATCCATGCAGATTTGTTTTTGCTATTTCTTCTGACATCTTGCTCAATGTAGCGTTTCCGGGGACCTGTTTGAGGGGCTTCCTGGTGTTTGTTGGTGGGTTTTGGTGTCTCTGTCGGAGCACTGCTGCGACAGTCTAAACTTGATTGCATTTGCTTTTCAGGAAATCCGTGGTGGAAAACAGGAGTTATATGATGATGACCTAGCTGCACAGCGCGTTTGGACCGAAGGCCGAGAGATATTGTAAGTATGAGATTTTGCTTTTTGGCTGTTTGGGGGTGTTGTCGTGTGCTTTTTGGCGGGTTGTGGTAAATAAATAATTAATTACCGGTACTATTTTTCAGTATAATCAAATAAAACAGGTAGCTCAATAAATAAGAGTCAGGATTCGAGGTATCTTGAGTCGACAGGCTTTAATCAGGCATAAAGGACAGGAACAGGACAGCCTGTACGGGAATAGAATGAAGGCAGCTGCCGGGGAATGGAAATCGGGGCTTGGACAACCTTCAGTAACAGTTCACAATATATATATATATCAAAACAATTGCATTACATTCAATACAGTAGGCGTAGCAGTAGGCGTGACTCGTAGCAGTCGCGAAAGATAAGGGCAAAATGATGTAACAAGAAGGCGTGTACAGGGCGTATACATAGACATGTGATGTAAACGTAACAGAATATGTCATAAACTGGGCGGAAACATGGAGGGGGCTACCTGAGCAGCTGGGACCTCTAACCTAGTGGTGCGCGCAAACGGGCAATGACGTGTTACCAGGGAGAACTGGGGGCTATGACTTCTGCGCTAGAAGAGGAGACTAAAGTCTGGAGTGTCAGAGCGACATGTACCCAAGACATATCTGGTATCTGGTGTTTAGAGTACATGTTGATAGAATCCAAAAGTTATCAGGGCAAAGGCTAATAGACTTTAAGACTGGTGCATGCATAATTCTACATGTATTGCGTGTGTGAGGAATATTCTATGAATATTAATACAGTATTTCTCTTACATGGAGACATAAAGGCTAGACCATGACGGAAACTATTGATGCGATTCAGTAGCTTAGGAATGCAGAGAAGGAGGGCTGGACTGATAACTAGAAACATAACATACTCTTGGCAGACTGGGAGGCAGAGCCAGGCCGGGCCGGGCACTGCGTGGCATGAAGTAAGCGAAGGGTCAGGGATGCAGGTGGGGGCTGTATCGCTCCTCGGAGAGGGTTCAGGAGACAGGAGCTGAATCTGAGTCCGGGCCCTTTTGAGGCCTAGAAACGGGGACAATTCAATGAATTAACGTGCACACTGTGAAATATGGCAACGTAAGTTTACATAGGCCTAATATTCGTTGCTTTCACGATGACTGGAAACTGGCATACTAGAAATGGACACAACTGTAATTGCGTCTTTAATCGATCAGAGGGGAATACATGCATATCGATCATGCACATATAGCATAAGATGGGGAACACGTAGGCACATATAACATGGCAAAATTTACTTTTCCACATTCCCTCCTTGTGCCCTACGTTTCCATCAGGAAACATCAATATTCATGATACCATCTATCATTTCATATAGCATCATCTGCTCGTCTCGAATTGTCTTGGGACGGGATTTAGGACTAGGAATACAAGAGGTAGCACACATGCCGCAAATCGCAGGGCCACATTGTATACAGAGGCAGCAACTGAATATGATCATTACTGCAATACCTAGGAATGACAATACTTTCCATCCCCAGGCAGATATAATACTCCAGAGCCAACCGGACCATGTCCAGGTGCCTGGATTCTGGTGTAACTGATGGGCAATTTTATGAAGTCTGGTTATAGCTGAATAAACAGACGGCGCGTTATTAGGAATGAAAATGCAGCAACTAGATCCGATGACTCTACATGCTCCTCCTCTATCGGCCAGTATGACGTCAAGAACGAGACGATTTTGGAGCACGACAAATCTCATAGCAGATTGCTCTTCAGTTAAGTTACCTAGAGCAGAAGTAGTCTCATTCACTACTGCTTCAAGGGTTCTGGTTAACCTACGTATTAACTTACTATTCTGGATAGGTCCTATAAAGAAGAAGAAACCTTTATTAAAGTCTTGATACTGTTCTAGAGTAGTTTCAGTTTGATCGACAATTGGGGACTCGATCCCCCTTCTAGGTCTGACGTGTACTAGATGTGTGTTTCTGTGATAATCAGATGGGGCTAGAAAAACTGGTGGCAGTAGGAAGGCAATGTAACATGTTCCATCCCAATCAAGGGGCAGACGAACATATGCGGTCTGACCACAAACAAAATAAGAATGACGTGAGGCTTTGAAAATAGATTTCCCACTGTCACTATACTCGACAATAGTAGTACAATCACTATGTCCTACATGTGCGGAACCATTCTTTCTGACACATAATTCGCCTTTGACTGGTAGTACTGAAATAGCAGGCAAATCTGGAGTAGTATCAGACTGAACATTCAGGACCATGAAATTCGAAGAATAGTTACCTAAATCATATACTTCATTTTCTAGATCTAACCCTGTTCTATGGGAGAGACCTTGCTTGTCTGGGAAACATGTTCTATTCAGAAGGGACATATCATTGGAGGATGATGTTAACGTGGACCATGCTCCACACGAACCATTATGTGAAAACGGATAAGGAAAGAGTGGCAGAACTCCCTTCGGTATCTGGAAAGGGGGGAGTCGACCACACACCCAACAATTAGTGGCATTGCTGGTCTGGTGTGAATAATGCAACATCCGGATAAATGTATTATTGCACATAGCAAGACGATAGGATAGCTCGTGAGGAGGCAGATCACTAAATGTGTGCTCTACTGTAGTATTAGAAAACATATTTACATGTGAAACTGGAAAACATAAATGTAAAGCATAACTTGTGCAGGCAACCATAAGACTCAAAAACACTAAGAAACTTAGAACAATTATACATCTTTTAGAGTTTTGACTAACTCTCTCACTATGGGGGTCTATCTCATACATGTCAGGGACCTGTCTAACCGTTTCACCCGAGAGGGACTTAGACAATTAAACTGGCTGACTTATTTTACTAGACCGGAGTTTCTGTTTATACTCCTGTTGCGGAGTTTTCTCTAACAAGGGAACTTTGAGTTCAGAGTCAAGTTCAGAGTCTGTTTTTAGGCAGTCCTTAGCAAAAGTCTTTTTACGTAGTCCATGGAATTTCTTTATGTGAGTCAGGTGGACCCATCCTTTCCTCCCCTCGAGCTTTACTGCAGTCCTTGTTGTGAGCAAGACGAGGCGGGGCTCCTTCCAGCGGGGCTCCAGCGGACTTGAACGATCAAAATTCCGCACCAACACCAGATCGCCTGGAATGACTTCATGCGGTTTCACCTCGGTGTTGTCTGGAAATGCGGCGGCAACCTGTGAACGACAAGAGTGTAGGGCAGACATCAAGGAAGCTAGGTAATCTGTCAGCATATTACTGGAAACATCTGTAATACTGCGGGGTCTAGGTGTACCCCACATGTTTGGGGGCCGGCCGAATACGACCTCATACGGGGACAGACCTGATCTGGAATGTGCAACCATCCTCATAAAAAATAAAGCAACTGGCAGGGCGACTAGCCAGTCTACACCTTTTTCTTTACATATTTTTGCAATGCGTATTTTCAGAGTCTGATTATGTCTCTCTACGAGACCGGCTGCTTCAGGATGGCGCACACAATGGAACTTCCACTGGTACCCTAACATAAGGGAAACATGTTTCATAAGCTCAGATGAGAATGGCTGGCCGTTATCAGAATACACGACCCTAGGGAGTCCATAGCGGGGAAAGAATTCACGAACCAACTGCCTGGCAGTGGTCGCGGCTGTGTAATCTGGAACTGGATATGCTTCTGTCCACCTGGACAAAGCGCATACAACTACGAGGACATATTTGAAACCTCGACATCGCTCCATCTGAATATAATCCATCTGGAGGACTTCAAAAGGGTGGTCAGGAGGTTGGAATCCACCTTGTTCCACCGGGACACTTTTACCTGGATTGAACTGACAACATATCATACAGGTACGGACTTTCTGCTTGGCTGCAGCTCGTAAGTGCTTGTTGAACCAAAGGTTCTGAATACTGTCTAACATAGCTTTTTCTCCTAGATGTGCTGGACTATGTGCGGTATTAATAATGACTTGAACCATAGAGTCGGGGAGAAACCATGTGGCTTTTCCCTTCGTCAACCATCCTTGATCTGTCTGGACCCCTCCTTGTTCGGACCATCTCTTGATTTCTCCGGGAGTAGCATGTAACTGTATGTCTATGACATCTTGTGTAGGGTCCTTGACTGTCATACAAGTAGTCTGATCTGGAGTGAGTGTCTGTGTCGTGTTAACTGGAATGTCTGGAGTCTGAGCTGTAAGCTTGGCTGTTCGATCTGCTAGATCGTTACCTTGGGAAATGATGTCAGTGACTTTCGTATGTGCCTTGCACTTCATGATAGCGATAGCTGTCGGTAAATGTATTGCATCTAGCAGAGCTTGAATGAGGAGACCATGCTGAATCTTGGTTCCATGAGAAGTCATGAAACCTCTCTCCTGCCAGAGCACTCCAAAGTCGTGTACGACTCCGAATGCGTAACGTGAATCTGTATATATGTTTACTTTCAGGTTCTTGGCACGTATGCAGGCTTGGGTCAGAGCGACTAGCTCTGCTGCTTGAGCAGACAGGGTGTCAATACGATGTGTTTCTATAACTTCGGTTTCAGTAGTCACTGCATACGCGGCTACTAGTTCTCCTGTACTTGTTCTCATACATGAACCATCCACATAAAGTGTCAGGTCGGGATTAGGTAATGCAATGTCTGTCAGGTCTTGTCTTGGCTTTGTCATAGTGTTGACAACTTCCACACAGTCATGTGTGGCAGGATTTGAAGTAACTGACGGTAACAGTGTAGCTGGATTTAGAATGTTGCAGCGTCTGATTTCTATGTGTGGCTGGAACAGTGTCAATTCATAACCTGTTAAACGTGCAATGGTCAAGTGCTGAGTCTGTGTTCGGTTTAATAGAACTTCCACGGAGTGTGGAACTTGTACTGTCAGGGAGTGTCCTAACACTATGGAATCACTTTGTCTGATTGCTAGAGCTGTGGCTGCAACTGACTTGAGGCACGCAGGCAGAGCCTGGGCTACTGGATCTAATGTGCTAGAAAAATAAGCACAGGGCTTGTATTGTCCTGCTTGATCTTGTGTGAGAACAGATAATGCAGTACCATCACGTTCTGTGACAAAGAGTGTAAAAGGCTTACTATAGTTCGGTGTTGCTAGAACAGGTGCTTGACATAAGGCTTTCTTTAATTCATTGAAAACAAGTGTATGTTCCTGGGTCCAAGGGAGGACAGTCGATACGGCTGCCTCCTGTGTCGTTAACTGTATCAGTGGCTTGGCTAGAAATGCATACTGAGGAATCCATTGTCTGCAGTAAGAAGTGAGGCCAATAAAAGCTCGTACCTCCTTCTGTGTCTTGGGCTGTGGAAGACTCGCTATTAACTGGATACGGTCTGGTGTCAACTGCCTACCCCACTTGGACAGTAAGTGTCCTAAGTATACCACTTGCTGGACACAGAATTGTAATTTGGAAGGGGACACCTTGTGCCCCTGCTCGGCCAGAAAATACAGAACCGTAAGTGACGCACGCTCGCAGTCACGTTCAGAACGGGCTGTGATCAGTAGATCATCGACATACTGGAGCAGGGCAGTGTCAGTTGGCATGTGAATATTGTCTAGTTGTCTCTTAAGTGCTTGACTGTAAATACCCGGACTTTCTGTGAAACCTTGAGGAGCTCGTGTGAATTTATAGCTCCTTCCATTTAAACAAAAACCAAAAAGGTACTGGCTGTCTGGATGAATGGGGACACTGAAAAATGCGTTCTTGAGATCGATAACTGTGAAAAATGTAGCTTCAGAATCAATGGCTGTCAATAGGGAAGAAATATCTGGGACTACTGGATACTGGGGTATGATACATTTATTAAGCTCTCGAAGGTCAATCACTAATCGATATACTGGAGGTGCATTTGGATCAGTACGTTTCAGGACCGGAATGATAGGAGAATTACATACATTGGAGTCAGTTTCTACAACCACTCCTTGAGCAATAAGCTCGTCAATAATTTTGGATAAGGCTGCTACAGCCTCAGGTGGCAATCTGTACTGTCTGATTCGTGGCAAAACTATACCTTGTTTGAGAGTCACACGATGGGGTGTGATATGCATACAACCTACATCAGTTGGACCTTGCGCCCATAAATGCTGTGGTACATTCAATAATCTTGGATCAAAATCACGTAATACATAGTGACCTTTAAAGTCACGGAGAAACAATCGGACTCCTTCTGGGGAGCAACAAATTACTGCACCTAATTCTTTTAATGTTTTAATGCCTAACAAATTTTCTGGACACGATTTCGTGAGTAACAAATCAGTAGTTAGGGACAATGGACCAACTTCTAGAGAAACTGGTTTCGAAATTTCATTAACAATTGGCTTTCCTGAAAATCCAAGGGAAACATTTTTAGAGCCTGAGAGCGGAGCCCCTGGAACCTCATCATGACTGATAGTAGTCCTACTTGCCCCTGTATCAATCAAAAACTTTCTGTCTTTCCCTAATACTTGACTGTGTACATAGGGACCCTCTTGATCTACAGGTATCTCGATGAGAGGCAAGCCTACCTCCCTCTCTAGGCTGTTTCATGAATACTGTTGATACTCTGGATACTCTGACTGGGCATACTGGTACATTTGCTGTGTAACATGCTGTGTTGCAGCGATAGGCTGCGGTGCTGGAACTGTCTGTTGTGCATTCTGTGGTGGCTGAGAAGTCTGTGAAACTTGTTCTTGTCTAGGCGGACGTGGTCTTTCTTTAGTCTTACCAGTAGCTATGTTGTGTTTCAGAACTGCACACTCGTTTATAAAATGACCTGGCTGTTTACAGTGATTGCAGGTCCCTTTAACGGGAGCTGCAGGATGACTGGCTTGATTCGGACCCCTCTTCTGACTGTCTTGTGGAACAGATTGTGCAACTAATACTTTCATTTTCGTGTCTTTCATACGTCTCCTTTCGTGATTCTATTCTGGTGATACTGGAGCATTTGTAGCATTTGTGACGGAGTATTAGCTTGCCAACTACTTTTGACTTTCAATACTCGATTTTTAACTTGTGGACTTGAATTCTCGACTAGTTTGGTAACAAAAAGATGAGGGTACGATTCACTACTCGTTTTCAGACCACTGTTAATAATAAAACAATTTTCAAATCTAGAATAAAAATCACTAGTGTCTTCATCCTGTTTCTGTTTACAAGCTGAGATTGCATCCCAATCTTCCTTTTTCGTGGCTAGTAACCTTGGCAATACCTGTATCAATAACTCGGGCAATTCCTTAACTTTACCCCCAAGACCGGTACCTGGTACTCGTGAAGTATCTTCAGCTTCTAGAGCTGTCCAATCTATCTTTTTCTCTCCCACCTCCCATTCTTTTTCCTTGAGTTTTTCATATACCCCTGCGGGCAACAGGACCTTTAACATTTTAATGATATCAGGATACGTGTATTCTCCCATACGGAGCATGTCTTTTAATTCTCGGTGAAACCCTGCTGGATCTTTGTCGTGACAGGGAATTAACTTTTTCATCTCTAAGAGTTCCATTTTTGTGATAGGGGTGTAAACAAATACTCGTTCTAGATCACCACCCGTTGTCCTAACTGGGTGTACTTCTCGTAACGGATGCTATCTATCTATGTAAAATGATTTACTTTCTGGAGGTGGGACATGAACAAAATGTGGATTCAGAAACGTTCGATATTTGTGGCGTTGTTCTAGAATAATATTAATTAAATCAGTACCTAGACCTTTCCATCTATACTGGAGTAACTCGTTCAGAACATCATGTAACGGACCTGGATCAGAATGCTGTCCCTCATACAGTGTAATGAGGTGCTGGATCATATACATACCCACCAGTCGCTGCTCGGCTGGGGGCAGTTTCAGAAACATTTGTGCCACTATTTCGTCTGGAAAAGTGGTAGAATCAGTAGTCCATCGGACCGCTGATCGGACTAGTTCTTGTTCATGCATGGTACTAAGTTCACTATAACCGATTCGTGATTTCAGAATGTGATCGGTAGCTTGAAATACTTGCTCAAGAGAACCTTGTTCTGGTGCTGGAGGAGGGAAAACTTTCTTGTGATCTAGGCGTGAATGTCGGTCGGGAAGTCTAGTTCTACCTACATACGCTATTCTGGAGGGATTCTCGTCGTCTACCTCTTCGGTAGGAGAGTCGTCTTCTTTCTCGGTTACTCGTGCTGCTTCTCGTTTCTCGTGTAACTTTATTATTTCCCTACGGATTTTCTTGTACATACTCTCTATACAGCTCTGTGTCTTGTGTCTTCCCTCGGCTATATGGTCACTCCACCTGGTCAGGACTTTCATTTCTTCCGGATATTTATCCGGATAATCTTGTTCCCTTATTAAACAATTAATTAGAAACTTTAAAAGCATGAGCTGAATCTCGACTTTTCTTTGAGCCATGGCCTCGCCAATACTTCCTGGATCTGCTCCTGTACGGATGAAACGATATATTCTGTCTAGATAACCTTTCATATTCGGTAGGGTGTCCAAATATTCGGTCACCCGTCTTACACGCAATGAATACAGGACCATATCATCATCGCCTGGGACTGGATCATAACGACATTCGGTAAGGGCTCGCTTGATATCGGCAACTGACTGAAGTTTGGGCGAACGCTGTAACGCTCGTGCATGTAGCTCGAGTAATGTCAGACGTCTGTGTTGAGGCGGGGTTCCAGGAGGACTTCCCCCCACGGCCCCTAGACTAGAATCGTCAACGGGTACTGTACGTGCTGGGAGAGTGACTGATGTAGCGGGTACATGTACTGTAGGCTGGACCGGGGGTACCGTAACAGGTGCTGTAACCGGTGCCCCGGTGGCGGAGGAACAGGAATTACATTATTTACGGGAGCTGGCGGAACAGGATTTGCATATGCTGGGACTGTGTCGTCCAAATAGGACGAGAGAAAAATATCAGCTGCGGTCGGTTTGTGACGTAGCTTAATCGGAACTAATGGCGGCGGAGAATTACATGGTGCTTCCGGGGTTGCTTTCGGCAAGCCCTCGGCAAGAAGAGGATACATACCCTTAATAAGGGCATTTCTCTGTCTGTCTGACTGTTCGGCTTTAACTCGTTCACCTACTTCGATTAATTCCCTTTCTTGGGCTCTTTCTGAGGATTCCCCACTTAATTCTGTCTTTCTGATTTCTTTTTCCGTTCTTCTGTGAGATTCTTTGCGCCATAACTCGATGGCATCTTTCTGGGACTGTCTGGATTTCTTTTTCCATAATGCTTCTTCTACTCGCATGATGCACTCGGCATCCCATGTACCTGACATGGGCCATCTATATTTCTCTTCTAATTCCTTGGTGTACTCCACCCATAAGTCTAGATATAATATGGCACTTAAGCCATGCTTATGATACATAAAATGACCTGGACTGTCCCTAGGCGGGACAGGAACTGCTTCCTCTAACAATCCCTTTCTGTTTTTTAACTGACGTAACTTCGAGAATAGAGGCATAGTTTAGGCTGAAGTCTGGACACAATACAATACACGGTAAACACAATAATAACTGGAAAAACAAATCACTCATACCACGACATTGAAAACACATGAAATAACATTTAAAATAACAGTTCGGACGGAACACATGAATTTCTCGAGAACAGAACTTACTGGAATGACTAGATGCACTGCTAAAACAGCACGAAACTTACCGGTCCCATAAAGAGACACGTCAGGACCCGCGTCCACCTAGGTGAACACTTCGTGTTGGATTTGCGTACCCAAACCCACGGACCAGAGACAAATTAATTGACCCTGTCTAGATACTACCCCAGCAACGGTACTCACCGGGCAGCAAGAACGGAAGGCCTCGGACTGGACTGGACTGCTACGACGACGGACTACGAACTTCGGACTTCAGTTACAGGTGGGCCTCCGGATACCTCGGACCTTAGACTCTCGGCTTGGGCTCTGGTCGGGACTCGCCGCGTTCCTCAACGCCTCGTCTGGACGCTGGACCGCAACCTCCGTCTCCTCCGTGGGCCTGAGGGATACTTGAAGCAGAAATATCTGCACGTGCACGGTATGGTTCCGTCACGGCTGCAGAGGATCAGGGGGCCTGCGTGGCTTCTCCGGCGCGTGGGGAAAGGGCAAGTCCCTGTTCGGGCGCCATTATGTGGTAAATAAATAATTAATTACCGGTACTATTTTTCAGTATAATCAAATAAAACAGGTAGCTCAATAAATAAGAGTCAGGATTCGAGGTATCTTGAGTCGACAGGCTTTAATCAGGCATAAAGGACAGGAACAGGACAGCCTGTACGGGAATAGAATGAAGGCAGCTGCCGGGGAATGGAAATCGGGGCTTGGACAACCTTCAGTAACAGTTCACAATATATATATATATCAAAACAATTGCATTACATTCAATACAGTAGGCGTAGCAGTAGGCGTGACTCGTAGCAGTCGCGAAAGATAAGGGCAAAATGATGTAACAAGAAGGCGTGTACAGGGCGTATACATAGACATGTGATGTAAACGTAACAGAATATGTCATAAACTGGGCGGAAACATGGAGGGGGCTACCTGAGCAGCTGGGACCTCTAACCTAGTGGTGCGCGCAAACGGGCAATGACGTGTTACCAGGGAGAACTGGGGGCTATGACTTCTGCGCTAGAAGAGGAGACTAAAGTCTGGAGTGTCAGAGCGACATGTACCCAAGACATATCTGGTATCTGGTGTTTAGAGTACATGTTGATAGAATCCAAAAGTTATCAGGGCAAAGGCTAATAGACTTTAAGACTGGTGCATGCATAATTCTACATGTATTGCGTGTGTGAGGAATATTCTATGAATATTAATACAGTATTTCTCTTACATGGAGACATAAAGGCTAGACCATGACGGAAACTATTGATGCGATTCAGTAGCTTAGGAATGCAGAGAAGGAGGGCTGGACTGATAACTAGAAACATAACATACTCTTGGCAGACTGGGAGGCAGAGCCAGGCCGGGCCGGGCACTGCGTGGCATGAAGTAAGCGAAGGGTCAGGGATGCAGGTGGGGGCTGTATCGCTCCTCGGAGAGGGTTTAGGAGACAGGAGCTGAATCTGAGTCCGGGCCCTTTTGAGGCCTAGAAACGGGGACAATTCAATGAATTAACGTGCACACTGTGAAATATGGCAACGTAAGTTTACATAGGCCTAATATTCGTTGCTTTCACGATGACTGGAAACTGGCATACTAGAAATGGACACAACTGTAATTGCGTCTTTAATTGATCAGAGGGGAATACATGCATATCGATCATGCACATATAGCATAAGATGGGGAACACGTAGGCACATATAACATGGCAAAATTTACTTTTCCACAGGGTGGGTTGGCGGGTCTCTTGGGGCATTCCTGTGAAGGTCTAATAACGGATAGAAGTGTCTAGGACAAAATCCATGCAGATTTTTTTTTTGCTATTTCTTCTGACATTTTGCTCAGTGTAGCGTTTCCGGGGACCTGTTTGAGGGGCTTCCTGGTGTTTGTTGGTGGGTTTTGGTGTCTCTGTCGGAGCACTGCTGCGACAGTCTAAACTTGATTGCATTTGCTTTTCAGGAAATCCGTGGTGGAAAACAGGAGTTATGATGATGACCTAGCTGCACAGCGCGTTTGGACCGAAGGCCGAGAGATATTGTAAGTATGAGATTTTGCTTTTTGGCTGTTTGGGGGTGTTGTCGTGTGCTTTTTGGCGGGTGGGTTGGCAGGTCTCTTGGGGCATTCCTGTGAAGGTCTAATAACGGATAGAAGTGTCTAGGACAAAATCCATGCAGATTTTTTTGTTGCTATTTCTTCTGACATCTTGCTCAATGTAGCGTTTCCGGGGACCTGTTTGAGGGGCTTCCTGGTGTTTGTTGGTGGGTTTTGGTGTCTCTGTCGGAGCACTGCTGCGACAGTCTAAACTTGATTGCATTTGCTTTTCAGGAAATCCGTGGTGGAAAACAGGAGTTATGATGATGACCTAGCTGCACAGCGCGTTTGGACCAAAGGCCGAGAGATATTGTAAGTATGAGATTTTGCTTTTTGGCTGTTTGGGGGTGTTGTCGTGTGCTTTTTGGCGGGTGGGTTGGCAGGTCTCTTGGGGCATTCCTGTGAAGGTCTAATAACGGATAGAAGTGTCTAGGACAAAATCCATGCAGATTTTTTTGTTGCTATTTCTTCTGACATCTTGCTCAATGTAGCGTTTCCGGGGACCTGTTTGAGGGGCTTCCTGGTGTTTGTTGGTGGGTTTTGGTGTCTCTGTCGGAGCACTGCTGCGACAGTCTAAACTTGATTGCATTTGCTTTTCAGGAAATCCGTGGTGGAAAACAGGAGTTATGATGATGACCTAGCTGCACAGCGCGTTTGGACCGAAGGCCGAGAGATATTGTAAGTATGAGATTTTGCTTTTTGGCTGTTTGGGGGTGTTGTCGTGTGCTTTTTGGCGGGTGGGTTGGCGGGTCTCTTGGGGCATTCCTGTGAAGGTCTAATAACGGATAGAAGTGTCTAGGACAAAATCCATGCAGATTTTTTTTTTGCGATTTCTTCTGACATCTTGCTCAATGTAGCGTTTCCGGGGACCTGTTTGAGGTGCTTCCTGGTGTTTGTTGGTGGGTTTTGGTGTCTCTGTCGGAGCACTGCTGCGACAGTCTAAACTTGATTGCATTTGCTTTTCAGGAAATCCGTGGTGGAAAACAGGAGTTATGATGATGACCTAGCTGCACAGCGCGTTTGGACCGAAGGCCGAGAGATATTGTAAGTATGAGATTTTGCTTCTTGGCTGTTTGGGGGTGTTGTCGTGTGCCTTTTGGCGGGTGGGTTGGCGGGTCTCTTGGGGCATTCCTGGGAAGGTCTAATAACGGATAGAAGTGTCAAGGACAAAATCCATGCAGATTTTTTTTTGCTATTTCTTCTGACATCTTGCTCAATGTAGCGTTTCCGGGGACCTGTTTGAGGGGCTTCCTGGTGTTTGTTGGTGGGTTTTGGTGTCTCTGTCGGAGCACTGCTGCGACAGTCTAAACTTGATTGCATTTGCTTTTCAGGAAATCCGTGGTGGAAAACAGGAGTTATGATGATGACCTAGCTGCACAGCGCGTTTGGACCGAAGGCCGAGATATATTGTAAGTATGAGATTTTGCTTTTTGGCTGTTTGGGGGTGTTGTCGTGTGCTTTTTGGCGGGTGGGTTGGCGGGTCTCTTGGGGCATTCCTGTGAAGGTCTAATAACGGATAGAAGTGTTTAGGACAAAATCCATGAGGAAAAACCTTTTGGCACTTTTTGTAACTTAGGGTTCGTTAGGGTTAGCTAACTATTATTTTGGCCATACTTATTTATCCTTAAAAAGGTGACTCAGACAGAGTACGCAATTTCAACAATATCGTACTGTCTTAGGGAAATCAAAGTGTGACTTTTTGAACCACACAGCGTACATACCTTATATTTATTTATCAGTGGTATTGTAATAGCACTTCCTGTTTTACCTTCAATAATTACAGGCCGGGTTTCAGTCAACATCCGCCAGGCAGGCAGTGGACAGGGTGTCTTCTGTCAGTGGTCACCAACATTGATGGACGAAGCATCAGCTGGAATGGAGGAGTGCCGCTAATAAGAGGAATTGTTTGCTGCATGCAACTTACTTACCAAATTCAACAGGACAACTCCAACAACATACAGAATACAGATACAGTATCCATTGTTTTCTTCTATGAGTGTGACTGCATGTGGTTAGCTTTAGTTTGTACCCAAAGATTTCTTTATCTTCAATTATTGTTTGTCCATTCTGTGCTTTTTTTTTCTTCTCTCAACAAAACCTACCCAAAAAGAAACCCCCATTCCCATCCATTTTCCAAACCCTAACCCTCTTCCCCCGGGCTGTGTGGTTTTGCTTGATGACTGACTAAATGACATCAATAATTCCACACACTTGCTGGGGAGGATAAGGTCATAGCAACAGGCTGGTGAAGGAATACGAGGATATATTCTAGCCTTACTCAGCTTCAGTACTATTTCTTGTAGTAGTAGGAGCCAATGTCAAATAAATTCAACGCAAGTACTAGTTATACTTGCAATACTTTAGCATTTGTTAGGCTACATTGTGGCACTGTTCTAGTGTACTGTCACCTGCTATATTCTCGATCGTGCCATAACCGTTGTAATGCTACAGTAAGGACAAACCAGGTTTCGTTTTATTTTTTTCCATAGGCATGCAACTGCCACTGAGTCACACCACTAGTACCACCGCAATGAGGAAATTTCATCCGCCCAGGATTGCCAACCTTAATCCCCATTTCACGTGGAGCCAGCCCTGGGCCTAGCCCTAATTTCTAACACAAATTACAGGTAAGATAAGCGTTTGGTGGGAGGTAGTATAATGGAGTATTAGGACTAGACGAGAGATTGACGGTAGTACTACTAAAGTCCTAGGACTCTTCAGGAAAACAAACTTACTGTTACACCCCCACCCACCAGACTGAAAAGCAGTATAAAACAGGTATGGTCAGATAAAGTTTAAAAAAGTATATTTATGTAGCCCTAAAAAAATAATCTCCCTCAAGACCCTCCCTAACCCCAACGATTGTCTTTGAAAAGTCCCAAAAAGCACCCAACTCCCAAATCCCACCCCCCAAAAGTCTCTAAAAAAAGGGCAAGGGACACTCCACTACTGGAGGGTGCTGGTGAATTTTGCGGCCAGGGCATCATAATCCTTGCGGAGGGTGGCATGCTCGAAGCGGAGGCCCTCCACCAAGTTCTTGTACCTATGGACCTCCTGCTCCAGGTAGGACATTCTCACTCCTAGGCGACGCTGGCGTGCCTTGCAGCTCCTGTGGGGGGCAGCTGGTCTTTTTGCTGCTTGGCGGTGGCGGTTGGCTTTGTTAGCCCGGCTCCGTACCGCTGGAGCACTGCGCTGGCTGGCAGCCCGTGGGTTCACGGAGGAGGATGCAGCTGTCCCAGTCGAGGATGTTGTGGTTGCACCGGTCGACTGCGTGTCCTCCGACTCTTCCAGGGCCACCAGCCGCCGATATTCCGCGACAGTGGCATCCAGCCTCCGTTGCCGGGCCATTCGAGCCTGCTCCCTCCGTGATGTCGATTTGGAAGGAGCAACTATATGAAGAAAGAAAGACATAGTCTGTAACCATTGCTCCTTAACATTAATAACACAAAGTGATTGAGCCGAAAGTTGTGTCACAGTACAAGTAGCAAATTTCAAAGCACAGTACATAACTATTGAGGACAGTATCTATCTAACCTCCCACTTCTGCATCCTTGCTCTAACATTAGTGGTAGTTTAATGAACAAATTCTACGACCACTATGGACTTCCATTACAGTCGACTATGACAGTACACCAGTTTTATTCTTCTTCTTCTCTCTTGTTTCGGAAAATTGGTACGTTATCTTATGCAAGCCGGCAGAATGCCAGCGCAGTGAACTTGCACCCGAGAAAAACAGACGCACACCATGATGAGTGAGACAGACTTGCGTTACTGTACCGGTCCAGTACATGCAGGTGGTGAAGCTATTACTTTTCTATTACGGGTGGCACTGAGAATACTCTGTTACAAGGGCTACTGCTTAATTAATTTACCTTTCACCCTACAGTGCAAATAAGTACTAGAAAAGGAAAATGAAGAAGCTAAATAATTAGATTATCTATCACTTCACATGGGATGTATTTGATGAGATATGGGATGACTTTAGGTGCTTTGCTTATTATTGAGTGAACAGTGATACACCCACACATGAATGACGTACTACTACTAAACTAAAGTTATTAAGAGAGGTACGGAGTGTCCACCGTAATAACCGGATATATGCTGTGCTTGCAGTTGCAATACAAACTATTGCTTCTATTCATGGTAGTATTGGACAAATTTACAATTTCTTTTCCTTGCCTTCCCTACACTGGAACGGACGTGCGGGTGCGGTGTTACATGCTCTTCAAGGTAAGTTATGAAATCTTTGCTTTCAGATTCCAAGGTAAGACCCTCGGATGGTCAAGAATCCCACAGGGCTATACAGAAAGTCCTTCAATCTTTAATGAGTTGTTAAAAAGATCTTTGGAAAACTTGGACTTACCAGGTAGGTCTACGTTAGTGCAGTATATTGACGATTTGCTGATAGCTGCAAAGACAAAAGAAAATTGTGTAACAGACACAATAATATTGTTAAATCGCCTTGCAGAAGAGGGACATAAAGTGTCTCCAGCAAAATTACAATTTTGCAAACAAGAAGTAAAATACCTTGGACACAGAATTGCAAAGGGGAAAAGGCAAGTAACAGTTGAGAGAATTAAAATGATTCAAGCAATGCAACCTCCAAGAACACAAAGACAGGTCAGAATGTTCTTAGGAATGGTCGGTTACTGTCGACAATGGATAAGTGGATTTTCAGTAATTGCAAAACCACTACAAAGACTGACAAAGTCCGATGTAAAAGATCCAATTATTCTCAATGAAATTGAGATGGAATCTTTTGAGAATTTGAAAAAGAGCTTATGCCAAGCTCCTGCTTTGGGTATGCCGAATTATGAGAAAGATTTTGAACTGTATTGCAGCGAGAGAGAAGGATGTGCATTGTCTGTATTGATTCAGAGACATGGGAATTTAAAGAAACCTATTGCATACTTCTCTGCAGTTCTTGATCCCATTGCAAAAGCATTACCAGGTTGCTTAACAGCAGTTGCAGCTACAAGTGTTAGTCTTGAGCAGAGTGAAGGAATAATTATGGGATTTCCTGTAAAGGTTTTTGTGCCTCATTCAGTTGAAATATTGCTGACAAGAGGTAAAACTCAGCATCTGACAAGCAGCAGATTGACAAAGTATGAGAAAATCATACTAGGAGCAGATAATGTTTCGATTTCAAGATGTTTGAATCTGAATCCTTCTACATTACTGCCTGATTCTGAAATCATTGATAACATCGAAACAGAACATGAATGTTTAGATGTTATGGAATTCTGCACGAAACCAAGACATGATATCAAAGATAGACCTCTATCTGAATCAGATTTTGTCTACTTTGTGGATGGCTCATGTTTGAGATCAGAGGGAGGTGTCTTGAAAGCCTCATATTCAGTCTGTACAGTTAAAGAAGTTGAAGAAGCATCATGTCTTGAAGGAGTTCGTTCAGCACAAGTGGCTGAATTAATTGCTTTGATTCGTGCATGTGAAATATCAAAGGATATAAGAGTTACCATCATTACTGATAGTCAGTATGGGTATGGAGTTGTACATGATTATGGACAACTCTGGTCTCAGAGAGGCTATATGACATCAGCAGGATCTCCAATTAAAAATGCAGTTTTCATAAGGAGATTAATTGAAGCAATACAATTGCCGAAAGAAATCGCAATTGTCAAGTGTGCAGCGCACACTAAAGGAGTTGATTATATTTCAAAAGGCAATGCATTTGCAGATGAAACGGCAAAATACTGCGCAAGAAAAGGTTATTCATACAATCGGGAAAGAAGTAAAGAAACTGATTCAAATTCATTAATGCTAACAACAGTTGTAGAAACATGGAATGAGATTAGAGAATTACAAAATGAAGCAGATGATGAGGAAAAAGATCTGTGGTTAAGATCAGATTGTAGACCACGTGAAGAAGATGGAGTGTGGGTTTACAAAGATGGCAGAATAGTCTTACCAAATTGTTTAATTGCAGATATGGCCAGATTATATCATGGTCCAGCACATCTTGGAAGAGATTCTATGATTAGACTTTTCAGAGAAACTTGGTTCAATACTAAATTCAGAACAATTGCAGAATCTTTTTGTCAAAGGTGTTTGTCTTGCCAACAAATGAATCCAAACAGAAAATCATTGGTGGGGACAGGAATAATTGGTCGAGAGGGTGGTCCTTTTACCAGATTACAGATGGATTTCATTGAAATGCCCTTACACAATTGCTTAAAATATGTTCTTGTAATCGTTTGTTTATTTTCAAGATGGGTAGAAGCATTTCCTACAAGACATTGTGATTCAATTACAGTAGCAAAACTACTGCTCAGAGAAATTATCCCAAGGTACGGTTTTCCAGTCACTATTGAGAGTGATGGAGGAAGCCATTTTGATAACAAACTAATGAAATTAATTTGTGAAGCTTTGAGCATTGAGCAGAAAATACACTGTGCATACAGACCAGAGGCATCTGGGGTAGTTGAACAGATTAATGGAACAATTAAAAACAGAATTGGAAAAATGTGTCTTGAAACAGGTGTAAAGTGGACAGATGCTCTTCCACTTGTTTTGATGTCATTAAGAAGTACACCAGATAAAAAGACAGGTTTGAGTCCTCATGAAATTTTAATGGGAAGAGTTATGAGGCAAGCTTTTGTACCTGTAGGTAAACTGTTGAGCATAAATGACAGTGCTATTTTGGATTACTGTAAAAGGTTATCTGATATAGTGACTTCTGTGTCTAATCAGGTGGGAACTGAAGCACAATCAAATGAAAAAGTTTTGACACATGACCTGAGACCTGGTGACTGGGTCAGAACGAAAGTACATCGGAGAAGAAATTGTCTGGCTCCTAGATGGCAGAAGCCTAGGCAAATAATTTTGATCACTACTAATGCTGTAAAATGTAAAGGATTGAAACGTTGGATTCATCCTAGTCATACTATTCCAGTACCAACTCCTGAAAGTTCTGATGTTGAAAGTGATACTACAGATGATTCTGATTCTGAAGCAGAAGATGAAATAAATCCAGATCCTGAAGATCGACAAGAAGGTCGACATCTGGAACCTGTATCTGTGAATGAAAATTCAACAAGAAAAGACTTGGAAATTATTGAAATAGATTCTGAAGGTGAAGAGAATCTGTTAAAAGGAAAGATAACTGAGGATTCAGTTACTACTATTGAAGACAGAGAAGCGAAACAAAAAGAAGTTTCAGACCAGGAGAGTATCGAAAAGCAGAAAATAAGCTCTGAAGTAAGGAACAGAAATCTAAAGTCTGGGAAGTTGGAGGTAATTGAAGAAGAAGAAGAAGACGAATTACCAAGTACCAGTATTGGAAAACAGAGAAGTGTTCCTGAAGGAGTAAAACTGCCGAATAGAGAAGTTCCTGAGTCAATTGAAATTTCAGACTACGAAACTGAAGAAAGTGACGTGGATGGTGCAAGTGAAAACAGAAAGAAAAGGGCTTGGAAGTCAGAATCAAATGTTTCTGAACCAAAGAAGAAATACGTGAGAAAAGCAGACTACTGGCCTGGTGGAAGATTGAGAGTCAGATTGATCAAGAAACCTAAAGAGCAAGTCGAAGAAATCAGTAGTCAAAAGAGTCCTGGAAAGGAAGTGGGAGTTGGAAGAAAAATTGAAGTGGTGTCGAGAAAAGGAAAAAGAATAGTGAGACCAAATCAAAAATACAAGTCTCCTGAGTGGACTTATTTAGTAATTCCACCCGTTATCGACATTTATGGTAGTAGTGAAGAAGAAAACGAAATAGAAGAAATTAGTGACAATGATTGAAGTACAGAAATTTTAATTTGGCAAAAGGCTGAAGAAATTTTGTTAGCTGACATAAGGTCGAAGAAAAATTGTTTAGTTGAAGAAATCTTATGTATGACATAAGGTCGAAGAAAACTTGTTTAGGGTTTTAAAAATAAAATTATTTTAAAAGGGGGGTATAAATAGTTTAAGTCTTAGAAATTTTAAAATTAATTTTCTTTTTAATTTTGTGGCAAAACTAAAACTAACCAAAAATGCCTTATGTTAAGGAGAGCACTTCAAAGCGTTCTGTTTTTAAGAGATGCTGTAAGATGACTCTGGTGTGTCTGCTCATTTTAATTCTGCGCTGGTTAGTTTTAGCTGTGATCATCCCATTAGAGATGAATAGAGAACTACACAAAGTTAACATGACAAGCAAAGCTTTAGTTAGTCAAACTAAACATAGTGCATCTGCTAAAGTTATTGATCATCAACCTAACTTTCATCAAGATAAATCTATTAGTGATTTTTCAAGTAATACATTCACAAAGCTTTTGAGTGAATATGTCAAGGTAATGGATGCTAAAGACTGCTATGTCTGCGTCAAGTTACCTGCTTCTGTTTCTGAGGGAGTGACTTACAATATGCTTCCTCTCACATATGGTGTAACATGTAGTGTGTTAACTAGCTTATTTTACCAAACTGGACGCTTAGAATATTATTATTCAGATTTTGACAAGATTTTTGCGAATATAAAGATTGATGGTGCTTTAAATAAGCACAAGAAAGCGAAACAAATGAGAGAATTTTTCCTTGTTACTAACGAACTCACTTACGAGTATGCTTACAAGAATAATCTAACATGCAAATTGAGTGCTGAGGGAAAGAAATTTTTGAATATGGTTGAAGAGAGAAGAGCAATTTACAAAAGAAATGAATTAGTCAAGCAGACTAAGTCAAAATTCTGGCAAAAAGAGGATGAGAAATTAAATGGCAAAATGCTTGAAAATGTTGCTATTCACATAGATAAACCAGGTAGTGGAAAGCTTTGCATTAGAAGAGATAATACACTTTTTGATAATTATTTTGTAGGTGCAAGTAACTGTGAAGATACAGATTTTGGGAGGTTGGGGATTCAAAGGTGGGAAAGATCCAATCTTCCCTGGGATTTATTTTGTTTGTGGTGACAAAGCCTACTACAACCTTCCAGACCATTGGTATGGAACTTGTTATGTGGGAATTGTTTTTCCTAAAGTGTTTCATGTTGATAGAGATTCAGAAGGATTGTTCAAAATTCATAATTATGTAAATAGAGTCAAAAGAGAAACTTTTACAGAAGTTCTGGGAGATATTTTTCAAGCAGTAATACCTTTTGTTGGTATAACCCTAAATGCAGGGAGAATTAGAAAATTGTCCACAATTGTTGACAGATTGTCAACAGATACAGCTGATGGATTCCAATTAGTAAATGTTGAAGTAGTTGCAATCAGATCTATGGTAATTCAAGATCGTCTTGCTTTAGACATACTCCTAGCAAAAGAGGGAGGAGTCTGTGGCATTTTACATGTACAACATTGTTGCACATATATACCTGATGAAAGTAAGAATATAGAGATGTACATTAAAAACATTACACAAATGCATTCAGAGATAATTCCTTTAGAAGAAGATGATTTTACAGGGAAACTTTCAAAAAGATTCCAAGCTATTAAAAATTGGTTTCATGATATTGGTAGTTCAATTCTTGGCAAGATTTTGGCACTGTTGATTATAATAGTATTCATTTTTATTTTGACAAAAATAGGTTGTTTGTTGCATAAGAGAAAGAAGCAGTTGAAAGAAAAGAAAAGAATCTATAAACTTAGAAAAGAAGAAGAAAGGGAGATCGAATTACAGGAGTTACATAGAGAGCGTTATGCTAATTCCAAAGATTATGCAGAAACAGATTTTTAGGATTACTGATACAATTGAATTTGAATCAATTTCTCGGAAATTTAAATTACAAAATTTTGGGTATTGGTGTGGTGATTTGTTAATCACCAGATGAGGGAGTTGATGGAGCGAGATAGAAAACAAAATTTAGTTTAAACTCGCAAAGTCACATTTCCATAACATGAATAATAATATTAATGATTTGTGATGTATTGTATTAATACAACCTAGATTAAACTTTACACATGGGGGGACTAACATGTGTGCTCATAAACGTGCATAAATGTTGCATCTTTTGTTCGTGCAAAATAATAAAAATAATTTGTCGTTTTCGTTTTTGTCATTACTAACTGCAGCAAACTTAAAAGAAGCATGTGCTTATTTTGCTTTTCCTTGTCTATGTGATGTCATTTCTACTATTCTAGGTGCACATAAGTCTCATGGATTAATGAAGACTGGTAGATATAAACGCTGCTTTATTTGTTTGCATTTGCTAGGTAACATTAGACTAATCGGGAGGGTTAATTAATTAGTAAACTTAGGGTGGATACAGAATCAACATTATTTCTTACATTAATACTTTTCTTGTGTTTGTTTTATACTAGAAAGCATAAATTGCCTGCTTTTGGGCCTAGTTTGCTCGAGTTTGCTAAAAGCTGAATTTTACTTCTGCACAAGTCACGAGAAGCCCATTCTGAAAAAACCATTCGTCAAAGCTGCATTCACAAAGCAAAAAACTGATGTGCTGTCATCATTCTGTCGGACGTGGCCAAGGTCGGATATGTGATAAAGGACAATTTTGTCAGCTCTAACTTGGCACCCGCGGAAATAAAATGAACACTGTGAGAATATTGATTTACAATTGTTGCAAACCAAGGAAGCTCCTGGTTGCATTCGGAAAAGACAATGTTCTTTAAGAAACGTGACCTAATGGAACTTTTGAAATATGGGTGACATGTCACTTGTCACTCTCAGCCAATGGGACTTCGAGGATTTATGAAAACTTTCCTTCGCTTAGTTTAGCTAGCATAGAAAGGTATAAAAAGTCATGCCCTTAGGGATGGGCTGGCTGCTGCTTTCTGACTTTCCGATGAGGGTGAAGTGCTGCTGGACTTTGCGTGGAACACGTAAGAATCCTCATTGAACTTTACTTTATTTCCATTTATTTAGCTTAGCTAGGGACTTAGGCTTTAGAAATGCTAAACTTTTAAAATCTTACTTAAACTTTGAATTTCTTACTAAAATGTATTTTTCTTATGAAGTTTTTCAAACATGCTTACTTTAATGCTAATAAAATTACAATAATAAATTTACATTTTGAAATACCATAATTTAGTAAATAAAATCTTACTTTTGACAAACAAGCTGGTCTTGGTTATTCAGAAGTGTAGGTTACTATTAGCTAGATCCCATCGTCAATGGTGGTCGTTTAAATGGTTAGGATTTATTCTAATGATAATATTCCTTCCGCAGATGTATAAAATTGTATATAGTTTGTAAATAATGTGTATATAAGTTTAATCTGACCACCTGATTCAGTAGGCCCAAAATATGTCATGTTTATAAATGGGTCCATAAGTTAGTGTAGAATTTCGTTTATAGGTTATGAAGTTGGGTAGCGTTGTTTATGATATATTTTCTATAGGCCGCTGGATCAGAGTGTCCCACGGTCTCCATCTATCTTTGGCCATGTCCATCACGTTGTTTCAGTCCCTCTATCATCCCCAACCCATTTTGTATATGAGCTTCTGCCCAGCTCATCACACCAGATGCTATCTGAGATTCTCCCGATAGAACCTGCCAGCATGACAGACTGCTGCGATCCTGTGCTGAATGGTGATAACATACCAAGAGAGGGGAAGAGGTGAGCCCAGGTGTGCAGTAAATCGTACCTTAATAAACTCTATAAGCAAGCTAATCTACTCCATCTACTCCATGCTCTCATAGCATATCCCTCAGAAGTAGGCGTTATGGTGTTAAGTTGCAACATTAATGTCTCACTTTCACCGACATGTTTATGCTATTGTCATAGCTAGTTATGTGCCTTAGTTCTGTATTATTCATGTTATATGTGGTTATTCTATCTGTGCTAAGCAACAGAATTAGTGTTATGGAATAAGCACTTTTAACCATAAAGTGACTCTTTCTTAGTGCAGTGCTTGTGTGTGATATTCTGAACATTCAAATTGGGTTTGAATTACCACTGCATCCATGAAACCTTGTTACGGAATTATTAGTAACCTAGAAAAAATTGACACAACATGAACAAGAGAACAGAGTGGGATTGTGTGGGGCTAAAACAACTTGGACTTTTATGTTTAAGCATTGGTGCACTGGATTCACTTCAGGCATAATTGGCTGAGAAAGTCAGACCCTGTAGAACTAAGCCTATAGCCACAGTTTATGCAACACCATTAGGGTGGTAGAAGATTTTTTGTCCAACACTCAACCTCACATCACTGGACGAAGTTAGAGCGTGGTGTACTGTATGGGTTTGTAATGAGTTCAAACAAATAGGGGAGTGATTCTGTTGAGGACTTCAGGGGAAGGAATCAACATAAATAAGTATACATAGAATACCCCTGAAACCATAAATCAAAACTTTTACTTTTGCCTCATTAGTCCTTTTTATTAACTTAAGGGCGTTTAAATCATTTCTTATATTTTGCTTTTTTAAGGTTCCTTAAACCAAATATATTTTGAACATAACCATAGAATTATATTGCAAATGTTACTGTCATTACAATACTTACATATATACAGTACAAAACAACAATATACAGTCTTATTCACATCTGAAACATATACACGTATTTACATGTTCTCTTTAACACAAGCTGTATTGGTCCTACACAATATTTAATTACTATACAAACCTTTCCTCGTTAGGTTCTCAACTAAAGCTTTACTAGAGGTCTAATGGAGGTCAGGGACAATCTTATGCTCAATTTGAAAGACTCAAGATTAAAGTATGAGTTCTCAACAAGATTCTTTATTGAGTGTGTATTGTGTCCATTTGTCCTCTAAACCTCTCAATTTGAAGGTGCCTTTGAAGAATGCCAACGCGCTTCGACCTTCGATAGGAGACCTCAAATTGCTTATGTGAAGGTCTTCATGAAGGCGATGAAATTTTCACGTAGGACATTTTGCCATTTCCTTGTTCCTTTTGCTGCAGGAAATATATAATGGATGTCTATCGTATCCTGTTTTAATTATGCTCCGACTGGTCTTTTACTTTCAATTCAGCTTATGGCAGTGTGTCTCAACCTGTTCTCCCGGAATGATTGTCAGTCTTTCTCACAATCCTGCTTTCATATTAGTTTTTTTCACTAGTCGGTTGCTGTATTTTATCTTTCCCTGGAGTCAAATTCTCAGGGGTCTTCTCTGCGTGAAAAAATGCAGAGAAGACCCCGAGAAGCAGGCAGTTGAATTGCTTACCTCCGATGGCCTGCATCTACCGAAACAAGTTTTATGTTGAAAAAATTAGAGTAAAGCAAGCACAAGGAGATGATGGATGGAGCGCTAAAACTTTTCAGACACTCACCCCCAGTCACTATTAGATCTGGGTTGAATCCAACATCATCCTTTAGCTCACTTCACCACCCCAGTTCAAACCCAGCCATAGGCAAATCATTGTTGACCTGTTCCTCAAGAGAACAGTCCAGTCCGAACTGCCAAGCCAGGTCTTCCCGGGACTGGAAACAAGAATCCTGGGACCGTTTTTGGGGGTGACACCCCTCACCAGCCAGGCTAGCTTGAATCGAGTGGGAAAGTGAGCAAGGGTCCACGTCTAGACAAACCCTGCCAACTAAGTGCACAGCAGCAGACCTTGCTTTAAAAAAACAAGCACTGGCAGCTATCACCCATAATCCATTTCAGAAGAGTTTACAGCAAGTAATTTTTACTTAAAGCAGAGGTCCAAAAAGCAGGTAGTCCTAAAGCAAAAAAGCAGGAGGTTAAATAGATCACAACCTATTTTCCAAAACCTATGCTCATAAATTAATATTCTAATAACATGCACACGGTACTGTATATAATCCAATAAAATGCCCAAATATTACTACAAAATAAGTGAATAGGAGTAAATGGCCTTCTGGGTTGCCCTACTTAAAGACATTCAGTGATATTTGGAAAATGCCATGAACCTTCTGACTATCATTCTCATTATTTGTGTATAGTACAAGCAATCATACTATTTAAAAGTGCACATCGGTACTATATTTAAATTGTACAGGCTATTCAAACCTTTCCAGATCTAGGTTTATGTAACATAAATGATGAATTATTATTAGCTGTGATAATATGGAAAGAAAATAAATCATATTCAAATGAAAGACAGAGGGGCAGATTTACAGGCCCCTTGCAACAGTTTTATGCTCGGTTGCGTAATTATTCTGACGCAGCGGCGTCGTAACCAATGCGCCACATTGTAACATATTTACAACGTGATGCATCTAGGGAGATGCGTCACGTTGTAAAGCCCTGCGCTACATCATACCTGCGTCAGGTATAATGTATGCAGGGTGAGCGTTCCGACATAAGAAAGCTTCGTAAAAGTGTTGCAGTGAAATCTACAAGATTTCACTGCGTCGCCTCTACGATGCCACTGCGTCAAAACCTTATGCCTGCTTTAATCAGGCATAAAGAGTGACGCAGCATAATAGGCAAAGTGAAGCATTGCAGGAGTTGTGTTGTGCTTCCAACATGACTCCAGCAATGCGTTGCCTTTATGCCAACAGATGCGCGACGCATCTGTCAATCCTTGCGCCACGGTGCGCTGCATTGTAAATGCGACGCATCCATGGTGGCACGAGAATTCTTTTGTGTGATGCAAATTAACTGATGCATCTCTGCTAATATGCAGAGATGTGTCAGTTCTTGTAAATCTGCTCTAGATTCTTTAAATTTGAATACTGGGATAAACTATAGTCAAAAATTCTTGAGCTAAATCTTTGTGAAGTAAAGAAATATAGCTCATTTACATCCTCTAAACAAGGGATGGAATCTTCGAGTAGCACAACAATACTATTATATTGCAACTTGTGATAGCTAAAAAATATCTTTATTCATACATCACCTGTCGTCTTCAAGTTTACAAGCATATTTGAAAATATGTGAGTAATCATAAGCTCCAGGATCATTCTTCAGCCATTTCACGAGTTGTTGAAGGCAGCGTTTGGAGTAATTTGTTGCAATGATTTCTTTGAAGTATTTGCTGGCTGAAATGTACTGGTGAACTGTGGGATTGTTATTAATTCCTATGAGAAGATCTCCTTTAACGCCATCTGATTGAAAAGAATTGCAAGTTAATTCGTTAGCTGAAAAAGTCACTTTACAAACAGTAAATGCACTAAAGTAGGACTATTGTCACAGTCTACATCATCATCACAGGGTAGCACAATGTATACAATAGTACAGAAGGCCTGATTTAGATCTGGCAGACAGGGTACTCCATCATTAAGGTGACGGATATCCCGTCTGCTGAAATATAAATCCCTTTATGTCCTGTTAGATTTATATTTAGGTGGGACGGTTATGAAGGGGTACCCTGTCGTCAAGATCATTTTTTATCCGGGCCAGAGTTATTAATCCAGTATATTTCAAGTAAAAATATTTTATATGAGAAAGTATGAGCATAACTCTGGCAATTTTGCAAAACTCAACATGTTTTCCTTCAGCGAAGTCAAATCAACGTAACACTATACTGGGGTCCTTAAAAAATAGCAAGACCCCTGTGCCACTTTGTGGAGCTGTATATTCCTACTCTGTGACTACTCAGTGACTAACCATCTATAATTAGAAAACGACCATTGGATAACCAATTGAGGTTAGAGCTATGCCTACTACACCTCCTGGGGCGACAGGACCATTCCAGGACCATTCCAGAGTTAAGTTCACTATCAATACGTTACTCTAAAAGTTCCAGCTAGCTTATTGTAGTACTCGTTCACTTCCGTGACCACATTTTATAAAATACCTGTGGGTCTTTGTTGGACTTGGCCCTTTTTGCAGGGTCATACCTGAACTTTTTGCCTTCCTCCTATATTTTGTCCGACCTGTTTTAGTTGGTTTTTTGACTCTGGGCACTTTACCACTGCTGATCAATGCTAAAGTGCATATGCTCTCCCTATGGTAAATTGATGTATGGATTAGTGATTCCATGATTGGTTGGTTTGGTTTACTTGTCAGACCCTAGTAGAGTGCACTGTGTGAGCCCAGGGCTTGTAAACCAAATGCTGCTGGTGGGCAATGCAGCACTGGTTGTGCCAGCCACCAGAGCAGCTCGTAAAGTGTGTCTCAGGCCTGCCATCGCAGAGCCTGTGTGCAGTCTGGTACTGCCATGCTAACTGGGCAAGTACACCCACTTGCCAGTCCCTAAACCTTCCCTTTTCTTCATATCAGACAACCCTATGGTAGGCCCAAGGGCAGGGTGCATTGTAAGTATAAGGTAGGACATGCACTGGTGTGTGTGGCGTGTCCTAATAGTGAATTGCAGCCATTTTCTTTTTTCAGTATTGCAAGAATACCTGTTCCCCATAGGCCAGAATGGGCTGTTAGAATTATTACATTTTATAATCCTAACTGACTCAGAGAAGATGGTAGAAATTCGAGTTTAGTATGCCTGAACTCAGAATGATAAAAAACATCTTTTAGTAAAGTTGGTTTTAACATTCTGTGTTTGAAAATACCACTTTTAGAAAGTAGTTATTTTCTTGCCTAACTATCCAGACCTGCCTCTGCTAGGTTGTGTATTATTTGTCTGGAATTTGAGTGACAGGGGCTGGGGGATACCAGGAGACAGGGCGAGTCAGCACAGGGCTGAATAGAGAGATCTACATGCATATGGGTGGGAGGGGTTGCACCTGGGACATGAATAGGGCTGTGACTTCCCTCCACAATGCTGGCTCCACCTCCTGTGGTGCGTCTGATTTCTCTGCCCTGCACTGTGAAAGGAAAGACGTAGGCAAGTGGAGAAGTGTGGCTCACTGGTTAGAGCGGCAGACCCTGATGCAGAGATCTGACCCGGGACCAGGGTTCAATTCCCGTCGCTGCAGGGACTTGGGCTCATTGTCCGCGGTCCCGATAATTCTCGCCACGGTGCCTACTCTAATCATGGGTCCCACTCTGCAACTCTGGGCAATAGCTTGCTTAATCTCCACACCGGCCCTAATCGCTAAGGATGCCTGGCTTCACCTTGGGGTGCCCAGGAGTGGGTGCCTCACAGGAACAGGCCAGGATGGGTTCCTCAGCGGTACAGCGCGGGGACACACTGCTACGTGTAACCAGGCGCTTCATAAGCTCAGTTACATTCATACATACATACAAGTAAACAGAGTGCTCCAGAACTGGTTTGGACTAGGCAAAGGCCTCTCTGCCTTCAGAGAACACAGAGAAACTGTGTATAAAAAGGGGGACCCAGACCCCAGAGAATTAGATCACTTTTGGGAAACAAGAAGAAACCTTTGCTGAGGAGAGGAACCAGAGAGACAATCCCTAAGCTGAAATGCTGCTTGGGGGATTGGTCTGCAGTGGTTGCCTAACTGCCAAAGAGAGGAGCGAGGAACTTTGTGTGTACTTTCATCAACTTGTGAAGGATCTCCAAGGGCTTGAGAAAGAGTTTGCCTCCTGCTGAAGTCTCAGGGACAACGGGACTTCACCCACCAGCTCCTCAAGAGTTCTTTGGAAGTGCCTGCAGTTGTGTTGGGCTTTCTGAGGGACTGCGTGTTGCAAGGAGCTTGAAGCGCGACTCACGAAGAAAAAGCGTGTCACTGCCGCAGCCGCTGTTGTCGCATCGTCGGAGGAGAGGATCGACGCCGCATCAGATGCCACTGCATCAACGGAGAAGCGTGTCGCCGCCGCTGTCGCATTGCCGCCCAAGCACCTCGTATCGCCGGAGAAGAGGATGGACGTCGCATCAGACACCGCTGCATCACCAGGATTCGTGTCGCAGGGCCTGGGCCTGTCGTGGCTCAGAAGAATCGTTGAGTCGCCGCATGGCCGTTGGGCATGCACACATCATGTCACATCAAGAAGAAGACGGCATTTTCGTTTCTTTGCACCAGATCTTCATCGCACTGCTGGTCGCATTGCCACAGCAGAGCAGTAAGAAACCGACGCATCACCTCCCCTTGCAGAGAACAACCGACGCATCCCCGACGCATCAGTAGGGACCCGACGCATCACCGTTCTTGCGTGAAAGGAACCGACGCATCACATTCCCTGCAACACTTTCGTTGTATAGCGTTACGCATCATAAGGTACATTGAACTCAAAGTGTCGCATTTTTCATCTTAAGAGAACTTAGTTAATTCTACCATTTTTGAAGGACAGTATTGTGGATTTTTGTCGTTTGTGGTCTTATGTTAAGTGTATATAAAATACTTATTTTTATACTACAACTTGTGTGGTGTCCATCTGTGGTCACTGAGTTACTGTATGTGTTCCCAAATGCTTTACACACTGCCTTTGAGATAAGCCTGTCTGCTCGTGCCAAGCTACCAAGGGGGTGAGCAGGGGTTATTTTGGGAGTGTACCCCCTTACCCAGACTAGATGGAAGGGCCCCTTATTGGACAAAGGTACCTACCTCTGCCAACTAGAGATGCCCAAATCTAACAGTCTTTTACCAGAAATCTTCCAAAAAGCCATTTATTCCCAAAGGTCCATTTTGTCCAATGGTAGCCATTTTACACCTTGGAAAAGTAATTCACTATAGGGGAGGCAGCCTCTCAGGGCCAGTTTGTGGTGTGACCTTTTGTCCGGCAGAGGTGCTGACCTAATATCAACATAATATATTCAACATATGTTCCAAAATCTTTTTCCTCAAATTAGTTTTTTTTTTCAATATATAGTACAAAAGCATTAAAGTGATTTCTCTATCTCTATACTAAGGGCCTTATTACAAGTACGACGGTCTTCAGGACTGCTGTACTCGCGGTGGCGGTCCGACCGTCACCACCAATGCGCGTTCACCTGCAGTATTTTGAGTGTGCTGGTCAGACCACCGAAAGACTGCTCGCTCCACTGGGATCAAGAATACCACTGCGCCGGCAGGCTGCAAATGGCCTCAGTATGCTGGTGATGCAGATTCCGGCACAGCCGAGCATATTATTTCCGACATATCCATTGTACTTTTCATGGTGGTGAGCCTGCCATGAAAAGGGTGGGGGACAAGCAGGAAAGGGGAGCTAACAGGGTCCCAGGCAGGATCTGGTCCTGGGTGTCTGGAATTGCACCACCATTTCCTGCACGGTGTGGCATACAGGCCACATCATGCAGGAGTGTGCTGCAGGAGCTGTTATGGCAGTAGTCTTCTGTTAAGACTCTCTTATGAGCCTTGCACAGCCAACGCCGTGTGACTGCAGCAGTAATGCCCGCCCCCCCTTGATTACATTCAGAATCCGGTGGGCGGGTGCAGAACGGGCTTGGTGGTCCTCCTGTAGACACTGTTGGCAGGCCGACAGTGGAACTAGCAACCTCCTAATAAAGCTTTAAGTCAACATATGAAAAGGATATGGCCTTAAGTAGAGCTTTTCTCTGGAGAAATGGCACCACAGTCTACAACCTGAAATAGCCCTTTGAATCTTTTCACTGCAAAGGCATTTCACACCCAAATATTGGGCATCACGAGGTTCAAACACTATTAATGTTAGAGTAGGCTTTTCACTATCAATCAAAGTTTTCTTTGGCATGTGCAACTATTCTTGGTTGCAAAGCCAGCCACATTGCTATTTTTAGACTCATTCATGGACGTGTATACATCACACTAAAGACCAGATATGACATCTGCTGGTCAACCTATGTGTGCATGACCTGGTCAAATCTGACCCTACCTGAAGGTCAGATTTTCCAACTGGATTTACCAATGTATTTACTGCAATTAGAAATGGTGCAAAAAAATCTAAATTTTCTATAATTTAATGCTCATTATCAGCTACTTATTCTCATCACCCACCATATTTTTTCTTTATTTATGTTTTCTAGGACACAGTATAGATGTGAGTGGGGTTTGGAGTGTTGCGCAACATGTAAGACGGAACAAAAAGGAGGATCTATAACATTTGGTGCATGTAACAGATTATAAAAGGCGGCAGTCACACGAAGTATTACCAAAATGCTAGCTTAGTGTGAGGTACGGCGCTATGAGTCAACAAAGCGCTATGTGAATTTGCTAATCCTGTCGTGCGCGATGTTTAACAATGCAAAATTACTTGGGCGCTGTGATTAAATGTCGAGCGCGATGTTAACAGTGCTATTCCAATGGAGTCCGATGTTATTAGTTCCTTATAAATGACGCGCGATATTTAAAGGGCTAAATTACACGAGCGCGAAGTCGGAAGCAGCTATTTAAACAAGCGCGTTGACACAGATGCAAGTGCGAGCAAGCGTGCTGCTACGATACCAGCCAGATGATTTTGCAGCAGAATTCTTTGCCAGGGAGCGTGGGGGGGAGCGACCGTCTCGGATGAGATCCAGGTGGTCACGGTACGTTATTTGTACTCATCTAAAAATAGAAGAAGCAGCCAAATACATGCCAATGTGTGACATCACCAGGGAAATGGGCTGAACACCTGTGAATTTAATGTTTATTTTTAATACCTATAGACCCATGTCATGCCAATAAACAGGGCACAAGTAAGGAAAATAGTGAAGGAGCCCATTATCATATGCAAATCACAGTGACGTCACATGTAGTGACATCACAAGAAGTGATGTTAGGCCCTTATAATAATTTTCACGTGAAAGGTTGACGGCCTGTTTTAAAAACATGAAACAAAATAATGTAAAAATAAGTTTTTGGTTTCAGTTTTTATACATCATGTGTTTTGCCCACTATTAGTTTGTAACTAAACTCGAAAAATGACTGAAAGTGTAAATATTTTTAAACAGATATGTGGAACTTGGAAATTACATTTTTAAACAGTTTTCAGCAAATAAATGAAATGTGCTTTTAATTTGCGTTTGTTTCCTGACGTTATTCTTTATACAGCCCCTAAGCCCCAAAGTGTTTCACATTTACAATGTATTAAGCAATAGAAGGACTAATTGTGTCAAGTTCTCTGTTCCTCTCTTGCGCCACTCACACAAACAAACACTCAGAGGCCTGTGTCTGCAGTGCTGGGGCACAAAGTAACAATTACCAGTTGCAGGCTAAGGAGCTATGTGGAACTGAGTCCTGTTTCTAGATAATAGTGGGGGGACCCCTTCAAACTGTGGCTACCCCCGACTTGTGCCGTGCTGATAAAGCAATAGTGAATTTGAGTAATTTATGATGAATTGAAATGAGAGAAAGAGAAGAAGAGAGCGACGTGCAGGATATATTAAAGAAAATGAAAAAAGAGACACAAGACTTTACCCTGTTCTGTGTACTAGCACTTTACGTACAATCATTTCCTGCCTGCACAGAGATAACGGACCTCATACCTGCCAGAGGGAATCCTGAGACACCGGCACTGCTGCTTGCAGCGCTGCTCCACCGCTGCCTGTCATCCCCCCGCCGCAGCCTCACTCCAACAGCGCTGCCGCAGTGTGGGGGAGACAGAGAAAAAACCACAACTCCCAGAGGCCTCCGCAACCGGAAGTCGCGTCGAGGCGGAGCGCGCCAGGAGGCGCTATAAATCGGCACTTACCTGCTGAGGAGCGGGTGCTCGTACAATCATTTCCTGCCTGCACAGAGATAACGGACCTCATACCTGCCAGAGGGAATCCTGAGACACCGGCACTGCTGCCTGCGGCGCTGCTCCACCGCTGCCTGTCATCCCCCTGCCGCAGCCTCACTCCAACAGCGCTGCCGCAGTGTGGGGGAGACAGAGAAAAAACCACAACTCCCAGAGGCCTCTGCAACCGGAAGTCGCGTCGAGGCGGAGTGCGCCAGGAGGCGCTATAAATCGGCACTCACCTCCCGCGTCGCGGGAGCGCGCGGGATCGTGCCGGGCTAAGCCCGGGCAAAGGGCGGGCCCTCTGTGGCCCTCAGAGGCCTGAAGCGGCCGGGACGGGCCACCCCCTTAACATCTCCTTATAAGACATCATGTCATAAGGTAATCTGCTTACTAGACATACGGTACATAGTTATATATCTATAATTCAAGGATGTCCAAAGTTAAGAAAACTCCGATGGCAACGAGATCCACAACAAGATCAAATTCTGTGAGCACACCGCGACCTATCATAACTGCCATAGACCTCATGTAACAAAAAACTATTAATGTAGTGGCGGATGCCATCCAGGACACAGAGCGACAACTTTCCTTGACCCCAGATTTGTGTTTTCCAAACCTGTCATTGCACACTACTGATAACATAAATCAATTGGATGCCACAATTAATTCCCAGGAATCTTTATTAATGCAGTCATTCACAGAACTTCCAGGGTCGCATATGAAGGGCAATACCTCGAAATCCCTGTTTACACGCCCTGCAGGGAATACAATGGAGAGTAGTCCTCTGGTGTCAACTAGCCTTGATAACATCATAAGCTGCCTGCACACATCGTCCTTAGAACTAGATGTTCAATTAGTGGAGGATCAAATACCTGACACTCAACTGACCCCGGTAATAACTCAAGATCCAATAAGTAAAACTCAGCATCATAAGAAAAAACGAAAAACAAAACATTTGTCGAGAAAAACTCATTGTTCAATAGTTAAACCGAAACAATCAATCAAAGATATGTGGCAAAAATCTAGACAGGTGAAACCTTCTACAGTAACCACAACTGGGATTTCTTTGACATCCAACCAAGCCTCGGATACACTCCGATATGAGAAGAATAATACTGAAAGTATTTTGGTTGAAGATCAGACGAGGCAAATAGATCAAATATCGATAATGAAAATATCCCTCCTGAGTGAAATAGAATCTATGGTTAAATCTCTCCTACAGCCTATTAGTAATCGAGTTATCAACATAGAGAAGGCTTTAGGCAAATTTGAGAGAGCACAAAATGAAGTATCCACTAACATTCTCAAAATGCTAAACACGCCTATTTCTAATTCTACTTTCGTCCCAGCAAGCAAAACTCTTAAAGTTACTAACACTAAAATCATGAAAACCACTAAAGAAGCTACAAAAGGTACTGTTACACAGACATCATGTCAGCGACAGGGATCTCCAGCCACATCTAACTCAGTAATAACTACACAAGTAGTGTCCAATCCATCGCAGGCAATAGCCTTACCTGTGATTAATATACAACCTATACAGGAACGTGATGAAACCGATGACAGTGAATGGGCTGCTGAGGGTTCTCCATCAGAATCAGCTACAGCAAAAGTGGAATCAATGAGGCACCCTACATCATTAACGCCGAATATTCCCATCAAGACAACAGGGACAAATCAGCCTAAACCAATGATAGTAAAAAGACCTATCCACATAAACCTTCCACCTGAATCTAACGCACATACAATTGTCATGATTGGGGTTCCCAAACTGGCAGAAAACAGTGGGGAGACTTATGTGGAACTAAAAAATAAGGTTATGCAATGGTTAACAACACACAGGCCACTTCCCTCTCATATAAACGGGACTATATCCCAAGTGAAGAGAGTAGATTGGGTGGGCTCTCGATTTAAATCAACAGAGGGTGATTGTATTGTAGTTAATTTTAAAGACAGAGGAGTGACGAAATTTATCATTAACTGGAGGAGTCCGTCAACGAATAGCCTGATTCGTACTATGGGTTTAAGCTACTTTTACCCCCATAACACAAACGGGCAAAGTAAAAATTTCCAACTAAACTATGACCATGAGGGGTCTTTGGAGCCCCAAGCCCATCTTCAATCATGGGCACCCCCTCTCGCCCCTAGTCAGAGGATGACCTTAGATTTTGAACATCGAAGACATGCACAACCATGGGAAGGTAGACTAATTAATCATCCACCTCCAATAGCGTACGAGAGAATGGGACCCGTATAATACACGCATAAACGAGATCATGCATATCCCTATCTATTTCAAAATCAATATGAGGTTCCGACATCAAATAGATATGATGCCTTGTATTCCTATGACTATTTGGATGAGGTGGATTGACTGACATCCGTCTCGCCCCCTAGTAATTTACTTGACTTGTCAAACTGCATGGAACGAGTTAATATCATAAGCACTGATAATCTAATAAGCACTTTTGACCTTGCAAGAGTGGGACCGGTCATTAATTCAATAGAGCCTGTAACACCCTCCCTTGAGAATCTCCCCCCACAAGTAGCACCTACTCTTTTCACTCTTGAATTAGGTAGCTCTTCTCCTACTATAGCTCTTAACCCGTTACACAGTATTAGCAACCAACCAGCAGCTGCAACGAGCCGACCTACTCAAAATCCACACCTATCTCCTAACACGACTTATGAGCCACTGAAAGATCACGATGTATTTAACACTATAAAAATTCTCTCGTGGAACATCGCAGGATTGGCCGCAAAAGTAAAAGACCAGACGTGGATGAAATTTATTAGGAAATTTGCTATACTGTGTTTCCAGGAAACATGGCTTACAGATAATAGTGTCTCCATTGAGGGGTTTCAGAGCTTCTTTGTCCCGGCAATTCCATCGCCTAGTGGCAGATCAAAGGGGGGTCTGGCAACATTTATCAGCCTTTCCCTCATTCTCAAGGTTAACACCAAGAAACTGGAAAACAGGAACATCCAGGTCTTGGAGCTAAGGAAGGGTAAAAAAGCACTAACCGTAGTTAACTTTTATAATTCAGTAACACCATCAGGAGAGTGCAACATCATCAAGCTCCACAACTATTTGCGAGATGAATTAGCAAAATTGCCACGGAATAAGATAATCATCGGTGATTTCAACGCACATATCTGTGGAAATCCGACTGAGACAACCTTGGACTCCTTGGGATGTGGGAATAAGTCGGGACTTCATTTTGCTCATTGCCCGCGAGGTACTAATGTCAATAAGCTAATAGATGACCTGAATCTGAGCATCGCTATGTCCCTGAAAGATGACTCCTTCATCTATGAAGTACCAACTTATAAAGGCTCTGAGCACGGCTCTTTCATAGACCATATTCTTCTTTCTGTTGACTTGGTAAACTTAGTTTCAAATTTTAATATACATGAAAGCATTTTTAGCGACCACAACCCAATCACAATTGAACTAGGAGAGGGTCTTTTTGAACTACGGAAAAACCATAGAGATATGGGTACTTCAAAGTTGATCAACGGAAATCGTCGTTTGAAATGGTCCATGATAAACAGTGACACCTTGTATAAGTCTGTAAAAGCAAGTTGCAATCTGGAACTGAATATTTGTGCCTCTGAGTCTACCCCACCTGAAACTATTCTATCTGCTTTTGCTACTATCCTTCAAAGGATTGACAAACTGCTATCTGTTCCAATAAAAGGTCCAAATGTTTGCCAGCCTAGATGGTTTGACCACGCTTGTTCAGCAGCTAATTGAAATTTGAAAATGGCTCTCAAGAAAAAGCCAAGGGATACCGCTTACATCAAAATCTTGCGATTCTAATATAAATCAACCTTGGCATCCCGCAAAAAGGATATAAAAGCCAATATTTGGGAGTCTTTGCTCGATCCCTCAATCTTGAGAAATAGCTCTAAGTTTTGGAACATAATCAATAAACCGCTGTTTGATGACCCTAATGCTGTCAGTATTGGAACCAACATACCTGAGAATGAGTGGGTTTCTCATTTTAGTATAATTTTCAAGAGCGATGATCCGGTGACGATACAAGAAATTAAATTTCCAGAGGAAGCATCCCTGCAATTCACAGTCAAAGAAGTCGAAAAGGGGATCCGTGATTTAACCAGTAATAAGGCCCCGGGCCCAGACGGCCTTCCCCCGGATCTATACAAATCAAACATCTCATTTTGGGCCCCAATTCTTACTGCGGTTGTCAATGCTGCTGTTGCAATCGGGAGTCCAAAATCCTGGGGGGTTTCAACTATAGTACCCGTTTACAAGAAGGGTGACAGAAGTAACGCAGCATGTTACAGGCCCATCTCCCTGATAAACTCAGTTGCCAACGTAGTGGAAGGAATAATTTTAAATAGGCTGACCACGTGGGCTAAAAATAACAATGTAATGTCACCCGTTCAATACGGGTTCAGGCCAGGGCACTCAACAATAACTCAATGCCTGAATCTATACCTAATCTCTGGCAAGTATACCCTGGCCAGAAATGGATCTTTATATATGGCCTTTATGGACCTTTCATCGGCCTTTGATTGTGTTGATAGAAATAAGCTCTGGGACGTTTTACTCAAAATGGGGGTCGAGAAGAACTTGATTAACTTTTTAGCTGATCTTCATAGTGGCACGCGAGCAAATGTTCGCTATACCAAAGACTTGAAAGTTACTAGAGACTTTAAGATAAATCAGGGGGTTAGGCAGGGCTGTATTTTAGCGCCATTTCTTTTTAATTTATATATTAATGGACTCGAGGAGCATCTTTTAAAAACAAAAACTGACTACCCATACATAGGGAGAAAGGGCGTGCCTGTTCTGCTTTATGCAGACGACGCCGTCCTATCTCCAGGACTGCACTGGGCCTTCAAATATTTCTTGACTCTTTCTTCCAATTTATGAAATCACAGGGCCTAAGCATTAATAATACTAAATCATTTGTTATGAAGTTAGGATCTGGTTCAAAAAAGTCTTATCCCTTCTCTGTTAATGGGGAAAAAATACCAATAACAAAGACTTTTTCATACCTAGGTGTGCTGTTTGATCATAAACTCACATGGGGTCCTGCAGTAAGGAAGAAAAAGGGAGAAACAGCAAGGACTAATGCTGCAATAGCTGACTTTGCACGTAAAATCGGAAACACACCAGTGGTTGCTTTGATGAAATTGTACCAAGCTAAAAGCATATCTGTAGCCTGTTACGGGAGTGAAATTTGGGGTTTTGTCCCTGCGGGCGACCTGGTAACAACTGAAAACAACTTCCTAAAACAGGTATTATGTCTACCTAAAGGCACAGCCAATTTCTCCATTCACGAGGAATTGGGTATGCCTTACTTGGGGGACAAGATTGCTGTAAACCCCTTGTTGTGCTGTTTAAACTGCTGGACGAATGATGACATACCTTTTACCAAAAATATCCTTCTTGAAGCACTAACCTGGGAAGGAAAACTTAAGATACCCTGGTTAAAATACATCAAAAACTGTCTTCATGAACTGGGTCGTTTGGAACTTTTCCTAGCACCGCAGCAAGTATCTAAACACGATGTTACTTATGTAAAGGACACCTTTCTGTTGAATCGACAGCTTGCTAGGGAAGAGTCAGAGCTTAAAAAAGGTAGTGTGAGGAGGCATATTTTAACAAAATCGTGTATGCTAATTGAACCCTACCTATCCTGGTCCTTCTCTAGACATGAACGCTTCTTGTTGTCTAGGTTTCGCTTTGACTTATTTCACTTGTTGCTAGCTGTGCCTAGTGGGGCCCATAGGGGACAAGTGTTGCCAGCTTGCGGCTGCGACAGTAAGTCTCCGCAAGACCTGGCTCACTTTTTATTTATATGCTCCTACTATATGATACCTCGAAAACTGTTTTTAAAACCCCTTTTTAAACAATTGAATTATGTACAAATAAGGCCAGCACTGCTTTATCTCCAAATGCTACATTGTGAAAGCACTTTGTTTCTATGTAACTTTCTAAAAACAGCCCTGAAATTTAGAAAAAGCTCTTTGAATCATCCGTCCCCTGGAAATATGTTTTAGATAAACAGTATATTTATATTTGTTTTAGAGACTATATGATCTTGTGCGCTTTCTCGCTCCTGATGAAATGTTTTTATAGTGTCATGTATGTATATGTTTTTTACTGTACTTTTATGACTGTAATGCATACAGTCGAATAAAGGAATTTTGAATTGAATTGAGTAATTTATGATGAATTGAAATGAGAGAAAGAGAAGAACAGAGCAAGGTGCAGGATATATTAAAGAAAATGAAAAAAAGAGACACAAGACTTTACCCTGTTCTGTGTACTAGCACTTTACGTAAACAAGTTGTGCTGTGCGTTGTGAACAGGCTGTCACCCCCTTTGTATGTAAATGAGCTTCTGTGACCAGACACCCCAGGCTCCCATCTCTTCTAGCGCGGATGATAATGTGAGCACTGTAAGGTAATCACAAACTAGGGCTAAATTGAGAAACAATTGGCTTCCAGGTCACACAGCTGTTGTTATGTAGTTCTTTATTAATTGTTTTTCATTTACTTTAATTTGCAGCATTCCTCCAGGTTACTTTTTCTCAGTATTACACTTCAGGTCGCTCATTTGTAGGCATGGGTTTTGTCCTCCCACTGGTCTAGGACGGGCCTTCTCAATGTAGAAGGCACTGTAATAGGAATAATAAATCAGACATATATGAAATTGTATGTAAACAAATGTGTGCCTTTCAGTTATCAGGCACCACCAGACTCACATCTACACATGTAATTGAGTACCAGACTAATGTCACTCCTCCCTGCATGAATATGTGCCATCAATATTCGGGCTGATGGTTCCACTGGTGCGCACAGCAAATACAGTTTCTGGGATTGCGCATTGGCCTAAATTTTAATTGCTGAAGTTTCACGCAGTTTCGCTGATACGCACAGCGTATAAGGCTTGTGGATATTGCGCACTGTAAGCAGATCACTGAAGTTCACCCTTAAGTAATAACTAAGTCAAAACATAGCACGTACATCATACAAAATGTCACTGCCCCTCCCTTCTTGTTGACATCTCCAGCAGTTCCTTCTCTCTCGTGGCTGAAGTGAAGAAGGTTTTCACACATTATGCTCGTGTCTGTGGCACTTCCTTCAGCGCAGAGAGGAAAGCCTCATTATTAATGCATTGTGTGGGCTCTGAGGGACAAGAATTCTTTGAACACCTTCCTGAACTCTCTGATAGTGACTCTGCCATTCTTAATGAATACGAAATCTGCTTCAAAAAGTTGGACTTGCACTACCTCCCCAAAGTGAGTACTGTCCTTGAACGATATCACTTTGGGAGAAGGATGCAAAGGCAGGATGAGTCGGTCAAACAGTACATGACTACCTTGCGCAAATTGGCTTCCACGTGCAATTTTGGTGCAGCTTAGAGGAGCGGTTAAGATATCAGTTCATGTTGGGATGCACCCTCGACAAAACGAGAGACGCCCGGTGGCAAGAAGAAAAGCCATTGCTTCAAGAAGTGCTGACCATAGCCAAAAGTCACTAGCATTCAAGAGCGTGTGTTGATATTATACGCACAGACAGTTCAGGTGAAAAAAGGAGTACATTGATGTCAAGGTGCTGGTGGATAGATTCGTTGAACCCAAATTGAGCACCACTTCAAAGCCCTTTAACACAAAGAATTTTCAGGTGAAGTGCTTCAGGTGTGGCAACCCTGGCCATATGGCCAACTTTAAAGACCGCCCAGGCTGGAAGGCCATGTGAAAAACTTGTGCGAGAAAAAGTCACGTCTCAAAAAGCTGCAGAAAGGGTAACAAGCATAAAAAAGTCATGGAAGTTGAATATTATGAAGAAGAATTGGAAGGAATCAATATTCTCCCATTCACAGGGAATGCTAGTGATGGCCCTCAGGAGCTAGTTTTGATCAATGATGCTCCAATGAGCATGCTGTTCGACTCTGGGGCCAAGATAACTCTAGTCCCAAAAACATTTTATGAGCGTAATTTGCTGGGCGAAGTCACCCTGTTGAAGCCAGACATTAGACCAATAGGTGACTATTGAGTTGCTGGGTTATTTCTGGGGCACAATTGACTTCAAAGGGAGAGCCATGCCTGTTAAAACCTATGTCTTGATGAAAGGGGATTCGTTCATAAGTTGGTTCCATCAGCATGATCTACATATCTGCCTTGATCACGATGAGATCTGTCTGCGTAAAAGAATTACTACCAGTTGGGGTTGTTAGTAATGCTAATCGAAACTGGATCAAGGAATTCCCTGAGGTCTTTGCTGGTGAGCTGGGTGTGTCTCAAAAGCTATGTACATCGGATAAAGGTCAAATCTAATGCTGTTCCAAAAACTGCTAAGGTTAGGAATGCACCTCTGTTAGCAATGGAGTGCATGAAAGTTGAATTAGACAATCTCTTAGCCAAGTGCATCATTCAAGAAGTTGAAGCAACGGAGTGGGTCCCTCCTGTTATTATGGCCCGCAAGCCAATGGGGAAGCCAGGCTCTGTGTCGGCTCGAGGGAGCTCAACAAAGCAGTTATTGTTGATCATTACCCTTTACCCAACATAACTAAAATGCTGGATTCTCTTGAGGGGGCAAGGCATTTTTCATCCTTGGACTTGACCTCCGCCTATCACCAGGCCGGGCTTCAATCAATCAATCAATCATAGCATTTGTAAAGTGCAGTACATACCTGTGAGGGTCTCAAGGCGCTAGAGGGGGTGTGCTGCTACTGTTCGAAGAGCCATGTCTTGAGGAGTCTTCCGAAGTTTAGAAGGTCTTCGGTCTGCCGTAGGCGGATGGGGAGGGTGTTCCACATCTTGGCGGCGAGTTCGGAGAATGATCTGCCATCGGCAGTCATTCTTCAAATGCAGGGGACAGTGGTGAGGGCGTGGTCTGCGGAGCGGAGCTGGTGGGCGGGATTTTAAAGGCTGAGTCGTCTGTTGAGGTACGCTGGTTCGGTGCCGTGGAGGCCTTGTGTGAGTGGGTGAGGAGCTTGAAGGTTAAAAGTGGGAATGGTTTTTAGATGTCAATCTTGAAATGGGCGCACTGCCTGTATGGAAGCACTAATGTGCAGTAGTTTGTGGTGCAACTGGGTGAGTGGAAAACCATGTAACCACCCAATGGTGATGCCAGCGAGCTGACAGGACCTAACAATTACTACAAAGACGTACCCTATGCACACACTATAAATTTCTGTAGACGTAGGTCAATGTATACATTCTTCATAGTTGTAAAAACATGCAGAGAAACAGTTGGAGTGAACAATAATAGGAAATGAATATAATGACAAGGGAGAATCCTTGTGTCCTCTTTTAATTTTCAAGGCTTAACAACAGCCAGCCGACACGCGTTTCATCGCATCACGCGAATCTTCAGGGCTGGAAATAACACAGAAAAAACTTGTTGTGGACAGTATACATATACAGTAAGATGGAATACAACTTGAGTATACCGTGACCGGCGGTGAAGACAAGTATCAAGCAATTTTGTAACGTGACTGCGTCGAGGATCCTGAGATGGTATGTGGAAGACATCTTATTGTGCGATGCACAAGAAGGGAAGATTTCAAAACCCGTGATCATGCTGAACTATCAACGTCTTGAATCATATTTCTAGCTTTACGTTACCATAACAGCAACTTGTGCTAAAAAAAGGTATCATGCAAGTGTGCACACCCGCAAAGATGCAGTGGGCATGTGTGCAGTAATCAGTGAGTCTGTGGTGAAATCATTCTTATGTGACACTCGGCACTCTTATTCGTGACCTAAGTGACATGCGTGAATATCGTAGTCAGTGAAACGCTACAGTGCAATCCAACACATACCTCTAGGTAGCTGTGTTTGAGCAAATAGGTCTGTATAAATGTAAGAGAAGAAGAAAACGACAAGATAGAAGGAAAAGGGAAAAAAAGAGAAAAGGGGAGGGGAAGAAAGATATGGACGAAGTCATTAGCTGAGGGTTGGTATAAACTCTGCTATAAGAATAAGATGTATGTAGTTTGAAACACAGGGCCTGACGAGACTATTTCTCAGCAAGGCACAGTAGGTAAAGTTGAAGCTCACCGCTCTGCCGGTGATACTTCCGACCCGGTGGGGCCCCAGATCATCTGATGCTCCAATTTCGAATATAGAAAGTGGACTAGAGCAAAGTAGAGAACGAATATGGAAATTAGGAAAAAATTCTAAATAAATTAAAGTCATGCTGATCTCTCTCGGGGGATTGATCTGGGTAATTACCACCCAATAAAGATAGAAGAACTTGATTTTATTTATGCTTGTAGTCTATAAGCGTGAGTATATTTAAGGGGGTCAGCTTAAAATTCATGGATATTCCTGCATTGCGTGGCATGCTAGTATTTTAAAAATCTATCATGTCAGAGACAAGTGAACTGGTATGGGGCCATATCTGGGAAGAGATTCTTAATAGTTCTGAACTTCCTTTGACATAGTAATTTAACTAAATGGGTAAAGAAAACAAATCCAAAGTATTTATATGGACAGTACTACCCTCTGAATCCTCTGCATGCACAGTGCTCATGATAGATTTTTAAAATACTGGATATGAATTGACTTTGTTTACACAGCATATTACTACTTTGAACCCAGCCACGTTACTACCTCTCCCGTTGGAAGAAAAGGACAATTACGTCCATGATTGTTTGTTTCAGACTGAGGAGGAAACAAAGGGATGGGTAGACCTGACTGACGTTCCCTTATCTGAATCCCAAGGGGAACTGTATGTTGATAGCTCGTGCTTCAAGCTGCCAGATGGTACCACTACTGCAGCCTATGCAATCGCGACACTGCATTCCGTAGTTGAGACATCCTGCATCCCACACCAATCGGCCCAAGCTGCAGAATTAGTTGCGCTTTTAAGGGCTTGTGAGCTGAGTGAGGAACTCGCTGTTAATGTTTATACAGACAGCCAGTACGCCTTTGGGGTAGCCCGTAACTTTGGGCGCCTCTGGGCGGAGAGAGGTTTCCTAACATTGCATGGACAGTGGATACAGAATACTCCATTGATACAAAGATTGCTGTCCGCTTTGGCGCTCCCTGATAAGTTAGCAATAATAAAGTGTAGTGCTTACAAACCCATTGCAGATGATGTGGGGAAGGGCAATGCGTTTGCGGACCAAGTTGCCAAGGATACAGCAAGATCAAAAATGACTCAGGTAATTGTAGCTGGTCCTGCTAGGTTGGTTCCGGATAATGGCATGTTTGAGGATACACTGGACAATGTCAGAGAAATTCAAGGCGGGCCTACTGTAGACAAATTGGCAGGAGGAGAGGAGAGGACAGGCCGATTTGACGAAAATGAGCGTTGGATTGATCTGTCAGGAAAGCAGCAATGGTTACTTCATATGCGCTTCCTGTTGTTACAATGGCCCATGGTCCAGCACATATTAACAGTAACGGAATATGTAAATTGTTAGACCCTATAAGGCAAAATGATAATATTAGCAAGGTAGCTCAGCACCTAGTGAAGACTTGTATTATTTGTTTGAAGCACAATTCATGAAAAGGCATTCCTACGCTCACTGGTAACTTTGCCCCACCTTCCTTCCCATTTGAGGACCTTCAAATAGATTATATTGAAATGGAACGAGTCAATAATTTGAAGTACGTGTTAGTGGTGGTCTGCGCAATCAGTAAATGGATCGAGGCCTACCTTACTAAAGAGAATACAACTGTGGCGAAGGCCCATTCAAAGGGATACTTCCCGCGCTACGGATTGCCCCGCGTGATCTGGAGTGATAACGGAAGTCACTTTAATGCTAAAGTGATTGAATTGGAGTGCAAAGGTTTACAGATTACACAGAAGTTTCATGCAGCGAACCACCCCCAGGCAGCAAGCCTGGTTAAAAAGTGCAATGGTACTCTCAAACTGAAACTGGCAAAGATTCAAGAAAGTACAAGATTGCGATGGCCAGATGCGCTTCCCCTAGCCCTGTTATCTACTAGAGCAACTGCATATTCACGAGTAGGATTGTAGCCCTATTGAGGTTCTGTGACAATTGTAAGTGGTGTTTTCGACTCGCACAAATATGGTCGAGTCTGGTATCTATGAACCGCAAATGACGAGTTTGGTGGGTGTGCGCGTTTTCGCTACACTGTCCTGAACCGTTCTTTTGTTTTGTGGGTTTCTACATCTGAGCCCACGGGTTCCATCTTAGATACGGCATCCATTTTGTTTCTTGCCCTCAAGTAGCCAGCGAACGGACACTGTCCGCTTCGCGACCCTGGGATTCCCAAACTCTTGTGGAAGACACGTTTCCTTTGAAGGTGTCTTTATGATAAGGGAAATGGCACTGTAAGGCAGATGGCCCCGCTCGAGGCTCATCTTGCCGTGCCGCTCTATTGTCTCAGTTGTGCATTTCATTAAGCACACCCCTTTGATGCCTGTAACTCGTGTTTCCAGATACCACCCCTTTTACACCCTTTCCGATCTGCTCTCTGTCTTCGTTTTCCTCTACACCTGTTTCTGTCCCTTCCCCGATTCATTTATTACTGATTGGAATGTACTAATGGTGGGAAGATATACTTTTACAGTTGGGAACTGCCAAATGTTACAGTAATCATGTTCCGGGCTCTGAATATTTGAAAGCGACCCCTTTGAATTATACGATGGGAACCAAGTCGTAAACCTTTGTGTACCATGTTGTCCTATGCTTGAAAACTGTATAAAAGGAGCGACCCACTTGTGGCAAATTGAAGCAGTCCTCCGTGAACTTACAGCCGATGTACTTCTCGTGACTTCTGTGTTCCCTGCAGTAATAAACCTCGAATCTTTGACGCCGAAGGAAGTGTCCCGTGTCTCTGTCATTTGTACGCCAGAACAGGTTACTCACGAAGGTTTTAGGTGTTATCCCTGGCACCGCTGGGTCTTAGAAAACCCGGTCCTTCAGTTGGCGCCCGACACGTGGGGCGACATCAGCGGTACCGGTCCAAGCCCGACGATCGTGAGGAACTTCGTGTGAAATCTCCGAGGGAAGGTGCACCCCGCTTCATCGATCCTGTTGTCGAAATAAGTGGCCCGACGACTTTTCCCGCGAAGATTCCCGCCTCCTGACGGCTGCGACGGACTGATGCCCTGACTGTCGACCTGTTTTGGTGCCTGGCGTAGACCTTTGTACAGCGAGACGATTGACGGGCCTTCCTGGTGACGCCATTGATCTTTGAGTTAAGTATTTGTGGGTCGCTCCCAGAGTCCTTAGTCGTTGTTAGCGCTTTATTGGCGCTTTGTTGTTGCATGGTTCCATTGCATTTGTGGTTCTTAGTATGTTGTTCTTTGTTGTATTATTTGACGTCTGCAGTCGCCAAAAACCGAGGGTTTTTCTCTTGTAGGGATATTGTTGTCCTGTAACCCTTGAAGTTTGTGAAACTCGGTTAGTGTGCACGATGCCTAACTGTAGTACTTTGTTCAGTTGCTTCAGAAGTTGTGGTACGGATTCCCGATTGGAGAACTCGTGCCCGATACCTCCGATTGGAACTCCAATGAGCTGTACAGCCGACACGGCTTAGGTCCTATTACATTCAATGCGTGTTGGGTTCGGTATACTAAAAAAGACGGTGTCCTTAGTTGGCCACCTCATGGTAGTTTTGAGACTCCGATTTTAGATAACCTTGAAGCTAAATTGTTCAAAAGGAAAGCAAGGCCAGCCATGTTTGATTCCTTTCGGTTGTGGCGTAAAGAAGCCAAGCAGAAAGAAATCAAGCAGCTTAAACGCAATAAGAGAGAAGGTATTGTTACTACGGTAAGAAACGCAGAGCAGTTTCAGCGAGATAAAGAGGAGAAAGAAAAGGAAGTTTTCGATAGATTACAGCGTATGAATATAGATAAATGTTACCCCGTTTTACCGACGGGTACGGATAAGAAGAAGGAAGTTACAGAAGACCCTTTAATGTCCTATCTCTTGAAGTCACCACCTCCGTATGCACAGGGTACCGTAGTTCCTGTGGTTCCCCCTGCTCCTGCTCCTCCAATTGTTCCTGTTCCTGTTCCCCAACCTATTCTTGTTCCTCCAATTGTTCCTGTTTCTCTACCTGCTCCTGTCCCCACTGCTCCTCCGCCTGTACTCCCTCATACTCCTGTTCTCGCTACTCCTACTGTTCTGGTTACTTCTGCTGTTCCCTCTGTTTCTGATACTTCTCTTGTCACCCCTTTGCTTTACCCTAATACCCCATCTACTGGACGTCGTGTCCCTTCTGTTGCTGCTAACATTTTTAATTCTCTTGGACCGATTCTCGAGTCAGCTGGTTCTGATGGTCCCCAAAGGCGAAGTCAGCTTCCCGGTAGCAGGGAACGTGACTGCCTATATAATATGGCGATGACTTGGATGAAATATCCTCTTAGAAATTCACCACGTGTGGTACTTGACACATTCTCTCAATTTAATGAACCGACACAAAGGTTTGTATTTGAGGAAATGTGCAAGGTTTTGCGTGACCAAATATCGGTCGATGCGTCTGATGATACATTGACTACTCTAACTAATCTTCAGCTTCAGTTTGCGAGCGGAATGATAGTGGGAAGCAATGTTCGACGTGCTGTCGAGCAGTTGCTATCTCTCCGTCCTTGTATAATGCCTCGAGCATTGTTCTTAGAAGACATTGAGGGATCATCAATAGCGCCTGGTCAGTACCCTATGAGAGAAGTTCCTCCAGTGTATATGCCAGGTAACCCTGGTGCTCAACCTCCGATCCTACCACATTTCCAGAGAGTGTGGATACATCTTCCATGGAAACGGTCAGAAGTTTTGCAGGTAAAACAGTCTTTGCCCGACCCTAGGAAAAATCCTGCAGGGTACTATAAAGAATTATCGCAGCTAGTGGATGCTACGATAATGAACCTTGCCGACATCGACATGTTGTTTGGCAATGTCGTACCGCAACCAGTATGGGCAAAGATTCGTCAGCAAGATCATGCAGCAGAATTAGGCGGTGACTGGCGTGCGCTTACCGCTGCGGATGCCTTACAAACTGGTGGGGCTAAACCCGAACAGCTAATTGCTAATCTCCCTCAGAGAATAATCACCCTTATGAAAACGCTTATGCCAGCTATGAAGGTAAATTGGGACAAGTTGTCCGCTTGCAAGCAAAAGAAGGATGAGAGTGTCTCTGATTTCTTTACGAGATTTGAGGAGGCATTCATTGATCATAGTGGTCAGGATATGGGCACTGAAGGAGGTCAGAGGTTGTTTGTAGACAAGTTTGTATCGAATTTGTTGCCGGACTTAAGCAACAAATTAAGAAATTCAGAAAGTGCTTGGGCTGGTCCCACTTCTGCTCAGATATTGGCCACGGCCCAATATTATGAGAATAGAGAGAAAGAAGAAACTTATCGTGCTGACAAAAAGACGAAAGAGCTTAAAACGAAAGTGTTGTTGCAACAAGCGTATCCTCCACGTTCGAATCAGAATGATTCGCAACAACGGAATCGATCGCAGTCTCAGCCGAATAGATCGCAAACGCAAAATGACTCCTCTTCAGAGAGACCTATGTTGGGGTACAATCAGTGTGCATATTGTAGACAAGAGGGTCATTTGAAATTCGATTGTCCAGTTTTGCGTGATCGAAATAGTGGTAACTCATCTAGAGGAGGTCGTAGTGGTCCTCAACAAGTATCACGTGGTAGAGGTCGTGGTGTTCAAAATGATCGTTCTAATAATTCTTCCGATTCGAATAATTGTTTCGATCAGCGTGGATCATCGCAAGGCAGATCCGCTCAGTACAATGTAGACGATTATTACGTCGATGAGAACATTGACTACGGTAGTTACTAGGACAGCCATAGACAAGGAGAGGGAGTAGTATCAGTTCCGGTTGATCAGAGAGGGCCTTACGTCGCAGTTGCCACCTCGGGCGTCGTTGAGCCTTTTCTGTTGGACACTGGTGCAGCGAAAAGTTCCATCATGCATTCGAAACTCCCTGGCGCACCTTTGTCTGGCTTAACCAATGTTTCCGTTGGATTCTCTGGCGCCCCCGTTAGCAATCCAGTCTCACGCCCTTTGCCCCTTGCAATTGGGCCCCGTGAGCTAAAAGCTCCTTTGATTTTGACCACTGGTTGTGGTGAAAATCTCTTGGGCCTGGATTTGCTGAAACGTCTGTATGCGACTTTGTATTGTTCTCCTGCGGGAGTAAAGCTTACATTGGGTGAGAAAATAATATCTCCTATGTATTTGTCCATTGACAAGCTTCCACCGGAATTGAGTTCTCTTCCTGCATCCTTGTGGGCGACAGGCCCCAATGATGTGGGCCTGCTTGATATCTCCCCTTATGTTGTTCATCTGAAATCCAATGTGCGTTTGCCACGTATTCCCCAGTATCGTATCTCCCTTGATGGTGAACGAGCACTGTTAGCGATCATCTACGATTTGATTAAGAAAGATGTTGTTGAGGAGACTCGGGGAAACGTGTGCAATAGTCCTGTGCTGCCCATTTTAAAACGCACTGATCCATCAAAGCCCCCTGTTTATCGTTTTGTTATCGATCTACGGGAGGTGAATAAAATTGTGATTCCTCAGTTCCCTGTGGTGCCTGACATTACGGCTCTACTAACTCTGATTCCAGCTTCTGCATCTTGGTTCTCAGTGATCGATCTGAAGAATGCTTTCTTTAGTATTCCGATTGCTGAAGAGAGTAGGGACCTTTTCGGTTTCTCTCTTGGTGGCCGCAGCTTTAGGTTCAAACGCGCTCCTCAGGGCTACTGTGAGAGTCCATCGATATACAGCCAAGCCTTGAAGAGCCAACTTGATGCGTTTATGTTGCCGGCCGGTGCGGCCTTGATCCAATATGTCGACGACCTATTGGTGGCTGCGGATACTCAGGACATTTGCAAAATTGCTACGGTATCATTGCTGCAACATCTCTGTGACTTAAATCACAAGGTGTCACCTTCTAAACTGCAGTATTGTTGTCAAGAAGTAACCTATCTAGGTCACTTATTGTCAAAGGAGGGAAGAAGGTTGACCCCAGAGAGAATTGCAGCGATTGCTCGAATGACTGTGCCAACAACTCAGAGAGATGTGCGTGCCTTTTTAGGTATCACGTCATACTGCAGGCAATGGATTCCAAATTTCTCATTGCTAGCGAAACCATTGGTGGCTCTTACGTGTAAGGATGTTCCAACTCCTTTGCCATGGACGGAAGAATGTCAGAAAAGTTTTTCTGAACTGCGTGATGCGTTGTGTTCGGCTCCTGTGTTAGGTACTCCTGACTACAGTAAACCGTTTACACTATACGTTCACGAGAGGGAAGGTTGTGCGTTGAGTGTCCTGACGCAACAATTCGGTGGTAAGCAGCGTCCATGTGCATATTTTTCCTCGACCTTGGACCCAGTAGCTAGAGCATTGCCGAGTTGTTTGAGAGCAACAGCGGCTGCTGCGGCGTCCATCCGACAATCTGCAGGATTGGTCATGGATAATATGCTTACGGTGATGGTTCCGCATGCAGTTGATACTCTCCTGAATCGTACAAAAACTCAACATCTGACGAGTGCAAGGTTGTCTGGTTATGAACTGACGCTTTTGGCAAGTTATATTCAAATAAAACGTTGTAATGTCCTGAACCCGGCGACTTTGTTGCCAATCAGTATGGAATCAGACGAGGTAGCAGTCCACGACTGCTACCTGCGAACAGAAGAGGAAACTAAAGGCCGTGTTGATCTGAAAAATACTCCATTGGAAGATCCCGATGGGACACTGTATGTGGATGGTTCGTGTTTTAAGTTGCCGAATGGTGATGTAACGACTGCGTATGCTGTGGTGACGTTGAGTACGGTTGTGGAAACTGCGAGATTGAATCAGAATTCTGCTCAGGCGGCAGAGCTTATTGCTTTAACTAGAGCGTGCGTGTTGTCAAAAGGGAAACGGGTGAATGTGTTTACTGACAGTCAGTATGCGTTTGGTGTTGCACACAGTTTCGGACGTTTGGGGAGAGAGAGAGGTTTTATGACATCGCATGGTACGAAGATCCAGCATGGACAGCTTGTGAATGATCTTTTGGATGCACTTACATTGCCCAAGCAGGTGGCGATTATTAAATGTAGTGCACACCGTAAGGTGACGGATGATGTTGGTCGTGGCAATGCATTTGCGGATGAGATTGCTAAGGAGACTGCAAGGAATCTTACAACTAGAATGTATGTGACGAGTTCGGTAAGTTGGCCTGTGGAAACTGGTATGTGTGAAGACACTATTGAGAGTGTGAAATCGATTCAGAATGAGGCCACCGAGACTGAAAAGACGAAGTGGAAAGAAAGTATGGGAAAGTTGGATGCGAATGGTTGCTGGATTGATTTGTCGGAACATAAGAGATGGATGCTGTCGGATGCATATGTGTTAACTGTTGTGACAATGGCACATGGGTTGGCACATATCAGTGCGAAAGGTAGCTGTAAGTTGTTGTCCCCTGTATGGAAGAACGATGGCATTACTAAGTGTGCTGAGAGATTGGTCAAGAATTGTATGATATGTATGATGTACAATCCTGGTAAGGGAACTCCTACACCCCCTGGCCATTTTGCTCCCCCATCATGTCCCTTTGAAGTGATTCAGCTAGACTTCATCCATATGGAGCGATGCAATAACCTGAAATACGTTTTAGTAGTGGTTTGCGCATTCTCCCGATGGATCGAAGCCTACCCTCTCAAAGACAATACTGCCCTGTCCACTGCAAAAATCCTACTGAAGGAATACTTTCCTCGGTACGGAATGCCACGGATTGTATGGTCTGATAACGGAAGTGAGTTTGTGGGGAGTGTGATGAAGAAAGTGTGTAAGGGCCTTGGAATTACACAAAAATTCCACAGCGCCAATCATCCTCAGTCAGCAGGTTTGGTTGAAGGGTATAATGGCACCCTTAAGCTAAAATTAGCGAAGATTCAGGCTACAACTGGTTTCTCATGGCCTGACGCCTTGCCGTTAGCTCTTCTGTCAACAAGGACGACTGTACACTCCCGAGTAGGGCTCAGTCCCTACGAGATTGTGTTCGGCCGCCCTGCAAATGTTTGGGGGGTCCCTAGACCCAGTGTGTTCTCTGATCTTGAGTACCCAATGTTGATCGATTATCTTCATGATCTGACTGCTAAACTGAGGTTAATTCACCAACAGGTCTTTGAAGCACTGCCGGCGCAGACGGAGGGTCCAGGCCACCAGCTCCAGCCCGGAGACTGGGTGGTAACGAGGAACTTCAGCCGAAAACACAACCTTGAGCCTCGTTTTAATGGACCCTACCAGGTACTTCTTGCCACGAGGACTGCTGTTCGTTTGGAAGGACGTAAACACTGGGTGCATGCCACCCACACCAAAAAGGTACCTATACCTTTGCCAGCAGACTCGTGGGTGAAGAAGGGCATCGCTTCATCTGAGACCGAGACAATACCGAAATTCGTCCCTTTCAGCGACGCCCAGCTTGTCGGAGATACCTCAGTGCAGCAGAACGATATTGTTGAGCATTTGCTATCACCAAACTCAAGATCCGAACAATTGACTGATCAACAGAACTCTGTTTTGCCACCGGACCAATTGTTTGACGAACAGACACGTCCCGGGAGAAATCGATATTTTCTCCGTTCCAATCCCAAAGACTAATAAATAAGAGTATTTTGCTTTCTCCCCTGACATCTACGTTACCCCATTGCCATTATCCAGTCTGAACACACTTGCGAAATCGTAATATTGTAAATTTGAGTCTTTTTCTATGAATGTGTTTTTATTTCCACAGCTAGAAGATTTGTGTATATATTGTTGATTCAGATACCTTAGATCCGGGTGGACCGTAAGGCCGCACGGGTACTTCCTTCTGGTTAGTAGGTCTTGACACTAGGTCGAAGGCCGTCGATTCCTAGGAACTCCTAGGGATTGACTATTGCTACACAGAACGAAGTGCGTCAAAAACGTTGCAGACGGTTTTAGAGGATGGCTTTCTCGAAGCTGTCGGAATTAGAAAAGGCTCAGGCCCAAAGATTCGAACTGCGTAAGATTACACGTACAAAATGCTTCATGTTTCAGGTGTTCCTTCTATTCTTAACTGTTTCTTCGTTATTGGTGGGTGGGGTGTATTATATGATACAGTCACTTTTGCCTTCTGCCTCACCTACCCCTTCTCCTGAACCTACACTTACTACCACTGTTTCTCCTCATTCCTTTCACATCTTACCCCAACACGAGCAGGCTAGACGTGCAGAGTTTATGAACAATTCCTTTATTCAGCTCCTTCATCAGCACCAGTTGGTGGTGAACACTACCAATTGTTGGGTGTGTGGGTTAATGCCCCATACCACCGATAAGGGAATTCTGTATCTAGTTCTTCCTTATAGTTCCCAGGGTTCAGCTCGAGCATTGCAAACAATGTTTCGAAGTGCACTAGATTCTTACCCCAATCGAGAGCCACGTTCCCCACACTTTGGTCCCGGCCCGTACCATAAATCTTTGGCAATAGTGATCGCAGATTTAGATAGGGATATCTATGAGCTGTCGCTCATTCCAGAGGAAGAGGTGCGAGCCTATAGGGATCTCAGTGAGGGCGAGTATAGTGCGCTTGTGGGCGAAAGACAGCTTAGGAGTTCATCTCTGATATGGGTCGTACCCCACCTTGGTAATTTCTGTCTAAAAGGTCGTGGCCGAAGCCCGAGAGCTCACCTTGGAGAGAGTGCTTGCTCTGAGATGTATGTCTTACCAATGCTCTCTTCTCCTGTTCTCCTGACTGCCAAGGGTACGTACTTTGTCTGTTACGACCGTGCATATACATGGTTGCCCCTCGACTTTGCGGGCACCTGTTATATTGCAAACCTGTTGCCTCCAACGTTTACGGTTGCCTCCGACTACCACAACACCAGAGTTGTGAGGGGCGTGATTAGCGAAGAAGACACTGCCGGTCAAGAGGCAGGAGACTTTTTCAAGGGTTTCTTGCCATTTTGGGGACCTATGGTCAATAGTAGGAACCTGAGACAATTGACTCGAGTGGTGGAATCAACAGCTAATATCACTGCCAGTGCCCTTGGTAATATCACAGCAGAGCTCCAGGCTGACATACTTATGACGTTGCAAAATCGTATGGTTTTAGACGTCGTTTTAGCAGATCGGGGTGGAGTATGTAGAGTGATCCATTCGAGCTGTTGTATTTTTATTCCAGACAACGCTCCGACCGTCTACCAAGCCATCTCGAAGTTGCATAAGATCTCTGAGTCCATACACGTGGACGTAGGGGATTGGACGCTACTCGGGTGGTTTTGGGGCCTTATGTCGACTTGGGGTTGGAAGATTCTGATGATTATCGGAGTTGTTGCAGCATTCCTGTTCACGTGTTGTCTTTGTGTGCAGTGTGGTCCTGCCTTATGTGGCCTCTGTGCTACGACGTGTATAAGACAGCCACCCGTTACCAAGGAAACATTGTTGGATAGAATTATGTTGCAGCAGCATCTAGATGGTCTGATGAATATCGAGATCGATTATGATTCCGACTAGTGCTTGCCTACATGAGGGCAAAAGGAGCGTCTGAGGTTCTGTGACAATTGTAAGTGGTGTTTTCGACTCGCACAAATATGGTCGAGTCTGGTATCTATAAACCGCAAATGACGAGTTTGGTGGGTGTGCGCGTTTTCGCTACACTGTCCTGAACCGTTCGTTTGTTTTGTGGGTTTCTACATCCGAGCCCACGGGTTCCATCTTAGATACGGCATCCATTTTGTTTCTTGCCCTCAAGTAGCCAGCGAACGGACACTGTCCGCTTCGCGACCCTGGGATTCCCAAACTCTTGCGGAAGACACGTTTCCTTTGAAGGTGTCTTTATGATAAGGGAAATGGCACTGTAAGGCAGATGGCCCCGCTCGAGGCTCATCTTGCCGTGCCGCTCTATTGTCTCAGTTGTGCATTTCATTAAGCACACCCCTTTGATGCCTGTAACTCGTGTTTCCAGATACCACCCCTTTTACACCCTTTCCGATCTGCTCACTGTCTTCGTTTTCCTTTACACCTGTTTCTGTCCCTTCCCCGATTCATTTATTACTGATTGGAATGTACTAATGGTGGGAAGGTATACTTTTACAGTTGGGAACTGCCAAATTTTACAGTAATCATGTTCCGGGCTCTGAATATTTGAAAGCAACCCCTTTGAATTATACGATGGGAACCAAGTCGTAAACCTTTGTGTACCATGTTGTCCTATGCTTGAAAACTGTATAAAAGGAGCGACCCACTTGTGGCAAATTGAAGCAGTCCTCCGTGAACTTACAGCCGATGTACTTCTCGTGACTTCTGTGTTCCCTGCAGTAATAAACCTCGAATCTTTGACGCCGAAGGAAGTGTCCCGTGTCTCTGTCATTTGTACGCCAGAACAGGTTACTCACGAAGGTTTTAGGTGTTATCCCTGGCACCGCTGGGTCTTAGAAAACCCGGTCCTTCACTATGAAGTGGTTTTCGAGCGCCCTCCTTATATCTGGGGCATTCCAAGACCCAAGTGTTTTTTTCTGAGATAGAGTATCCCTTGCTTGTAGATTTTTTATATGAGTTGTCTAAAGATCTCTGTTCTCTTCACCAACAGGTGCATGCCACATTGCGACCAGTACCAGATGGGCCCGGGCACTGCATACAGCCCAGCGATTATGTAATGATAAAGAATTTTCAGAGGAAGAACAGTCTGGAACCGTGGTGGAAAGGCCCACTGATCGTCTTGCTTGCCACCCGCTCCTCAGTAAATGTGTAAGTAAGGAAGCACTGGGTGCACGGAAGCCACATAGAGAGTGCCACTCTCTCTTCCATATGACCGCTGAGTCAGTGACGGCATTCCTGATCAAGAATATGGGCAGGTGCCCCGATTTGTTCCTTTCTCTAATGCTCTATTAAGGGGGGTGGAGACGGATGAGGAGAGTGACACAGTCCTGCTTAAAGCAGTTCCTAAGGAGATAAGGGCTGCCTCAGATCACTCTGCCCCCAATGCGCCTGTTTCAGAGCCCAGATCTTTGCCTGACCCTGAGCTCCAACCCCGCTTTGCTGATGACACAGTGCCAAGTGTAACCAGGTATAACTTACGGCCCCGGAAGAAGAACGGGATACCAGCTGAGCAGTTTAGGAGCTAGGGAAGGACTTAAATTTAGGGCACATGTGCTCTGCCTAAGGTGCCTGTTAGAGTAGAACGAACAACATTGGTCACTGAGTGTGAACACTGGACAGGATTCGTTGAGGGTATCCTCCAAGGAGGGAGGGGTGCCCTATCCTGAAAGAAGAGACTTTTGAGTTCAGAATACGAGCTCAGAAAGCAGCTCCAGCGCCAGTGCTCAACAGCACCTACGCCTGATGAACAATAGGAGTCTACCAGTGCAGGGTCAATAAATGGACAGTGGAAAGAAGATTTTGCTTTTGTTCCCTCTGATACTGTATTTGCAATAGTGGCTCTAGCCTGTGAAAATTTTGTATCCTTATAGTACGTATAGGTTGTTTGAAGTTTTATTGAAGTTTTATTGAAAATGCTCCCTTTTGGCCATCTAATTATGAGAGAGGAACAGCCCCTGATGGTTCCACCACCTAGACAGAATGGTAATGGGTGTTCCGGGTGGTCAACAGGAAGTAAGGTAGTGGTGGTAGTGTTTATCCTCATGGTGATGTAAACGCTGTTCGGGGTGGTTTGGTATTTGGAGGAACGGCATCCGGTGCATATTTTATGGTTCAATTGTCTTTATTGATTTTTAAACACATAAGCATATTCATATACATTTGGCTACTGCCAGGCAATATCTATGCAATACAACCGGACAGTGTCAATAGAGGGCACGAGCCCAGCTTCAGACAGAATCAGTTTGTTGCATGTATATGGAAGGAAAGAATAATAAGCAGAATAAGGAACAAAAGAACCCCCTTTCCCCAGAAAACCCCCTCTGCCCTGGTCCAGTGCCCCTTATCTTTCGCCGACTCCCTCCCCTTCCTCCCTGCCACGCTAACCCCCTGATGACCCATTTAGCAATCCGTCTTCCGTGGTTCTGTAAGACGTAGCAATCTAAGATATTGTGGGCATGTTACTTGGCGAAACTCCGTCACCAAGAGCGACAGAAGTGGGTGCCGAAGCTCATCATAGGTAGATCCCTCTCCCGCCATAGTAAGGGTCAACTTCTCCATCCCAAGGACATGCCCCACTAATCCCAGCCAATCTGCCCCACTAATCCCAGCTAGCCTCCCCTTGTAGGTTCTTGGTTATTTCTAGCGCTTGGACGCCTCCGGGCAGCAATTCGCGCTCTTCAAATTCACATCCATTCCATCCATTCCATTCCACATGCCACAGTCGATGAAGCCAACCCGCGAAGGAGGGTATGTTGGGAGTGCACCAATGTGTAAGTATATTGTACCACTGAGCCTAAAGCAATAGCTATCTGTCTGCCTCTACGGGATTTTAGCGGGTAAGTTAAGGGGTTAGGAAGACCCAAGAGCACATAAACTGGAAAGCGCGGAATTTCTGTCTCAAAATGCTTATCCACTTCCGCCAGCACCTGAGTCCAGTAAGGTTGGATATGTACGCATTCCCACAACAAGTGCACCAGAGTGCCTAATTGGCCACAGCCACGCCAGCAGTTCTTCTCTCGTTGGCGATCCAGTGCATGTAGCCTCTCCGGAGTATAGTACCAATATGTCACTACTTTTGTGAAGGTCTCCGTCAATCCCATATGGTATGCAGAATGTCGAGCCCGGTAGTATTTCCCCTCCCACTCTTTGCGGCTGAGCGTCCTGCCAAGTTCCCTCCCACCTTTCTCTGCCAGGACTATATGTGTGTGTCCGGTGCATATTTTAGTGGGAACTACCCCATCCCCATCTGAGCATATGTTTGTTTCATTAGCACGGCATAAGGAGAGACACTGACAGACCTATGTTGATAATGCATTTATTCAAATGCTTCATCGGGAGCACAGTACCACTAATATCACAAATTGTTGGGTGATTTGCTAGTCTCTTTGCCCCTATCATATTTAGGTAGTTGCGAGGCCTAGTTCCAGTTGCTTTCCATGGTGTATATGCATTATTATGGCAATGTTATGAAAATGGGAGAGGATGATTATGAAGCAGTGCTGGAGTATATAGTGATACACCAGGGTTATACGCCTGGGAAGGATGGTAAGGAGGATACTCTGCATCCCGAAGCCTGTAGGAATTTGTTCACAGCTAACGAGAATGGTTGCAAGGTGAGATGTTAGACTTCAAGGGGTTCAGTGTTACTGAGTATTTTAAATGTTTCCAAGAACTAAACATTACAGAAGACCAAGCCATGCCCGTACCAGTGATCAATGCCTCAGCCAGTTTTTGTGTCGAAGGTTCAGGGAATGTACCAGTGGGGCAGTGCATTTGTAGTAACACCTATAGGTTGATTATAAGTAGTAGCCCGCCTTTGCTTACACCTCCAAATGTATATTTCATCTGTGGAGACAGAGCTTATACTTGGCTTCCTAGGGGCTGGTCTGGTCGTTGCTATGTCTCTTTCCTCTTGCCTCCCATCTACATTTCCCTGCCCAGTTATCACAAACATAGCAAGTTACAGTGAAGAGATCTCCATGTCTACAGATTTAAGAGAGTGATTGATTCAGATGAGATCGATCAGACAGATACTTCTCTCCATCAATTTACGGACATAATGAAGGGCATTATACCATTCTGGGGTCTCATATTCAATAGCTGCAATATACGTCGCTTGACCAGAGTAGTTGAGGGAGTGATTAACACTACTGCGAGTACATTGAGTAATATCACGTTTGAGCTTCAGGCTACGAAGCTTGTTGCTCTTCAAAATAGGATGGTTTTAGATGTCATACTAGCTGATGGGGCGGAGCTTGCCGCGTCATCGGCAATAGTTGCTGTGTTTTCATTCCTGATTCTGCCCCTACAGTATACTCAGAAATACAGAATTGCTTCAGAAATACATGAGGATAATGGTTCATGGTCCATATCAGGGTGGTTCTGGGACCTGCTGACATCATGGGGTTGGAAGATACTCCTTGTCCTGATAGTTATCGCAGGCGTCATCTTCACACGTTGCCTTTGTATTATCTTCAATCCAGCATGCAGTACCTATTGTATGAGGAAAATAATACCTGCTCCGCAAATACCAGGACATGATGCAAAGGCTTCATCTGAGATGATGCAAGAAGTTCAGGATCTGATGCTGATTGATGAAGGCATCATTATTGATGCTTTTAAGAGTGTTGTATTCCTCTGTTATATCCTGAGTGTTATATCCTGTGTGTGCCTATTGCTTCCCTCACCTCGACCACCCCCTTAGTATTGTGAAGATCCTACCTGATGCCAATTAAAGAATTTTTTAGCCACTTATGCTAAAAGGAGGATCTGTTAGACTTGAAATCCCCATTTGCGTAATGCTTCCCGTCACATAACATCATAAGTATGTTAGGTTAGCATTGCGAGGCTAAATAGATACAATTCGCATTTCATGTTGTACAACCCACTGAGCTATCTGAGTAATGAGTGACCCCTATGTATACTTGTGACTCTATTAGCTTTTGCAGCTTTTGCAGTTCCTATTAGGTTGCTTTAACTAGGCCCGAAGTAGGTCGCAAAATGTTCACGTTGCTTGCCTCAGCAGAATACTGCATTTCATTATTATCTTCTGTCTGCCTTTCCAAGCCCGCTTTCTGATGTACTAATGAATAAGCCTTTCTGTGTGTATGTTCATCTGTAGGGAGGTTTCTGCTCAGACGTTAAGACCAGTGATGGGTGGTAAGAATGGCTTCAGACCAGTCATGGTGAATATTCCTGAGAACTGGAGGAATTAAGGATATGGGAAGAAAGGTGTAGTGAAGCGGAAAACTCCACCTCAACTGAAATGTGTCCCCCAACAGTTCCCATAGTGTAAACTTGAGGCTGTGCAATTGTGGACAATGGGCGTTATCGCAAGTTGCACATTTGTCATCCTGGGGGGTCCCACAGGGCTAACATGTTCTGCGCCAGAATCCAAAAGGAGATGCTGCTCGTGGTTGGCAAGATGATGCCAACTCAGGCTGAGAGCTGACCAGATGGTTGGCATCTAGCCAGGTCCCATGCTGGTTCAGGTAGAACCCAGAGACTGGCACTTTTGCGCCGCAAAAACTTTACTTTTTTGATGTTCCTGTGGCGCAATGTGCCACTGCATATTTATAAGGCCACGTAAAGCCACATAAATACATGCTCCTTTCACGTAGAACACTGCATGAAACGGGCGTTCCATGGGTGTTGCTGAGGGCGTTCCAACACAACACTCATGAAACCTGACACAATCCCAGATTTACAAGAAATTGTGAACTTGGGAATACGTCAGAATCCGCAGGGGTGGCATTAGGGAGGTGCAACAAGGAGGATTTCTCCTAGTGTTTCCTTTTTCTCTTTGCGCTGCATTCTGCAGCACATATAGAAAAAGGAAATCGCCTCTTGTGATTTACTTTGTGCAGGAAGGTCTCCCTTCCTTCACAAAAGGCAGGCACCCTTGCATTGCACCATGGTGAAAGGCTGCCTGCATTGGTGCATGGCAGCCATTGTGCGCCTTCGCTGGGGACAAGGACAGGAATGCGCTGTATCACATACATACGGTGCATTCCTGCCCTTTTGTTCTGACGTAGAGCAGTGCAGCAAGATTCCTTGTGGTGCTGCCCTACCCAAAACCTCATAAATGAGGCCCAGAGTCTCTGGGCTTCCCAACTGAGGAGGAGAGACCGCCAGCAGGACGGCGTTGGATCGACTGAATCCAGTCAAGCGTGAACTAGAAAAAGAAGAGATCACACTCTTTGGCCACATTTACACCAACACAAGATGTTTGGAAGAAAGAGCCAGACCACCCGTAGGATCATGAGACCACCATGAGCCAGACCATCCGTAGTATCATGAGACCACCATGAGCTAGACGACCCGTAGGATCATGAGACCACCATGAGCCAGACCACCCGTAGGATCATGAGACCACCATGAGCCAGACCACCCGTAGGATCATGAGACCACCATGAGCCAGACCACCTGTAGGATCATGAGACCACCATGAGCCAGACCACCCGTAGGATCATGAGACCACCATGAGCCAGACCACCCGTAGGAGCATGAGACCACCATGAGCCAGACCACCCGTAGGAGCATGAGACCGCCATGAGCCAGACCACCCGTAGGATCATGAGACCGCCAAGAGCCAGACCACCCGTAGGAGCATGAGACCACCACGAGCCAGACCACCCGTAGGATCATGAGACCGCCAAGAGCCAGACCACCCATAGGATCATGAGACCACCATGAGCCAGACCACCCGTAGGATCATGAGACCACCATGAGCCAGACCACCCGTAGGATCATGAGACCACCAAGAGCCAGACCACCCGTAGGATCATGGACCACCATGAGCCAGACCACCCGTAGGATCATGAGGCCACCATGAGCCAGACCACCCGTAGGATCATGAGACCACCATGAGCCAGACCACCCGTAGGATCATGAGACCACCATGAGCAGACCACCCATAGAATCATGAGACCACCCTGAGCCAGACCACCCGTAGGATCATGAGACCACCATGAGCCAGACAATCCATAGGATCATGAGACCACCATGAGCCAGACCACCCGTAGGATCATGAGACCACCATGAGCCAGACCACCCGTAGGATCATGAGACCACCATGAGCCAGACCACCCGTAGGAACATGAGATCACCATGAGCCAGACCACCCATAGGATCCTGAGACCACCATCAGCCAGACCACCCGTAGGATCATGAGACCACCATGAGCCAGACCACCCGTAGGATCATGAGACCACCATCAGCCAGACCACCCGTAGGATCATGAGACCACCATGAGCCAGACCACCCGTAGGAGCATGAGACCACCATGAGCCAGACCGCCCGTAGGATCATGAGATCACCATGAGCCAGACCACCCGTAGGATCATGAGACCACCATGAGCCAGACCACCTGTAGGATCATGAGACCACCATGAGCCAGACCACCCGTAGGATCATGAGACCACCATGAGCCAGACCACCCGTAGGAGCATGAGACCACCATGAGCCAGACCACCCGTAGGAGCATGAGACCGCCATGAGCCAGACCACCCGTAGGATCATGAGACCGCCAAGAGCCAGACCACCCGTAGGAGCATGAGACCACCACGAGCCAGACCACCCGTAGGATCATGAGACCGCCAAGAGCCAGACCACCCATAGGATCATGAGACCACCATGAGCCAGACCACCCGTAGGATCATGAGACCACCATGAGCCAGACCACCCGTAGGATCATGAGACCACCAAGAGCCAGACCACCCGTAGGATCATGGACCACCATGAGCCAGACCACCCGTAGGATCATGAGGCCACCATGAGCCAGACCACCCGTAGGATCATGAGACCACCATGAGCCAGACCACCCGTAGGATCATGAGACCACCATGAGCAGACCACCCATAGAATCATGAGAACACCCTGAGCCAGACCACCCGTAGGATCATGAGACCACCATGAGCCAGACAATCCATAGGATCATGAGACCACCATGAGCCAGACCACCCGTAGGATCATGAGACCACCATGAGCCAGACCACCCGTAGGATCATGAGACCACCATGAGCCAGACCACCCGTAGGAACATGAGATCACCATGAGCCAGACCACCCATAGGATCCTGAGACCACCATCAGCCAGACCACCCGTAGGATCATGAGACCACCATGAGCCAGACCACCATGAGCCAGACAATCCATAGGATCATGAGACCACCATGAGCCAGACCACCCGTAGGATCATGAGACCACCATGAGCCAGACCACCCGTAGGATCATGAGACCACCATGAGCCAGACCACCCGTAGGAACATGAGATCACCATGAGCCAGACCACCCATAGGATCCTGAGACCACCATCAGCCAGACCACCCGTAGGATCATGAGACCACCATGAGCCAGACCACCCGTAGGATCATGAGACCACCATCAGCCAGACCACCCGTAGGATCATGAGACCACCATGAGCCAGACCACCCGTAGGATCATGAGACCACCATGAGTCAGACCACCCGTAGGATCATGAGACCACCATGAGCCAGACCACCCGTAGGATCATGAGACCACCATGAGCCAGACCACCCGTAGGATCATGAGACCACCCTGAGCCAGACCACCCGTAGGATCATGAGACCACCATGAGCCAGACCACCCCTAGGATCATGAGACCACCATGAGCCAGACCACCTGTAGGATCATGAGACCACCATGAGCCAGACCACCCATAGGATCATGAGACCACCATGAGCCAGACCACCCATAGGATCATGAGACCACCGTGAGCCAGACCACCCGTAGGATCATGAGACCACCCTGAGCCAGGCCACCCGTAGGATCATGAGGCCACCATGAGCCAGACCACCTGTAGGATCATGAGACCACCATGAGCCAGACCACCCGTAGGATCATGAGACCACCATGAGCCAGACCACCTGTAGGATCATGAGACCACCATGAGCCAGACTATCCCTAGGATCATGAGACTACCATGAGCCAGACCACCCGTAGGATCATGAGACCACCATGAGCCAGACCACCCGTAGGATCATGAGACCACCCTGAGCCAGACCACCCGTAGGAGCATGAGACCACCATGAGCCAGACCACCCATAGGATCATGAGACCACCATGAGCCAGACCACCCGTAGGATCATGAGACCACCATGAGCCAGACCACCCGTAGGATCATGAGGCCACCATGAGCCAGACTACCCATAGGATCATGAGATCACCATGAGCCAGGCCACCCGTAGGATCATGAGACCACCATGAGCCAGACTATCCCTAGGATCATGAGACCACCATGAGCCAGACCACCCGTAGGATCATGAGACCACCATGAGCCAGACCACCCATAGGATCATGAGACCACCATGAGCCAGACCACCCGTAGGATCATGAGACCACCCTGAGCCAGACCACCCGTAGGATCATGAGACCACCCTGAGCCAGACCACCCACAGTATCATGAGATCACCATGAGCCAGACCACCCATAGGATCATGAAACCACCATGAGCCAGACCACCCGTAGTATCATGAGACCACCATGAGCCAGACCACCCGTAGGATCATGAGACCACCCTGAGCCAGGCCACCCGTAGGATCATGAGACCACCATGAGCCAGACCAGATTACCCCCCCGAAGGATCATGACACCACCCTGAGCCAGACCACCCGTAGGATCAATGACCACCATGAGCCAGACCACCCATAGGATCCTGAGACCACCATGAGCCAGACCACCCCTAGGATCATGAGACCACCATGAGCCAGACCACCCGTAGGATCATGAGACCACCATGAGCCAGACCACCCGTAGGATCATGAGACCACCAAGAGCCAGACCACCCGTAGGATCATGAGACCACCATGAGCCAGACTACCCATAGGATCATCAGACCACCATGAGCCAGACCACCCCATGGATCATGAGACCACCATGAGCCAGACCACCCATAGGATCATGAGACCACCATGAGCCAGACCACCCCTAGGATCATGAGACCACCCTGAGCCAGACCACCCGTAGGATCATGAGACCACCATGATCCAGACCACCCGTAGGATCATGAGACCACCATGAGCCAGACCACCCGTAGGATCATGAGATCACCATGAGCCAGACCACCCGCAGGATCATGAGACCACCATGAGCCAGACCACCCGTAGGATCATGAGACCACCATGAGCCAGACCACCCGTAGGATCATGAGACCACCATGAGCCAGACCACCCGTAGGATCATGAGACCACCCTAAGCCAGACCACCCGTAGGATCATGAGACCACCATGAGCCAGACCACCCGCAGGATCATGAGACCACCATGAGCCAGACCACCCGTAGGAGCATGAGACCACCATGAGCCAGACCACCCGTAGGATCATGAGACCACCATCAGCCAGACCACCCGTAGGATCATGAGACCACCAAGAGCCAGACCACCCGTAGGAGCATGAGACCACCACGAGCCAGACCACCCGTAGGATCATGAGACCGCCAAGAGCCAGACCACCCATAGGATCATGAGACCACCATGAGCCAGACCACCCGTAGGATCATGAGACCACCATGAGCCAGACCACCCGTAGGATCATGAGACCACCAAGAGCCAGACCACCCGTAGGATCATGGACCACCATGAGCCAGACCACCCGTAGGATCATGAGGCCACCATGAGCCAGACCACCCGTAGGATCATGAGACCACCATGAGCCAGACCACCCGTAGGATCATGAGACCACCCTGAGCCAGACCACCTGTAGGATCATGAGACCACCATGATCCAGACCACCCGTAGGATCATGAGACCACCATGAGCCAGACCACCCGTAGGAGCATGAGACCACCATGAGCCAGACCACCCATAGGATCATGAGACCACCATGAGCCAGACCACACGTAGGATCATGAGACCACCATGAGCCAGACCACCCGTAGGAGCATGAGACCACCATGAGCCAGACTACACGTAGGATCATGAGACCACCATGAGACAGACCACCTGTAGGATCATGAGACCACCCTGAGCCAGACCACCCCTAGGATCATGAGACCACCATGAGCCAGACCACCCGTTGGAACATGAGACCACCATGAGCCAGACCACCCGTAGGATCATGAGACCACCATGAGCCAGACCACCCGTAGGATCATGAGACCACCATGAGCCAGACCACCTGTAGGATCATGAGATCACCATGAGCCAGACCACCCGTAGGATCATGAGGCCACCATGAGCCAGACCACCCATAGGAGCATGAGACCACCATGAGCCAGACTACCCGTAGGAGCATGAGACCACCATGAGCCAGACCACCCGTAGGAGCATGAGACCACCATGAGCCAGACCACCCCTAGGATCATGAGACCACCATGAGCCAGACCACCCGTAGGATCATGAGGCCACCATGAGCCAGACCACCTGTAGGATCATGAGATCACCATGAGCCAGACCACCCGTAGGAGCATGAGACCACCATGAGCCAGACCACCCGTAGGATCATGAGACCACCATGAGCCAGACCACCCGTAGGAGCATGAGACCACCATGAGCCAGACCACCCCTAGGATCATGAGACCACCATGAGCCAGACCACCCGTAGGATCATGAGATCACCATGAGCCAGACCACCCCTAGGATCATGAGACCACCATGAGCCAGACCACCCGTAGGATCATGAGATCACCATGAGCCAGACCACCCGTAGGATCATGAGACCACCATGAGCCAGACCACCGTAGGATCATGAGACCACCATAGCGTTTGAGCAAGAAGCAACAGCTAAGACGCAGACATTCGCTGTATCTGAAGTCCACAGCGACGGGTCGAGGAGATGCGGTCATGGAGTGACTCGCGTGTATGCTCTTCCTCAGCATTCTCTTTTTTGTGTTTTCTTTCTTTTAATTCTTCTCATTCCTGTCTGTTTTTCTTCTTCCCCTCACCCCGCCCGATTGCCGTAAATTCTTTCATTTATCAACCAAGAGGTAAGATGTTGATTAAAGCTTAATTTGAGCTGGTGGTCGCAAGTGGGGCCCATCTGCACTCTCCTTTTGGAGGCCGGCACTTATTTTTCTACATCAGACTTTGACACATAACAAGGGAGTGAAAAATACACAAGGGGGAAAAAAGAAGAAGAGAAAGATGAAAAAAACTGACAGAGGGAGAAAGCAGGGACCTACAAGAGTGAGATAAAGAAACCAAGAGTGTCGAGGGGTGGATTAAAGAGCCATGAGGTGGAATCAAGAGTGAGACAAAGGAGCCTAGAGTGTCTGGGGTGGATTAAAGAGCCATGAGGTGGAATCAAGAGTGAGATAAAGGAGCCGGTAGTGTCTGGGGGTGGATTAAAGAGCCACGAGGTGGAATCAAGAGTGAGATAAAGGAGCCAAGAGTGTCTGGGGTGGATTAAAGAGCCATGAGGTGGAATCAAGAGTGAGATAAAGGAGCCAAGAGTGTCTGGGGTGGATTAAAGAGCCATGAGGTGGAATCAAGAGTGAGATAAAGGAGCCAAGAGTGTCTGGGGTGGATTAAAGAGCCATGAGGTGGAATCAAGAGTGAGATAAATGAGCCGAGAGTGCCCGGGGGTGGATTAAAGAGCCATGAGGTGGAATCAAGAGTGAGACAAAGGAGCCAAGAGTGTCTGGGGTGGATTAAAGAGCCATGAGGTGGAATCAAGAGTGAGATAAAGGAGTCGAGAGTGTCTGGGGGTGGATTAAAGGGCCATGAGGTGGAATCAAGAGTACGATAAAGGAGTCGGAAGTGTCTTGAGATGGATTAAAGAGTCATGAGGTGGAATCAAGAGTGAGATAAAGGAGCCAGGAGTGTTGGTGCTAGATTAAAGAGCCATGAGGTGGAATCAAAAGTGAGATAAATGAGCCGAGAGTGTCTGGGGGTGGATTAAAGAGCCATAAAGTGGAACCAAGAGTGAGATAAAGGAGCCGGGAGTGGCTGGTGGTGGATTAAAAAACCACAAGGTGGAATCAAGAGTGAGTTAAAGGAGCCAGGAGTGTCCGGTGCTGGATTAACCCCTTCCATGCTCATGACAAGGTCAGCTCGTCATGCAGTTCACTGGAGCTGTGCTAATGACGAGCTGACCTTGTCATGAACAATGGGATTTACATAAGTCCAGCACCCAGCGGGAATTGCCTTAACATTGAAGGTGTTAAAGAGTCACGAGGTGGAATCAAGAGTGAGATAACGGAGCTGAGAGTGTCTGGGGGTGGATTAAAGAGCCACAGGGTGGAATCAAGAGTGAAATAAAGGAGCCGAGAGTGTCTGTGGGTGTATTAAAGATCCATGAGGTGGAATCAAGAGTGAGATAACGGAGCCAGGAGTGTCTGGGGGTGGATTAAAGAGCCACAAGGTGGAATCAAGAGTAAGATAAAGGAGCCGGGAGTGGCTGGGGGTGGATTAAAGAGCCACGAGGTGGAATCAAGTGTGAGATAACGGAGCTGAGAGTGTCTGGCTGTGGATTAAAGAGCCACGAGGTGGAATCAAGAGTGGGATAAAGGAGTCGGGAGTGGCTGGGGGTGGATTAAAGAGCCACGAGGTGGAATCAGGAAGTGAGATAAAGGAGCCAGGAGTGGCTGGGGGTGGATTAAAGATCCCCGAGTTGGAATCAAAAGAGAGATAAAGGAGCCGGGAGTGGCTGGTGGTCGATTAAAGAGCCACGAGGTTGAATCAAGAGTGGGATAAAGAAGCCGCAAGTGTCTGTGGGTGGATTAAAGAGCCATGAGGTGGAATCAAGAGTGAGATAAAGGAGCTGAGAGTGGCTGGGGATGGATTAAAGACCCATGAGATGTGACTAGGGGTGGATTAAAGAGCCAAGAGGTGGAACCAAGAGTGAGATAAAAGAGCCAGGAGTGGCTGGTGGTGGATTAAAGAGCCACAAGGTGGAATCAAGAGTGAGATAAAGGAGCAGAGAGTGACTGTTGGTGGATTAAAGAGCCATGAATCAAGAGTGAGATAAAGGAGCCAATAGTGTCTGTGGGTGGATTAAAGAACCCGAGGTAGAATCAAGAGTGGGATAAAGGAGCCACGAGTGTCTGTGGGTGGATTAAAGAACCACGTGGTGGAATCAAGAGTGAGATAAAGGAGCTGAGAGTGGCTGGGATGGATTAAAGAGCCATGAGGTGTGACTAGGGGTGGATTAAAGAGCCAGGAGGTGGAATCAAGAGTGAGATAAAGGAGCTGAGAGTGGCTGGGATGGATTAAAGAGCCATGAGGTGGAATCAAGAGTGAAATAAAGGAGCAGAGAGTGACTGGTGGTGGATTAAAGAGCCATGAATCAAGAGTGAGATAAAGGACAGACCCTTGAACCTGCTCCAGGCAGGTCACACCCCATGCCACACAGTTCTACCTGTCTGTGCCCGTGTCCCTGCTCCCTTATATCGCTGCTGCCGCGAGTTCTCGACCCTCCTCCACCTGCAGGCTCCCGCCTGCGCTTCATCCCTGGTGGCCCAGTGGTGAGCCGTAAGTGTCTGTGTGCTCGATCTGTTCCTTTTTGCCTATTATTTGTTTGTTGTTGTATTACATTTTGCGGTATCTGTTACCTACTGTTGTATTACCTTTTAGTATTCTGCTGCTGTATTATTCTGTGCCCACTGTTGTATTACTTTTCTTTGTATTCTGTGCTTCGGTCCGTTTTTCGCTCTGTAGCCCTCCAGCGTTCCAGACTTCCTCTCCCCTTCCCGCCGCTGCAGCCCCACCCCCTACTCGCCCATTCATCTTGCTCCCGCATCCCAGCTGCTCCTCACTCCCACCTCCCCTTCTTATGGCGGCCGCGCTGAAGGCGCGCTGAATGCAAGCCCGTCTGCGCTTGTCCGCGCCTGGACCGTGCCCAGCACCAGATCCCCTGGCTCCCGCGATCGCTACGACGCCTGCCGCCACTATGGCACCAGCACCCTCCATGCACTCAATGCCGGCCGTTCAGACACCTGCTTCCTGGCCACCCCGAAGCACACCCAAGGACCCTTCTCCTGCCGAAGCTGCAGCTTCACCAACCTCCAAGCCTCCACCTCGCCCACCAGGGTAGGAATCAACCACCTCAAATGCATACTACTCAACACCCGCTCCACCCGCAAGCACGCCATCGAACTCTGGGACCTACTCCACTCATCCTCCCTGGAAGTCGCCTTCCTGATGGAGACCTAGATGAACCCCTCCTCGGCACCTAACATCACCATAGCCATCCCAGACGGCTACAAGATCACCCGCAGGGACGTACCAATGGAGCAGGAGGAGGAATCACCATCATCCACAGAAACACCCTCAGAATCTCGACCAGCACCAACGACACTCTCAGCGCCGCTGAACACCTGCACTTCCAGATCCACATCGACCCCGACACCTCCCTCAGAGGAACCCTTATCTACAGACCCCCCGGACCCTGGCCACAGTGCAGCGACTCCATCCCTGACTTTGTCAGCATGCACGCCCTTGCATCCACGGACTACATCCTCCTCGGAGCTCTGAACTTCCACCTCGAGAACACCAACGACAGCAACCCTACCACCCTGCTCAACAACCTCGCCAACCTCAGACTCAAACAGCTTGTCATGACTCCCACCCACTCTGCCGGACACACGCTCGACCACATCTTCTCCGCCAGCAACCACGTCACCTTCAGCCACACCACCGAACTCAACTGGACTGACCACCGATGCATCCACTTCATCTTCGAGAAACCCACCATGCACCACCACACAAAACGGACCCCCCGCCGCAGCAAAGTCACCGAAGACCAGCTAATCGCCACCCTTGCCCAAAACCCACCAACTGACACCGCCCACACTGACAATGCTGCCCGCAACCCCAGGCAAAGGATTGACAACTGTGCCAACACTCTCGCCTCGATCAAGTAACCCTCAAACAGACACACCGACAGAAAAGCCATCTGGTTCAGACCTGCCGAAGGCTCGAGATGAAGTGGTAGCACGAACAGACACCAGACAGCAATGCAGCCCACAAGAGCACCATCCGCATAAACCATGAACTCATCCGAACCGCCAAAAGGAATTTCTTCAAGGAACGCATTGACAACAATGCACACAACAACAAAGAGCTCTTCAACATCGTGAAGGAACTCTCCAACCCCAGCTCCAACTCCAACGACATCCTGCCATCGCAAGACCTCTGCGACTCCCTAGCCACCTTCTTTCACTGCAAGATCGCAGACATCCATGACAGCTTCAACAACCAGGCCCCCCGACAGCCACCGACACCTAGCCACACCAACGCCCTGCTCCACTGGACTCATGTCAACGACGACGACACCATCAAAATCATGAACACAATCAACTCCGGAGCTTCTTTTCTCATTGGATTTAGTCGTTTTTGAACGCCAGAGGTCAGCAGTGAGCCGAGTGAGTCAGTTGTGCGAGTAGTCCCTCGAGGGAGCCCGCCGGAGCCGATTTCAGTGGATTTCCTTGGACTTCTTCGCGCCGGGGAGCCGGGAGGCAACAGGGGGGGACCACGAACACCAAAAACTGCTCTGAGCCGCTCCCGAATCTCTCTCTACGCGGTTTCTCTTGCGGCCGCGGTAAAAGCGGGAACGACCCGGCGGAGGTGGGACCTTCGGCAGAGCCCTCGGCAGAGCAGGGGGAGCACGGAGCAGCTAACAACCGGCACACTTGGGCAGGGCACATTCCGGGAATATCCCGGTAAAAGAGGGAGGTGCATTCTCGTGCATTCTGGTGGGGGCCACCAGGCACCAGGCAGAGAGAACAGTAGCAACCTGGGCTACACCAGAGGCAGGAGCCGCTGGACCCACTAAGGCCATTCAGGAGCCCAGAGCCCAGAGTCCGGAGTTCATCAGAAGGATCACCCGGCAGAGGAGCTTACCCTGACCTGGGGGGAGCAGCAAGACAGCAGATAACGGACAGTAAACCCCTGACCAGCAGAGAAGTGAGCAGAGGCCAGAGTTGCTGTCGCTAGGTGGCGCTGTTGTTGCCGCTGCACGGAATTCGAACCAGAGGGAGAGAACCAGTGAGCCGGAGGGAGCAGGCGGGTGCACGGAGCTCTCCCCCACCTGTTACACTTTCTTGGGAGATTGGCCGTAACGGGCTTGACCACGCCGGGCCCCTGCAGGCGATCTGAGCAGGTGATCCGAGACGCGGAGAGGGTGACCCGCGTCCTGCGAGGCACCGCCCGCCCTGCATCAGCTTCAGCTTTAGCAGCAGTCCAGCAGGCACAGGAGCCAGGAAATCGAGAGCGACGCTTCAGCTTCAGCTTTAGCAGCGGTCCAGCAGGCACAGGAGCCAGGAAACCGAGAGCGACGCAGAGAGGGCATAAGGCGCAGGCATAGGCACAACAACGGACTGGTAAGCTCTGGAAGCCGGGGTGCCAGGGGTTCACCACGCAGGGTGGCGCTGAGTTCTGCCGACCTGAGCTGAGCTGATCTGAGACACCGCTGTGTTACCGCTGTGCTACCATTACCGCAAGGCCCTGCTGCACAAGCCTGGGAGCGGCAGCGGGGAGCTTGGGCCTCACGCCATATGCCAACAGTATTGTGCCCCTGCTTCACTCTGTGCCCTCCCCCCCTCCCGCTCCTGACACGGGCACTGCACTACCATCGCCCCGAATCAAATTGGCAAGGACGGGACAGGCTCGAACTACATGAGCAGAATCGACGGCCCTCAACAACCAAAAGAAGCAGCAGCCAGCCCAACTCCAAGCTCATCTGCCGTCAGAGCAGACTCTCCATCACGGGCAAGCCTATAGCAACGGAAAAGCAACGGCAAAAGCCTCAGAGCACCTGCCCACTAGCGTCTACCAGCGTGAAGGTAAACTCCAGCAGGCCACTCCGCATATGGGGGCCAAAAAGAAGGGCCGACAGCCTATCTCTCCGGAAAAAAGCCCCACGACTCAATCACCAGCCAATAAGCCAGCAACAAGGATGTTGAGGAGCAAATCATTAACCGACAGTCTAAACGCAAAGCCGCAAGACTTCGATCAAAGAGGCTCGATCAGAAACTTCTTTAAGAAACACGATCCACTGAATAGCAATCACGGCCCAACCCAAGATATCAACCCAGGCAATCCACGCCTGGACCAAGATAGTAGTACCATCGATCACAGCAGACAATCACCCAATTCCACTTGCTACTCCAAGGTTATGACATCCCCCTGTGAAGAACCCGGAATTGACCAGGAAAAGGTCAGTGAAGCCCAGGCACAATCCCCCCCAAGCAATCAGCAGGACAATTCGGGACTCCCCTCCTGTCCTCAGACGAGACGCGGGACAGCACAATTAGCAAGATCAATAAGAATAACGATACAGCTCCCCCCAAAAGCGGCTCCACCATAATGACAACAGTACAAATTCACCACCCCAAAGCCCTTGGCCTAACTTTTCAGACCCCAGGCACAAGCAACTCCCAACAATTTAACGGACCCTCAATCGGAACCTCAGGGCTGCCAGCTACGGGGGAGATCACAGGATCCTTCCTCTACAACCTGGAACAAAAGATCGAAAGAACCCTCGACCTAACTCCAATCTCACTCTGGCCATCTGAATCCCCAGGGGCCTACAGAACGAAAATTGACCACCTTGCCTGTAACAGCAGGACAGATATGACCACAGAGAACCCATCTCAGTTGGAAACAAGCATTGCCACCAACAAAGCTCTTGTTTGGCAGGCAACCAAGATGGAACTACAAATAGACCCCTTACAGGCAAAAGCCGGGCGCCTAGAAGACATAAGCTCCAAGGTGGAGTCTATGGATAACAGGATCTCCCAGCATGAGTTTTCTAACTGGGGTTTAGCTCCTGCGGATGCTCAAACCTTATCGAGAAGTGGGCCTCCCTGCCTGAGGTATTAACCAATATAGTGGAAATAGCAAAAGGGAGAACGGTGACATTGACGACGAATAATAAAGAACACCAGGCGAAGCTAAACGGTCATACCACAAAGGATATACAGTCACCTTGGAATCCATCGGGGAAGAAGGACATAGCCGAAAAAGGCAAAAGCGCATCGCATACGACCACCAAGACAAACAGCAGCCCTTTAGCATCCACAACCTCACAAAGCAAAATCCATAGGAACAGCGAAGACACCGGGATAGTACCCCAGGAAGATTCATCAGGTACAATGGTCACACAGGACATCCCTCTCTCAAGGAGAGCTAAAAAGAAGCTAAAAAAGCAACAGAAAAAAACTAAGCTAAAGGCTAGACAACCCCAGCTATTGAAGCTCAAGCAACTGCCCCAAAAAGGGGACACAAAAGCGATCCAACTATACCCCATATTTACAGAAAAACATTGGGGCAAGAGAATGCCCCCACCCCCCTCCCCAAAGGGAGCACAATACAAACAATCGTCTTTAGCAAGCACCCCGAGTGCGAAGGGTGAAAAGCCACCAGTCACGCAAATCACCGCCTTGGCTCACCAGCCAATTGCTGGAATAAGGCTTTCATCTCCAGGACGGCTCACACACCTAACCCCGGAGATACCTTTGCTACAAGGGGCTACTCCTCACCTCTTGCAACCAAGCACTCAGCCCCTGCAAGCCACAAGGTCGAACAACGGCCAGAACAAGAGGGCGCCAGGAGGTTCTCCCTCAATTCTCCAAGAAAGCCCCAGGACAGTCACTAACCCTGTAGAAACAGAGACAAAAAAGGGAATCAGGGCTCAAACTGCGGGCGCAACAGTAGCTGTTTACGAGGTGATCCTGACTCTGAGATTCCCCAGTATGGGAACCCATGACATCCTGAACCGGCGCAACCTCCTACGCCTCTTCAAACATCTGGACACCCTAGATAAGACACAAACTGGGGACTTAGAATGGGTGAAGTTCCAGAGCCTGAAAGGGGACACACATGGCTACTCCACCATGGTGGGGCTGAAGAACAAATCAATCAATCAGGAGTTTGTTAAAGCGCGACTACTCACCTGTAAGGGTCTCAAGGCGCTAGGGGTGGGGGGGGTTGGGGGGGTGCAGGTTCCATTCCATCAAGGAGGGGGTCTGTCGAAGAGCCAGGTTTTGAGGTTTCTTGCGAAGATGGGGAGCGATGTTGTCTGTCTGAGGTGGAGCGGAAGGGCGTTCCATGCTTTGGCCGCGAGGAAGGAGAAGGAGCGGCCTCCCGATCTGGTCTTTCTGGTGCGGGGGACCACAGCGTAGGAAAGCTGGGCTGATCGTAGGGTCCTTTGGGGTGTGTGGAATTTGAGTCGACTGTTCAGGTATGCTGGTCCGGTGCCGTGGAGGGCCTTGTGTGCGTGGGTGAGCATCTTAAAGGTGATTCTCGCCTCGACGGGGAGCCAGTGGAGTGTGCGCAGGTGCTGGGAGATGTGGCAGTGTTTTGGCAGGTTGAGGACCAGTCTTGCGGCGGCGTTCTGGATGTTCTGTAGCTTGCGGATGAGGTTTTTGTTTATTCCGGCGTAGAGTGCGTTGCCGTAGTCGAGTCTGCTGGTGACCAGGGCGTGAGTGACTGTCTTTCGGTGTTCGAGGGGGATCCATTTGAAGGTCTTACGAAGGAGGCGGAGGGTGTGGAAGCAGGAAGATGAGACAGAGTTGATCTGGCGGTCCATTTTGAGCTCGGAGTCCAGGATGATTCCCAGGTTGCGTGCGTGGTCTGTGGGGGTTGGCGGGTTTCCGAGGGCGGTGGGCCACCAGGTGTGACTCCAGGCGTCGGGGTTTGGGCCCATGATTAGTACTTCTGTTTTGTTGGTGTTTAGTTGTAGGCAGCTGTTTTTCATCCATTTGGCGACGGCTTCCATGCCTTCTCGAAAGTTGCGTCTGGCGGTGTTGGGCTCGTTGGATAGGGAGAGGATGAGCTGGGTGTCGTCTGCATATGACACGATGTTGAGTCCGTAGGTTCTGACGATGGGGGCAAGTGGAGCCATGTAGACGTTGAAGAGCGTCGGGCTGAGGGAGGAGCCCTGGGGGACTCCGCAGGTGATAGGTGTGGGGTCCGAGAGGAAAGAGACAGAACAAAGAGACACAACAAGCCATCGAAAAAAATTCCATCTTACTTGCGGAATGGGCCATTGAAATTCAGATGGTGGCGCCCCCGAAATACCCACTTGTCTTGGCTCCAGAAAGCGGAAGAAAGGCCACTCGATCGGTCCTACACGGAACAACCAGCCTGGGACCTACAAATGGAAGCCAGCAGGGCCAAAGGGCTCCAACAGGAATCAGAATTCTATGCCAAAACAACCAACGATTCATACGAACAATCTCCTCCATCGATGAGCAAAAGGGTTTCGCAAGTAGGAGGTTACAGCATTCCGAACTGCTATAAAAGACAGCCCGCCAGAGGAGAACCCAGGCCCGCATCCACTGTAAAGCCATCACTAACAGTAATCTCCTGGAACATAGCAGGGATTAGCAAAATCTGTAAAAATGAAAATCTAAAGTGGTTTCTGGAAAGCGGAGACATAATTTGTCTGCAATAAATTTGGGCCTTGACCTCCACTCCTCTGGCCGGGTATTACGAACTTCAAGTACCAGCAACAAAAAGAAACATCTTCGGTTGACCAGCAGGCGGTCTATCAGTCTTTATAAAACATGAGTGTCCCGTCGCCGCCACCACCATCAACGTGAACTCCCTCGGGCTACAAGCTATACAGATAAGAGGTTTGAGCAACACCAGTCATCCATTCAACCTGCTGGTACTAAATTGCTATATCAATCCCGCACAGACCCTAATGAAAGACCAGCTGGAGGCACTGGCACAAAAACTAGAAGATCTACTAAATAAATATAAAGCACATCAGGTCATTCTAGCTGGGGACTTTAATCTAAAAGACTTAGATAAATCGAAAACTCTTCCTCGGGGATCGGGTAGACCTGCAAGACCTCTTCTTCAGCTATAAACTGACTTCAACCCACGCACTGAAAAGCGCCCACACGCCTGCTTGGCAGCCCTGGCCCACTTTCCGGAACGTGTCAAGAATCGATTATATTATGATAACTGGAGAGTTGGCAGACAGAATGACTGACTTTGAAATCGAAAACCGGCAAGAAAGTGATCATAGGCCACTAAGAGCAACATTCCAGCTGGACAAACCTACTGCCGCCTTCTATAAATCCATTGGGGAGTCAAGTGGTGAGGAGATACATAGCGTTACGCGGAGGATCAAGTGGTCAAACAAGACAGAAGAGAAACTCCAAACTTGGCTGGGCCAGGCACAGGAAGAAAGTCTGCACAGAGAGGAACCACCCATAACAGCATGGGAGCAAATCATTGAGGATCTACAAAGTAAACTCGGGAACCCCAATTCACAAAATATAATGACAAATGCGCAACCTAGCACTGGAAACTCCTGCCCTCAGGATATACGAGAACAAAAAAAACTTCTACGCAAGGCGCTCGTAGCAAAGAAAAGAGGGGGTAGTCAAACAGAGGGGGCATTGACACCTGCACTGAGGGCCTCCTTGAGGAAGAAGCTATGGGAATACAAAAAAGCCACCATGGAAAGCAAATGGCTTAAAGGTTTCTCCCTCCTCAAACAAAAGAACTCAGCACAACTTTGGTGATTCATCAACCAGCTGAGCAATCGAGGACCAACGAGAGAAAACGGGGTACCCGAAAAAGATTGGATCCAACACGTGAAACAGTTATATGCAATAGATCCCACGAATGAAGATCCATCAACAGACAAGGCAGAGCCAGCTGAGGAAGTCCTCCAGATCAGTACAAATCCAGAAGCTACATTCCCGAGCCCAGGAAGGAACGCGAGGGGTAACAGCTCCCAGGCCGCTGCTAAGGACATTACACCAACCTGGATAAAAACCCAACAGGTTATTAAAACTATTAAGCGCATGAGGAACGACGGCGCCCCAGGGCCCAACGGCATCCCAGCACCGGTCTTCAAAAAGGCACCTGACTTCTGGGCGACTCTTTTAACTCTGCTCTTTAACCATACTTTCTTGTCTGCCACAACCCCTGACTCCTGGAGGGGCTCTATATTGGTTCCAATTTTTAAAAAAGGAGACCGTCTAGAACCATCGAACTATAGGCTCATTGCCCTGCTTGACTTGGAGGCCAAGGCATACGAACGCCTAATACTTAATGATTTAGAAAAATGGGCTGAAAAAGAAAACATAATTCCTATGTACCAGACTGGTTTTAGGTCCCAGGCGTCTACAATGGACAATGTCCTGGTGCTAGCACATCTCTCAACCCAGGCAACCTCGAAGAACCACCCACCACTATTCTGCTGCTTTGTGGACTATAGCACCGCCTTCGACAAAGTGGACAGAAAACACCTATGGTGGAAACTGGATAAGTGGGGGATACCACTGAATCTTCTAAAGGCAATTAAGTCACTATATGAGGCCACCTGGGTGCGGGTTAAAACAAGCGCTCGGACGGTTTCTCCCAAGATAGGCACAGAAAATGGGCTAAAACAAGGGTGTGTGCTGGCCCCCATTCTTTTTAATTTATACACAGCAGACCTGGGGGAGGCCCTAAAAGGAGCCAGCCTAGTAGCCCCCAGACTAGGAGGTGTGAAGATACCAGTCCTACAGTATGCCGATGACACGGCTATAATGGACCACACGAAGATCGGCCTACAAAGAACACTAACTGCTTTAAATAGATTCAACATCGCCAACAGCTTGGCTGTCAAGCAAGGGAAAACAAAGGTCATTATCATTGGGTCCTATCAGCGGAAAAGGCAAGCACAGTGGCAGCTGGGAAATACTCAAATAAACTTGGTGGCCTCTTACAACTACCTGGGGGTTTAGTTCTCGGAACGGGCCAAGGCCAATATACATCTAAATCATCAGGCCTCCAAAGCCAATAAGGTATCACACTTGCTAAAACAACTAAGTCAGAACCTGATCAGTCCATCTGCCAGCCCAATTCTGAATGCTCTACGAGCAAAGCTTCTCCATGAGATCTCCTATGGTCACCTGGCCTTTCCTGGGAAGTTGGATGTCCTTCTCAAGTCAGCCAATAACGAAAACATCTTAACACCTGGGAATTCAATGCCCGAAAGCAGCAAACGATAGCTGAAGTAACATTGCTACGTCGTAGCATTGACATTGCCCTCCCATAAAAGAAACGTCCGTCGTCAAGACTAACACCAAGGCACACATGGTTGGACAAAGGCCATCTACATGGGACTTAGATAGGGGTGCCGCACCCCCTTTCTTTACTCTGCTTTCTTTTTTAACTCGCTTTTTCTTTTTTAATTGGCACACCAGTGCATCTTTTATCAAGCGAAGAAGCTTACATACACAGTTTTTTGTATTCTCTTCTTTTACTGTAAAGATTTTAATTAATTGTACAGTTAATAAAATTTTTTTTTTTTAAAAACTCCGGCTCACCATCAGACCCTTGCCCGCACCACATCTTCAACAAAGCAAGCTCCACCATCACACCCCATCTCCGCAGGATCATCAACAACACCTTCCAGACTGCCACCTTCCCAGACAGCTGGAAGCATGCCGAGATCAACGCCCTACTCAAGAAACCCAAGGCGGACCCCAAGGACCTCAAAAACTTCCGGCACATTTCCTGGCGAAAGTCATTGAGAAGATTGTCAACAGGCAACTGACCCTCTTCCTCGAGGAAAATAACATCCTGGACCCATCCCAATCCAGATTCCGCAGCAACCACAGCACCGAAACTGCCCTCATCACTGCCACCGATGACATCAGGACACTGCTGGACAACAGAGAAACCGCAGCCCTCATCCTCCTGGACCTTTCGGCTGCCTTAACACCGTCTGCCATCACACCCTACGCACACGCCTACACAACGCAGGGATCCATGACAAAGCCCAGGACTGGACCACCTCCTTCCTCACCGGCAGAAACCAAAGTGTCCGCCTCCCTCCGTTCCAATCTAAAGCCACCAAGATCATCTGCAGCGTACCCCAAGGATAATCCCTCAACCCAACACTCTTCAATGTCTACATGGCACAGTTCGCCCACATGGCCCTATCGCACGGCCTCAACATCATCTCATATGCCAAAAGACACCCAGCTGATCCTCTCTCTCATCAAGGCCCCCACCGTCGCCAAAACCGACCTCCATGAAGGAATGAAGGCCGTCGCCGAATGGATGAAGAACAGGCACCTGAAACTGAACTCGGACAAGACGGAGGTCCTCATCCTCGGCTGCACCCCGTCTGCCTGGGACGACTACTGAAGGCCAGCCACACTGGGAGCTGCACCGACTCCCACCGACCACACACGCAATCTGGGGTCCATCCTGGACTCATCGCTGTCAATGACCCAGCCTACAAAGGGTGAGTCACTCAGACCTTGCTGGTCTGCTCCGAAGCCAATCTTTTCATTCTGCGTGAGTTGATGTTGCCAAGGCTTGTTGGGTCCAATCTGAATACCTACACCGCAGCACTCTACATCCAATGTGGGACAGCTCGAATCCAGCTCCTGGTTGTCCTCAACGCCTCCTGATCCTCGTGGCTGAAGAGTCAAGTTTCACCTCCTGAACCTGAAATTACCCGACATCGGCTGACTTCTTCTTGTTGCCTCCTGGTCACTGGCAAGTGACCCAGACTCTGTCCCCTCTGCTTTCAGGTTCTCCCGATCTGCGATCCACCCTTGAATGCATCTGGACACTTTTAATCTGGTCGCCTGCAGCACTTCTTTGCTGCTCTCCATAGGAAATGACGACGAAACCAGACACGAAAAGACATCTAGGCACCCGGCTTCCCTGGGTGAGGTAAAACAAGTACTTTGGTGCTCCCATGGGCCTTGACTCTCGAACTGTCCAGTACTAAAGGGGTTTGTTCCTAGTCCACGCCTAAGTGTCCTTAATCTTTAAAATTCGAACCACAACTTTCTCCATAGAAGTCAATGGTGATTCGCAGCTGTGTTTAGACACTGCACGCGTCCCCCGTGGGTCTCCTGCGTCCCTACCTTGGGTGGTTCCTGGTTGCCCAGTAGTTCTACAGGCCCTAGGCCTTGTTTCTATGTCACTTGTGGTTCTTATACCACTTTCTTAGTATATGGTTTGTGAGGCCCCTAGGGCAAAAAGTACACCGTGCTAATTTACTGTGTGCTAATTAAGTTACTGTATTGTACTTTTGCTTCTAGCCTAATAAAGAGACGAGAGGGATGTGTTTAGAATAAATGCATATATATTTTATATATATACCTGGTGTGGTTCTCCTTTCATTTGGTCATTCATGAGATTATGGACTGGTAAAACCAGCTGCTTTACATTCCTTCAAGACTTAGCCTGAAGGCTGCTCTCCACAGCTACCACTAGGATAGCTTTCTATAAAGGTTGTCTTTAAACCTACCATCAATAAGGGTCGTTTGGACTGGTGCAAAGTGTCCACTAGAATAGTGGACAGCATATGCCAGGCCAACTGCTCACAGACGGAGACAGTGTTCATGGATCCCCACTGTTGTCTTACACTAGCAGATTCCACAACAGTACAGCATGGCAGGAATGAGATAACATTCCCAACCAATACCATAAGTCCTTTGCAGTCCCTTCTACCCCTTCATTGTGTTTAATTTTGTATCTGTTTTGTAGCCTTATTCGTCCATTAGGAGAAAAACATTTTTGGTTGACCTGACTGACTACCTCTCTTTTAAAATGTTGTCAACCAAAAATTTTCCCAAAGGCATTGTGGGAGGGAAATATGGCTTTGATTACTTGGTTCTTCTGTGAATTTCGCCTTTTATTTGGGTGTTAGGATATTGCTACAGTTTTATGAATCAATAATATAGATAAACACACTTTCAAAGGGTATGGAGTAAGGGCTGCGGCTTCTTGGTTTTGACAGGCGTGGTAATGCTTTCCTTTTTCTCTCCACAGGTTTCTTGAGGGATGGTGCCACTGGCAGTCTCCTCCAAAATAAATAGGGACAATGCGAGGTGTACGCTTCTCTATTCTATCACTATTATCTCCCGTCACCATGTCACCCACGATGAAGGATTCTAAACACTCGGTGTATCTTTTCTCTCTGGAAGGAGTGTCATGGTGGACCGGAGGGAGTGCCCAAGGTTATTAAGAACATCACAGATGAGTGCAAAAGGAAAGGGTAGGGAAGGAAATAACAATTTAAAAAAATAGAAGCTTTGGATCTCTCAGTTCCTGTGCCCAACTTAAGGGAGAATTTCATATTATCCTCCCCCTACTTGTATACTGGCACTTTCTAAGACACATGCATGGGCCTCCAGTTTTTCTCCTTTCCCCTTTATGCAGGTACTCCCCTACCCACAATGATGCGCCCCACCTTGCTCAGAGCTCTCCTGAGCTGCTGCGTATCTCTGGCAATGTCTACCATTCGGTGGCGAACTACACTTAGTGTATCTCTTCTGCCTTGCTGCGGTCCTGACGATTCTTCTCCTCCAGTGTGGCGCTGACTCGAGGCTTCTTTTCTGATGTCTCTTTGTTTTGCTGGTCTCGCTCCTCTCTCTCCTCCATGCTGGCGTCTTTCTCTTGTTCTCCCCCCTTCTGTTAGGTGTTGCATTTTAAAATGAAAAGGCTGAAGGGCCAGGAACCATCTTAGTATGCGAGGGTTTCTACCCTTGTTATGAGCCAACCTTTCAAGAGGAGCATGGTATGTATGTAGGGCAATTTCCTGCCCTTCCAAGTAGTATCGAAGTGCATTTATTAGCTAAGGCTGTCCTTCCAAGTAGTGTCGAAGTCCATTTAATAGCTATGGCTGTCCTTCCAAGTAGTATCAAAGTGCATTTAATAGCTAAGGCTGTCCTTCCAAGTAGTATTGAAGTGCATTTAATAGCTAAGGCTTCTTTCTCCACTGTAGCATCGTTATTTCCTTGGGGAAATAGCTTGCAGCCATATATAGGACGGGTTTTTCCTCTCCTCTTTCATCTTTTTGGGACAGTGTCGTACCTAAGCCAACTCCCAAAGCTTCTGTTTTGGGAATAAAAGGTTTTGTAAAATTGTGACTGCGAAGGATGGGTTCTGAGGTGAGAATGTTTTGTAAGGTATAGAAATCTAATAGGACCGCTTAGGAGGGATGATGTAACCTTAATTCTGCTTCTTTATTCTTTTTTTTGACGATTTGTTAGGGCAGAGCTTTCCAAAGTGTGTGTCGCAACACAGTACTGTGTCACCTCCCATGTGTGGGTGTGTCGCGCTACGATGACGTGACGTCATTGGCATATTAGGGCGAAGGCTTGCATTAAGTGACACAGTACAGTACAGCGACGTACACAGAGGAAAGAGACGCTGAGCAGGCGGTCTTGTTCTCTTTCCGACGCAGAGACCACGGAGCTGCCTCCGCTCCCCAGGCGCTTGGTAAGCCAAATCTTCGAAATTTTAAAACTCTGTTTAGGCCGCACAGGGATTGCATTTACATGTGGTGAAGGACTGGGCTATTTAAGGCCCAGCGGTGCCAGGGGACAACACCTAGAACCTTCGTGGGATACCTGTTCTGGCGCACTAAAGACAGAGACACGGGACACTTCCTTGTGCGTCAAAGATCAGGGTTTATTACTGCAGGGAGGCAAAAGTCACAAGAAGTACAACAGAGTGTAGGTTCTGAGAGTCTGCTCCCTTTGCATATGTGAGTCGCTCTCTTTTATACAGGATTTTGTCATTGCACAATATGTAAGCAAAAGGTTACAACTCATTTCCCACAGTAAAGTTCAAAGGATCGCTTTCATGTATTCAGAGCACCGGAACATAATTACATTAACATCACCAGTTCCAACTGTAAAAGCACATCTTCCCACCATTAGGTACATTCACTTGAGTTGTAAATAAACAAAAGAAAGAGACAAGAACAGCTGCGAGGAAGTCAGACAACACAAAAGAGGGAGTGTGAGGATAATATTGGATGCGTAATCGTAGCCTAAAAGGACTTGATCCCAGCACGTGCGAGGCTGAAACAATAGACCGGCACGGCAGGATCACCTCCGAGCGGAGACAACTGCTTTAGCAGTGTCCTCCCCCTACTCATAAAAGACGCATGAAAAGGCATATGCTTCTTCCGTGAAGCTTGGGAACAAAAGGGGTCACGATGCGGACAGTTGCCTGTTCGCTGACTACGTGAGGGCAAGAAACAAAATGGGTGCCGTATCTAAAATGGAACCCGAGCGTCCATTTGAAGAAACCTGTAATTGTAAGGAACTCTTCTGAGTAGTATGGCGAAAACGCGTACACTTACACAACTCGTCATTTACGGTTCATCGATACCCCATTCGTCCATATTCGGCGGTGCCCAAAACGTCGTAACGATTTTTACGGAACCTCAGACGCTCCTTTTGCCCTCATGTAGGCAAGAACTAGTCGAAGTCGGAGTCGATCTCGATATTCATCAGATCATTCAGATGTTGTTGGAACATAACTCTATCCATCAATGTCTCCTTGGAAACAGGTGGCCTTCTTATACACGTTGTAGCACAAAGGCCACATAAGGCAGGACCACACTGTACACAAAGACAACACGTGAACACAAATGTCACGACAACCCCTATAATCATCAGAATCTTCCAACCCCAAGTCGACATTAGACCCCAAAACCATCCTAGAAGCGTCCAATCTCCTTCGTCCTCGTGTATGGACTCCGAGATTTTATGCAACTTTGAGATGGCTTGATAGACAGTTGGAGCGTTATCAGGTATAAAAATGCAGCAGCTCGAATGGATGACCTTACACACACCACCTCTATCTGCTAGTACAACGTCTAGAACCATACGGTTCTGTAACGTCATAAGCCTATCCGCTTGAAGCTCTGCTGTCAGGTTACCAAGGGCACTTGCAGTTATGTTAGCAGTTGACTCTACTACACGAGTTAACTGTCTCAGATTTCTGCTATTGACTATGGGGCCCCAAAACGGTGGAAAACCCTTGAAGAAGTCTCCTGCTTCTTGACCGGAAGTATCCTCTTTACTAATGACACCTCTCACAACTCTGGTTTTGTGATAGTCGGCAGCAACAGTGAAAGTCGGGGGCAAGAGATTTGCAATATAGCAGGTACCTGAGAAGTCATGTGGTAACCACGTATATGCTCGGTCATAACATACAAAATAGGTACCCTTGGCAGTCAGAAAGACAGGGGAAGAGAGCATCGGTAGAACGTATGTATCCACACAAGCACTCTTCCCAAGCTGGGCTCTTGGATTTCGGCCACGACCTTGCAGACAAAAGTGGCCTAGGTGAGGTACAATCCAGATTGGAGATGAGCTTTTAAGCTGCCTATCACCCACTGATATACTATACTCAGCCTCACTAAGGTACTTATAGGTTTGCACCTCCTCTTCTGGGATAAGTGACGTATCGAAGATATCTCTATTTAGATCGGCAATAGCTATCATTAGAGACTTGTGATACGGGCCAGGACCAAAGTTTGCTGAGCGTGGCTCTCGATGGGGGTAGGAATCTAGTGTACTACGGAACATGGTTTGGAATGCCCGAACTGACCCTTGGGGGCTGTACGGAAGGACCAAGTATGGGATACCCCTGTCCATTGTATGTGGCATTAGCCCACACACCCAACAGTTTGTAGTATTTACCACCAACTGATGCTGATGCAAAAGTTGCACAAAGGAATTGTTTCTAAATTCCGCACGTCTGACTTGTTCATGTTGAGGCAGTAGGTGAAAAGAATGTGGAGAAACAGTAGAGACGAAATTTAGATCATGAGAAGGAGAGGTGGGGAAGGCAGAAGGCAGCAATGATAGAAAACCAAAATATACTCCACCCACCAGCAGCATAGAAACAGTTAGGAACAACGTGAAAACCTGTAATAAAAAACACTTTGTTCGAAATGTGCTGTACAATTTAGATCTTTACACCGTCTTTTCCTCTATCTTCGTCAGCTTGGAGAACTCCATCCTCTAACAACCGTCCGCAACGTTCTTGACGCACTTCGTTCTGGGTAGCGATTATCAATTCCCAGGGGTTCCCGGTAATCGACAAAAGAAATTGACCTAATGTCAATAACTGCTAAACAGAAGGACGTGCCCGTGCAGCCCTACGGCCAACCCAGATGGCAGGTTTTAATCAGTTAAATAATCAATTTCATATACGTCTCCTGGCTGTTCTGGAAAAGAAATACATACATAATAAAATGTCCACAATGGTCAAGGCAGAATGTGAGGGGATATTTTGAAATCAGAATGATAACAATTTATTCATCTTTATTGCGTGTACGAAGAAAGAATCGGTTTCTTCCTGGTCGAGTCTGATCTTCAAACAGTGGATTGAATGGCGAAAGAGTGTTCGATTGCCCAGGCAATTGTTCAGTACTTGTATTCCCCAATGTTGAAGGAAGGGAAATTGTTTGAGAGGAATCAACAGGTGTGTCAGATAAAACTGAAGTGTTCCCTATGGTCTGAGCTTCGCTAAATGGGACAAAGCGCTGGGGAACATCAGTTTCAGACGAGGAAAAACCTTTACGTATCCATGTGTCTGCCGGCAGAGGAAGCGGAACCTTCTTGGTGTGGGTGGCATGCACCCAGTGTTTCCGTCCCTCCAGTCGAACCGCCGTCCTCGTTGTTAGTAGCACCTGGAAGGGTCCCACAAATCTCGGCTCAAGATGGCGTTTTCGTCCAAAATTTCTAGTGAGGACCCAGTCCCCTGGTTGGAGCCGATGACCAGGACCCTCTGTTTGTGACGGCAGAGCCTCAAAGACCTGTTGATGAATCAAACTCAATTTAGCAGTCAGATCATATAGATAATCAATTAACATTGGATATCCAAGTCTGTTCAATTCTCTAGGCCTCGGAACCCCCCAAATGTTCGCAGGACGGCCGAACACAATCTCATATGGGCTAAGCCCTACTCGAGAGTGTACAGTAGCCCTGGTCGATAAGAGAGCTAGAGGCAAAGCGTCAGGCCATGATAAACCAGTTGTTGCCTGAATTTTAGCAAGTTTTAGTTTCAGGGTGCCATTGTATCCTTCCACCAAATCCGCTGACTGAGGATGATTAGCACTATGAAATTTCTGGGATATTCCTAAACCACGACACACATTCTTCATCACGCTTCCCACAAACTCACTTCCGTTGTCCGACCATACAATCCGAGGCATGCCGTACCTGGGGAAATACTCTTTGAGCAGAATTTTAGCTGTGGATAGGGCAGTATTATCCTTAAGAGGGTAAGCCTCAATCCATCTGGAGAACGCCCAAACCACAACCAGCACATACTTTAAATTATTGCATCTCTCCATGTGGATGAAGTCTAATTGGATAACTTCGAAAGGACATGTAGGAGGGGCAAAATGACCAGGTGGAGTGTGGGTGCCCTTACCGGGATTATGCATCAAACATACCATGCAATTCTTAACCACTCTCTCTGCACACTTAGTAATCCCATCATTCTTCCATACAGGAGACAACAACTTGAATATGCCCTTCGAGTTAATATGTGCTGTGCCATGGGCCATTGTAACAACAGCAAGCACATATGCATCCGGTAACATCCATCTCTGTTTCTCTGACAAATCAACCCAACATCCATCCTCATCTAATTTTCCCGTGCTTTCTTTCCACTTAGTCTTTTCCATTTCAGTGGCCTAATTCTGTATTTCCTTCACACTCTCCACTGTGTCCTCACACATACTAGTTTCCGCAGGCCATCTCACTGACCTTGTAACATACATTCGGTTTGTCAGATCTTTCGCTGTCTCCTTAGCAGTCTCATCTGCAAACGCATTACCACGACCAACATCATCTGTCACTTTTCGATGCGCACTACATTTAATTATGGCCACCTGTTTAGGCAATGTGAGTGCATCTAAAAGGTCATTCACAAGCTGTCCATGCTGAATCTTTGTGCCATGCGACGTTAAGAATCCTCTTTCTTTCCACAATCGCCCAAAACTATGTGCCACACCAAAAGCATACTGGCTGTCTGTGAACACATTCACCCGCTTTCCTCTGGACAACACACACGCTCTCGTCAAGGCGACCAACTCAGCTGCCTGAGCCGAGTTCTGATTTAATCTCGTAGATTCCACAACCGTTCTCAACGTCACTACAGCATACCCAGTCGTCACATCACCATTCGGTAACTTAAAACAGGAACCATCAACATACAAAGTACCATCGGGATCTACCAACGGAGTATCTTTTAGGTCAATACGACCTTTCGTTTCCTCTTCGGTTCTCAGATAACAGTCATGTGGTGCTACATCACTCAAATCCGTATTGATCGGCAATAATGTTGCTGGGTTCAACACATTACACCGTTTTATCCGTAGCTCATACCCAGACAACCTTGCGCTCGTCAAATGTTGAGTTTTCGTTCGGTTCAAGAGAGTGTCAACTGCATGCGGAACCATCACCGTAAGCATATTATCCATGACCAGACCTGCGGACTGTCGAATGGATGCCGCAGCTGCCGCTGTTGCTCTTAAACAACTCGGCAAAGCTCTAGCTACTGGGTCTAAGGTCGAAGAAAAATATGCGCATGGGCGCTGTTTGTCACCAAATTGTTGCGCCAGAACACTCAACGCACAACCATCCCTCTCGTGAACGTACAGTGTAAACGGCTTACTGTAATCAGGAGTACCTAACACAGGAGCCGAACACAACGCATCACGTAATTCAGAAAAACCTTTTTGACACTCTTCAGTCCATGGCAAAGGAGTCGGAACATCCTTGCACGTGAGAGCTAACAATGGTTTTGCCAATAGTGAAAAATTTGGGATCCATTGTCTGCAGTATGACGTGATACCTAGAAAGGCACGTACATCTCTCTGAGTTTTTGGCACAGTCATTCGGGTAATCGCTGCAATTCTCTCTGGGGTCAACCTTCTCCCTTCTTTTGACAATAAGTGACCTAAGTAGGTTACTTCTTGGCAACAATATTGCAGCTTGGAAGGTGACACCTTGTGATGTAAGTCACATAAATGCCGCAACAATGATACTGTAGCAGTTCTACAAATATCTTCGGTATCAGCGGCGACCAACAGGTCGTCAATGTACTGAATCAAGGCTGCGCCTGCCGGTAATATAAATGAATCAAGTTGACTTTTACGGGCTTGACTGTAGATCGACGGACTCTCGCAATAGCCCTGTGGTGCGCGTTTCAGTCTAAAACTGCGACCACCTAATGAGAATCCGAATAGATCTCTGCTTTCCTCAGCAATCGGGATACTAAAGAAAGCATTCTTTAGGTCGATCACCGTGAACCAGGAGGCAGACACTGGAATCAGGGTCAACAAAGTCGTGATATCAGGGACCACGGGGTATTGTGGAATCACGATTTTATTTACTTCTCTCAAATCGATTATGAAACGGTACACAGGAGGTTTAGATGGATCAGTTCGTTTTAAAATGGGTAACACAGGACTATTACACACATTTCCCCGAGTTTCTTCAACGACATCCTTTTCGATCAGATCGTGTACAATCGTTAATAGCGCCCGTTCTCCCTCAATGGAGATACGATACTGTGGTATACGTGGCAATCGCACATTTGGTTTCAGCTTGATCATATAAGGTGGGATGTCCAAGAGACCCACGTCATTGGGACCTGTGGCCCATAGAGACGCAGGAAGGGAGCTCAATTCCGGTGGGAATTTATCGATCGACAAGTACATAGGAGAGATTACTCTCCAACCTAATGTAAGCTCCACTCCTTCAGGAGAGCAATACAAAGTCGCGTATAACCGTTTCAGCAAATCCAGACCCAAAAGATTCTCACCACAACCAGTAGATAGAATCAATGGAGCCTCCAGTTCACGAGGGCCAATTGCAAGGGGCAAAGGGCTAGATACAGGATTGCTAACAGGGGCGCCAGAGAATCCAACGGAAACATTTGTTAAGCCGGACAAAGGTGCGCCAGGGAGTTTTGAATGCATGATGGAACTTTTCGTCGCACCAGTGTCCAGCAGAAAAGGCTCAACTACGCCAGATGTAGCAACTGCGACGTAAGGCCCACTCTGATCAACCGGAACTGATACTACTCCCTCTCTCTGTCGGTGGCTGTCCTAATAACGGTCGTTTACAACAGTCTCATGTTCAACGTAATAGTCATCCGCGTAATACTGCGCTGATTTATCGGACCTTACATTTCGCTGGTCAAAACAATTATTCGCGTCCGAGGACGTAGTAGGGCGCTCAGTCTGATTTTGAAAGGCACCGCGACCTCTACCTCGAGATGCTTGTTGAGGACCACCACGACCCCCTCGTGCCGACACACCATTAAGGCGGTCACGCAAAGCGGGACAATCATATTTTATATGTCCCTCTCTTCTACAATATGCACACTGGTTATACCCAATCATAGATCTAAGGTCAGAGGAGTCAGGACGTGACTGTATTCTGGAGGATTGTGATTGTGGTCTATATTGCTGTTGCAAATCAGTGTGATTTGAACGCGGAGGATACGCTTGCTGCAACAAAACCTTTGTTTTGAGCTCCTTCGTTTTCTTATCTACACGATCACTTTCTTCTTTTTCCCTATTCTCATAATATTGAGCCGTTGCTAATATCTGTGCAGTGGTTGAAACAGCCCATGCACTTTCTGAATTTTTCAATTTGTTGCATAGTTCAGGCAACAAATTCAACACGAATTTGTCAACAAACAACCGTTGGCCTCCCTCAGTGCCCATATCCTGACCACTATGATCGACAAATGCCTCTTCGAATCTAGTAAAGAAATCAGAGACACTCTCGTCCTTCTTCTGCTTACAAGCTGCTAATTTATCCCAGTTTACCCTCATCGCCGGCATAAGCGTTTTCATGAACGTAATTATTCTCTGGGGCAGATCCGAAATTACCTGCTCAGGCTTAGCCCCACCAACTTGTCGGCCATCAGCCGCTATTATTGCAGCCCAATCCCCGCCTAACTCATTCGCATGATTTTCCTGACAAATTTTCGCCCAAACCGGCTGTGGTACAACATTACCGAACAGCATGTCGATGTCGGCGAGGTTCATAATAGTAGCATCTACCAATTGAGACAACGACTTATAGTAACCCGCCGGATTCTTGCGTGGATCAGGCAAGGACTGTTTGACCTGCAATACTTCTGATCGCTTCCATGGGAGGTGTATCCAAACTCTCTGGAAATATGGAGGAACCACAGGATTAGCATTAGGATCACCTGGCATGTATACTGGCGGAACTTCTCTCATAGGATACTGACCAGGAGCCGCTTTCCAAGTTTCTAAGTCGTCATCATTAAATGACACACGAGAAGGCACTGTGGATCTAAAGGATAACAATCGCTCTAAGGCACGTCGTACATCGCCACCTACAATCATACCGTTCGAAAATTGACTCTGAAGTTCAATCATATCGGGCGGTACGGTATCTAAATTGTCATTATACCATTGTTCCCTCAAAAAGTTACACATTTCTTCGAACACGAATCTCTGTGTAGGCTCATTAAACTGAGAAAACGTCTCGAAAACCATGCGTGGAGGGTAGTTGGCAGGATGTCTTATCCACCTATGTGCCAATGTCACTAACGTCTCTTTCTCCCTTCCACTAGGGATCTGACTCCGTCTTTGGGGATTTTCAGAAGTATCGGATGGAAATAACTGACCAAAAAGCGGTGAATAAAGGGTAGCAACAGTGTTAGGGATACGATTACGAACAGAAGGAGAAAGGAGAACAGGAGCCACAACGTTTGAAGTGAAGGCAGACACAGCAGAAGCAGGCAAGATAGTCGGGGTGGCAGGGACAAGAGGCTGAGAAGGTACAGGCAAAGGAGCAGTAGGAATAGAGACAGGTGGTGGGACAAACGTAGGACCAACAACTGGCTGACCCGCAGCCGCCGGAACAACAGGAGGGACAACAGGAGGAACAACAGGCGGAACTACAGGAGGAACTACAGGGGCCGTAGCACCCTGTGCATAAGGGGGCGGCGATTTCATCAAATATGCTAACAAGGGATCCTCCTTTGAATCCTCTTCTTTCTTATCCTGACTAGTTGGTAAAACCGGATAACATTTGTCTATCCTCATATGATGTAATCTAGTAGAAACTTCTATTTCTTTTTCTTCTTTATCTCGCTGACATTGTTGTACAACTTGCATTATCGGGACCATACCGTCTCTTCGATTCTTTTTAGACTGTTTGATTTCTTTCTGCTTGGCCTCTTTACGCCACAACCGAAAGGAATCAAACATAGCCGGCCTAGCTTTCTTTTTAAACAATTTAGCTTCAAGATTATCTAAAATCGCAAGTTCAAAACTTTCGTGCGGTGGTCAACTAAGGACACCATCTTTTTTCGTGTAACGGACCCAATATTTATTATATATAATAGGGCCCACACCATGTCGACTATAGAGCTCATATATCGGAGTTCCAACTGGAGGTATCGGACACGAGTCCTCCAACCGGGAATCCTTGTTGCAACATTTAAAGAAACCGAGAAAACCACTATGGCTAGGCATCATGTACACTAACCTAGTATCAAACTTCAAGGGTTACCGAAGCACTAATTCTTCGTGAAAAACAAAACCCTCGGTTTTTGGCAATTGCAATTGTCAAATAACAACTAAGAACCAACAACTAAGAACCACAAATGCACTGGAATTATGCAAACAACAAAGCTTCAACAAGCTGTAACAACAACTAAGGACTGGGAGCGACCCACAAATACTTAACTGAGGGCTTCAATGGCGTCACCAGGAAGGCCCGTCTATCGTCTCGCTGTACGAAAGGTCTACGGCAGTGTCGAAAACAGGTCGACAGTCAGGGCATCGGTCCGTCGCAGCCGTCAGGAGCACCTTTTCCTCGGAGATTTCACACGAAGTTCCTCACAATCGTCAGGCTTTGGACCGGTACCGCCGATGTCGCCCCACGTTGGGCGCCAACTGAAGGACTGGGCTATTTAAGGCCCAGCGGTGCCAGGGGACAACACCTAGAACCTTCGTGGGATACCTGTTCTGGCGCACTAAAGACAGAGACACGGGACACTTCCTTGTGCGTCAAAGATCAGGGTTTATTACTGCAGGGAGGCAAAAGTCACAAGAAGTACAACAGAGTGTAGGTTCTGAGAGTCTGCTCCCTTTGCATATGTGAGTCGCTCTCTTTTATACAGGATTTTGTCATTGCACAATATGTAAGCAAAAGGTTACAACTCATTTCCCACAGTAAAGTTCAAAGGATCGCTTTCATGTATTCAGAGCACCGGAACATAATTACATTAACATCACCAGTTCCAACTGTAAAAGCACATCTTCCCACCATTAGGTACATTCCACTTGAGTTGTAAATAAACAAAAGAAAGAGACAAGAACAGCTGCGAGGAAGTCAGACAACGCAAAAGAGGGAGTGTGAGGATAATATTGGATGCGTAATCGTAGCCTAAAAGGACTTGATCCCAGCACGTGCGAGGCTGAAACAATAGACCGGCACGGCACGATCACCTCCGAGCGGAGACAACTGCTTTAGTAGTGTCCTCCCCCTACTCATAAAAGACGCATGAAAAGGCATATGCTTCTTCCGTGAAGCTTGGGAACAGAAGGGGTCACGATGCGGACAGTTGCCTGTTCGCTGACTACGTGAGGGCAAGAAACAAAATGGGTGCCGTATCTAAAATGGAACCCGAGCGTCCATTTGAAGAAACCTGTAATTGTAAGGAACTCTTCTGAGTAGTATGGCGAAAACGCGTACACTTACACAACTCGTCATTTACGGTTCATTGATACCCCATTCGTCCATATTCGGCGGTGCCCAAAACGTCGTAACGATTTTTACGGAACCTCAGTGGGTCGGATTTCAATAAACCCTGTAATTACCAGTTGGTTTAAAGACCACACTACCCCTCCCCTAGCCCCAACCCCCTCCAGTATAGATTTCAGCAGGTCAAAGCTGCTTGGCTCCTGGGTATCAGATTTGAACGGGTGTGATAAATACCATCTATCCATCAGGTAGGGTTGCTTCCCGACAAGTATTTTACCATTCTGGCTAGTATAGAAAAAAACCTCGAGATAAGCACATCAGGTCCCTTGTCTGCCTGAAAAAGTCCAAAAGGAAGTGGTAGGCTGCTAGGAAATAGGGCATGCAATCATGGCAAGGTCGGTGAGTGAAAATACAAACGTGTGATCCTGGGCTTATTTTTACCTCTGCTGCGTGTGCCAAAGATGAGCAGAAGTACTGTTTCCTACATCTGTGCCTTGCGAGGAGTAGGAGCAGGGGGGCTTTTGTCCTCTATCTTATGTGAGCAGATACGATGCAGAGTGCTGGGCGAGGGAAGGTAAGTGTGCTCTTATAGCGTACTTGAGGGGTTGAGCGAAAGTGCCTTTGTGCTTTGTGTGTCTAATAGAGAAAGAGCTGTACGTCATCTCTGAGTGTCTAAACCTGTGTTCTGTGCAAGAATAGAAAAAGGATGTACCGTGTGCTTGCGCGTGCTATGTCTGTGCAGAAGTGGTTTGTTTGGGGTACATGCTATGCTTTCGTGTGTGAGTGTGCGGTTGTTTGAGCAGTGTGTATGTCTGAGTGTAGGGGTACTGGGTTCAGGGTCAGCAGGTCCCTTGTCTGCTTGAAAAAGTCCGATAGGAAGTGGTAGGCTGCTGGGAACTGGGGCATGCAATCACGGCAAGGTCGGTGAGTGTAAATAAAAACGTGAACACTGCATACATGATTTGAAACACTTGGAGGTATGGGGTCCCCCTCACAAGCCTAAGAGACCTAATCTATTTTATAAAACATAGTTCCTCACTAGGGGGTGTGGCATACAAGGCACTATAGGACCTGTTTCCACCATCATTATAATATGATTTCCCCTTTTGTGTTTTATGGAATTGTAACAATGATGCTTGTATTATTTTTAATCTTATCCCTGATTATGCACGCAAAAATACTGCATCTTAGAGCACGTTGTTAAAATAAACATTTTAAACTTTACAGTGTCTCTTTTTTACCCATGTTGTGGACTGGTATGAGAATAACAAAAAAAAGAGTGTTCTTGATTCTTGAGAGTAACCTAAGTTGCATGTTCTGAGTTGTCTAATCATTGGTTACTTTGCTGTAGGACGAAGAGCTAATGTGACACTGATGCTATTCGGTTAGGGTTTCTAGGCGTGAGAAGGATAGTGGAGGGATAGAAGGGGAAGAAAGGTTTGCATTCATTTAGCGCCTTTTACCCCTGATGGGTGTTGAAACGCTTTTCTGGCGACTAGCACGCTATTCTGGAACCCATAAAGGATTAGTGTTGAAAATCAGTATAGTGAAATATGAAGTAATTTGAGTGGTGCATACATTATTCAGTTATTTGGATAGAGGAGGGTAGGTGGGGGGATAGAAGAGGGAAAGAGGTTTTAATTTATATAGCGCTTGCTACCCCTAATGCGGTTTTAAAGTGCTTTTTTGGCGAGTAGCACACTACTCTGGAACCCATAAGGATTAGCATTGAATTAGTATTGTGAAACATGAAATTAATTTGAGTGGTGGATATGTCAGTCATTTATTTGGATAGAGAAGGGTAGGCAGCGGGATAGAAGAGGGAAAGAGGTTGGTATTTATATAGCGCTTGCTACCCCTGATGGGGTTTTGAAGTGCTTTTTTGGTGAGTAGGATGCTACTCCGGAACCCATAAGGATTAGTGTTGAATTAGTATGGTGAAACAGCAAATTAATTTGAGTGGTGGCTATGTTAGTCAGTTATTTGGATTGAGAAGGGTTGGGGAGGAGTAGAAAAGGAAAAAAAGGTTTGCATTTATATAACGTTTCTAACCCTGATGGGGTGTTGAAACGCTTCATTGGCAAGTAGCACGCTACTCAGGAACCCATAAAGGATTAGTGGTGAATTAGTATAGTGGAATATGGAATTTGAGAAGTGAACATGTTAGTCTGTTATTTTGAATGACAAGGATAGTGGTGGGATAGTCAAGGATTTCTTTTTTAGGTCATAGCAGTAGGAGGGGGTTTTTGGAGGGGAAGAGTCAGAGGGAAGAGTTTAGAAAGGTTTGCTTTGGGAATCGGTATAGTAAAATATGTCAGATGATGCAGGGAGGGGTAGAGTAGGAGAGAGTCTAGAAAGGGTTATTTTGGGGATCATAGTAGTGGTATGGGGTTTGGGATAAATGAGAGAGTGGATGTAGGGGATATATTGATAGCAGTATAGGGTGAGAGATAGGGTAGCGCATTGGAAATAGTAGCCGAGATGAGACAGATAGTTGGGCTAGAAGATATATTGAGAGAGGTATATGCTGAGAAATAGGGTAGTGCATTGGAAATACTTAATTAGAAGAACGTGATAAATGTATAGATCCATAAGTACATTGAAAGTATATAGATGCATAAAGGAGGTAAGTATATGTAGATTAAAGATATTGATAGAGGTACAGGATGAGAAATAGGGTAGTGCATTGGATATGCTTTTTCAGGAGAAAAGTAAATATCACACAGATCCAAGAACATAGATGCACAATGGAAGCAAGTACATGTAGACCAAAGATGATTTTTACATTTCTTTATTAACAACATAATTATTGTACATGTTCATACAAAGCAATACAACGATAGGTACATATCTATGGTGAAATAAATGCTTATTTACAGTGAGATATGCTGTAAATGCCTTTTTGTGTATGGTGCTTTTGTGGGGAAGAGACAATTCTTGAGTAGTTTTCTGAAGATACGGTGGTTGTCAGTGGATGTTATGTTGGGGGGTAAAGAGTTCCATAGTTTGGCTGCTTGAACAGAGAAGGAGGTGCCACCCATGGTTTTTTCTGGTATCTTAAGATTTTGAGGCAAGATGCCCCTTTAGAGCGGAGGTTCCTTTGTTGAATGTGTTTGGTGATTTTATTCCTAATGAAGAGCGGTCCCATTCCATGTAGTGCTTTGTGGGTGATGCAAAGTAGCTTGAACGTGGATCTTCTGGCAACCGGTAACCAATGCAGGGTTTTCAAGGCAGGTGAGATGTGGTCTCCCGGTTTGATATGCAGGAGTAGTCTGGCAGCCGAGTTCTGAATCCGTTGTAGTCTTTTCATGGTCGTTAAATGTGATCCGTGGTAGAGGCTATTGGAGTAATCGAGTTTGGACAGAACAAGGGTGATCGTAGCTTGGACCTTGTGTGGAAATCCCAAATGAGGGAACATTTGTTGCAGTGTTGTTATAGTGACAAAGCTTGATCTTGCTAGTTTGTCCACTTGGGCATTATTTGATAGCTTGGAGTCCATGGTCATTCCAAGGTTTCTAACTTCCTTCGATACTTTAGGCAGTGATCCCAGTTCATCAGGCCAGGCGGCAAGCGGGCCATAATGTTTCTGTTAGAACTGGGATTTCTGGTTAGCTAAGGCTTACGCCAAAGCCAGGCAGAAACCACCATTCTAGTCAGGGCAAGGGAGTCACACGCCAAGATAACCCCTGCTCCCCCCCTTGGTAGCTTGGCACGAGCAGACAGGCTTATCCCGGAGGCAATGTGTAAAGCATTTGCGGACGCACACAACAACAACAACATCCTAGGCACACCACAAAAGGAACTACACACAAGTTTATATAAAAATAACTTTTGTATTGTCAAAACACATCAGATAGTAATCACACATGTACATTGTGCCAACTGGCACGGGCAATATTCACAAGGGATTCTTTACAGGACAGGGCCACATGGGCCACTGTCAGAACCCTTTTAGAACTAGAAATACTGTTAGAAATAGCACTTTGTAGATCATAGAATAATAATCACTTTAGCACACAACCAGTAACTACTGGTAACAGGTAAGTACCACCTACGCAACCCTAACCACCTTAGGAGAATATTACGCAGGGAACCTGGGCTTCACTAGCACATCTGTACTAGAAAGAACAACCACCTAAGTATCACCATACATTTAGGGGTATAGGCAAGAACACATTACACATGATGCATCACAACATTCAGAGGTGTAGGGAAGGAAAACACATGATGCCTAAAACATTCAGAGGTGCAACACAGGAAAAACACATGATGTATAACCGACAGATTCAGAGGTGTAAGAAAACACAATTGCGCAAAACATCACCTTAGGCAATTACTATCAAAAACATAGCAAAATCACATTGCGCAGAAATCACATTAGGGCCTTGCGCACGACCCACATGCCAGCCCCCTGGCCAACTGGCCATCCAACAAGGGGACTCAAAAAGCCCTGTGTCCATAATGTCAGGGCGCGCTTCCAATGCAGCACCAGTCAGGGGTGCGCCATCGGCGCTAACCTAAACTTTGCAGCTGCCCACTAATTGCTGGGCAGCTGGGAACAACAACAGGGCCTAAACGTTGCAGCTGGCACTAAGTGCTGCGCAGCTGTAGCAGGCCTGGCACCACTGTGCCATCTCTCTCCCTCTCAAGGACTCTCTCTCTCACATTGCGCCTAAACGGTGCAGCTGCCCACTACTTGTTGGGCAGCTGTGAAGCAGAACTGCGACAGGGCTCTCACTAGCCCTCAGGGACCAAAACTGCGCCAACTGGGAGCCTTCTAGGCTCTGCACATACATATGGGGAGGGGGGGCCCTAGGCTTTTTAATACATATAGGCCAGTCAGAGCCACACAGGCTCTCTAGCCAACTAAAAGTGCCCCCAAACTGGAGCCACGCATAGGCTCTAGACATCCAACATATGCCACGGGGAGCACACTGGCTCATTAAACAATCATGCCCCTCATCAACCAGGCATCGGCACCACTGGCCGTGGGGACCCCCAATGGGGCTCTTGAACAAAAATGGGTCCCAACGTTGGAGCCTCGAGCTCGGATCGTCACTGATAAAACGTGGGGGTGGCCCACTGCCATCCGGGGCCGCCCCGAATGTCCCCTCTCAATGTGCTAGCGTGGGACCGGCCCGCTGCCTTCCGGGGCCGTTCTAAATGCCCCCAACCTACGGGGCTTTAACAAAGCATCACCACTCGGCCGCCTGGAGCCCCTCCCCAGCCCTCTCTCACTCACGGGCTTCCTGTGGGGGGTGAGGGGGACTCCTTCTCATCGCAGCGGCAGGGCTGTTCTTGGCACATCGGTCCAGGCTCCTCTGGGCACCGTGGGGCTCCCTCAGCACAGGGGAGCCCCACGACAGGCCACAACACTCTTCTTCTGGTTGCGGCGGGGGCAGCCAGCATCTCCGGGCACATCTCCAGTCTCCCTCCTTCGCATGGGAGACCGGCAACGTAGCGAAGGCTTCCCCCAGGCAGGGGGAAGCGGAAGTTGCCTCATTCGGGCCCCGCCCACGTCTTCCCTGAATTTGCCTGGCTTCCTGCCTCAGAGGGCCGCCAATGGCAGTGCGGCCCCGAGCAGGGAGGTGGCCACAGCGTCTCCTCGGTAATCCCCGGGGCCGGTGGTGAATTCCTGGCACACAGCGCTCCTAAGCACTATCGGAAAATAAAGCGCTCCTAGCGCTAGAGGACCAAATAAAGCGCTTCCAAGCGCTATAGGAAATTAAAAGCGCTCCCCACCGCTAGAGACACACCAGCCCAGGGACAAAGAGAGGGAGCACCAACAGCTCCTATCCAGGGAAAGTCTTCCAGACATCCAGGGGCAGGGCAGGGCCCAGGGAGGCAAGCCTTCCTCTGGGCCCAAGCAGCAGCATGCCCCTGGCAGGATTCAAGTTAAGAACAAGAACATTTTGTAAGGGGACACAGCCCCTTTTTATACAGGGAATTCCTTTGTCTAAAGGTGCAGGGTGGGTGAAAAACTAGGCGGAGCTGGTTTGGGAGCCCCCTTGATGAACTCAGCCACCCCTCCCATTCACTAGTCAGGCTAGGGTCATCAGTCGCACCACAGGGGGCGGAGCCAGCATTGTGTGGGGAAAACCCAGCCCTATTCAGGACCCAGGTGAACCCCTCCCCTCACATCAGCATGCTAATCTCAACACTCACCACTGGGCAGACCCATCCAGACTCCTGGAGCCCGGCTTCAGCCAATCACGTGTTCGCACACTCACTACACACGCACACCCATGTCTAGAAGTGGCACTTCCACACTAGCCACATTCATGCCGCATACATCATTATGCAGCATTCAATCTCACGAGTTCGCACATACCAAACTCGACCCTGCACTCCCCACACATCAGGAACTACCATGGTCACACATATTCCCCATGCATTCCTATGGGAGGGCAGGTCACTCACCACACGTACACAGCGAGCGCACAAATTTTACACTGGACCCCAGTGAAAAAGTGCGCAGAGGCCTAAAATCACCAACACCAGGTAACAGAAATGGGCTAGGAAAAAGCAAAAAGTTTTGGGGTGAACGTGCCAAAAGGGCCAGGTCCAACAGTTTCCAATCGCCACATTTGCATATTTCCATTTTGGAAGCATTCAATTTGAGATGGCTCCAAGTCATCCACTGATCCACAGCTCTGAGACAACTGAAAATTGGGGATTTTCCAATGTCTTGGGGGTGTTCCAGTTGGAGTATTTGTGTGTCATCGGCATAGTTATAGCACGTGAGGTGAAATTGAATGAACAGTACCGGTAATGACTTCATGTAGATGTTGCAAAGCACAAATGCTGATTGTCCCCAGGTAGGCAAGCGTAGCCTGCCAGTCCTCCTTTACGCGGACGACGCAGTCCTTGGGCGAGGACAACTAGGGGCCTACAGCTTCTTCTTAATTCTTCTTCCCTTTTTATGAAGAACTTGAATCTTTTGTTTAATCATTCCAATGCGTTCATTTTTGCAGGTGGGACCTCGTAAAGCTAAGCAGTTCACCTTTCGTCAATACCCAAGACCAATGTTTTCTCCTATTTAGGAGTTGTGTAACGATTCCTTGAGTTGGTGCCCTTTGCTGACTTGCAAGAAAGGGGATATAGCGAAAGCTTTTGCAGCTGTTCTTAACTTTGCCAGCAGAGTGGAAGGGAAGCCAATAGGGGCTCTTTTGAAGATATATGAAGTCAAATATATCTCAAAGGTTAGTTATGGGAGTGAGATAAGCGGTTACATTGGGGTAGGGGCAGTGCAAAGTGCTGAAAACTCTTTCCTGCGACGTGCCCTTTCTGTCCCACAAAGCAACCCATTTTATGTCGTGCACGAAGAGTTGGGGATTTCTTTCCTCTCAGATGTACTGGCTTTCCGTCCCCTGTCTTTGTGGCTTAATATTTGGGCTTATTAACCCCTCCCATGCTCATGGCAAGCTCAGCTCGTCATGAGCCACGGTTCCCGTGTGCTTATGAAGAGCTGAGCTCGTCACGGCCGTTAGAATGCTCACACGCGGGGATTATTCCCCTGCTGTGCTGAGCGTTCTATTGAAACGGGCATGGCCATGACAAGCTCAGCTCGTACACAAGAACCGTGGCTTATGACGAGCTGAGCTCGTCATGAGCACCGGGGCACTGTGCGCGCCCCTCCACTCCCCCAGCACAGCAGGGGAATATGCCCCGCAGCCAAGGGGTTAAGAAAATACACTTGCAAAGATGTCCCACGGGAATGACTTTCACTTGACCATGTCTCAAGCATCCGATGGCTCCAGTATATAAGAGTTGGTCTCTCCAGGGTAGGTAGAAACTATTTGCTAAACCTGAGTGCATATGTAAGAGGGACCTTTCTCTGGTCAAAGAGTGTTTTTTAAGAATGAGCTGCTGTGAAAGAGAGGGAAATGAGCTGTGTAAGCCTAGTGTGAGTAAGTACATTGTGTTAAAAAGTGTACCAACCACCGAACCTTATCTTCTAGGGCTTAAAAGCATCCATGATCGATTTCTATTGACCCGGTTTCGGCTCAACCTCTTCCATTACCTCTTGGCACACCCTCGTGGCTCTCATAGAGGCCTGTGCCTCATGCCCTGTGGCTGCAACGGTGAGTCTCCTCAGGACATGATGCACTTTTTAAGGTTTTGTAGTTTTTATGCTGTCCCTAGAAAGTTATTTATTATTCCCATTCTCAAAAAAGCGGGTTTTAGGAGGGTGAGACCAGCTCTTATCTTTTAATAACTGCTCTAATGACACTGTTTTGCATACGCTTAACTTTTTATGGGTCGCTGTTAGACTCAGGTTAAGCTGCAATTAACTTTTGTACTGTAATTCATGAATATCTATCTTGTGTTCTGATTAACTTGGACATATTATATTTTTTCAATCTGTAACTTGGAAAATGTTTTATCATTTTATGTATGACTTTTATGGTTTTCTTTTATAAAACCGAATAAAGTTTGTTGATAATAATCACTAGGGGATTCACTTACAGGGTAGCATGGTATCCCTCACAATAACTCCAGGAGTCACAGTCCACACAATGTACATGCGTTGTTCCCCCTACTTCCAACCTTACATGTACCCCCAATCACCTGCCCAAACCTCTCCCTGCTGATGCCAATGTGGTCCTCCGTCATCCCGCAGACCATCTTTTTGGCCCCTTTGAAAGTGCCCATACAATAAAAATGCTGCAGTTGTAAATACATATCAACTACCATTTGTTGCGTTTGAAACATTTTATTGAATAACAAATCCTAATAAACATAAGCTGATTATTAAAGCAAAACAAAACATCAGTTGCCATACACATAAGAGACAAAAGTAGTACATAAAAATCAACATACTGTAACACAGCAAAGTTATGTAGAGCACAATTCCTAATTTCGGGCAATCTTTAAAGTTCAACAATAGAAACATTCATAAAGAACAGGAAAGGAAACAAAGAAGGTAGGATACAGTGATTTCATTAATGTAATGCTTCCTACATGTAGAAAAACAAATACTAATTATTTTGCTTAAGCAATAAAGTCCTCACATTAAAATACTAAGAGAAATATATTGAACAATGAACATTTCATATGTAATTAGAATTCAATTTGAATAGTTTAACCTCCTCAGCATTATTTGACTCATCATTACAACCTGAATGCTTTTTGGAAAGGAACCGCCTCATGGAGTTCAAAATCACATCTTTTCCAACAATAGGATTCAAATGATAAACTTGAATTTCAATTCAATTTATTTATTTAGGCCACTTTGGAGAGCAACAATTTGAAATATATACAAAATCCATACACTTTTGTAAAAAATGTCTCCTAAGCTTGAATTCCATCCACTTTTTGATTAAACACTTGCCATTCCAGCAAGCATCACAAGACCACTTGTTGTTATCTTCCCAATTAGTGATAATTTTTCAGCTGGCAATAACAATAAATATATTTAGAATTTTACCACTGAAAGCAAAAACATGCCATTTCTGAATCATGGTGCACAATAAAATGTAGGAACAGAAGGGCATCTTTTGGTGTAGCATTCATTAAGGTTTGACCAGGCTTGAAACTAGAATTCCTGATTTTTGGGACATTTAAATGTCATATTTTTGAAAGAGTTCTAACAGACCCAGCATGAGCTCCGCGAAAAATAGAAGATGACTGAATTGTACTTAGAGAAAATGTGCTGATAAGTAATCTATTGATGTAAAATACAGTGGTCAGGCAATGCTTGTGGATTTAATCTATTCAGATTTTAACTCCATAGTTTGTTCAATAAATTGACTGAGCATAATACTTGAAGGTCCATCTCTCAGATCAGTTCTATTACAGTTTTAGTTGCGATAACACTAATAGAGATTATTGATAAATAGATTTTAAAAGCCATGGGTGGAATTGATCCTTGCTCTAAATCTAGATTATTGTCTGCAATAGACACCAGTACAAACAGATCAAATCTAAAAGCATTGAATATGTTTATTATAGTGTTTAGAGTAAACCCAGAAGACACACATTGTTCCTGAAACTCAGAAAATGTATCTAAAGTTTATGAATACATCCTATTTTATGTCCAGAGACCGCTTTAGCTGCTTTCCTGTTTAAGTGACAACATTTGCAAATATATTTAACAAAACATTAAAGCTGGATGTCAGAAATGCTGTCTTTAAGTATTGTGTAAGATTTATGTGTGATGATTTTTATTTGATCTGAAGCAACACTAACACAAAATAGGTACGTGCACAGGTTATCATTCAACTAACATTATTAGCAAACTTAATATGGAGGGAATTGAGAAAAATGGCCTCCTGTACCAAGGGTCTTATTGTTCAAAAATTCACTGGTTCGGTAATTCAGAGAGTTTGCAAATGCTAAACCCCTTTTTGAAATGTACTAAGCCCACTTCACAATTCAGAATTTGGAAGGGGAATGTTAATAGGGTCCCTTTAGGATACTTCAGTACATCCTTAAGGTTTGTATTCAGCTTTGAAACCAAATGTGGGCTGAAATCATTAACTGGAGGTAGTAACCCAAGGGGACATCTGTAAATTTTTGCATGGGCCTGGAGCAGCCTATTTTTGTGGCGAGGGGGTGTCCACAGAAGCATTATAAAATCTGGAACAGGTGGGCAGAATATCGGGGACTGTGGCTGGACCCTCCTGATGAGCAGTTACTGCCGGGTAAGGGGGAGACTGCAGGCGAATACAAAGGAATGTGCCGAAGGAGTGGTGGGGTGGACTGTGAGTGCCTTATGGTATAAGGTTATTCTGTATAACTGTGATTATGGAACTTGTGGTAAATAAATAATTAATTACCGGTACTGTTTTTCAGGATACTCATACAAATAGATAGCTCAATAAATAAGAGTCAAGATACGAGGTAGCTAGAGTTGACAGGCTTTAATTAAGCATAAAGGACTGGAACAGGACAGCCTGTACGGGGATGGGATGGCAGCTGCCTGGGGCAGGGACAAAGGAGCGCTAGCTTTTAATAACAGTGCACAAGTATATATAGTTAAAACATTTACATTACAGTCAATACAGTAGGCGTAGCAGTAGGCGGAGTTTGTAGCAGTCGCGAAAGATAAGGCATAAAGTGGGTGTAACAAGAGGTGTGTACAGGGCGTATACATAGACATGTGATGCAAACGTAACAGAATATGTCATAAACGGGGCGGAAACATGGAGGGGGCTACCTGAGCAGCTGGGACCTCTTACTAGTGGTGCGCGCAAACTGACAATGACGTGTTACTAGGGAGAACTGGGGGGCTAGAAGAGGAGACGAAAGTCTGGAGTGTCAGAGCGACATGTACCTAAAGCCTATCTAGTATCTAGTGTTTAGAGAACATGTTGATAGAATCCAAAAGTTATCAGGGCAAAGGCTAACAGACATTAAGACTGATGCATGCATAATTCTACATGTAGTGTGTGTGCGAGGAATATTCTATGAATATTAATACAGTATTTCTCTTACATGGAGACATAAAGGCTAGACCATGACCGAAACTATTGATGCGATTCAGTAGCTTAGGAATGCAGAGAAGGAGGGCTGGACTGATAACTAGAATCATAACATACTCTTGGCAGACTAAGAGGCAGAGCCAGGCCGAGCCGGGCACTGCGTGGCAAGAAGTAAGCTAAGGGTCAGGGATACAGGTGGGGGCTGTATCGCTCCTCGGAGAGGGTTCAGGAGACAGGAGCTGAATCTGAGTCCGGGCCCTTTTGAGGCCTAGAAACGGGGATTATTCAATGAATTAACGTGCACACTGAAAAACGTGGCAACGTAGGATTACATAGGCCTGATATTCGTTGTATTCACGAGGACTAGAAACTGGCATACTAGAGATGGACACAACTGTAATTGCGTCTTTAATCGATCAGAAGGGAATACATGCATATCGATCATGCACATATGACATAACATGGGGAACACGTAGGCACATATAACATGGCAAAATTTACTTTTCCACATTCCCTCCTTGTGTACTATGTTTCCATCAGGAAACATCTATATTCATGATACCATCTATCATTTCATATAGCATCATTTGCTCGTCTCGAATTGTCTTGGAACGGGACTTAGGACTAGGAATACAAGAGGTAGCACAAATGCCGCAAATCGCAGGGCCACATTGTATACAGAGGCAGCAACTGAATATGATCATTACTGCAATACCTAGGAATGACAATACTTTCCATCCCCAGACAGATAGGATACTCCAGAGCCAACCGGACCATGTCCAGGTGCCTGGATTCTGGTGTAACTGATGGGCAATTTTATGAAGTCTGGTTATAGCTGAATAAACAGACGGCGCGTTATTAGGAATGAAAATGCAGCAACTAGATCCGATGACTCTACATGCTCCTCCTCTATCGGCCAGTATGACGTCAAGAACGAGACGATTTTGGAGCACGACAAATCTCATAGCAGATTGCTCTTCGGTTAAGTTACCTAGAGCAGAAGTAGTCTCATTCACTACTGCTTCAAGGGTTCTGGTTAACCTACGTATTAACTTACTATTCTGGATAGGTCCTATAAAGAAGAAGAAACCTTTATTGAAATCTTGATACTGTTCTAGAGTAGTTTCAGTTTGATCGACAATTGGGGACTCGATCTCCCTTCTAGGTCTGACGTGTACTAGATGTGTGTTTCTGTGATAATCAGATGGGGCTAGAAAAACTGGTGGCAGTAGGAAGGCAATGTAACATGTTCCATCCCAATCGAGGGGCAGACGAACATATGCGGTCTGACCACAAACAAAATAAGAATGACGTGAAGCTTTGAAAATAGATTTCCAACTGTCATTATACTCGACAGTAGTAGTACAATCACTATGTCCTACATGTGCGGAACCATTATTTCTGACACATAATTCGCCTTTGACTGGTAGTACTGAAATAGCAGGTAAGTCTGGAGTAGTATCAGACTGAACATTCAATACCATAAAATTCGAAGAATAATTACCTAAATCATAAACTTCATTTTCTAGATCTAACCCTGTTCTATGGGGGAGACCTTGCTTGTCTGGGAAACATGTTCTATTCAGAAGGGACATATCATTTGAAGAGGACGTTAACATGGACCATGCTCCACATGAACCATTATGTGAAAACGGATAAGGAAAGAGTGGCAGAACTCCCTTCGGTGTCTGGAAAGGGGGGAGTCGACCACACACCCAACAATTAGTGGCATTGCTGGTCTGGTGTGAATAGTGTAACATTCTTATAAATGTATTATTTCTCATAGCAAGACGATAGGATAACTCGTGAGGAGGCAGATCACTAAATGTGTGCTCTACTGTGGCATTAGCAAACTTATTTACATGAGAAATTGGAAAACATAAATGCAATGCATAACTTGTGCAGGTAACCATCAAACTTAGAAACAATAGAAAACTTAGAAAAACGATACATCGGATAGAGTTTTGACTAACTCTCTCACTATGGGGGTCTATCTCATACATGTCAGATACCTGTCTAACCGTTTCACCCGAGAGGGACTTAGACAATTAAACTGGCTGACTTATTTTACTAGACCGGAGTTTTAATTTATACTCCTGCTGCGGAGTTTTCTCTAACAGAGGAACATTCAGTTCTGGATTTGACTTAATGTCAGGATTAGAGTCTGGTTTCAGGCAGTCTTTGGAAATGGAAATGTCTGTAGAAATGTCATTAAAAGTCTTGTTTCGGAGTCCGTGAAATTTCTTGACATGAGACAGGTGGACCCAACCCTTACGGCCTTCCAACTTCACGGCCGTACGGGTGGTCAAGAGGACTAGTTGAGGTTGCTTCCAGCGAGGCTCCAGCGGACTTGAACGATCAAAATTTCGGACCAATACGAGGTTTCCTGGAACGATTTCATGCGGTTTCACCTCGGTATTGTCTGGAAATGCAGCGGCAACCTGTGAACGACAAGAGTGTAGGGCAGACATCAAGGAAGCTAGGTAATCTGTCAGCATATTACTGGAAACATCTGTAATACTGCGGGGTCTAGGTGTACCCCACATGTTTGGGGGGCGGCCGAATACGACCTCATAAGGGGACAGACCTGATCTGGAATGTGCGACCATGCGCATAAAGAATAGAGCAACTGGCAGGGCAACTAACCAGTCTACACCTTTCTCTTTACATGTCTTAGCAATACGGATTTTCAGGGTCTGATTATGTCTCTCTACGAGACCGGCTGCTTCAGGATGGCGTACACAATGGAACTTCCACTGGTACCCTGACAAGAGGGAAACATGCTTCATTAACTCAGATGAGAATGGCTGGCCGTTACCAGAATACACGACCCTAGGGAGTCCATAACGGGGGAAGAATTCACGAACCAGCTGCTTGGCAGTGGTCGCGGCTGTGTAATCTGGAACTGGATATGCTTCTGTCCACCTGGACAAAGCGCATACAACTACAAGGACATACTTGAAACCTCGACATCGCTCCATCTGAATATAATCCATCTGGAGGACTTCAAAAGGGTGGTCAGGAGGTTGGAATCCACCTTGTTCCACCGGGACACTTTTACCTGGATTGAATTGACAACATATCATACAAGTACGGACTTTCTGCTTGGCTGCAGCTCGTAAATGCTTGTTGAACCAAAGGTTCTGGATACTGTCTAACATAGCTTTTTCTCCTAAATGTGCTGGACTATGTGCGGTATTGATAATGACTTGAACCATAGAGTCGGGGAGAAACCATGTGGCTTTTCCCTTCGTCACCCATCCCTGATCTGTCTGGACCCCTCCTTGTTCGGACCATTTCTTGATTTCTTCAGGAGTAGCATGTAACTGTATGTCTATGACATCTTGTGTAGGGTCCTTAACTGTCATGCAAGTAGTCTGCTCTGGAGTGAATGTCTGTGTCTTGTTAACTGGAATGTCTGGTGTCTGAGCTGTAAGCTTGGCTGTTCGATCTGCTAGATCGTTACCTTGGGAAATGATATCAGTAACTTTCGTATGTGCCTTGCACTTCATGATAGCGATAGCTGTCGGTAAATGTATTGCATCTAACAGAGCTTGAATGAGGAGACCATGCTGAATCTTGGTTCCATGAGAAGTCATGAAACCTCTCTCCTGCCAGAGTACTCCGAAGTCGTGTACAACTCCGAATGCGTAACGTGAATCTGTATATATGTTTACTTTTAGGTTCTTGGCACGTATGCAGGCTTGGGTCAGAGCAACTAGCTCTGCTGCTTGAGCAGACAAGGTGTCAATACGATGTGTCTCAATAACTTCTGTTTCAGTAGTCACTGCATACGCGGCTACTAGTTCTCCTGTACTAGTTCTCATACATGAACCATCCACATAAAGTGTCAGGTCGGGATCAGGTAATGCAATGTCTGTCAGGTCTTGTCTTGGCTTAGTCATAGTGTTAATGACTTCCACACAGTCATGTGTGGCAGGATTTGAAGTAACTGACGGTAACAGTGTAGCAGGATTTAAAACGTTGCAGCGTCTGATTTCTATGTGTGGCTGGAACAATGTCAGTTCATAACCTGTTAAACGTGCAATGGTCAAGTGCTGAGTCTGTGTTCGGTTTAAAAGAACTTCCACGGAGTGTGGAACTTGTACTGTCAGGGAGTGTCCTAATACTATGGAATCACTTTGTCTGATTGCTAGAGCTGTGGCTGCAACTGACTTGAGGCACGCAGGCAGAGCCTGGGCTACTGGATCTAATGTGCTCGAAAAATAAGCACAAGGCTTGTATTGTCCTGCTTGATCTTGTGTGAGAACAGATAATGCAGTACCATTACGTTCTGTGACAAAAAGTGTAAAAGGCTTACTGTAGTTCGGTGTAGCTAGAACAGGTGCTTGGCATAAGGCTTTCTTTAATTCATTGAAACTAAGTGTATGTTCAGATGTCCAAGGGAGGACAGTCAATACGGCTGCCTCCTGTGTCGTTAACTGTATCAGTGGCTTGGCTAGAAATGCATACTGAGGAATCCATTGTCTGCAATAAGAAGTGAGGCCAATAAAAGCACGTACCTCCTTCTGTGTCTTGGGCTGTGGAAGACTCGCTATTAACTGGATACGGTCTGGTGTCAACTGCCTACCCCACTTGGACAGTAAGTGGCCTAAGTAGATCACTTGCTGGACACAGAACTGGAGCTTCGAAGGGGACACCTTGTGCCCCATCTCGGCTAGGAAATACAGAACTGTAAGTGACGCTCGCTCGCAGTCACGTTCAGAACGGGCTGTGATCAATAGATCATCGACATACTGGAGCAGGGCAGTGTCAGCTGGCATGTGAATATTGTCTAGTTGTCTTTTAAGTGCTTGACTGTAAATACTAGGACTTTCTGTGAAACCTTGAGGAGCTCGTGTGAATTTATAGCTCCTTCCATTTAAACAAAAACCGAAAAAAGGTACTGGCTGTCTGGATGAATGGGAACACTGAAAAATGCATTCTTGAGGTCTATTACAGTAAAAAATACAGCTTCAGAATCAATAGCTGTTAATAGGGATGAAATATCTGGGACTACTGGATACTGGGGTATAATACATTTATTAAGTTCTCGAAGGTCAATCACTAATCGATATACTGGAGGTGCATTTGGATCAGTACGTTTCATGACTGGAATGATAGGAGAATTACATACATTGGAGTCAGTTTCTACAACCACTCCTTGAGCCATGAGCTCGTCAATAATTTTGGATAAGGCTGCTACAGCCTCAGGTGGCAATCTGTACTGTCTGATTCATGGCAAGACTATACCTTGCTTGAGGGTCACACGATGGGGTGTGATTCGCATAAAACCTACATCAGTTGGACCTTGCGCCCATAAATGCTGCGGTACATTGGACAATCTTGGATCAAAATCGCGTAATACATAGTGACCTTTAAAATCCCTCAAAAACAAGCGTATTCCTTCTGGGGAACAGCAAATAACTGCACCTAATTCTTTTAACGTTTTAATACCTAACACATTTTCTGGACATGATTTCGTAAGTAACAAATCAGTAGTTCGGGACAATGGACCAACTTCTAGAGTAACTGGCTTTGAAATCTCGTTTACAATAGGCTTTCCTGAAAATCCAAGGGAAACATTTCTAGAGCCTGAGAGCGGAGCCCCTGGAACCTCGTCATGACTGATAGTAGTCCTACTTGCCCCTGTATCAATCAGAAACTTTCTGTCTTTCCCCAATACTTGACTGTGTACATAGGGACCCTCTTGATCTACAGGTATCTCGATGAGAGGCAAGCCTACCTCCCTCTCTAGGCTGTTTCATGAGTACTGTTGGTACTCTGGATACTCTGACTGAGCATACTGGTACATCTGCTGTGTAACATGATGTGTTGCAGCGATAGGCTGCGGTGCTGGAACTGTCTGTTGTGCATTCTGTGATGACGGTGAAGTCTGTGAAACTTGTTCTTGTCTAGGCGGACGTGGTCTTTCTTTAGTCTTACCAGTAGCTATGTTGTGTTTCAGAACTGCACACTCGTTTATAAAATGACCTGGCTGTTTACAATAATTGCATGTCCCTTTAACGGGAGCTGCAGGATGACTGGCTTGATTCGGACCCCTCTTCTGACTGTCTTGTGGAACAGATTGTGCAACTAGTACTTTCATTTTCGTATCTTTCATACGTTTCCTTTCGTGTTCTTGCTCTTCTCTGATTCTGTTCTGGTGATACTGGAGCATCTGGAGCATTTGTGACGGGGTATTAGCTTGCCAAGTACTTTCGACTTTCAAAACTCGATTTTTAACTTGTGGGCTTGAATTCTCGACTAGTTTAGTAACAAAAAGATGAGGGTATGACTCGCTACCTGTCTTCAAACCACTGTTAATGATAAAGCATTTCTCAAATCTAGAATAAAAATCACTAGTGTCTTCATCCTGTTTCTGTTTGCATGCTGAAATTGCATCCCATTCTTCCTTTTTCGTGGCTAATAATCTTGGCAAAACCTGAATCAATAACTCGGGCAATTCTTTACATTTGTCCCCAAGACCGGTACCTGGTACACATGCATTATCTTCAGCTTCTAGAGCTGTCCAATCAATCTTTTTCTCTCCCACCTCCCATTCTTTTTCCTTGAGTTTTTCATATATGCCCGCAGGCAACAGGACCTTTAACATTTTAATAATATCTGGATACGTGTATTCTCCCATACGGAGCATGTCTTTTAATTCTCGATGGAACCCTGCTGGATCTTTGTCGTGACAGGGAATTAATTTCTTCATCTCTAAGAGTTCCATCTTGGTAACTGGGGTGTAAACAAATACTCGTTCTAGATCGCCACCCGTTCCTCTAACTGGGTGGACTTCTCGTAACGGATGCTGTCTGTCTATATAGAATGGTTTACTTTCTGGGGGTGAGACGTGAACAAAATGCGGATTCAGAAACGTTCGGTATTTGTGGCGCTGTTCTAGGATGACACTAATTAGATCGGTACCTAAACCTTTCCATCTATATTGGAGTAATTCGTTCAGAACATCATGTAACGGACCTGGATCAGAATGTTGACCCTCATACAGTGTAATGAGGTGCTGGATCATATACATACCCACCAGTCGCTGCTCGGCTGGGGGCAGTTTCAGAAACATTTGTGCCACTATTTCATCTGGAAAAGTGGTAGAATCAGTAATCCATCGGACTGCTGATCGGGCTAGTTCTTGTTCATGCATAGTACTAAGTTCACTATAACCGATTCGTGATTTCAGAATGTGATCGGTAGCTTGGAATACTTGTTCTAGCGAATCTTGTTCTGGTGCTGGAGGAGGAAAGACTTTCTTGTGTTCTAGGCGTGAATGTCGGTCGGGAAGTCTAATTCTACCTACATACGCTATTCTAGTGGGATTCTCGTCGTCTACCTCTTCAGTAGAAGAGTTGTCTTCTTTCTCACTTACTTGTGCTGCTTTACGATTGTCGTGTAACCTTATTATTTCCTTACGGATTTTCTTGTACATACTCTCTATACTACTGAGGGTCTTGTGTCTACCCTCGGCTATATTATCACTCCATCTTGTCAGGACTTTCATTTCGGTCGGATCTTTAGTCGGACAATCTTGTTCCCTTATTAAACAATTGATTAGAAACTTTAATAGCATGAGCTGGGTCTCAGCTTTCCTTAGAGACATGATTTCGCCAATACTTTCTGGATCGTCTCCTGTACGGATGAAACGATATATTCTGTCTAGATCTTCTTTCATATTCGGTAGGGTGTCCAAATACTCGGTCACCCGTCTTACACGCAATGAATATATAACCATATTATCATCGCCTGGGACTGGATCATAACGGCATTCGGTAAGAGCTCGTCTGATATCTGCGATGGACTGATATTTGGGCGTACGCTGTAACGCACGTTCATGTAACTCGACTAATGTTACACGTTTGTGTGGCGGCGGGGTACCAGGAGGACCTCCCCCCGCGGCCCCTAAACTGGAATCGTCGACTGATACTCTTCGTGCTGGCAGAGTGACAGATGTAGCGGGTACTTGTACTACGGGCTGGACCGGGGGTACCGTAACAGGTGCTGTAACAGGTGCCCCGGTGGCTGGAAGAACAGGAACTACATTATTTACAGGAGCTGTCGGAACAGGATTTGCATATTCTGGGACTGTGTCGTCCAAATAGGACGAGAGAAAAATATCAGCTGCGGTCGGTTTGTGACGTAGCTTAATCGGAACTAATGGTGGCGGGAAATTACATGGTGCTTCCGGGGTTGCTTTTGGCAAGCCCTCGGCAAGAAGAGGATACATACCCTTAATGAGGGCATTTCTCTGTCTGTCTGACTGTTCGGCTTTAACTCGTTCACCTACTTCGATTAATTCCCTTTCCTGGGCTCTTTCTAAGGATTCTCTACTTAACTCTGACTTTCTGATTTCTTTCTCTGTTCTCCTGTGAGATTCTTTGCGCCATAACTCGATGGCATCTTTCTGGGACTGTCTGGATTTCTTTTTCCATAATACTTCTTCTACTCGCATGATGCACTCGGCATCCCATGTACCCGATACGGGCCATCTATACTTTTCCTCTTATTCCTTGGTGTACTCCACCCATAAGTCTAGATATAATATGGCACTTATGCCATGCTTGTGATACATAAAATGACCTGGACTGTCCCTAGGCGGGACAGGAACTGCTTCCTCGAGCAGACCTTTTCTAGTTTTTAACTGACGTAACTTAGAGAACAGAGGCATGATTAGACTGGAGTCTAGACACAATACTACACACAATGAACACAATAATTACTTGAAAAACAACTCATTCATACCACGACATTGAAAACACATGAAAATAACATTTAGAAATAACGGTTCGGACAAAATACTACCTGAAATACTGAGAACAGAACACATGAATTTCTCGAGAACAGAACTTACTAGAACAGACTAGATGCACTGCTGAAACAGTACGAAACTTACCGGTCCCATAAAGAGACACGTCAGGACCCGCATCCACCTAAGTGGACACTTCGTGTTGGATCTGTGTACCCAAACCCACGGACCAGAGACAAATTAATTGACCCTGTCTAGATACTACCCCAGCAACGGTACTCACCGGGCAGCAAGAACGGAAGGCCTCGGATTGGACTGGACTGCTACGACGACGGACGACGAACTTCGGACTTCAGTTACAGGTGGGCCTCCGGATACCTCGGACCTTGGACTCTCGGCTTGGGCTCTGGTCGGGACTCGCCGCGTTCCTCCACCGCCTCGTCTGGATGCTGGACCGCAACCTCCGTCTCCTCCGTGGGCCTGAGGGATACTTGAAGCAGAAATATCTGCACGTGCACGGTATGGTTCCGTCACGGCTGCAGAGGATCAGGGGGCCTGCGTGGCTTCTCCGGCGCGTGGGGAAAGGGCAAGTCCCTATTCGGGCGCCATTATGTGGTAAATAAATAATTAATTACCGGTACTGTTTTTCAGGATACTCATACAAATAGATAGCTCAATAAATAAGAGTCAAGATACGAGGTAGCTAGAGTTGACAGGCTTTAATTAAGCATAAAGGACTGGAACAGGACAGCCTGTACGGGGATGGGATGGCAGCTGCCTGGGGCAGGGACAAAGGAGCGCTAGCTTTTAATAACAGTGCACAAGTATATATAGTTAAAACATTTACATTACAGTCAATACAGTAGGCGTAGCAGTAGGCGGAGTTTGTAGCAGTCGCGAAAGATAAGGCATAAAGTGGGTGTAACAAGAGGTGTGTACAGGGCGTATACATAGACATGTGATGCAAACGTAACAGAATATGTCATAAACGGGGCGGAAACATGGAGGGGGCTACCTGAGCAGCTGGGACCTCTTACCTAGTGGTGCGCGCAAACTGACAATGACGTGTTACTAGGGAGAACTGGGGGGCTAGAAGAGGAGACGAAAGTCTGGAGTGTCAGAGCGACATGTACCTAAAGCCTATCTAGTATCTAGTGTTTAGAGAACATGTTGATAGAATCCAAAAGTTATCAGGGCAAAGGCTAACAGACATTAAGACTGATGCATGCATAATTCTACATGTAGTGTGTGTGCGAGGAATATTCTATGAATATGAATACAGTATTTCTCTTACATGGAGACATAAAGGCTAGACCATGACGGAAACTATTGATGCGATTCAGTAGCTTAGGAATGCAGAGAAGGAGGGCTGGACTGATAACTAGAATCATAACATACTCTTGGCAGACTAAGAGGCAGAGCCAGGCCGAGCCGGGCACTGCGTGGCAAGAAGTAAGCTAAGGGTCAGGGATACAGGTGGGGGCTGTATCGCTCCTCGGAGAGGGTTCAGGAGACAGGAGCTGAATCTAAGTCCGGGCCCTTTTGAGGCCTAGAAACGGGGATTATTCAATGAATTAACGTGCACACTGAAAAACGTGGCAACGTAGGATTACATAGGCCTGATATTCGTTGTATTCACGAGGACTAGAAACTGGCATACTAGAGATGGACACAACTGTAATTGCGTCTTTAATCGATCAGAAGGGAATACATGCATATCGATCATGCACATATGACATAACATGGGGAACACGTAGGCACATATAACATGGCAAAATTTACTTTTCCACAAACTGTGGACTTGAGTGACCTGGGGGGGGTTTTTGGGGGGGGAGTTGGGGGAGGGGGGAGTTGGGAGTATGGGAGGGGGGTTTTCTATACGCTATTGTTTTGGGGGCAGAAATTCCTGGGGGGCTGAAAGACTTTGAACCGAACAGTCAAGGGCAAATGTGACTTTGTTGTAATGATTGTGCAGTTGCCTCTGGGTTACAGGGTGCTGCTTGATATGTGCTACTTGACTAATAAAATCTGTTTTTCCCCCCAAAAAATGGGGTGCATTACAAAATGCCTATATTTAAAAGCAATCACAGACACAGTAGTTTGCTGACTCCACAAGCAACCAATTTTACCAAATGGATTATTAGTACATGAACCTCAGTATTTCCTATATTGCTGAAATTTAGTCTCTAATATTTTTGTCATATGGCGTAAATATTTGTTCCTGTTATTTTATTTCCCATTTCAATATTGTCATGCAATCTACCTATTATTTTTGTCCAACATATTGAAATATTTTTATCACAATTTTTGGGGCATTCTAAAAAGTGTTTTCACTCTATAACTTGAAACTTCCTGAGGAAAATACTGACGCCAGTTACTGGTTTCTCCTAGATCATTTATCTTTCTTACTAAAACAAGCACAATATTTATTTGAGAGCTTAATCTTTAGAAATAATACTTTCAAAAGTTTATGTTCAATAATTTACTGATAAAGATATCAAATAAAGATCCCCTAATTTCTTATACCTTGTGGTATCAAAAATCTGCTAGAATTAACAGACTTCTCTTCTAGATAAATCCAGGTATGAGAAGGTATTAAATGCAATTATCAACTTTCCGTTATTTTAACACATTTTCTCAGTGCACAGAGTATTTTCCCTACATTGATCACAACATTTCAAGCAATGGTCTGTGCTTGAACGTACAATGAAGGGGTAAAAATGTATTTCTACCACAATCAAGAAACCCTTGGGTCTTTGAGGATTTCTGTTGCAAATGAAGACCTATCTAAGATGACATATCACTTTCAAAGGACGATTTCCCTCACCCACCATAGTTGGCATGCTTCCTTATTGGGAATCCCCTTGCACTGTCATACAACCCCCTCACTGAGAGGGAGGAGTTCAGGCATGTTTTGTTATAGAGCATGGTATACTAAATACCACAATAATGAGCTCAGGGTAGTGGGTACAGCAGAGTGAAAGTTAAAACTTGCTAAAGGGTATGTGGTTTCCATTATTTGTACGCCCGTGGACCAGGATTGAAACCGGGGCAATGTGGGAGAAGGAAAATGCTACTTACCAGTATGCATCTGTTCTTGGCATGTAGAGCTGCAGATTACTACACTTTGCATTAGATCGCCACCTGGTGTTGGGCTTGGATGATTGCATGTTGTCGTTGTCTTGGAAGAAGTCTTTTGTAGTCAGGAGATAGGTGACTCCTCCCTTGGACGATAGTGCGCATGGGCATCGGCTCCATCCTTAGATTGTTTTTCGCCATGGGAAATGATGGAGTTAGCAGAAGTAAAGAAAAGGATGACCATGCGTGTGCATCTAAATAAGATAAAACTGGAACAGATACAGGTCCCGGGGAGGCGGGAGGGCCTGCAGTAATCTGAGGCTCTACATGCCAAGAACAGATGCATACTGGTAAGTAGCATTTTCCGTTCAAGGCATATGAGCTGCAGATACTACACTTTGCATCGATTGTGCAGCAGTGTCTCCCCTAGCGGTGGTCCCCTGTATCTGTTGCAGTGGTTAGAAAGAGAGTTTTAAGGACAGCTTGGCCTACTGCAGCTTGCTGTTTGCCTTGCACATAAACACAGTAGTGTTTAGTTAAGGTGTGTGTTGTAGACCATGTTGCTGCCTTGCATATGTCTTCTAGGGGGATGTTCCCTAAGAAAGCCATAGAGGCTCCTAGTTTGCGTGTGGAGTGCGCTCTAGGAGGAACTGTTAATGTACGTTTTGCTTTTTGATAGCATATATTTATACATTTTACAATCCACCTTGCAATTCCACCCTTGGAGATGGGGTTGCCTTTATGCGGTGGAGAGAAAGATACAAACAATTGTTTTTCAAAAAAATGTAGTCCTATCTATATAGTAGAGAAGAGCTCTTTTAACATCTTGTGTGTGTAGAGCTCTTTCTGCTACAGAGTCAGGGTTTTGGAAAAACACAGGTAACTCTACAGATTGGTTTAAATGAAAAGGAGAAATGACTTTTGGAAGGAATTTAGGATTAGTTCTTAGAACCACTTTGTTACGATGTAGTTGTAAAAATGGTTCTTGTATTGTGAAAGCTTGTATCTCACTTACTCTTCTAAGAGAGGTAATAGCAATAAGGAAAGCTGTTTTCCATGTGAGGAATTGCAGTTCACATTTGTTCACAAGGTGGCCCCATGAGGTGGTCCCATGAGCCTTGTAAGAACAACGTTTAGGTTCCACACTGGAGAAGGTGGTAACCTGGGGGGAATGATTCTTTTTAATCCTTCCATACATGCTCTAATACCAGGTACTCTAAAAAGAGACAGATGTTGTCTGTTTTGAAAATATGCTGCAATTGCTGCAAGGTGCAGGTGTATAGATGAATGTGCCAAGTTACATCTTTGTAAATGTCAAAGGTAGCAAATGATATCCTGGATAGAAGCATCCAGGGGATCTATTTGGTTATTGTTGCAATAAATGGCAAATCTCTTCCATTTAGCAGCATAACAAGCTCTTGTAGTAGGTCTCCTGGCCTCTTTAATAATGTTCATACAGTCTGGAGGTAGGTTAAGATAACCAAACTCCTTAGAGTTCAGGAGCCAGATCGCCAGATTCAGTTGATTTGGGTCTGGATGTCTGATGTCTCCATGGTTCTGCGTTAGCAGAGATGGAGTGAGACGTAGCTTTTGGTGTGGAACTAGAGACAGTTCTAACAGTGTGGTGAACCATGTGGGAGCTACCAGGATTAATTTGAGAGACTGTTGTCTGAGCTTGCGTACTACTAGTGGTTTTAGTGGTAGTGGCGGAAAAGCATACGCAAATCTGCCTGACCAGTTTATCCATATCACATTGCCCTTGGACAGCGGGTGTGGAAACCTGACGGCGAACGTTGGGCATTTTGCGTTTTCTTGTGTGGTGAACAGATCTATGTCTGGATGGCCCAACTTGTGAAAAAATGGTTGAAGAACTTGTTGATGTAGTTCCCATTCGTGAATCTGTTGTGTCTGCTGACTTAACAGATCTGCTATCTAATTGTGAACTCCTGGAAGGTGCTCTGCTAACAGGTATATGTTTTGCGGAATGGCCCATCTCCAAATGTTCTGTGCGAGCAGGGACAGTTGTAGAGTGTGTGTCCCCCCCCTGTTTTTGTATATAATACATAGCTGTCATGTTGTCCGTCCGGATTAAGACAGCTTTGTTTTGTACTTGCAGTTAGAATGTTTTGAGTGCTAAGAATATTGCTAGCAGCTCTAGATGGTTGATATGGAACAATCTTTGTTGAATGGTCCAATTTATTTTTTTATTTATTTATTTATTTGCATACTTGTATGGCGCTGGGAATCGACTCCCGAAGGAGTATCTCCGCGCCTTTGGCAGCATCTGAGAAACAGAAATGGCTAGTCAGGGTTTCTTGAATACCAGCAGGGACATCTAATAATTAAAGAGGAATGTTTTGAGCTTTTTCCTGAAGGAAAAATGTTCCCTACATACTCTGATTTCCTTCGGGAGTTGGTTCCATAACTTAGGGCCAGCTACCGATAAGGCCCTCCCCCCTTTTCTTGCCTTCATGGCCCTGGGGACACATAACAATTCCTGATCTCCAGATCTCAGGGATCTAGATGGAACGTATGGAATAAATTTTTCAGTTAGGTAACCAGGACCTTTTCCAATGAGACACTTGTGGATGACGCAACAGATCTTGAACATCACCCTCTGTTTCACTGGAAGCCAATGAAGTTTAGCCAGCAGCGGTTTTGAAGGAGTGCGAGCCGGGACATTAAGGACTAAACGTGCAGCAGTGTTTTGCACAACCTGCAGTCTAGCAAAGATCCCCTCATTGGCAGCTAGCATCAAACCATTACAATAGTCCAGCCTGCTCAACACTAGCGACTGGACCAATGTTTTCCTGGTGGTATCAGGTAACAGGGGAAATACTCTCCGGAGAAGCCCAATAACATGGAAACAGGAGCTCACCACTTGATTAGCTTGTTGTTTTAGGGCGAGCTCCTGGTCCAGTTTTACTCCCAGGTCTTTTACCACCACTTTGGGCTCAGGGACGGGGCCAAGATCTTGAGGCCACCAGTCCGGAGTCCACAGGCGTTTGGCTTCCCCAAAGAGCATGACCTCAGTCTTGGAGACGTTACACTGTAGGAAGTTTGCTGCCATCCAATGTGCCACTTCCTTCATCCCCCGGGCAAAGGAGTCACGCACTTCGGGAGTCATGGTTTTAAAAGGGAAGAGGAGTTGGGTATCATCCGCATATGATACTGGAATGAACCCATGGGATCTCATGATGTTAGCTAGGGGTGCCACGTAGATGTTAAATAACGTAGGGCTCAAACAAGAGCCCTGTGGCACCCCCTTCGAGATCGCCACCTCCTCTGACTGGTATGGTCCCAAGATGACTCTTTGAGTGCGTTTGGTGAAAAAACTCTTTAGCCAGGCCAGGGCCTTTGTGGTAAATAAATAAATTACCGGTACTATTTTTCTATGCATTAAATGAAAAAGGATAGCTCAATAAATGAGAGGCAGAGTCCGTGGTATCTGAGTCATACGGGCTTTAATTAAGTGGCTCGAGCCAATGGACATCAGGTTCCATCACCTACTAAAGGTCAGGAAGGGACAATCTCAACATTTCATTAACATCATACAATATATATAGTAGAACCGTACAGTTGCATTGAGTACAGTAGGCGTAACAAATGACAAACGAAAGATAAGAACATATGGGCGTGAAAGAAGGCGTGCACGGAGGTGTGTGATGTAGACGTCACAGAAGTGTCATAAGTGGGTGGACACATGGAGGGGGCTTCATGGGCAGCTGGAACCTTTAACCTACTGGTGCGCGCAAAACGAGTCATGACGTATAACTGGGGAGGGCTGGGGGGCGCTGACTTCTAGCACTAGTAGAGGAGACTGAAGTCTGGGATGTCAGAACGACCTGTACCTATAGCGTATCTGATATCTTGTGTTTGGAGAACATGTTGCTTGATTCTAAAAGTCATCAGGGCAAAGGCTACTTGTCACTAAAGGCTAGTGTATGCATATATTTCTTCATGTATTGCGTGAGCTATGGATCTTCTTATGGATATTAATTCAGTAATTCACTTGCATGGAGACAGAAAGACTAGACTGTAGATGGATATGTTTATGCTGTTCGTTAGCTAGGAATGTGAAGCCGGGGAGCTGAACAGATAACTGTAGGCATAACATATTCTTGGCAGGCAGGCCAGGCCGAGCCGGGCACCGCGTTGCTGGGCAGGAAGTAAGGGAAGGGTCAAGGATGCGGGCGGGGCTGCATCTCTCGGAACGGTTCAGGAGGCCTGAGGCCTGAATCTGGTGTCCGGGCCCTGTGGGGCCTTAGAAACGGGTGCATCTCGATGATTTAACGTGCACCATGTGAATACGTTGGCAACATAGGCCTAAAAGCCTAATTCACGTTGCTTTCACGGAGGACTGGATAACTGACATATTAACGTTGGACGCAACTGCAAATGCGTCTTTATTTTCGGCCATGGATGGAACATGCATAGAAATCATGCATATATATATTACATGTTGGGGAACACGTAGGGACACATAACAGGGCAAAATTCAATTTTCCTCATTCCCTCCTTGTTCCCTACGTTCCCTTCAGGAAACATCAATATTCATGAGACCATCTATCTGTTCATACAGCATCATTTGCTCGTCTTTTTTCATTTGGGTATGGGATCGTGGACGTGGAATACAAGATGTAGCGCAAAAGCCGCAGATCGCTGGGCCACATTGTAAACAGAGACAACAACTGAATATGATCATTACTATTAATCCCAGGAATGACAGTACTTTCCATCCCCATGCAGAAATTACACTCCAGAGCCAGCCGGACCAAGTCCAGGTGCCTGGATTCTGGTGTAGCTGATGAGCTATTTTATGAAGTCTAGTTATTGCTGAATACACAGACGGTGCGTTATTAGGAATGAAAACGCAACAACTAGATCCGATGACTCTACAAGCTCCACCCCTATCGGCCAGGATGACGTCAAGGACAAGGCGGTTCTGAAGAACAACAAATCTCATAGCAGACTGCTCTTCTGTTAAGTTACCTAGGGCGGAAGTAGTCTCATTCACTACTGCTTCAAGGGTTCTGGTTAACCTGCGTATTAATTTACTATTCTGGACAGGACCTATGAAGAAAAAGAAACCTTTATTGAAATCCGTATACTGTTCCAATGCTGTTTCAGTCTGATCGACAATTGGGGACTCAATCTCCCTTCTATGTCTGACGTGTACTTGATGGGTATTTCGGTGATAATCAGATGGGGCTAGGAAAACTGGTGGCAGTAGGAATGCAATGTAACATGTTCCATCCCAATCTAGGGGCAAACGTACATAAGCGGTCTGACCACATATAAAATAGGAATGACGTGAGGCTTTGAAAGTAGACTTCCCACTGTCACTGTACTCGACCACAGTAGTACAATCACTGTGTCCTAGATGTACCGAACCATTCTTTCTAACACATAATTCGCCTTTCACTGGTAGAACTGTTATAGAAGGCAAATCTGGATTAATCTCGGACTGAACATTCAAAACCATGAGGTTAGAGGAAAAATTACCTAGATCATATACTTCATTTTCTAGATCTATCCCTGTCCTATGGGGAAGACCGTCCTTGTCTGGGAAACAGGTTTCATTTATAACTGTATTCAGAAGGGACTTATCGTCTACAGATGACGTCAATGAAAACCATGCTCCACACGAACCATTGTGTGAGAACGGATAGGGAAAGAGTGGCAGAGCTCCCTTCACTGTCTGGTAAGGGGGAAGTCGGCCACATACCCAGCAATTAGTGGCATTGCTGGTCTGATGCGAATAGTGTAACATACGAATAAAAGTATTGTTGCGCATTGCAAGTCAATGGGATAACTCGTGAGGGGGTAGTTCACTAAATGTGTGCTCTACAGTATCATTAGGGGAAAGGTGTAAATGTGAACCGAGAGGAGGAAAAAATACGTGTAACATACAACTTATACATGTAATCGTAAGACTCAGAATAAACATAAACAATAATGTAACGATGCATCTGCTTCGGAGATTTTTACAATATTTCATTTTCTTGAAGTTTCGCCTATCTCTCTCACTATGTGGGTCTATCTCATACATGTCAGAAACCTGTCTAACCGCTTCACCCGAGGGGGACTTAAACAATTAAACGCTGTCTGACTTACTAGACCTCAGCTTGACTTTATACTCGTGCTGCGGAGTTTTCTCTAACAGGGGAAGTTTAGAGTCAGTATCGGAGCAGTCCTTGAAAAAAGTCTTTGGACACGGTCCATGGAAACGCTTGATATGACTGGAATGGAGCCAGCCTTTTCTTCCTTCTAGTTTTACGGCGGTCCTTCTGGTCATCAGAACGAGTTTTGGCTCCTTCCAGCGGGGCTCCAGAGGGCTTGAGCGATCAAAATTTCTAACCAGAACTAGATCTCCTGGAACGACCTCGTGCGGTTTCACCTGGGTGTTGTCCGGGAAGGCAGCCGCGACCTGTGAACGACAAGAGAGTAGTGCAGACATCAAGGAAGCTAGGTAATCTGTCAGCATGTTACTGTCGACATCGGTGATTTTACGAGGCATAGGTGTACCCCACATGTTTGGGGGACGACCAAAAACTACTTCATATGGTGACAAACCAGATCTGGAGTGAGCCACCATTCTCATATAGAAGAGGGCAACCGGCAGGGCTACCATTCAATCTACACCTTTTTCTGCACAGACCTTCGCTAATCGTATTTTCAGAGTTTGATTGTGTCGCTCGACGAGGCCAGCTGCCTCGGGGTGTCGTACGCAGTGGAATTTCCACTGGTACCCTAACAGAAGTGATACCTGTTTCATGAGTTCGGACGAGAATGGCTGTCCATTATCTGAATACACGACACGGGGCAAACCATATCGAGGGAAAAACTCACGAACCAGCTGCTTGGCAGTGGTCACGGCAGTATAATCTGAGACTGGATATGCTTCTGTCCATCTGGACAGAGCGCATACAACTACGAGGACATACTTGAATCCTCGACATCGATCCATTTGAATATAATCCATCTGGAGGACTTCAAAAGGGTGGTCAGGAGGATGAAATCCACCTTGTTCCACGGGAACACCTTTACCTGGATTGAACTGACAACAGATCATGCAGGTACGCGTTTTCTGCTTCGCTGCTGCTCGTAAATGCTTGTTAAACCAGAGGTTCTGGATGCTGTCTAACATGGCTTTTTCTCCTAAGTGTGCTGGACTATGTGCTGTATTAATGATGGCTTGAACCATAGAGTCGGGGAGAAACCATGTGGCTTTTCCCTTCGTCAACCATCCCTGATCTGTCAGGACCCCTCCTTGTTCAGTCCATTTCTTGATTTCGTCTGGAGTAGCATGTGTCTGTATGTCTAGTACATCTTGTGTGGGATCCTTGACTGTCATGCAAGTCGTCAGGACTGAAATGTCTGTCTTTGTCGTGTCAGCTGAAATGTCTGGAGTCTGGGCTGTAAGCTTGGCTGTTCGATCTGCCAGGTCGTTACCCTGGGAAATGGTGTCAGTGACTCTCGTATGTGCTTTGCACTTCATAATGGCTATAGCCGTAGGTAAATGTATTGCTTCTAACAGAGCTTGAATGAGGGGGCCATGCTGAATCTTGGCTCCATGAGAGGTCATAAAACCTCTTTCTTGCCAGACGACTCCAAAGTCGTGAACGACTCCGAATGCATAACGTGAATCTGTATATATGTTTACTTTCAGGTTCTTGGCTCGTATGCAGGCTTGGGTCAGAGCGATGAGCTCTGCTGCTTGAGCAGACAGGGCGTCAATACGATGTGTTTCTATAACTTCAGTTTCAGTAGTCACTGCATATGCTGCCACTAACTCTCCTGTACTTGTTCTCATACATGAACCATCCACATAAAGTGTCAGGTCTGGGTCAGGTAATGCAATGTCCGTCAAGTCTTGTCTTGGCTTCGTCATGGTGTTAATAACTTCCACACAGTCATGTGTTGTAGGGTTTGAGGTAATCGAGGGTAACAGTGTAGCAGGGTTTAATATGTTGCAACGTCTGATTTCTATGTGTGGCTGAAACAGTGTCAGTTCATATCCTGTCAATCGAGCTATAGTCAAGTGCTGAGTCTGTGTTCGGTTTAAAAGAACTTCCACGGAGTGTGGAACCTGTACTGTCAGGGGGTGTCCTAACACTATGGAATCACTTTGTCTGATAGCTAAAGCTGTGGCTGCAACTGATTTGAGGCACGCAGGCAAAGCCTGGGCTACTGGATCTAATGTGCTAGAAAAATAAGCACAAGGCTTGTGTTGTCCTGCTTGATCTTGTGTGAGAACAGATAATGCTGTACCATCGCGTTCAGTGACAAAAAGTGTAAAAGGTTTACTATAGTTTGGTGTCGGTAAAACAGGTGCTCGACATAAAGCTTTCTTTAATTCTTCGAAAACAAGTGTATGTTCCTGAGTCCAAGGGAGGACAGTCGATGTCGCTGCCTCCTGTGTTGTCAACTGTATCAGTGGCTTGGCTAGATATGCGTACTGAGGGATCCATTGTCTGCAGTAAGAAGTGAGGCCGATAAAAGCTCGTACCTCCTTCTGTGTCTGGGGCTGTGGAAGATGTGCAATTAACTGGATACGGTCAGGTGTCAGCTGTCTACCCCTCTTGGACAGCAAGTGACCAAGGTACACCACTTGCTGGACACAGAATTGCAGTTTCGAAGGGGACACCTTGTGTCCCATTTCTGCCAGAAAATACAAGACTGTCAGTGACGCACGTTCGCAGTCACGTTCTGTACGGGCTGTAATTAATAGGTCATCAACGTACTGGAGCAGGGCAGTGTCAGTTGGCATGTGAATACTATCTAGTTGACGTTTCAGTGCTTGACTGTAAATACTAGGACTTTCTGTGAACCCTTGAGGTGCACGTGTAAATTTATAGCTTCGTCCATTTAGACAGAATCCGAAAAGGAAAAGGCTGTCCGGATGGATGGGGACACTAAAGAAGGCGTTCTTGAGATCGATGACAGTAAAGAACGCTGCTTCGGAATCAATGGCAGTCAATAGGGAAGAGATATCTGGAACCACTGGGTACTGGGGTATTATACATTTATTAAGTTCTCGAAGGTCAATCACTAGTCGATAGACTGGAGGTGCCTTTGGGTCAGTACGTTTAAGGATCGGAATGATAGGAGAATTACATACATTGGAGTCAGTTTCTACAACCACTCCTTGAGCAATGAGCTCGTCAATGATTTTTGATAAGGCTGCTACAGCCTCAGGTGGTAACTTGTATTGTCGGATTCGTGGTAATACAACTCCTTGTTTCAGAGTGACACGGTATGGTGTAATGTGCATACAACCCACATCAGTAGGACCTTGCGCCCATAAATGCTGTGGTACATTCAATAATCTTGGATCAAAATCTCTTAACACATAATGTCCTTTAAAATCACGTAAAAACAATCTCACTCCTTCCGGAGAACAACAAATCACTGCTCCTAGTTCTTTCAATGTTTTAATACCAAGTAAGTTTTCTGGACATGATTTCGTAAGTAACAAGTCTGTAGTTCGGGACAATGGACCAACTTCTAGGGAAACTGGTTTCGATATTTCATTAACAATAGGCTTTCCTGAAAATCCCAGGGAAACATTTCTTGAGCCTGAGAGAGGGGCCCCTGGAACCTCGTCATGACTGATGGTAGTTCTACTTGCCCCTGTATCAATCAGAAATTTTCTGTCTTTCCCTAATACCTGACTGTGTACATAGGGACCCTCTTGATCTACAGGAACCTCGATAAGAGGCAAGCCAACCTCTCTCTCTAGGCTGTTTCATGAATACTGCTGATATTCTGGATAATCTGACTGTGCGTACTGGTACATCTGCTGTGTAACTTGTTGTGTGGCAGCTATGGGCTGCGGTACTGTTACTGTCTGTTGTGAGTTCTGTGGTGGTTGCGTATTTTGTGGAACATGTTCCTGTCTAGGAGGACGCGGTCTCTCTTTCGTCTTACCAGTAGCAATGTTGTGTTTCAGAACGGCACATTCGTTTATATAGTGACCTGGCTGTTTACAGTAATTGCATGTCCCTTTTACAGGAGCTGCAGAATGACTGGTCTGAGTCGTACCCCTCTTCTGACTATCCACCGGAACAGACTGTGCCACTAGTACTTTCATTTTCGTGTCTTTCATACGCCTCTTTTCGTGTTCTTGCTCTTCTCTGATTCGGTTCTGGTGGTACTGCAACATTTGTAACATTTGGGACGGGGTATTAGCTTGCCAGGTACTCTCAACTTTCAGTTTGGTAACAAAAAGATGTGGATACGACTCACTACTTGTTTTCAAGCCGCTATTAATAATGAAACATTTCTCAAATCTGGAATAAAAATCACTAGAGTCTTCGTCTTGTTTCTGTTTACAGGCTGAGATGGCGTCCCAGTCTTCCTTTTTCGTGGCTAGTAATCTTGGCAAGACTTGTATTAACAACTCGGGCAATGCTTTGGCTTTTTCCCCGAGACCAGTACCAGGAACTCGTGTTTTATCTTCGTCTTCTAATTCTGCCCAGTCAATCTTTTTCTCTCCCACCTCCCATTCTTTTTCTTTAAGTTTTTCATATATGCCCGCAGGCAACAGGACCTTTAACATTTTAATGATATCAGGATACGTGTATTCTCCCATGCGGAGCATGTCCTTTAATTCACGGTGGAACCCTGCTGGATCTTTATCGTGACAGGGCACTAACTTTTTCATTTCCAGTAATTCTATTTTTGTTAAAGGGGTGTAAACAAATACTCGTTCGAGCGCACCTCCCGTTCCCTTAACAGGATGGACTTCTCGCAAGGGATTCTGTCTGTCTATGTAAAATGTCTTCCTTACTGGGGGTGGAACAGGAACAAAATGTGGAGTCAGGAACGTTCTGTATTTGTGGCGTTGTTCTAAAATGACATTAATCAAATCGGTACCTAGACCTCTCCATCTGTTTAGGAGTAACTCGTCCAATACATTATATAGGGGACCTGGGTCAGAATGCTGACTTTCGTACAGTGTAATGAGGTGTTGGATCATGTACATACCCACCAGTCGCTGTTCGTCTGGGGAAAGTTTCAGAAACGTTTGGGCCACTACTTCGTCTGAAAATGTGCTAGAATCACTAGTCCATTGAACTGCTGATCGGGCTAGTTCCTGTTCATGCATGGTACTAAGCTCACTGTAACCTATTCGTTGTTTCAAAACTCTATCGGTAGCTTGGAATAAATGCTCAAGAGAACACTGTTCTGGTACGGGAGGAAGAAAAGTTCTCTTGCATTCTAGGCGTGTGTGTCTGTCAGAAGGTCTCATCCTACCTACGTACGCTATTCTGTCTGGGTTCTCTGTGTCTACATCTTCGTCTGAGGTGTCATTCTCTTTCTCGGTTTCTCTCATTGCTTTCTCCCTTTCGTGTATGCCTAGGATTTCCTTACGAATCTTTCTATACATGGATTCTATACAACCTTGTTTACTGTGTTTTCCGTCTGCTATGTTGTCACTCCATTTTATCAGGACTTTCATCTCGTCTTTGTTTTTACCAGGATGGTCTTGTTCTCTTATTAAGCAATTTATCAAAAACTGTAAGATCATATTTTGAGTCTCGACCTTCCTGTGTGCCATAGCCTCGTGAATACTTTCTGGTCTTTCCCCTGTTCTGATAAAATGATATATTCTGTCTAAATGTTCCCTCATCTCTGGAATGATAGCCAAATAGCTTGCAACTCGTCGTAGACGTATGGAATATAATATCATCTGATCTTCGCCTGGCACTGGGTCATATCTACAATCCGTAAGGTATTGTTTGAGGGCTGCGTATGTAGCTACTTTTGGCGTGCGCTGTAATGCTGCGTCTCTCAGCGTCATTCGTTTTACTTGAGGCGGGGTGATAGGGATACCTCCCCCTGCTCCTCCTGAACTAGAATCGGCAACTAATACTGGATGTGCCGTTGCTGGTAGTGTGACTGGTAAAGTAGGCAAGCGTAATGTGGGTTGGTCCGGGGTTACTGGCGGATCAAAGGGATTCCCGGGACCAGTGGCTGGAGGAACAGTAATCGCGTTATTACCAGGGTTGTGAGGTTGAGCAGGCGGAGGAGGATTCGGATTTGTATATTCTGGGACAGTGTCGTCTAAATAGGAAGAAAGGAAAATTTCAGCTGCGGTTGGTTTATGACGTAACTTAGCCGGGACCAATGGTGGCGGTAAATTACAGGGTGTTTCCGGGGTCGCCTGAGGCAGGCCTTCGGCGAGTAGGGGATACATGCCTTTAATAAGGGCATTTCTTTGTCTATCTAACTGTTCTGCTCTAACTCGTTCACCTTCTTCTAGTAGTTCCCTTTCTTGGGCTTTTTCTGATGATTCCCTACTTAGTTCTGCTTTTCTGATTTCCTTTTCTGTTCTTTTATGCGATTCTTTACGCCACAATTCTATGGCATCTTTCTGGGATTGTCTAGCTTTCTTTTTCCATAATGCTTCTTCTACTCTCATGATGCACTCAGCATCCCAGGTTCCTGAAACAGGCCATCTATATTTCTCTTCCAGATGTTTGGTATAGTCTACCCATAAGTCTAAGTACAGTATGGCATCTAAGCCATGTTTATGATACATGAAATGTCCGGGACTGTCCCTAGGTGGGACAGGAACTGATTCTTCGAGTATCCCTTTTCTGGTTCCTATCTGACGTAACTTTGAAAACAGAGGCATATTTAAACGTACTTCGACTTGAACACAATGAACACAGTAATGAAATAGCAAACAAATCATTCATACCACGACATCAAAACACATTAAAAACATTTCGAACAGATACTACCTAGTACATTGAAAACATAATACTGGAAATCTCGAGAGACTATACTAGAAAACAGAATTACTGGATGCACTGCTAAAACAGTACAGAACATACCGGTCTCATAAAGAGACACGTCATACCGTATCCACCTAGGTGAACACGTCGGACCGGATCTGTGTACCCAGACCCGTCTGGACCGGGCACAAATTAATGAACCCGTCTAGATGCGTTCCCAGCAATGGTACTCACAGGGAAGCAATACTGAAGGCCTCGGACTGGACTGGACTGGACTGGACTGCTACGACATCTGGTTACTGCTACGCACTACGCATGCGCTTCGGGCTTCGGAAACAGGTGGGCCTCCGGATACCTCGGACCTTGCTCTCTCGGCTTGGGCTCTGGTCGGGACTCTCCGCCTTCCTCACCGCCTCATCTGGATGCTGGACCGCAGTCTCCGTCTCCTCCGTGGGCCGGAGGGAGTTTAGCAGGAAAACCTGCAGGTGCACAGTAGGGTCCGTCACAGCTGTAGAAGGGGACAGGGGGCCTGCGTTACATCGCCGGCGCGTGGGGAAGGGGCTGGTTCCTATTCGGGCGCCATTATGTGGTAAATAAATAAATTGCCGGTACTATTTTTCTATGCATTAAATGAAAAAGGATAGCTCAATAAATGAGAGGCAGAGTCCGTGGTATCTGAGTCATACGGGCTTTAATTAAGTGGCTCGAGCCAATGGACATCAGGTTCCATCACCTACTAAAGGTCAGGAAGGGACAATCTCAACATTTCATTAACATCATACAATATATATAGTAGAACCGTACAGTTGCATTGAGTACAGTAGGCGTAACAAATGACAAACGAAAGATAAGAACATATGGGCGTGAAAGAAGGCGTGCACGGAGGTGTGTGATGTAGACGTCACAGAAGTGTCATAAGTGGGTGGACACATGGAGGGGGCTTCATGGGCAGCTGGAACCTTTAACCTACTGGTGCGCGCAAAACGAGTCATGACGTATAACTGGGGAGGGTTGGGGGGCGCTGACTTCTAGCACTAGTAGAGGAGACTGAAGTCTGGGATGTCAGAACGACCTGTACCTATAGCGTATCTGATATCTTGTGTTTGGAGAACATGTTGCTTGATTCTAAAAGTCATCAGGGCAAAGGCTACTTGTCACTAAAGGCTAGTGTATGCATATATTTCTTCATGTATTGCGTGAGCTATGGATCTTCTTATGGATATTAATTCAGTAATTCACTTGCATGGAGACAGAAAGACTAGACTGTAGATGGATATGTTTATGCTGTTCGTTAGCTAGGAATGTGAAGCCGGGGAGCTGAACAGATAACTGTAGGCATAACATATTCTTGGCAGGCAGGCCAGGCCGAGCCGGGCACCGCGTTGCTGGGCAGGAAGTAAGGGAAGGGTCAAGGATGCGGGCGGGGCTGCATCTCTCGGAACGGTTCAGGAGGCCTGAGGCCTGAATCTGGTGTCCGGGCCCTGTGGGGCCTTAGAAACGGGTGCATCTCGATGATTTAACGTGCACCATGTGAATACGTTGGCAACATAGGCCTAAAAGCCTAATTCACGTTGCTTTCACGGAGGACTGGATAACTGACATATTAACGTTGGACGCAACTGCAAATGCGTCTTTATTTTCGGCCATGGATGGAACATGCATAGAAATCATGCATATATATATTACATGTTGGGGAACACGTAGGGACACATAACAGGGCAAAATTCAATTTTCCTCACCTTGCCTTCCAGACCGATGTCAACTAGTCTGGAGGTCATGATGTCATGTGACACAGTGTCAAACGCCGCTGACAGATCTAAAAGTACCAGGACAACGGAGTAGCCCTTGTCCTGTAACATCTGAAGATCGTCAGCGACGGACAGCAAGGCGGTCTCAGTACTGTGCCTAGGCCTAAAGCCTGACTGAGAGGGATCAAGCCCACCCACATTTTCAATGAATTTTGACAAATGCTGATTCACATATCTCTCTGTGAGCTTCCCTAAAAAAGGGAGAAGAGAGATCGGTCTCAGGTTTGTCAAATCAGACCAAGGGATCGAATTGTTTTTCCGCAGGGGTCTCACCAGGGCCTGCTTCCAGTCTAAGGGGACTTCCCCAGTGCACAAGGATAAATTAACTACATGTCGCATTCCTATACCCAGATCATCCATCAAAAGTGGCATGATACGTGCCGGGATGGTATCTGTAGGGCACCCACTCTTTGTTTGAGTGACAAGAACAGTCATCTCTTCCATAGAGATGGGTGGAAATACGGCGAACTTCTTAGCCTTATTTTCTGCAGTCCTAGTATATGATTGAACCAGACAATCAGTAGGTTCTATATTATTGGAGATGGAGTTAGACGTTAATATCTTAGCATAGATAGCTTCTATTTTCCTGACAAAAAACTGTGAAATATTGTCACAGAGTGCTTGGGATTCAATCCCCTCAGTGTCACAGGCAGTGGGCTTGGTGAAAGTCTGTAGAATTTGATAAAGAGTTTTCACATTGGTGCCAGCCGCTGATAATTGGACTGCTATATGTTGTTTTTGAGTAGCTCGAATTGCTTTATGGTAGCTTTTGAAAGACCTCATAAAGTTCTCCTTATCCTCTGCCTTACGTGTGACTCTCCATCTTTTCTCTAGTTTTCTCGTAGTCAATTTTAATTGTCTAAGATCCCCAGTAAACCAGACTTCTTGTTTTGGGGCAGGTCGAGGTTTATATGTTCTAAGCGGAACCACATAATTTACAGTTACTGTCACAGCTTCGTTAAATTTACATAAAGCAATAGTGGCATTTTCTCCACAGGCTTCCCATTCGGGTTCGGTGTAGTTATCCCTAAAACTTTCTGGGGTTAATTTGTTCCAAGGTCTCCTGACATCTGCCATAGTCCTTTGGATGCCTTTTGCTTTATAATTGGAGCGAGTATGAAACACAATAATGGAATGGTCCGTCCAATCAACTTGTTTAGGGGTCAAGCAGTTAATAGCTGTGGAGTTACAAAACACTAGGTCTAATGTATGGCCCGCTGAGTGAGTAGGCCCCTGATTCCTTTTATTGAGTCCAAGTGTGGCCAGATCCGTTAATAGGATCTGTGCATCAGTACACGTAGTAATCTCACTGTGGATGTTGAAATCGCCCACCAAAATAAACTCAGAGTTAGCTTGCATGTGAGGTGCCAAAGTTTCAATTAGTTTAATAGAAAAGGTCCCACATGGACCAGGAGGTCGGTAAACTAGCGCACCCTTCCTGGTTTCCCTAGAACTAGGGTTGATAGTAAAAATCAAAAGCTCCATCTCTGAAGTGCACACAGTTTCGGTAACTACAATCTCCATCTCTTGTTTGAAAACAATAGCTATCCCTCCTCCCGTTTTAGTTGGACGATCCATCCTTACTATTTTGTACCCTGTCGGCACCCCCATCGTTATGGCCGGCACTGTATGAGGCTTAAGCCAAGTCTCTGTTAAAAAACACAGATGGGGTCTCTCAATGCCCTTGAGTTGTATGATGTAGGAGATGGGCTCCCCATCCTGTCATGTATTCCTATAGGTTCTGAATCGATCCCCCTATTCCTGACCCTATTCTAGTTAAACAAACCAACAAGTTAACTAGCAGTCAGCCCATGAGGCAGAAAACCCCCATGATGCAGATACCGTTATCTGACGCAGTCACACTACGGCACAGGAACGTGTTATCTGATTAGGTCGTAACACTTGCGATCTAATTAGACAAGCGATATTCCTCCAGCCCCTGATAAGGCATACGGAGTTCTCATAACAAATCAAACCTATGACAACCTGGGCAAAACCCTGCGGCCATTGTTTTGATTTCACTGAGAACTTTAGTAAAAGAATGTGCTAACGAGCAAGTCGTATGACATCTTTATTGACGTATCTATGTCCATCCTTACGTCAATCTCGGCACCTTAAAGGTATAAATATTACCGATCTTGCCATATGCAAACACACGCGTGGTGACGAGACGGAGCAGCCATACTTGCCGAAGCGAAGAGCAGAGCAGACCCCGCTGGCAACAGCCCCGCCTTTCTGACGCGCTGAGAGACGCGCTGCTTTCTCCTGCCGAGAATCCAGCACCGGCGTTTCTGGGCAGCCCTCGCAGGCAGCCTGGAATATCGAGACCAGAGAGAGAGATACCATTCCTCATTCATCCTAACTTCCAGGTACAGAACTGAATAACCCTTCACAGAGAATTCTTTAGTTATTCACTTGGCAAAAACAAACTTAACTTAAACTGTAACTTTCTATTCCCGTCCACGTATTAGACTTAGGTCAGGTACACGGGGTAGGCGTATCTAGAAACACCAGTTGAGTATGTTTAGTCAAATGTATATGTGTATGTAATATATTTTATTCATTTTAAAACATCTTATGGCTTAGAAACCATATCAATGTTTTTACAGTATTATTTTATACTATTGCTTTTAATGTATGCACTTTACTTAACTATAAGTATTGCAATAATATTGATCCATTTCTCTTGTATGAGAAAAGAGACTGATCAATAAATAACACCTTTTTATTGAACACGCCCGTCTCTTCCTTTTCTCTACATTCTGATGAGACTAAGAATGCACGTACTGACTGAGTAAAATAATTTGCCTTTTGTTCACACGACTCTCGAGATTGACTCTTGATTAGGGGAGAGCAAAGTTGTCATGTTCTATGGTTGTCAGAAACTAAATCCCTTCTTGTCTAATCAGGGAAGTTAAGTCCTCCTTGAACATTCGAGAAAGTTTCTAGTGAACTCTGAGCTAAGCTGGCAAACCCAAAACTTTACGTCTAGTATCGACAGTAGTAGACCTAGTTAACGTCTGGCCTAGGCCTTTACTGCTGTAGGTATTATTCCAATGCGCAGAGCCTATTGGGAAGATAGGAACTACACTACATGGCGCCCAACGCGTTTGGAAAGGGCGATAAAACTAACGTAAGACATTTAGAGTAACTCAGTCGTGCTTTCTCACTCAGACCCCTTTTCCCAAATACTCCAAAGACGTCTGGAGTGGGTGAAAGGTTATATCCGCCAGACCTCGCAGGAGGGAACTCCTATGTATGGTTCTTGGTATAGTCAACGTTGAAGGATACACTGTTCCAAAATATTGTGCATCTAATCTTTGTTTCCATAAGAAACCTGATCTGCAAACAAACAAAATAACCTTCAGGACAGTAAAATGGCAGAAAATGAAGAAGAAAGAGAGGCAGTTAGATTAGCAGCTGAACTCGCAGCGGCTGATGCTGCAGCACTAGATGCAGACGGAGATATAATACTCATCCCAGTCATCAAAAGGAGATCTATAACCCTTAAGCTTATAGAAAATGGACTGACACCTAGAGGTGGCACAGTCATATTCGTAATTGAGGCACACGAATATCGGCAGACAGAGGTATACTATTCATGGATACATTTTCCAGCAGCAAATGCTGTAACAAAGTACTTCCACTATTACAAAATAGAGGAACCTCCTAATGAGTACACTCCTTTCGAGGAGGTGGAAGTACCACTCAAATTCCAAGAGCATTTGCTCTTATTTGATGGCGCCCTAAAACATAATAATCACATCACCAGGCTCAGTCCTTTAGGTAGACCAGGAGCAACGTGGCCGGTCCTAGCCGGATACACACCACATCCAGACATCGACGGGATGTCTGCAGCTAACCTGTTAACACAGCTAAAACAATTAATAAAAATTCATAGACAATTAGTTCAGTATGTGATGCGGACTTCAACAATTCAGCCAGCGATTAAACTTCCACAGCTGACCCCTCATCAGGGGAACACAAATAAAATTACACCACAGAACATCCAATCCTGCCTAGGTAAAGTACCGGCTAAACGGGAACAAATACCATTCTGGTTGGCACAGAAAATTACCCAAATTGAGGCGGTGTTTCCTGACACCACCCCGCTAGAAAAGCACAGGATTCTGACTATCTGTCTCCCAATGGGAATCGCACCACACATTGAGGACTGTGACACTTGGGGTACAGTCTTTGCTTCCATCTACACAAAAACGCACGGTGTTCCATCCATTTCGGTAATACCAGATGTGCTAAAACAAATTCAAGACGAATACGGTCCAGAACCTGCTTTAACTCTTGGTATGAAATTACTGAAAGACTTCAAGCAGGTCTCGGCTATATTATTAGCCAACATAAAAGGTGAAGCAGCAAACGTGGCGATCCGCCAGAGGTTAAAAGAGACAGATATAGCAGACCAACCAGCTGAAATTGCCAGAATCATAGAAAAATCCTATGAGGAACTAGGTAGAGACAGTTTAGGTGGAATACCAGTAAAACCACAACTGACTGAAAGTCCAGAAAAAATATTTTTTAATAATAATTCACCAAAAAAAGAACTGGGATGGAAACAAACAATCCAATCCCAAAGAAAAGAAATTCCAGTCCCGAGGAAGGTCTCCTAGGCGAAGAGAAAAATCTCCGAACCAAAGACACAGGTCACCTCAGAGTGACCCCTCTGGGAAAAGATATAACCTTAGAAATAGGGATAATATAAAAAAGCCTGATAGATATCAAGACATTGATACACGTCCCTCTCAATCTTTTCAGACTTCCTCGCAGAAATCGGAAAGAAGAGGACGATCAGAACAAAGAGAAGAGCACGCCAAGTCCAAAGACAAGGAACCTGCTCAGCTAAAAAAGAAATTACAATTTCCAAAAAGAAGGTAGCCAGTATCAAGGTAGTTAACAATGCCGAGAATACTGAGGACACAACTGAAAAACGGAGAGTGGGCTCAGACAATGCTAGACAGCGCAGCAGAAGTGAGCATAGCTCGCAAAGTCCTTATGAATCATCTGGAGACAGTGGACACGAATGAATATCTTCAAGTGGAAACTGCAGACACCAGGGTTAGCAAACCTCACAAGATATACGAGATAACATTACGTATAGAGGGAGATAAGACTAGGAAAATAAGGGGACTATTTTGGGATAACCTCTCCAAGGGTTATGACATCCTTCTAGCTGAAAAAGACTGGCCACCAGAGTTTGTCAGGGATTGCCCTCATGGCGAAGAAGTAATTATGCCTGCCTTCTCAAATCATATTCCAATTCATAAAAAATACACACTTGCCAGAAAGTGGGCAGTGGCTCTAGCACCTGCTTTATATAAAAATCACGTGGGATGGGATGAGGATTCTCCTCCTCACAAAATCCAGTTAAAATCACAACCTACTGCACAAAGGCAGTACCCAATTAAGCAAGAAGCTAAAAAACAGGTAAATGAAATACTAGATCAGCTAGAATACCAGGGGGTGATTGAAACTTGCACCTCACAAATGAACAATCCTTTGTTTCCGGTCTCCAAACCAGACAATTCATATCGTCTAGTTTTGGATTACCGACACCTTAACACATGTTGCAAAACTTTTGCAGTGCAAAACTCACACAGAGCTGCACTAATGAATAACATAGTGCGCAAAAAATACAAAACAACCTTAGACATCTCTAATGGATTCTTTTGTCAAAACATAGCACCAGAGAGCAGATATTTAACTGCATTCTCAGTAAATGGCACTCAAAAACAATTCTGTCGGTTAGCCCAGGGGTACAAGAACAGCCCGGGGGTATTCTCAGCGAGAGTAACAGATTTACTTCAACTATATGATGATGAAGCATTATCTTATGTCGATGACATTTACTTAACAGATGATGACTTGGAGACTCACTTGAAAAGAGTGAACACCATAATACTTGGGTTCGCTGCAGAGGGTTACAAATTCAACTTTAAAAAATCCAGAATTGCCCATCTGACAGTCCTGTTCTTAGGATATGAATTATCAAGCGAAGGCAAAAGCCTGGCTGACAATTTCCTAGAGAAATGTGCCGTACTCCAAGCACCTAGAACACTAAAAAACTTACAGTCGATTCTAGGCTTCCTAAATTTCGGAAGAACATACATTGCAAATTACGCAGAAAGGGTCAAACCCCTTTATGATCTAATTAAACCAGATTTTAAAAGATCCAATTGGACTCAAATACACACAGAAATTTTGAGATCCTTACAAACAGACATGCTAATTAAAACAAAATTAGAAACACGTGATAACACACGCAATCTTGTGATTCGAGTCATCCCAGGGAGATGCGGATTCACATACCTGACCTCTAATGAGGGAGAAAAGGTACCAATTGCATTCAAATCACACTTGTACACGGAAGCTGAACATAAATTCAGCAACAAAGAAAAAATTGTTCATGCAGTTCAAACCGCAATAGCTAGAGAAAAAGATCAAGCTGACGGTAGACATATCACAGTCAGAACAGCTGAATCAGCCTTTGAGGCACTAACAACACCGTGTAATTTACCAACAACAACATTGAATCCAGAATGGATACAATGGGTGAATTCAATCACAACGGACAAAGTATACTATTACTTTGATCCGGAACTAGAAGAAATGGAAAATTTAGAATATGAAAAAACATACCCTCTGCCAATCGACATTCTGCCTTTACGACATTACGCCTGTGTAATCTATACAGACGGACATGCTCAACCGTCCGTTTGGGGAGAACAGGCATACAACCCCACATGTGAGATTACAAAAGAAGTGTGGCGCGGAGGTAAACTAAAACCTCTATTAACAAAAACACACTCAGTAGAAACTAATTCAGAACAACAAACTGAAATAATAGCATTGAAAATGGCGCTAGATAATGCGGATCGCGAATTCCCGACACTTATAGTGTCAGATTCATATTACTGCGTCTTGCAGACATGGATTCAAAACGGTTACAAAGATGACACAGATGCACCAATAAAGCAGAAACTGCTCTGGGAACAAATAGCTCTTTTACAAAAAGAGCTACCAAAGACTCACGTGACACACTCACTGAGTCATCAGCGTGATGGCGTTCACGTTGTAGGGAATTCATTGGCTGAAGCAGCCGCAGCGGCAGCCACTAAATCGGCTCCCGTAGTTCGAAAAAAGCGTACATTAAAATACATTGACGGTGAAACAGTGCTGGCAGTGAAAACGTCATCAAAAGGCGACTGCTCAGCGTTACCGATCAACTATCCACTCAATTATACATACATAATCGATGCAAACTCCGTCCCTTTTGCTCGAATCCCTGGAGTGGGGGATAGAGTGATTCCAAACATGGACAGGAGAAACTTGTTAATCGCAGACGCACACATGGGCGAGGGTCTAAGACACCTTAAACTAAAAGATTCTCTGGAAGAATTACAATCACGGTACTGGTGGCCAGGCATGAGCCTGCGTCATACCATGTTTGTAAAAAACTGCCCAAACTGCAACAGAGATCGCAGTGGGGAGAGAAACAGTTTAATACCTCGTCGTTCTACTCCAGAAAAAATCAGGAGTAAAAAGGAAGGGTTGCGATTAACTCATACAGGCTAGTTCCACTTATAATGTAGATCACCAGCACTCGGCTGACGTCCGGACTGTTATACAAAGATTTGCGGGTCTAAATGGCATATACGCTAAGAGCATGCTACGTTTGACCATTGTCTCCACTCTAGCCCTCAAGCCTGAGGGGAAACATGGCCAAATGAGCATAGTCCAGCGGGAATCTTCTCACTTCCTTCCTGAGGGTACGGGACGGTGTAAAGAAAAAACCAAGGCATAAAGCAATCTATAACGGAAAGGATATTAGGTTCGGGAGCTGGGTGGGTCAAACATCTAATAAGTGTCCAACGTAGTCTCAATAACTTGCCAAGAAATTCTCTGAAGGGATTCAGTGCGTACGAATTATTATTTGGAACTAGGATGATGATCTCTGACATTGATAGTCAGACTTCAGTGGTGAAAGAAAAAAGCTTTGATATCAAAGACCGTTTGGCTATTTTGCAGGACTTAAACAAAACAAGAAAAGACCTGAGCAACATAAAGTTGAAACAACAGCCAACAACCACTGAAGAACCACCACCTGTCCCAGCAAGACCTGTCTGGATTCCAAAAGTCGGGGATCTAGTCAGGGAAAAGATCGCGGTAAAGAAGGAATTTGGGCCTTCTTACAGAAAAGCAGTTCCTGTCTTGTCTGTCAACGGGACAAGATCAGTTGTACTACTGCCACTTGCTGGAAAAAAGGAGAACCGAGTTGTATCGATCGACCTGGTAAAACCACAACATGTGGCCGATAACAAACAGTAGGCCAAGTGGACTCCCAATAAGTAGCAGAACACCAAGGTTTGCTACCAGTACAGAGGTCCTAACGAAGAGGCTCATCACATTCGAAACGCCTACAGAAAAACAACAAGGACTATGCAACAATGCAATAGAACTAAGACCTCTGAAAACCCAAATAAAAACATTTAGCAGAGACACACCAATCTATAATGAAGTACCAAGTGAAAATGCAAGAAACAGAAATCCTGAACCAATTGGAACAATTGACAGAACAGCATCCGGCTACTTCATAAACTTCGATGATTCCTCTGAGGGCTTCAGCGAATCAAAGACACAGCCATCATCAAAAACCTTTAAAGACAAAGCTAAGGAACTTTTGAGACAACTGAAAGAAACATATCTGATTTCCCCATGGATTGAATTTTGGGTGGGTTTTGGTGCATTTATTCTCATACTTTGGCTCATCATGGTACTTACTTTGGGACGCTTCATTGAGGGAAAATATGCTAAAATGGACACAGCAAGTTAGAAAATCAACTTGATCCTCAAACCACACACATCTTCACACGTCGAGAAAAGAGAACTTTCTTCGGCCAACTTCACAGCCAATCCGATACCTGGTGGGGTAGCCTGGGACAACACTGACTATGAAATTTATGGTCCGGTCGAGATCCTGAAATATCCACACCAAATTAAGATCTCATTGAGTGGAGTAGTGTGGCTCACTGGTTAGAGGCGGCAGGCCTGAGAGCAGAAGTCAGCCTGGGACCAGGGTTCAATTCCCGACGCGGCAGGGTCGTGGACCTTGGTCAGCGGACTCGATAATTCTCGCTTCGGTGCTTACTCTAATCAGGGGTTTCACTCGGCAACTCTGGGCATTAGCTTGCCTAATCTCCACAACGGCCCCACCAATTCCGGGGATGCCTGGCTCCACCTTGGGGACTCCCAGCAAGGGACCATCCCACAGGGAAAGCCAGGACGGGTTCCCCAGAGTTATACAGCGCCGGGACGCCCCGTTGCTGGGGCAGCTGTGCGCTTTACAAGTATACTACATTTACATTTACATTTACATTTACTTTGCAAAACCAAACTCATTTGCTGATGATTGGGACTTCGAAAGCATTAATAATATGATGTCTGACTTAGTGATGTCTGCTAAATTTACCAAACATGATTATTTGCAGGGTTCTACAAATTATGACAGTATGTATTGCTATAACCACTATGGTAACCACTTTTTACATAGATCTGCACAACCTAGAAATGTTTTAAATTATAATCAATGGGAACATTGTGCAACACCTCCAAAAGGGAGCTCAAGAACCGTTTACGACAAATATTCATATTTTTCAGGTTTTAACACAAGTAATGCTGAAGCATTTTATTTTAAATTGTCGAACAAGACAGGAACCAAAACCATGATAACCAACACAAAATTGTTATATTCAGACTAATTTTTTGAACAAATGAATACTTTTGGATTTGATTATTGGGACAAAAATGTTGAATTGAAAAGTGTTTGGGGTACAAAAGAATGGCAAGTACAGGGTATAGAAGCTTTGTTTAGAGCCTGCATGATCCCAGAACAAATGATATTTTTAAATGACACTGTTCAACAGACCACCTGTCTTGGCTTAGCCAAAATCAAAGATTTAAATAAACCGTCTATTCCAAAGCCAACAATGTTTAGCAATAACTCTGATACAGATGAAGAGATAGACGTAAACCATATATTAAACCAAAACAGAACACATCCTGATTGGAAACAGTGGTTGATCTGGCCCACAGATACTAATAACTGTCAAGACAGATTCCTGAACAAAACACAGGGGTTTAAAATGACCAGGCCAGACCCTAGATATCCTCAAAGACATCACCCAGGGATAATAACCACCTACAGTGTGGGCAAATTATGCCTTCAATGGCTACAAACTTCCACACTGGCAGAAATTAAGCAACACCTAACTTTACTTACTGATGGTGCTGACTTGCGTGATTTCACTTTGGGACCACGCAAACAGCGTCAAAAGCGTTTCATAGCAGCCTCTGTATATGCAGCATACAATGAGGCCTGGAAGGTTACTCAAATTGAAACAGCAGAGAGAATACGGGAAATTGACCGTATTAATTTGGAAAAATCACTTTCTGTAGTGGACAATGGGTTAATGACTCTGTCCTCCAGAATTTTTTCTTTGGACAGCATTGTGTCGTCAGCAATCGATATATTATCGCAAGACTTACTGTTATTACAACACGGTCGGTCACAATTGCGTTCTATTGTACAGCTTGGCTGGACGTTACAAAATCTGCGTTCAGGCTATGTGCCTTGGCGTTTAATCAACACAACGTCACTATTCCAAATCTTTAACCTTACTGATAGACAAATCAGTATGGCGCAAAAGGGTGCTGATTATACAATCTTGAGCATTGAAAAACTAGAAAGATTACCAATGACAATGTCAGAACGACCTGTCAGTGAATGGATAATACATGGGATAATAAATATTCCAATCTCAACCTTCAGGTTTCAATACTGCCAAAAATATATACAGGCTGGCATGTACGAGAAATTGGGAAAGGGGTACCTTAAAACAACATGGAACCTGCCCTATTCACATGCATGTGTCAGTAATAAAGGACAGAAAGTGTTTCTTAGTGGCAACAATTGTGCGATGTCACTAAGTGGCACACTTCTGTGTAACGGAATTAGTTTGCATGGAGCCTGTGAAGGGAATTCATACAACCTTTCATGTCACCAGCAAGGCGCACCTGCAACAGAAATAGAACCATTCTTTCAAAGACTCTATAATGGGAGTTACATTCTTATTGTAGACCGCAGATGTTGTAGTCTTATGCCCGGGACTCCTTATCTAGTAATTACTACTGCGAAGGTCAAGTGCTGTGGACGCTCATTGTTCCCCAGCTCCTTCCCAGACAGGGAGGCAAGGGCATGGCCCGATTTGAAAATTACTTCTATTCGAATAGATACTTTAAGCAGAATGAAAACAGTCCTTCTTCAGACGCCTACCAGGCTCTCGTCATCAAAAGAAACGTATGATCTACAAGTCGCAAGGACGACTGCAGAGATACATACATTATTATCAACTAATTCCCCCGTACATTTCGCGGAAATCCTGAATGAATCTTAAATATTTCTGATACCAATGGGGTCTCAAAGGTATTTAAGACAGTATTTTCGATGGCATTAACACCATTCAAAGCCATACTGGGTATTTTTCCAGATTTCGTCCATTCGATTTTTGGCGGACTTCCCCTGATCCTGGGACTAATTGCAGGAATCCTATTCTTAGTCCTTTTTTTTCGTTATGGCAACCCATGTCACAGACAAAACTCTTGCGACAAGGGAAGAAACAATCCTAGCCATTGGATACCGGGACCGGATATCAAAAATCCTGGGACTCTCCCGGCTTAGAGACCTGAACATGACTTGGTTTCTATCATTTCGACCAATGTGGCAAAGATGTGTTTTACCTGTATTGAGGTGTCTGCTATGCGGAGAAGAATGCGTGTTAGACACCTGTCTGACGCTACAATCGGATGCGCCGATGGATGCAGAAACATTGTTGAGCCCGATCAAGGTTCATGCTTTGTGCTGCCCTCAAAGGCTACCAATCCTGATGACGGCATTCGTGGAAGCTTCACCACTACGATTGATGGGTAGTGAAGTTCAAGATGAAAGCAGCATCGAACAGGTACGACCTTCTGTCAGTAATGCAAATCAGAATGTCAATGGAGACAATCATGCGCAAGAATGCATGATTACACCTATTTCCGAGTTAGTGGAACTTTCCCAGGAAGCTGTTGACAGTTTCTTCGAAAGCCTAAATGATATGATGTTCTCTCCAGAGCAGAAATAGAGACTTTTGAGCAAGCTCGCACACGGCGTTCCCTGAATTCGGCCTTCAACTTTAAAAATAAAGTCACATGAACAATTTCGCTCCAGTTCACGGACAGCAGTTTTTCCAGCAGCCCCAAATATTTTTGCATATTTTTCGGGACACTATCTTCTGCTTAAAGTAAGAACTATTCTTAGAGAACTAAAGTTTCTAAATTTTAGATAACTTATAGACATTAGCTGCCCGCTGGCATGTTCATAGATATTTTATTCTGTGATGGAATGGTCTCGAAACTTTTTTCTGTATTTAAGAAACCATTTCATGTGTAATTCTCATATACCAAATAAGCAATAATGTATACAAATGCGATTACTTTGGCATTTTTCTACAGCTTGAGTGCATACCATATATATATGTCTGCAATTTTTCAGTATATTTGAAAATTTCAAAATGCATTTATGTATTTTGGGGTGGTAAGGTATACACACTACTCTATAATATGTTGTACTATGTTATACTATGCCTAGATTAGTAAATATGTCCATAGTTAGCGTGGAGTGGGTGTCATGTATTCCTATAGGTTCTGAATCGATCCCCCTATTCCTGACCCTATTCTAGTTAAACAAACCAACAAGTTAACTAGCAGTCAGCCCATGAGGCAGAAAACCCCCATGATGCAGATACCGTTATCTGACGCAGTCACACTACGGCACAGGAACGTGTTATCTGATTAGGTCATAACACTTGCGATCTAATTAGACAAGCGATATTCCTCCAGCCCCTGATAAGGCATACGGAGTTCTCATAACAAATCAAACCTATGACAACCTGGGCAAAACCCTGCGGCCATTGTTTTGATTTCACCGAGAACTTTAGTAAAAGAATGTGCTAACGAGCAAGTCGTATGACATCTTTATTGACGTATCTATGTCCATCCTTACGTCAATCTCGGCACCTTAAAGGTATAAATATTACCGATCTTGCCATATGCAAACACACGCGTGGTGACGAGACGGAGCAGCCATACTTGCCGAAGCGAAGAGCAGAGCAGACCCCGCTGGCAACAGCCCCGCCTTTCTGACGCGCTGAGAGACGCGCTGCTTTCTCCTGCCGAGAATCCAGCACCGGCGTTTCTGGGCAGCCCTCGCAGGCAGCCTGGAATATCGAGACCAGAGAGAGAGATACCATTCCTCATTCATCCTAACTTCCAGGTACAGAACTGAATAACCCTTCACAGAGAATTCTTTAGTTATTCACTTGGCAAAAACAAACTTAACTTAAACTGTAACTTTCTATTCCCGCCCACGTATTAGACTTAGGTCAGGTACACGGGGTAGGCGTATCTAGAAACACCAGTTGAGTACGTTTAGTCAAATGTATATGTGTATGTAATATATTTTATTCATTTTAAAACATCTTATGGCTTAGAAACCATATCAATGTTTTTACAGTATTATTTTATACTATTGCTTTTAATGTATGCACTTTACTTAACTATAAGTATTGCAATAATATCGATCCATTTCTCTTGTATGAGAAAAGAGACTGATCAATAAATAACACCTTTTTATTGAACACGCCCGTCTCTTCCTTTTCTCTACATTCTGATGAGACTAAGAATGCACGTATTGACTGAGTAAAATAATTTGCCTTTTGTTCACACGACTCTCGAGATTGACTCTTGATTAGGGGAGAGCAAAGTTGTCATGTTCTATGGTTGTCAGAAACTAAATCCCTTCTTGTCTAATCAGGGAAGTTAAGTCCTCCTTGAACATTCGAGAAAGTTTCTAGTGAACTCTGAGCTAAGCTGGCAAACCCAAAACTTTAAGTCTAGTATCGACAGTAGTAGACCTAGTTAACGTCTGGCCTAGGCCTTTACTGCTGTAGGTATTATTCCAATGCGCAGAGCCTATTGGGAAGATAGGAACTACACTACAATCCTGTGAGAGATGCGTCTGCTGTGAGTACTATTTGTGGAACAGGTTCGAGGAACGGCCGCCCATTTGTCAAGTTTTTGGTGTTCCACCACTGCAGAGAGCGAGGTGTGCGGCTGTCTATCAACACCAGGTCTGTTAGTTGCCCTTGAGCCTGGTTCCACTGTCGTGCTAGACATTCCTGTAACAGACGCATCTGCAGTCTTGCATATGGTACTATGAAGATGCAAGATGCCATCATGCCTCTTAGTCTCATGAACACTCTGGCTTGCAGAGATGGTTGGTGTTGGAAGACTGTGACTAAGGCTTGAATGCTCTGTATCCTTGCTGGACTGGGATACGCTAGAGCTGTAGACGTGTTTATTGTAGCCCCTAGATACTGATGTATATGAAAGGGTTGCAGGTGCGACTTGGTGTAGTTGATTGTGTACCCTAAGTCGTGCAATGTTTGAATTGTGTGATGTGTGTGTTGAACACACCGATTGAATGACTTGGCTTTTATGAGCCAATCGTCTAGATAAGGGAAGACATGTATTTGTTGTCTCCTGAGAAGTGCTGCTTCTACTGCTAGGCACTTTGTGAACACTCTTGGTGCTGTTGTAACTCCGAATGGAAGGACTTTGAACTGATAATGTTGTCCTTCCAGTACAAACCTTAGATACTTCCTGTGAGCAGGATGTATAGGAATGTGAAAGTAGGCGTCCTTTAGATCTAGTGTTGTATGGAAATTGCCTTGTTGCAGCAGTGGGAGCACTTGTTGTAAGGTGATCATATGAAACTGATCTGATTGTATATGATTGAGGGGCCTGAGGTTAAGAATTGGTCTTAGTGTCCCGTCCTTCTTGGGTTTTAGAAAATTCAGCGAGTAAACCCCTGTTCCTTGGTGTTGTAAAGGAACTATTTCTATTGCGTCCTTTTGAAGAAGTGACAGGACTTCTTGTTTGAGTCGAGTAAGGTGTTCTGCAGACATTGGACGCTGCCTGGGTGGTATGTTTGGAGGGGTTGCAGTAAGTTCCAGGCAGTAGCCATACTGGATAATTTGTCTTACCCACTTGTCTGTTGTGATGGAATTCAAGACAGGTAGGAAGTGTGATAATCTGCCCCCCACAGGAGTGGAATGCTGTTGGGGGAGCAGATGAAAGTCACTGTTTTGTGGTGGAAGAGGTACGATTATTGTTGTTACCCCGACCTCTTGCTTTATTGTTGTTTCCTCTATATCCTCCTCTAAAATACCCCTTGTTAGAGGATGTTTGTGTGTTAGATTTGAAGGATGTTGTATTGTCTGCTCCACACTGTTTGGAGCCTCCTCTGTAGAAGGAGCAACAAAAGGTACTTTTAGCTTGTGTGGACTGTAAAGCTCCCATAGATTTGGCAGTATATGTATCCTTCTTCATCTTTTCAAGTGCGGTGTCTACCTCTGGTCCGAACAATTGTTTTTGAATAAATGGTTGATTTAAAATGGTAGTTTGCACTTCCTGTTTCAATCCTGAAATGCGTAGCCATGCATGTCTTCTAAGTATGACTTTAGTGTTGACAGCTCTGGATGCAGTGTCTGCCACATTAAGTGTACACTTGATTGAGGCATTGGAAATTAGCTTGCCTTCTTGTATAAGGTCGTTTGCCTGCGCCTTATATTGGTCAGGTAGATGTTCCAGTAGTTTCTCTAACTGATCATAATGAGTCCTATCATATCTTGAGAGGAGGGCTTGTGTGTTAGCTATACGCCATATGTTAGAAGCTTGCGCAGCTATTCTTTTGCCTGAAGCATCTATTACTTTAGAGTCTTTGTCAGGTGGGGGTGTCTCACCTGACGTTTGTGAATTTGCCCTTTTCCTGGCATTTTATACAACTAGTGAAACTAATGGTAGTTGTCCTTTAATGTAGGCTGGATCTGCAGGTGCAGGCCTATACTTTTTCTCAATTCTAGGGTTTAGGATCCTAGTACGTACAGGGTCTTAAAATATCTCTGGAGCGTGTTTGATGACTCCTTTAATCATAGGAAGAATTTGAACAGACCTATGCGATTGTTCAAATGTGTCTAAACGAAAATCTTCCTCTGCCTCATCAGAGTGCATAGTGACTCCATGGTAAATGGCAGCTCTGTTCAGCAGGTGTCCAAAACTAATATTATCTTCTGGGGAGAGGGTTTTGATGGGTATGACTGTGGGTCAGGAATATCTGTGGGTTCGGTTACTCCCAGTCTGTATCATCTATAGGGTATGGGATCGGCTTATCTGGGTCTATCCCTCTTCCTAAACTATACTCATCATCATTTTGAGGTAAGTGTGAACACTGAAGAGGAGAATGTGGAGGGGAAATCTGTGGTGAATTGTTAAGAGGAACAGGGGATGAAGGTGAAGGAAGTATAGGAGAAGAAGGGTGATAGGAGATATGGCAGAGTCCTTCTTCTTGGCAGGTACTACAGTGGGTGTTGTATCTCCCTTCCTCTTCTTGTGTGGTATGGTGGATACAGCACCTGTCTTTGGGTCAATGTAGATCTTCTTTTGCAGAGGATCAGGTTGGAAAAGTTCTTCTCCTTGTGTAACCTTTGTCGGCACCGTTTTTTCGGATCCGAACAAGTTTGCTGCTTGTCTTTAGCCTTAGGAGGCGTTACAGTGTCCTTTGGCGTAGTTTTCGGCATCGAAGGTGTTGTTTTCGGTGTGGTAGGCTGTTTCGAGCGCTTGGGTGCATCGGAATCAGGCCTTGTCGGTTTCGATACCGAAGGTGATGGCTTCAGAGTGGAAGCTGGTCTCGTCGGCTTTGAGGCGTCGGACGTTGGCTTAGCACCTTTGTCTTTAGAAGTCGAAGGAGCCTCGACTTCTTTCGGTTTCGGTGTCGATGGAGCTGGTGGGATCGACACGTGCGGCTTGCTCGGTAAGGAGTTGCCGGAAGGCTTACTTATTTTTTTCGGAGCCGGGCACGATGGCAGGGCTTTCGAAGTGATTTTTCGGTCTCGACTGGGCCCAGGAGGCGGAGTGTTGACCTTTGCCTTTAGTTTGTGTGCTGTGTGTGATGCAGGGGCAGTAGTACTCACACACTGACCCAAAGGTAGGGAGTCGTCTGCCTCTGATATGACGATTTGGAGATCATCGGAATCCTCTTCGGGAACGAGCGGAACCTCCTCGTCGAAGATATCCACCGGTTCTGGAGCTGATCTCTGCATGTCATGTCGACGGGCCCGCCGATCTCGGATGGTTTTCTTGGATCGAAAGGACGCGCAGGCTGTACAACTGGATTCGTCGTGTTCTGGCGATAAGCACAGGTTACAGACCTCGTGGTGATCACTGCATGGAAACTTTGCTCCACACAAGGGGCATTTCTTGAATGGCGTTCTTTCCATAAGGTATAGGCCTCACGGCGTGGATAGGCCCAACGGCCCGCGTCGATGACCGGAATTGAGCTGATGGAGTCAAAAACAATGTTAGTCGATATCGAAGGTAGTTAGGTGAAGTTTTAATAAGTTTTTGCGCTTCGAAGTACTTGAAAAGTAGATGTCGAGCCGGAGCGGAAAAAGTTCGTCCGAACCCAGTGGCGGAAAAAAACAATCTAAGGATGGAGCCGATGCCCTTGCACACTATCGTCCAAGGGAGGAGTCACCTATCTCGTGACTACAAAAGACTTCTTCCAAGACGACAACAACATGCAATCATCCGAGCCCAACACCAGCTGGCGATCTAATGCACAGTGTAGTATCTGCAGCTCATATGCCTCGAACACTATGTTTTGGAATGTGAAATATGCCAAAAGATGAAAGTCTCTACTGTGAAACGTCCTGCGCAGACGCCCCTGTTGATTTCAGATAAACCACTAGCTAGCGTTTACCTGGACCACTGCGGTCCCATACAGAGTGATGGCAACTATAAATATATCATGATCGCAGTGGATTCGTGTTCAAGATTCATTTGGATGTGGCCTCAGCACTCGGCTGACGCTCGAACTGTTATTAAAGATTTGCGAGTCTTTATCGGCACGCTACATTCTGACCAGGGTCCTGCGTATACCTTTCGAGCTTACCAGGAGGCCATGGCCAATCTGGGCGTTGCATTGCGGTACTCTAGTCCATTCCATCCTGAGGGAAATTCGGTAGTGGAGAGAAAAAAACGAGACATAAAGCAATCTATAACAGCTAGGGTAATAGGTTCGGCTGGCGGGTGGGTCAAACATCTAATTAGTGTCCAACGTAGTCTTAACAATCTGCCAAGAAGTTCTCTAGGGGGTATCACTCCATAGGAAGTCCTTTTTGGGACCAGAATGTTAGTGGCGGACCTCGATTGGTAGACCACAAACTCTTTGATATCAAAGATCGTTTGGCTGTCTTACAGGACTTAAATGAAATAAGAACGAAACAAAGTAATGTGTTCCTGAAGCCAACCACCACTGAAGAGAAACCGACCATCCCATTAAGGCCTGTCTGGATCCCAAAGCTTGGTGATCTGGTCAGAGAAAAGATTGCGGACAAGAAGGAATTTGGGCCTTCTTACTGACAACCAGTACCTGCCCTAGCAATCCACGGATCAAGAACAGTATTACTGCCGCCCCTTGCTGGAAAAAAGGAGAACAGGCTTGTGTCTATCAACCTGGTCAAACCACCTCATGTGGCCGATCATAAGCAGTTGGCCAAGTGGACTCCGCCAATGTAGCAGATGCCCAGCTCTGGCTACTATCCAAGAGGTTCAAACTGAGAGACTCATCACCTTTGAAGAATCTGCAGTGCGAAATGAAGGACTAAGCAACAAATCTATGGAACTTGTACCTCTTGAAACCCAAATAACAGTTTGTCAAGAAACGCCTGTCTACAATGAAGTAGCATCTGACAACACAAATGTTACAATTAATCCTGAGGTTCCAGCGATTTCAACAAATCCAGATGCAATCACAACAATTGACAGACCTGCCTCTGGCTATTTCATTAACTTTGATACATTTTCCAAGGATCCAAGCGAACCTAAAACTGCGCCAGTAAAAAGAACTTTTAAAGAACAAGCAACAGACCTTTTTCATCACCTGGAAAAGACCTATTTGGTTTCACCATGGATTGAACTTTGGATTGTGTTGGGTGTGCTTTTTCTTCTACTTTGGTTGACTCTGGTAATAACTTTGGGAATGCTGATAAATGGAAGATATGTCAAAATGGACACAGCAAGTAAGAACATCAACTTAATTCTCAAGCCACACAAATCATTCCATCGTGAACAAAGAGACTTGTCATCAGTGAACATCACAGCCGTTCCTATACCAGGGAGTATAGCTTGGGACAGAACTAATTATGACATTTTTGGCCCGTCAGAGCTGTTGAAGATTCCACACCAGTTCAAGATTTCCTTGAATGACTTTGTTTCATCTAGTACCTTTTCTGATGATTGGGACTTCGAGACTGTTAATAATATGATGTCAGACTTTACAAATCATGAATACTTAGAAGGTTCATCAGATTAGTCAAGTCAAGTCAAGAGATTTATATAGCGCGCTACATACCCATAGGGTCTCAAGGCGCTTGAGGAAGGGTGGGGAATTACTTGTCGAATATCCAAGTTTTAAGTTGCTTTCTGAATGCTAGGTGGTTCTGAGTAAGGCGAAGGTGAGTGGGAAGTGAGTTCCAGGTTTTAGCTGCCAGGTAGGAGAAGGATCTACCTCCCATGGTGGTTTTGTTGATGCGAGGTACAGTGGCAAGGGCTTGTTTGGAGGATCGTAGCTGACGGGAGGGGGTGTAGAAGGACAGTCGTGTGTTGAGGCATTCGGGTCCAAGTTCGTAGAGTGCTTTGTGTGCGTGGGTTTGGAGGCGGAAAGTAATCCTCTTATTTACGGGGAGCCAGTGAAGGTTTTTCAGGTGACCAGAGATGTGTTCTTTAAGCGGGATGTCTAGTATGAGCCTGGCTGAAGCGTTCTGGATGAGTTGGAGTTTTTTCTGGAGTTTTGCGGTGGTACCGGCGTATAGGGTGTTTCCGTAGTCCAGGCGGCTTGTGACCAGTGCGTGGGTGACCGTTTTTCTAGTTTCAGTGGGGATCCAGCGGAATGTTTTTTTGAGCATGCGAAGAATGTTGAAGCAAGATGATGAAACGGCGTTGACTTGTCTGGTCATCGAGAGTGAGGAGTCTAGGATGACGCCCAGGTTCCGTGCGTGGTCCGTCGGGATGGGTGCTTTTCCAAGGGCCTCTGGCCACCAAGAGTTATCCCAGGCAGAGGGGGAGGTGCCTAAGATGAGGACTTCTGTTTTGTCTGAGTTCAGTTTCAGACGGCTGTGCTTCATCCACTCGGCTACTTCTTTCATTCCTTCGTGTAAGTTGGTTTTGGCGGTGTTAGGGTCTTTGGTGAGTGAGAGGATCAGTTGAGTGTCGTCAGCGTAGGAGATGATGTTGAGATTATGTTGGCGAGCGATGGCCGCAAGGGGGCTCATGTATACGTTGAAGAGGGTGGGGCTGAGTGATGATCCTTGTGGCACGACAGAGGCCTCTGACTTGAATGGTGGGAGGCGGACTCTCTGGGTTCTTCCGGTGAGGAACGAGGTGATCCATTCCAGTGCTTTTCCTTGGATTCCGACGTTTCTGAGGCGCTGTAGAAGGGTGCTATGACAGACTGTGTCGAAGGCAGTGGAGAGGTCGAGGAGGATGAGGGCGACTGTGTCTCCATTGTCCAGTAGGGTTCGAATGTCGTCTGTTGCTGCGATAAGTGCGGTCTCAGTGCTGTGTTTGGCTCGGAAGCCGGACTGTGAGGAGTCGAGGGATTTGTTGGTTTCGAGGAAGGCGGCGAGCTGGTTGTTGACAGCTTTCTCGATGACTTTGGCCGGGAATGGAAGAAGCGAGATGGGGCAGTAGTTTTTGAGTTCTGTGGGGTCAGCTGTGGGTTTCTTCAGAAGGGCGCTGAGTTCGGCGTGTTTCCAGCTTTCCGGGAAGGTGGCGGAGTTGAGGGAGCAGTTGATGACATCTCGGAGGTGTGGTGCTATGATGGAGTCTGCTTTGTTGAAGATGTGGTGAGGGCATGGGTCTGTTGGGGATCCTGAGTGGATGGAGTTCATCAGTCGGATGGTGTCCTCAGTGGAGATTGGGTTCCAGTCGTTAAGGATGTTCACGGGGGGTGAAGGTCCTGCAGAAGGTTGGGTGGGTTGGTCTCCGGGTCGGTTGTCGAAGCTGTTGTGGATGTCTGCGATTTTGTTGTGGAAGAAGGAAGCTAGGGAGTCGCAGAGGGCTTGGGAGGGGGTGATGTCTTTGGAGTTGGCTGATGGGTTGGTAAATTCTTTGACGATGTTGAATAATTCCTTGCTGTTGTGGGCGTTGTTGTCTAGTCGGTCTTTGAATGCGGCTTTCTTGGCAGACCGGATTAGTTGGCGGTGTATGCGGGTGGCGTTTTTGAAGGCGTCCCTGGTGCTGGTGTTTGGGTCTTTTTTCCAGGCCTTCTCGAGGGAGCAACAGAGTTTCTTCAATTTCTTAAGATCATCGTTGAACCAGGAGGCGTTTTTGCTGCCTAGTTTGATTTGACGTTTTATGAACAAATGTATTGTTATAATCACTATGGTCATCATTTCGTGTACAAATCTGCAAATCCTAGAAATGTATTAATGTATAACCAATGGAAAAATTTTCCTACGCCACCAAAGGGTAGCTCAAAAACATTTTTTAGAAAATGTCCGTACTTTTTAGGGTTCAATGTATCCAATCCGGAATCATTTTACTTTAAAAATGTAAACAAAAACAGGAATGAAAAGTATGTTAACAAATACCAAGCAAATTTATTCTACAGCCTTTTATGCTCAACTGTCTTCACTAGGTTTCGAATCTTGGAAAGACAACATTGAGACAAAAAACTGTCTGGGGCACAAAAGATTGGCAAGTGCAGAGGATAGAAGCTTAATTTAGAGCCTGCATCATCCCTGAGCAAATTATGTTTTTGAATGACACTGTCTAAGAGACGTCTTGTCTTGGGTTAGCCAAGATAAAAGACTTGAACAATCTGTCTATACCTACACCTACACCTGTTAGTGATAAAACTTCAGAGGGGGGAGTCGACGTACATACTATTTTGCATCACAACAGAACAGATCCAGATTGGAATAAATGGTTGATCTGGCCCACAGACACAAACAACTGTCAAGATAGATTCATGAATAAAACAAAGGGGTTCACATTCATTAGTCCAGAACCAAGATGTTCAAAGACAGCATCCAGGAATAGTAACAACATACAGTGTAGGGAAACTTTGCCTTGATTGGATACATAGATCTATACTTAAGGATGTAAAGCAACACTTATCTTTACTTAAAGATGGCGCTGATCTTAGGGAATTGGTGCTAGGAACAAGAACACCGCGCCATAAACGTTTTATATATGCCGGTATCTTTGCTGCTTATAATGAAGCATGGAAAATTACGCAAGCAGAGACTGCAGAACGAATACGAGAAATTGATCATATTCATTTAGAGAAATCTCTCTCTGTGGTTGACAATGGGTTAACGACTCTGTGGTCCAGGATATATTCTTTAGATAGCATAGTGTCTTCTGCTATAGACATCATGGAACAGGACTTGGTCATGTTGCAAAATGGTCAGTCGCAAGTACGTTCTATCATGCTATTAGGCTGGACGTTGCAAAACCTTCATTCAGGCTATACTACGTCACTGTTTTCAGAATTCAATCTCACTGATAAACAGATTAAATTGGCACAAAGGGGAGCAGACAATACGGTGCTGAGCATTGAAAAACTGGAAAGATTGCCATTTACTGTCGCTGAAAAGCCAGTTATGGAATGGATTATACATTGGAACATTCACTCAGTCTGTTACAGTTTTTCATTTTCAATATTGCCTACAACATATACCAGCAGGCACATGTAAAAGGTTGGGTAAAGAATACATCAAGACATCCTGTGAATTGCCGTACACATACAGATGTTGGAGTGGGGGTCGTGAAGTATTTCTTAGCGGGGAAAATTGTGAAAATGCACTAAGCGGTTCTCTCCTATGACAGGGTATAAACTTACACAGGGCCTGCGATAGTTCCTCTAAAAACTTATCCTCTCACCTGCAAGGTTCACCAGCTGCGGTGATTGATCCAATTTTTGGACAACTCTCGAATGGGAGTTACCTTACATTGAATAATCGCAGCTGCTGTGGCATGTTGCCAGGAATACCATATCTAGTATCTGTGTCAGCCAGGGTCACTTGCTGTATGCAAGTATTGTTTCCTAAAACCAAGACAGCTGGGAGTCGCCACTTTGGCCTTCACTGAACATCTCTTCTATACAAATTGATACTTTAAGCAGAATGAAAGCCATTCTTTTGCAAAAAACAGTGCCACTGACCTCGGCCAAAGAAACCTATGATCTGCAAATCGCAAGGACTTCTGCAGAGTTACATGCCCTCTTAACTACACATTGCCCTATACATTTATCAGAAATGTTGAGTCGTATCTTAAACATGTCTGATATGAGTGGTATTGTACATGTATTCAAGACCGTAATTTCTGGACTGTCAGCACCTTTTGAAGCAGTCCTGGTAATATTTCCAAACTTTGTGCACTCTGTGTTTGGCGGATTGCCTCTCATTTTGGGACTCGCTGCAGGAATACTATTTTTGCTTCTATTGCTGCGATATGGCAAGTCATTTCACAAACGACACCTAGTTCACCATGGAGACAACTCTACTGGCGATGAAGTGTCGTGAGCGCATTGTCCACATTTTGGGACTACCTCGTCTAAGAGAATTAAATACCACGTGGTTTCTGTAATTCAGACAAATTTGGCAAGATTGCATCCTACTTGTTCTACGCTGCCTGCTATGCGGAGAAGAAAGCGTGTTAGACACATGTCTCACACTCCCATCAGTCATGCCAACGGATGTTGATACTTTGCTTGCACCAGTAACAGCCCATGCTCTGTGTTGTCCCCAGCGGCTACCGATTCTGATGACGGCATTCATTGAGATCTCACAGACGCAAAAAGCTACTGCTGGAATGCATGAATTTTTATCTTGTGTTCTGATTAACTTGGCCATATTATATTTGTCAATCTGTAACTTGGAAGATGTTTTTCTTTTATAAAACCGAAAAAAAATTGTTGATAATAATCACTAGGGGGTTCATTTACAGGGTAGCATGGTATCCCTCACACTAACTCCTGGAGTCACAGTCCACACAATGGACATGCTTTGTTCCCCCTACTTCCAACCTTACATGTACCCCTAATCACCTGCCCAAACCTCTCCCTGCTGATGCCAATGTGGTCCTCAGTTATCCCACAGACCATATTTTTGGCCGCTTTGAAACTGCCCATACAATAAAAATGCTGCCGTTGTAAATACATATCAACTACCATTTGTTGTGTTTGAAACATTTTATTGAATAAGAAAACCTAATAAACATAAGCTGATTATTAAAGCAAAACAGAACATCAGTTGCCATACATATAAGAGACGAAAGTTGTACATAAAAATCAACAAACTGTATCACAGCAAAGTTATGTAGAGCACAATTCTTAATTTCGGGCAGTCTTTAAAGTTCAACAATAGAAACATTCATAAAGAACAGGAAAGGAAAGAAAGAAGGTGGGATACAGTAGTTTCATTAATGTAATGCTTCCTACATATAGAAAAACAAATACTAATTATTTTTCTTAAGCAATAAAGTCCTCACATTAAAATGCTAAGAGAAATATATTGAACAATGAACATTTCACGTGTAATTAGAATTCAATTTGAATATTTTAACCTTCTCAGCATTATTTGACTCATGATTACAACCTGAATGCTTTCTGGAAAGGAACCGCCGTATGGGGTTCAAAATCACATCTTTTCCAACGATAGGATTAAAATGATAAACTTAAATTTCAATTTGATTTATTGATTTAGGCCTTTTTGGAGATCAACAATTTTAAATATATACAAAATCCATACACTTTTGTAAAATTGTCACCTAAACTTGAATTCAATCCACCTTTTGATTAAACACTTCCCATTCCAGCAAGCATCACAAGACCACTTGTTGTTATCTTCCCAATTAGTGATAATGTTTCAGATGGCAACAACAATAAATATGTTTAGAATTTTACCTCCGAAAGCAAAAACATGCCATTTCTGAATCATGGTGCACAATAAAATGTAGGAACAGAAAGGCATCTTTAGGTATAGCATTCATTAAGGTTTGACCAGGCCTAAAACTAGAATTCCTGAACTTTTTGACATTTAAATGTCATATTTTAAAAGAGTTCTAACAGCCCCGGCAGGAGCTCCGCGAAAAATTGAAGATGAGTGAATTGTACTTAGACAACATGTGCTGATTAGTAATCTATTGATGTAAAATACAGTGGTCAGGCAATGCTTGTGGATCTAATCTATTTAGATGTTAACTCCATAGTTTGTTCAATAAATTGACTGAGCATAATACTTGAAGGTCCATCTCTCAGATCAGTTCTATTACAGTTTTATTTGCAATAACACTAAAAGAGATCAATGATAAATAGGTTTTAAAAGCCATGGGTGGAATTGATCCTTGGTTTAAATCTAGATTATTGTCTGCAATAGAAACCAGTACAAACAGATCAAATCTAAAAGCATTGAATATGTTTATTATGTTGGTTTAGAGTAAACACAGATGACACACATTGTTCCTGAAACTCAGAAAATATATCAAAAGATTATAATTACAACCTATTTTATGTCCAGAGACCGGTTTAGATGCTTTCCTGTTTAAGTGACAACATTTGCAAATATATTTAACAAAACATTAAAGCTGGATGTCAGAAATTCTGTCTTTAAGCATTGTGTAAGAGTTATGTGTGATGGTTTTTATTTGATCTGAAGCAACACTAACATAAAATAGGTACGTCCACCGGTTATCATTCAACCAACATTATTGGCAAACCTAATTTGGAGGGAATTGAGAAAAATTGACTCATGTACCAAGGGTTTTATTGTTCAAAAATCCAATGGTTCGGTAATGCAGGGAGTTTGCAAATGCTAAACCCCTTTTGGAAATGTACTAAGCCCATTTAACAATTAAGAATTTGGAAGGGGAATGTTAATAGAGTCCCTTCTAAATATGTAGTACATCCTTAAGGTATGTATGAAGCTTTGAAACCATACGTGGGCTGAAAAACAGTAACAGGCGGTAGTAACCCAAGGGGACATTTGTGAATCTGAAAGTAAAATGGGGTGCATTAAAAATGCCTTTATTTAAAAGCCATATTTATAACAAGGGGTGGTGATGGACAGAGTCTCTGAATTAAGCAGAATACTCTCACCCAGTCAAGAGATCAGGGCTAGATCCAACACCGTTTTTTAGCTCATTGCACCATCCCAGTTTCAGAACCTGGCTGTATGCAAATTAGTCTGTCCCTGGCCCAGTGCATCATGGGAACAGGGCAGACCAGACTACAAAAGCCAATTCTTACACTGGGAAGGAAACAAGCTTCCGGGGACCGGTTTCTGGCATTTCAGCCGTCTTCGGCCCGGCTTGCTTGAATCCTGATGGTGCAATGAGCAAGGGACTCACATCTGAGTATACCCTTCCACGCTTAGGGTGGACAAAAATATTTATAACAAGGGGTGGTGATGGACAAAGTCTCTGAATTAAGCAGAATACTCTCACCCAGTCAAGAGATCAGGGCTAGATCCAACACCGTTTTTTAGCTCATTGCACCATCCCAGTTTCAGAACCTGGCTGTATGCAAATTAGTCTGTCCCTGGCCCAGTGCATCATGGGAACAGGGCAGACCAGACTACAAAAGCCAATTCTTACACTGGGAAGGAAACAAGCTTCCGGGGACCGGTTTCTGGCATTTCAGCCGTCTTCGGCCCGGCTTGCTTGAATCCTGATGGTGCAATGAGCAAGGGACTCACGTCTGAGTATACCCTTCCACGCTTAGGGTGGACAAAAATATTTATAACAAGGGGTGGTGATGGACAGAGTCTCTGAATTAAGCAGAATACTCTCACCCAGTCAAGAGATCAGGGCTAGATCCAACACCGTTTTTTAGCTCATTGCACCATCCCAGTTTCAGAACCTGGCTGTATGCAAATTAGTCTGTCCCTGGCCCAGTGCATCATGGGAACAGGGCAGACCAGACTACAAAAGCCAATTCTTACACTGGGAAGGAAACAAGCTTCCGGGGACCGGTTTCTGGCATTTCAGCCGTCTTCGGCCCGGCTTGCTTGAATCCTGATGGTGCAATGAGCAAGGGACTCACATCTGAGTATACCCTTCCACGCTTAGGGTGGACAAAAATATTTATAACAAGGGGTGGTGATGGACAGAGTCTCTGAATTAAGCAGAATACTCTCACCCAGTCAAGAGATCAGGGCTAGATCCAACACCGTTTTTTAGCTCATTGCACCATCCCAGTTTCAGAACCTGGCTGTATGCAAATTAGTCTGTCCCTGGCCCAGTGCATCATGGGAACAGGGCAGACCAGACTACAAAAGCCAATTCTTACACTGGGAAGGAAACAAGCTTCCGGGGACCGGTTTCTGGCATTTCAGCCGTCTTCGGCCCGGCTTGCTTGAATCCTGATGGTGCAATGAGCAAGGGACTCACATCTGAGTATACCCTTCCACGCTTAGGGTGGACAAAAATATTTATAACAAGGGGTGGTGATGGACAGAGTCTCTGAATTAAGCAGAATACTCTCACCCAGTCAAGAGATCAGGGCTAGATCCAACACCGTTTTTTAGCTCATTGCACCATCCCAGTTTCAGAACCTGGCTGTATGCAAATTAGTCTGTCCCTGGCCCAGTGCATCATGGGAACAGGGCAGACCAGACTACAAAAGCCAATTCTTACACTGGGAAGGAAACAAGCTTCCGGGGACCGGTTTCTGGCATTTCAGCCGTCTTCGGCCGCGGCTTGCTTGAATCCTGATGGTGCAATGAGCAAGGGACTCACATCTGAGTATACCCTTCCACGCTTAGGGTGGACAAAAATGTTTATAACAAGGGGTGGTGATGGACAGAGTCTCTGAATTAAGCAGAATACTCTCACCCAGTCAAGAGATCAGGGCTAGATCCAACACCGTTTTTTAGCTCATTGCACCATCCCAGTTTCAGAACCTGGCTGTATGCAAATTAGTCTGTCCCTGGCCCAGTGCATCATGGGAACAGGGCAGACCAGACTACAAAAGCCAATTCTTACACTGGGAAGGAAACAAGCTTCCGGGGACCGGTTTCTGGCATTTCAGCCGTCTTCGGCCCGGCTTGCTTGAATCCTGATGGTGCAATGAGCAAGGGACTCACATCTGAGTATACCCTTCCACGCTTAGGGTGGACAAAAATATTTATAACAAGGGGTGGTGATGGACAGAGTCTCTGAATTAAGCAGAATACTCTCACCCAGTCAAGAGATCAGGGCTAGATCCAACACCGTTTTTTAGCTCATTGCACCATCCCAGTTTCAGAACCTGGCTGTATGCAAATTAGTCTGTCCCTGGCCCAGTGCATCATGGGAACAGGGCAGACCAGACTACAAAAGCCAATTCTTACACTGGGAAGGAAACAAGCTTCCGGGGACCGGTTTCTGGCATTTCAGCCGTCTTCGGCCCGGCTTGCTTGAATCCTGATGGTGCAATGAGCAAGGGACTCACATCTGAGTATACCCTTCCACGCTTAGGGTGGACAAAAATATTTATAACAAGGGGTGGTGATGGACAGAGTCTCTGAATTAAGCAGAATACTCTCACCCAGTCAAGAGATCAGGGCTAGATCCAACACCGTTTTTTAGCTCATTGCACCATCCCAGTTTCAGAACCTGGCTGTATGCAAATTAGTCTGTCCCTGGCCCAGTGCATCATGGGAACAGGGCAGACCAGACTACAAAAGCCAATTCTTACACTGGGAAGGAAACAAGCTTCCGGGGACCGGTTTCTGGCATTTCAGCCGTCTTCGGCCCGGCTTGCTTGAATCCTGATGGTGCAATGAGCAAGGGACTCACATCTGAGTATACCCTTCCACGCTTAGGGTGGACAAAAATATTTATAACAAGGGGTGGTGATGGACAGAGTCTCTGAATTAAGCAGAATACTCTCACCCAGTCAAGAGATCAGGGCTAGATCCAACACCGTTTTTTAGCTCATTGCACCATCCCAGTTTCAGAACCTGGCTGTATGCAAATTAGTCTGTCCCTGGCCCAGTGCATCATGGGAACAGGGCAGACCAGACTACAAAAGCCAATTCTTACACTGGGAAGGAAACAAGCTTCCGGGGACCGGTTTCTGGCATTTCAGCCGTCTTCGGCCCGGCTTGCTTGAATCCTGATGGTGCAATGAGCAAGGGACTCACATCTGAGTATACCCTTCCACGCTTAGGGTGGACAAAAATATTTATAACAAGGGGTGGTGATGGACAGAGTCTCTGAATTAAGCAGAATACTCTCACCCAGTCAAGAGATTAGGGCTAGATCCAACACCGTTTTTTAGCTCATTGCACCATCCCAGTTTCAGAACCTGGCTGTATGCAAATTAGTCTGTCCCTGGCCCAGTGCATCATGGGAACAGGGCAGACCAGACTACAAAAGCCAATTCTTACACTGGGAAGGAAACAAGCTTCCGGGGACCGGTTTCTGGCATTTCAGCCGTCTTCGGCCCGGCTTGCTTGAATCCTGATGGTGCAATGAGCAAGGGACTCACATCTGAGTATACCCTTCCACGCTTAGGGTGGACAAAAATATTTATAACAAGGGGTGGTGATGGACAGAGTCTCTGAATTAAGCAGAATACTCTCACCCAGTCAAGAGATCAGGGCTAGATCCAACACCGTTTTTTAGCTCATTGCACCATCCCAGTTTCAGAACCTGGCTGTATGCAAATTAGTCTGTCCCTGGCCCAGTGCATCATGGGAACAGGGCAGACCAGACTACAAAAGCCAATTCTTACACTGGGAAGGAAACAAGCTTCCGGGGACCGGTTTCTGGCATTTCAGCCGTCTTCGGCCCGGCTTGCTTGAATCCTGATGGTGCAATGAGCAAGGGACTCACATCTGAGTATACCCTTCCACGCTTAGGGTGGACAAAAATATTTATAACAAGGGGTGGTGATGGACAGAGTCTCTGAATTAAGCAGAATACTCTCACCCAGTCAAGAGATCAGGGCTAGATCCAACACCGTTTTTTAGCTCATTGCACCATCCCAGTTTCAGAACCTGGCTGTATGCAAATTAGTCTGTCCCTGGCCCAGTGCATCATGGGAACAGGGCAGACCAGACTACAAAAGCCAATTCTGGCATTTCAGCCGTCTTCGGCCCGGCTTGCTTGAATCCTGATGGTGCAATGAGCAAGGGACTCACATCTGAGTATACCCTTCCACGCTTAGGGTGGACAAAAATATTTATAACAAGGGGTGGTGATGGACAGAGTCTCTGAATTAAGCAGAATACTCTCACCCAGTCAAGAGATCAGGGCTAGATCCAACACCGTTTTTTAGCTCATTGCACCATCCCAGTTTCAGAACCTGGCTGTATGCAAATTAGTCTGTCCCTGGCCCAGTGCATCATGGGAACAGGGCAGACCAGACTACAAAAGCCAATTCTTACACTGGTAAGGAAACAAGCTTCCGGGGACCGGTTTCTGGCATTTCAGCCGTCTTCTAATTTGCATACAGCCAGGTTCTGAGCTGGGATGGGGCAGTGAGATAAATAACGGTGATGGATCAAGCCCTGATCTTTGGACTGGGTAAGAGTGGTCTGCTTAATTCAGACACTCTGTTCATCACCACCCCCTTTTCTGTATTGTTTTTGGCCACTATAGGTGTGGCAGGGTATACTCAGACATGAGTCCCTTTCTCACTGCTCCATCAGGATTCAAGCAAGCCGGGCCGAAGAGGCTGAAATGCCAGAAACCGGTCCCCGGTAGCTTGTCTCCTTTCTGGTGAAGAATTGGCTTTGTAGTTTGGTCTGCCCTGTTCCCATGATGCACTGGGCCAGGGACAGACTAATTTGCATACAGCCAGGTTCTGAGCTGGGATGGGGCAGTGAGATAAATAACGGTGATGGATCAAGCCCTGATCTTTGGACTGGGTAAGAGTGGTCTGCTTAATTCAGACACTCTGTTCATCACCACCCCCTTTTCTGTATTGTTTTTGGCCACTATAGGTGTGGCAGGGTATACTCAGACATGAGTCCCTTTCTCACTGCTCCATCAGGATTCAAGCAAGCCGGGCCGAAGAGGCTGAAATGCCAGAAACCGGTCCCCGGTAGCTTGTCTCCTTTCTGGTGAAGAATTGGCTTTGTAGTTTGGTCTGCCCTGTTCCCATGATGCACTGGGCCAGGGACAGACTAATTTGCATACAGCCAGGTTCTGAGCTGGGATGGGGCAGTGAGATAAATAACGGTGATGGATCAAGCCCTGATCTTTGGACTGGGTAAGAGTGGTCTGCTTAATTCAGACACTCTGTTCATCACCACCCCCTTTTCTGTATTGTTTTTGGCCACTATAGGTGTGGCAGGGTATACTCAGACATGAGTCCCTTTCTCACTGCTCCATCAGGATTCAAGCAAGCCGGGCCGAAGAGGCTGAAATGCCAGAAACCGGTCCCCGGTAGCTTGTCTCCTTTCTGGTGAAGAATTGGCTTTGTAGTTTGGTCTGCCCTGTTCCCATGATGCACTGGGCCAGGGACAGACTAATTTGCATACAGCCAGGTTCTGAGCTGGGATGGGGCAGTGAGATAAATAACGGTGATGGATCAAGCCCTGATCTTTGGACTGGGTAAGAGTGGTCTGCTTAATTCAGACACTCTGTTCATCACCACCCCCTTTTCTGTATTGTTTTTGGCCACTATAGGTGTGGCAGGGTATACTCAGACATGAGTCCCTTTCTCACTGCTCCATCAGGATTCAAGCAAGCCGGGCCGAAGAGGCTGAAATGCCAGAAACCGGTCCCCGGTAGCTTGTCTCCTTTCTGGTGAAGAATTGGCTTTGTAGTTTGGTCTGCCCTGTTCCCATGATGCACTGGGCCAGGGACAGACTAATTTGCATACAGCCAGGTTCTGAGCTGGGATGGGGCAGTGAGATAAATAACGGTGATGGATCAAGCCCTGATCTTTGGACTGGGTAAGAGTGGTCTGCTTAATTCAGACACTCTGTTCATCACCACCCCCTTTTCTGTATTGTTTTTGGCCACTATAGGTGTGGCAGGGTATACTCAGACATGAGTCCCTTTCTCACTGCTCCATCAGGATTCAAGCAAGCCGGGCCGAAGAGGCTGAAATGCCAGAAACCGGTCCCCGGTAGCTTGTCTCCTTTCTGGTGAAGAATTGGCTTTGTAGTTTGGTCTGCCCTGTTCCCATGATGCACTGGGCCAGGGACAGACTAATTTGCATACAGCCAGGTTCTGAGCTGGGATGGGGCAGTGAGATAAATAACGGTGATGGATCAAGCCCTGATCTTTGGACTGGGTAAGAGTGGTCTGCTTAATTCAGACACTCTGTTCATCACCACCCCCTTTTCTGTATTGTTTTTGGCCACTATAGGTGTGGCAGGGTATACTCAGACATGAGTCCCTTTCTCACTGCTCCATCAGGATTCAAGCAAGCCGGGCCGAAGAGGCTGAAATGCCAGAAACCGGTCCCCGGTAGCTTGTCTCCTTTCTGGTGAAGAATTGGCTTTGTAGTTTGGTCTGCCCTGTTCCCATGATGCACTGGGCCAGGGACAGACTAATTTGCATACAGCCAGGTTCTGAGCTGGGATGGGGCAGTGAGATAAATAACGGTGATGGATCAAGCCCTGATCTTTGGACTGGGTAAGAGTGGTCTGCTTAATTCAGACACTCTGTTCATCACCACCCCCTTTTCTGTATTGTTTTTGGCCACTATAGGTGTGGCAGGGTATACTCAGACATGAGTCCCTTTCTCACTGCTCCATCAGGATTCAAGCAAGCCGGGCCGAAGAGGCTGAAATGCCAGAAACCGGTCCCCGGTAGCTTGTCTCCTTTCTGGTGAAGAATTGGCTTTGTAGTTTGGTCTGCCCTGTTCCCATGATGCACTGGGCCAGGGACAGACTAATTTGCATACAGCCAGGTTCTGAGCTGGGATGGGGCAGTGAGATAAATAACGGTGATGGATCAAGCCCTGATCTTTGGACTGGGTAAGAGTGGTCTGCTTAATTCAGACACTCTGTTCATCACCACCCCCTTTTCTGTATTGTTTTTGGCCACTATAGGTGTGGCAGGGTATACTCAGACATGAGTCCCTTTCTCACTGCTCCATCAGGATTCAAGCAAGCCGGGCCGAAGAGGCTGAAATGCCAGAAACCGGTCCCCGGTAGCTTGTCTCCTTTCTGGTGAAGAATTGGCTTTGTAGTTTGGTCTGCCCTGTTCCCATGATGCACTGGGCCAGGGACAGACTAATTTGCATACAGCCAGGTTCTGAGCTGGGATGGGGCAGTGAGATAAATAACGGTGATGGATCAAGCCCTGATCTTTGGACTGGGTAAGAGTGGTCTGCTTAATTCAGACACTCTGTTCATCACCACCCCCTTTTCTGTATTGTTTTTGGCCACTATAGGTGTGGCAGGGTATACTCAGACATGAGTCCCTTTCTCACTGCTCCATCAGGATTCAAGCAAGCCGGGCCGAAGAGGCTGAAATGCCAGAAACCGGTCCCCGGTAGCTTGTCTCCTTTCTGGTGAAGAATTGGCTTTGTAGTTTGGTCTGCCCTGTTCCCATGATGCACTGGGCCAGGGACAGACTAATTTGCATACAGCCAGGTTCTGAGCTGGGATGGGGCAGTGAGATAAATAACGGTGATGGATCAAGCCCTGATCTTTGGACTGGGTAAGAGTGGTCTGCTTAATTCAGACACTCTGTTCATCACCACCCCCTTTTCTGTATTGTTTTTGGCCACTATAGGTGTGGCAGGGTATACTCAGACATGAGTCCCTTTCTCACTGCTACATCAGGATTCAAGCAAGCCGGGCCGAAGAGGCTGAAATGCCAGAAACCGGTCCCCGGTAGCTTGTCTCCTTTCTGGTGAAGAATTGGCTTTGTAGTTTGGTCTGCCCTGTTCCCATGATGCACTGGGCCAGGGACAGACTAATTTGCATACAGCCAGGTTCTGAGCTGGGATGGGGCAGTGAGATAAATAACGGTGATGGATCAAGCCCTGATCTTTGGACTGGGTAAGAGTGGTCTGCTTAATTCAGACACTCTGTTCATCACCACCCCCTTTTCTGTATTGTTTATTTAAAAGCCATCACAGACACAGTAGTGTGCTGACTCCACAAGCAACCACTTTAACCAAATGGATTATTAATACATGAACCTCAGTATTTCCTATATATTGCTGAAATGTAGTCTAATATTTTTGTCATGTGGTGTAAATATTTGTTTCTATTATTTAATTTTCAATTTCAATATTGTCATGGAATGTACCTATTCTTTTTGTCAAACATATTGAAATATCTTTGTCACAATTTTTGGGGCATTCTAAAAAGTGTTTTCACTCTCTAAGTTAAAGCTTCCTAAGAAAAATACTGACGCACAGTCCTGGTTTCTCCTAGATCATTTAGCTTTCTCACTAAAACAAGCCCAATATTGATTTGAGAGAGGTGGTTATTGAAGTCATACGCACTGGGTTTAGCTTACAAAAGTCAAATATAGAACTTCCTTTATCTTTAGAAATAATACTTGCAAAAGTTTATGTCCAATAATTTCAGATAATTTACTGATAAAGATATCAGATAAAGATCCCCTAATTTCTTATACCTTGTGGTATCATAAATGTGCTAGAATTAACAGACTTCTCTTCTAGATAAATCCAGGTTTGAGAAGGTATTAAATGCAATTATCAACCTTCTGTTATTTTAACACATTTTCTCAGTGCACAGAGTATTTTTCCTACATTGATCACAACATTTCAAGCAATGGCCTGTGCTTAAACGTACAATGAAGGGGTAAAAATGTATTTCTACCACAATCAAGAAACCCTTGGGTCTATGAGGATTACTGTTGCAAATGAAGACCTAGCTAAGATAAAATATCCCTTTAAAGAGAAGATTTCCCTCACCCACCATAGTTGGCATGCTTCCTCATTCGGAATCTTCTCCCACCATTATACCTAGTTACAGTACAGGGTACAGCCCCCTCACTGAGAGGGAGGAGTTCAGGCATGTTTTGTTATAGAGAATGGTATACGAAATACCACAAAAATGAGCTCAGGGTAGTGGGGGCAGCAGAGTGAAAGTTAATAAGAGGTCAACATGTTTCAGCCTATTAACCCTCCAAAGAGGTGTTTGCTGCTTTCTTCAGGACCTAATCAAAAGTGCTGCTGTTCATTGTACTCAAATAATAACAATCATTGGCATAGCCAATAGGTCTCGCCTTTAGGACCTTATAAGTGTTTAGCCATGCAGATCCAGTAACAATGTGAAAAAATGTGTCTTAAAAAAGAAGACTATAAACTAACTAAGCTAGACGTGACTTTATAACTGGTTATTCAAATGTTTCTGGAGGTTTAGTATATATAAAAAACTCCTTTTTTATGGCCTGTCATATAAAATTGATGCTCTAAATTTTGGTAAGAGTACACAATTTCAAAATATTCAATTCTGCTTTTATATCAATTTACTTTTGAAAGCTTGAAGTGAAAGAGAATTCTAAATGTCATTTGCTTATGAGTAGGCTCTAATGACTATTTCCGGATGACAATGTAGTTAGCATTTTTTTGTAAAAGATGTGTTAGAAGTATAGGTAGGGAAAATGGCTATTTTGGCCAAAGGCTCCCCTTTCTTTATGCATGCTAGTTTTAATTTGTACACAGAATCACAATTTTTTATGTGGTACACTATCATGTTAGATGAATCGGTTTTACCCTTTTGATAAGCAAGAGATGACGATGAACCGTTTTTTCGTCCCTGGTTTTAAATGGATTCAGGTTGGAACAGACGAGGTGTTGGTTGACTGCCTCAGAAAATAGTTGTTTCCCGCATGCTGCTTTCATGCGACTTAAATCCCTTCAGTCCAAGAGGCGGCTGCATGCCTGCAGATATGGCCAGATCAGTACTTGGCTGGTTCAGTTCACCAGTGGGGCTAGAATAGAAGCTGTTAAGGGCAGGGGCTTAGCTTCCTATTGGTGCAGCAGGTGCAGTGGCACCAGGCCCCAGGCGCCTTAAAGGCCCACTGAACCCTGATAACTGCTGTTTGTCACAGTTCAAACAAAGGCCTGAGGGGCCCACAGAACAATGATTATTGCTGTTTTCCACAGTCCAAACAGAGGGCAGGTGTCACATTTCCTTTCTTGCCTTAGGGCCCAGGGCACACTGGCTAGGCCACTGGTTAAGGATGCCTTGGGGAAGAGGTGGGGAGACAGGTGGATATTAAAACAGCTCGACAATGACTTCATGCCTGGGTATTAAAGTATTCATTGCAATTAAGGACTGAAGCAGGAATAGATCTCATAATATAGGGAGGCCTACTTACAAATGCAGCTCGATAAGCGGCTGCCTTTTAACATCTCACTTATCACCTCTCCTAATTTACAGTTTTATTTTAGATGCAGACTTAAATCGTGACCTTTGAATATGTTTATCTATCTTTAGGTTCCAAATGGCCCATCTTTTCCATATGCAAGTATCAGACAGGTCGGGAACACCCAATGGCGTTGAACTTCATAAAGCCACATTAATCACTGGTCTTGAAATGCAAATGGAAGCATTAGGCACGCAGAGGTGTATTCTACGTAATCTCATTATGTACCTTAGTATACAAGTAGTACCACATTCTTTGTATACCTGAATTAAATAGGCACACAAAATAGTACTGTATTTAAAGGCCCAGTTCAGAATTACAGGGAAGGTGCACTGTCCCAGACTACACAACAGTGCAGTCTTCAGTGGGTGCTGTCATGTCACACAGGGGGAGTACACCAGATTATGCTGAAAAAAGCATGTGGTGCCCCAACGTAGGTACCCTTGTAAACCACCAGTCTGCTTACAAAGTAAACCGTCTGGCAGCTATTAAACGAGGTGGCACGTTTCCCATGAAGGTGGTTGGGGTCTGTCACCATCCTGTCAGGTGGGGGTATACAATCAGTGTGCCTCCTAACTGCTTGTTTGCCCTTTCGCCCGTGTCAATAATACAGTGCAGTTGCAAGACAAAAGGTTTCCCCACATTTGAATGTGGCCATGCCCAATACAAAGGAAAGCATGCCCGCTGAGAATCTCTCCTACTTGATCCACACTACATAAAGGGCTATGGAAGTGTCTGCAGCCTCTTCTGTAGAACAAAAGCCAAAATGCCCATGGGACGCAGAAAGAGGGTGCACTCTGATGCTTCATCATGTACGAAGCCTTTGGCGTTCGTCTGTACTAAGCGAGTGACAGAGTTTAGTGGAGTGTTTATTGCCCTCTATGTCACTCTACTTCTAAGCACCTACTACAACTTGGACAGTGGTTACTGTCATATGCTCACCTACATTATGCTTAATATAAATAGCACAAAATGTCGGCGTTTGTGTCTGCCTACAATGTGGACCTGATACAAATAACAGTACCTACAAGGTGGATGTTACAATTCAACAAGAGTCTAAAATACTTCAGCACAACTGACTTTGCATCAATATTACGGGGCATCAGTCTTGATGGCAAGCCAACTTTGTATACATTATTATCAGAGACTATACTTGCCTCTTGGATACAACTTTACAACAGAATTTTATGAATTTTCGTACAGTTGTATTTATATAATAAAACAACCTACCCACAATAATTGATCTATCTATTCATCTTTTTGGGTTCTGGAGTAGCATGCTACTCGTTGAGGGGTAGCAAGCGCTATATAAATGAAAACCCTTCCCTCTTCTATCCCTCCACTCTCTTTTTCAACTCAACTAACAGACCAACATTTCCAGCTCTCAAATACATTTTATATTTCCCTACACTAATTCACCACTAATCATTTTTGGATCCTGGAGTAGCGTGCTACTCGCCGAAAAAGCGCTTCAAATTGACCCTAACGCACTTCGCTGCTCGCAGAACTCCACGTTGAGCGGTTGACTTTTTTTGACACTTTGCGGAGCTCTTCATTGAGGAACACCGCCTAGGCCTAATCTTATCATGAAAATCTAGATTTCAGTCATATGTTAAGAAACAAGTGTGAGTAGAAACCTTTTGGGTGGAGAAAATGTAAGACATTCATATTGTGAATTTTTTGTTAATTAGTTGATGTTTGCAAGTACGAACACTTCTCTGTGTCAAGTAAAGACCTTGAGAGTTTTGTAACTTTCAGATACTCAAATTGTGAATTTTGTTGCAATTAAAACATTTTCAAGGCCTGAAATTTCTTTGGATGTTGCATGCGGACAGCCTAAGTTATCCTCCAAGAATTTCTTGATTAATCCTATTGCAACTACAATATGTGCTCTCTCATGTAAAGTCAGATCGTTAAAAGCTTTTCTGCAACTCAAGATACGCCTTACTTTTCACCTCATGTGGATGCATTTCTCATGTTTAGTGAGATCTCCTTTCTGAGTATAACGTTTCTGGCTTTCCCCTTCTGTATAAGGCTTTAGTCCAGTGTGAATTCTCTCATGTGAAGTGACATTGTATTCGTGATTAAACCTTATCTGACATTCAGAACACACATAAGGCTTTTTTCTTCCCTGTGAGTTTGCTCCTGAAAAGTGAGAAGTAATTTGTGACCAAAACTTTGTTTGCATTTCGAGCACTCATAAGGTTTTTCCCCACAGTGAGATCTCTCATGAAGCATAACTCTGTCTTTCAGATTTAAGCTTTTATGGCATAAGGATTTTCTCCAGTGTGGAGTTTCTCTTGGTGAGATAGCGTTTTTCTCTGCAGCTTTTCTGGCATTCAGAGCACTCATAAGGTTTTCATCAGTATAGAGTTGATTATGGTTAATGAGGCTGTGCCTATCAAAAAATAGGAATTTCTGCCATTCACAGCATAGGTAATGTTTTTTCCCTGTGTGCGTCTGCTCATGTAGAGTGAGATTGCATTTAAAATTGATGCTTTTCTGGCACTTGGAGCACTGAAGTATTTTTGATGGTGTGTTTTCTTATGGCGCTTGTAACCATCACTACCTCTGAATCTTTTCTGACATTTAGAGCACTGATAATGATTTTCCCCCAGTGTGGATTCTCACATGTGCAGTGAGATCAAATTTACGGCTGAAACATTTTTGGCATTCGGAGCACTGATAAGGTTTTTCCCCAGTGTGGGTTCTTATATGCCGAGTGAGTATTCTTTTTTCACTGAAACATTTGTGGCATTCAATGCACTGATAAGGTTTTTCCCCAGTGTGGATTCTTGTATGTTCAGTAAGTCTGAATTTTACACTGAAACATTTCTGGCATTCAGAGCACTGATAGGGGTTTTCCCCAGTGTGGAATCTCGCATGTGCAATTAGAAGTGATTTACGGTTGAAATGTTTTGGGCATTCAGAGCACTGATAAGGGTTTTCCCCAGTGGGGATTCTTATGTGCTGTGTGAGACTACTTGTTAAACTGAAACATTTCTGGCATTCAGAGCACTGATAAGGTTTTTCCCCAGTGTGGGTTCTTATATGCACCGTGAGATGGCGTTTTTCATTGAAACATTTCTGGCATTCAGAGCACTGATAAGGTTGTTCCACAGAATGGGTCATTGCATGTTGAGAAAGACTTTGTTTGTTACAAAACCTTTTCTGGCATTCAGAGCACTGATATGGTTTTTCCCCAGTGTGGATTCTTGTATGTTCAGTGAGTCTGATTTTTACACTGAAACATTTCTGGCATTCAGAGCACTGAAAAGGTTTCTCCCCAGTGTGGGTTCTTATATGATGAGTGAGACTGTTTTTGTCAATGAAACATTTCTGGCATTCCGGGCACTGATAAGGTTTCTCTCCAGTGTGGGTTCTTCTATGCCGAGTGAGACTGTCTTTGACACTGAAACATTTCTGGCATTCCGAGCACTGATAAGGTTTTTCCCCAGTGTGGGTTCTTATATGATGAATGAGATTGTGTTTTGTACTGAAACATTTGTGGCATTCAGAGCACTGGTAAAGTTTTTCCCCAGTGTGGGTTAATACATGTTTAGAAAGACTTTGTTTTTTACAAAACCTTTTCTTGCATTCAGAGCACTGATAAGGTTTTTCCCCAGTGTGGGTCCTTGTATGTACAGTAAGGTCTCTTTTTTCACTGAAATATTTCTGGCATTCAGAGCACTGGTAAGGTTTTTCCCCAGTGTGGATTCTTATGTGCTTTGTGAGACTACTTTTTAAACTGAAACCTTTCTGGCATTCAGAGCACTGATAAGGTTTTTCCCCAGTGTGGGTTAATACATGTTGAGAAAGACTTTGTTTTTTACAAAACCTTTTCTGGCATTCAGAGCACTGGTAAGGTTTTTCCACAGAGTGGGTTAATGCATGTCGATAAAGATGCGGTTTGAAACTAAACCTTTTCTGGCATTCAGAGCACTGATAAGGTTTTTCCCCAGTGTGGATTCTCATATGCGCAGTGAGATAATATTTACTGCAGAAACTCTTTTGGCATTCAGAGCACTGAGAGAGGTTTTTCCCAGAGCGCATTCTCTCAAATTCAGTGAGATGAGATTTATGGCTGAATCTTTTTTGGCACAGGTAACTTTTTTCCCCAAATTGGGTTACTTTGCTTTGATTGAGGCGGGTTTTAACACTGAATTTGTTATCACAGCCCGTGTTTTTATAAGATGTATTCCTAGAGTTAATATCTCTACATTTAGTTTTCTCTTGCTTATATGCCACGGTAAGAGTGAACCCGATTTTAGAATCGGGCTTGTTTAGATAATGCTCAGCATTTATCTCTAAAAGAAATTGTGTGTAATCTTCTTAACACTTGAATTGAGCAAAATATGACTGGATGCAGCCCTTTAAAACCTGTTGAAATGTTTCTAGCAGATAACAGTCTTTTGGTTATAGCCTCTCCAGCAGCAACTTATTTTGTGACTGAAGTTTTTCTCAAATCTATTTGTATAGGTTCTTAGCAATGCAGTGATAAGGTGTTAGTCTGATATTTAATGATTAAACTGTTAAGTACCTTTTTGCACTGGCGTAATGGCAGTAACTGAGAACATTAGAACATGCACAGTAATATTGTTTCTCACCAGTCGCAGAACAGCAGTTTCTTTTACCCTTTCTATGTTTGGTGTAAGGTTAAGGATTGTAGTTCTGAAGACGAGGATTTATTTACATTAGCTATAGTGCAACGGTGCTCATTTAATCCATTTTTATATTTAACAGTTTTACATATCACTCCTGCACAACAGATAATGTTGAGGCGATGTACATAGAATTACAGAACAGCACACAATAAAAAGAAAACAATCTGAGATGGTCATGAACACAATAAAGTGGTGAATTTTTAAGGTTTTCGCCAAAGTGAGCAGAGTGGTTCGAGGTGTTATATCCCGAGGCAGATAGTCTCAAACTTGCGTAACTGGTTAAAAATGGTTGTTGAACAAAGGTGATTTTCCCATCTTTTGTTAGCGTGTCAGCTTTGGAGTCTTCTATCAGTGTCGTTTCTTTGATGGTTTGCAGAAGAAACCTTTTGTTATATCTTTCTTTTATGCAGTGTGTGCTTCCTCTCTGGAATTACATGATGCTTTAGATCATGCGTGCTTTAGATGAACGTTATTCTGTCATGCTGAGGCAATTTGTCTTTCTGATAATATTTCAGATGAGGATGTTGTGATTGGTCTTTCTGGCACTATTTCTGATGCTGTGTGGACAGATATGACTTTGCTCTGGGTTAATTAAATGCAAAATTAGAGACTTCACTTACAGGTATAGTACTTTCCTCAGCACCCACTTCCTCGCCACACCTAGATTTTGGAAATTGTTTAAACTTAGAATGCTGGATGTCCTTCAGTTTTTCAAAATAATCCTTCTTATGGCACTAACATTCAGTTGGCTGGTGCTAAATCTTGCTTTCTTCGTCCGTAATTTCAATCACCTATAGTATTAAAATTAAATAGTTAATACATGTAAATATCCCCAAAAATAATTTACAAGCCACATCAATGCAGAATTGCAGAATTTTGAAAGTGTTGAGCTGTTCTTCAGACAGAGCAGAGTGTAGAATGGTAGCCTGAGAGTACTTGGATCTAAGAGTGAGGTTTTGTAGAATTTCCATTTAAGCTCACAAAGGATACATGCACCCTATGGACTTGTAACATTGAATCCCAAAGGCAGAAATTAAAGTCATATGCACTGGCACCAAACAGATATTTAAAAAAGGATACTATTAAATAAATTTTAAAGTAGATTTCTGGGACGGGAATTTTCCCTCCATGGACAACAGGCATTTTTCCCCTGCCCTGAGTTACCACCTACTTGTATCTGGTATCCTGACTTTGAGTTTGGCCTCTGCCGCACGCAAATCTATTGTGTATTGCGAGGACTATGCCTAGACATATCCCTCAACTATGGTCCAGAGTATCAATCGAGGGCAATGAAATTAAGGCGTACTTTCATGTGTTCATTTTATTCCATCTGATTATCAGTTGTTAGGGTTTTCGGCACCTGGATGTACCGGGTGCAGAAAAACAGGACACAATTTTTGTCCAGACAAGAAAATTAGACTGAAAAGACGCACAAGACTCTGGGTGCAGCAGAAGCAGCCAAGACTTATGCTGTTTCTTTACTAACTGGGGGAAGCACACAATTCTTCCCTTTGTTAGACATTTCTTTACCCTTCCCTCCCTGGCTTCACCCATCGCCCCCCCCCCAACCAACCACATGAATATATCCACCACCTGCTTAAATCAAGTGGTAAATAAAAGCCAAAAAACACTATGAAATAGTGAATGGCATGTGATTTGACAGGCAGAAGAATCTGTTCCTCGTGGCAACTCCCCAGTCAATGGCGTCAAACTTCTGACTGCACGTTACTGGGGTAAATATACCACAAAGTTTAAAAAAAACAATTACATGAGATTTTTCTGCCACCCCAGTACTATGCAACTTCTAACAAGGGACTATGAGAGGTCTTGGACCGGTCCTGTGACCTGGAGGGTCGCACTAAGTGTGCCCTTATTTAAGACAGAGGACTGTCATGGATTTAACAGCTAGAGCGGTGGTGGCAATGCACCCTGTAGTAAGGATCAATAGCCTGATGAGATCTTTGCATCATGGTCAGTGGAGGGGCTTCCTACTGACACACCCATGGAATGCTCCATTTCTATGCATGTGCCCAGACTTTGCGCTAACATCAAGTGTGTGTTTAGGGTGTTGGTGTGCGTAGCATAAATGCAATGTGAGAGTGCGACAGAGTAAACAGCATCTCCTGCCTGCCAGTTGTGTATGCATGTGGGACCATCTATCCCTTTTTTATACCCTAGTTCAGAGTCCCCTGTTACCAAGGAATAAAGTGCTCTACAAAGTACTCAGGTGCCTGCTGTGACACCAGGGATAGTGTCAGCCTATCTAAGTTGAGGGGACATCACCTGAAGGCTGAATTACTTAATGGAGAAGCTGTGTACCTGTCCTGAAGAGCCTAGAAGTCTGCCTAGAAGCCTGCCTGCCTGGTAAGAAAGGGAAGGGAGGACAAGGCTGTCCTGGAAGAAGCAAGGTCCGACACATCCTCGTTATCTGTAAGGCGGGCCGGAAAGCCATCCAGCAGGACCAACTAGTCTGAGGGACTTCCCCCCCCCGCCCCGCCAAGACTCTCCCAACAGTTCAAGGCAAAAAATTAAACTCTACGACAAAGTGATTGTTGAGGCCCAGTTGGAAGATTGTGTGCTGCCAACGGCGTTTTCAAGGTTGCATTTGCCAAATTCCTAACACAACAGGGTCTGAATCTACTGGCTTCCTGGAGAGCCTGTGTTGGGCTTTTAGCTGCTGAATTTCTGACTACTCTGTGTCAGAGGCCCATGAGGGACTACAACTACTCCAGTATCGAACACCCTGTCTGAGCTTATGCCTGTGGTCCAGCCGGCCACAGTGTGGGCTCAATTGCTGACGGTCGGTCCTCCAGAGGGCCTGCACTTACCGACAGGCCAGGTGTGACTGCTACCTTGGGACTGCTGATCTTCAGGCAAAGGCAAAGAAAAGACAGAGTGGGTGCCCTAATGTATGCAGCCCTACATCCAGGACAAAAGCGCACCACAAAAGCCTGCTGGTGGGTCACTGCTCTCTCGAGTGTTCGGGCGTGCTATTCAAGTGCCGGGAAACAGGCAAGAGACCCAGACAAGACTGACTCATCCTGTGGAAGGATAAGACGCTTACGACAGAGCATACACGCATTGGGGTGACTGGAGTGAGAGAACTGCACCTATACTATATTCATGGTACTCCTAAATGCCCCTAGAGGGGAAGAGGGGATCAGAACCGGACGCACCTGTCTACAGCACATGGTAGTCTGGCATGCCTGCACCATCCTTTCACCCAGACTGTCCATAAAGTTGATTTTAGAGATGTTACGCACATAGCAGGGGGAATCTCAGACCATTCGCTGGTGGAGGTGCAACTCGATGGTCCGGTTGTGGACTTCATCCTACCCCCAGGGGTTGATCCGTGATATTTAAAAGACAAGACATTCAAAGCTCGTATGCGAGATAGAGCAGAATTCTATTTTAAGGAGAATGGGCGGCCTGTTAAATCAGCTTGCATGCTATAGGGTGAAATTAAGGCAGTGATTCGCGGCCAGACACAAGCCTCGATTGGGAGAATGTCGAAGGAACGTAAATTGAAGTGCGAGGCTCAGGACAGGGAATGTGCTTTCCTGGAGGCTTGCTTGGCAAGTGGGGAATCAGTTTCTCTCCCATTACACCATCAACTGAAGCAGCACACATTAAGAGCACTAATGGAAAATAGCGTGCACTCATGCGCTGGCTACCCAGCATTGTCTCTATGATGTCGGTGATAAAGCCAATGAGTTGCTTACATGGTTAGAGAGACAAGACAAAGGAAGGAACTGGATCCTTGAGGACACAGACAACAAGGGGATGGAAATACTGGGAGAGACTTCCTGAAAGACCTGACCCTGCCAATGTTTACAAATGAGGACCGAGACGCACTAGACCAAGACCTGACAGTAGACTAAATCAATAAGACAATAGGAACCTTGCAAGTAGGGCAAGCGACGGGGCCTGATGAGCTCCCGTTAGAATTATATAAAAGCATGATGGATAATATCAGGGAGTACCTCCAGAGTAGGTTTCAGACTGCCTGAAAATAAGGGTGTCTCCCGGAGCACCAAAGAACGTCTGAGGTGGTGGTCATCCCAACAACCATTAGAAATGCAATAGGTCTCGGATTTATTTGAGTTAGAGCTAATGGCATGGTAAATGGCAAAGTCTTTTAGCCATGTGTTATGGAGTGTATGCATGTGGTGTGTAGTGGAATTATGTGGGTTGGATTGGAATTGTAGCAATGGTGGCATGCTGCGCTTTAGATGAATATGTTTAAAAGTAAAGTGCACCATACTGCGATTGCTACAATAGTTAATTGTGGATGCGTTAACAATTGATGTGTGCACTGATGCCTGGTGGTGTGTGTGCCTGTAGAAATTGTGCACTGATGGCTGGTGGTGTGTGTGCTTGGTGGAAGCGTGCACTGCCGGCTGGAGGTGTGTGTGCTTGGTGGAAGCGTGCACTGATGTCTGGTGTTGTGTGCCTGGTGGAAGCCTGCACTGACAGCTGATGGTGTTTGTGCCCGGTAAAAGTGTGCAGTGACGGCTGGTGGTGTGTGTGTGTGGTTGCGTGTGTGGTGGTGAGTGTGTGGTGGTGAGTGTGTGGTTGCGTGTGTGGTGGTGAGTGTGTGGTGGTCTTATGTGTGTGGTCTTATGTGTGTGGTCTTATGTGTGTGGTCTTATGTGTGTGGTCTTATGTATGTGGTTTTATGTGTGTGGTCTTATGTGTGTGGTCTTATGTGTGTGGTCTTATGTGAGTGGTCTTATGTGTGTGGTCTTTTCCTGCGCACTCACTCTTACTCTGCAGTCATTCTGCACTCACTCTCATTCTGCACTCACTCTGCAGTTATTCTGCACTCACTCTCACTCTGCACTCATTCTGCACTCACTCTACTCTCTGCACTCACTCTCACTCTGCACTCACTCTCACTCTGCAATCTCACTCTGCACTCACTCTGCACTCTCACTCTGCACTCACTCTGCACTCACTCTGCACTCACTCTCACTCTGCACTCACTCTCACTCTGCACTCACTCTCACTCTGCACTCACTCACACTCTGTGGTCTTATGTGAGTGGTCTTATGTGTGTGGTCTTTTCCTGCGCACTCACTCTTACTCTGCAGTCATTCTGCACTCACTCTCATTCTGCACTCACTCTGCAGTTATTCTGCACTCACTCTCACTCTGCACTCATTCTGCACTCACTCTACTCTCTGCACTCACTCTCACTCTGCACTCACTCTCACTCTGCAATCTCACTCTGCACTCACTCTGCACTCTCACTCTGCACTCACTCTGCACTCACTCTGCACTCACTCTCACTCTGCACTCACTCTCACTCTGCACTCACTCTCACTCTGCACTCACTCACACTCTGCCGCACTCACTCACACTCTGCCGCACTCACTCACACTCTGCCGCACTCACTCACACTCTGCCGCACTCACTCACACTCTGCTTCACTCACTCACACTCTGCCACACTCACTCACACTCTGCCGCACTCACTCACACTCTGCCGCACTCACTCACACGCTGCCATCAACACGCTGCCCTCAACACGCTGCCCTCAACACGCTGCCCTCAACACACTGCACTCAACACTCTGCACGCCTTCAACACGCTGCCCTCAACACGCTGCCCTCAACATGCTGCCCTCAACACAGGGAGAGGAGTTGGCCTAACGGCTAGGGTGCTCGACCTCGGACCTGGGGATCTGGGTTCGAGTCTCGGTAACGACGCCAAAACCTCCTGTGATTCTGGGCAAATCACTTAATCTCCCCGTGCCTAAAATGAATGTGTGTCCGTCCTCATGTAACGTAACTGGTGCTATGTAATGCGCTCTGATACCTGATTCGGTTCGGGTCTAGTTCGCGCTATATAAAACTCTGCAAAAACAACAAAAAAACACGCTGCCCTCAACACGCTGCCCTCAACATGTTGCCCTCCACACGCTGCCCACAACACGCTGCCCTCTGCACGCCCTCAACACTCTGCCCTCAACACTCTGCCCTCAACGCTCTGCCCTCAACGCTCTGCCCTCAACGCTCTGCCCTCAACGCTCTGCTCTCAACACTCTGCCCTCAAGTCTCTCTGACCCTGCCCCAGCCCAGCGCCCCTCTGTGTCTGCAAGAACCATGCCCTAGAAGCTGACTGACCCTGCCCTAGCCCAGCGCCCCTCTGTGTCGCAAGAACCATGCCCTGGGAGCAGACTGACCCTGCCCAAGCCCAGCGTAGACACAGAGAAGAGGCTGACAGGGAGAGCTCCGTGCTCTAAATACATATTTGGAATTTTTGCAGTTTGCTAACTCCAGCTGGAAAGCAAGCGCCGGCTCCAAGTGCTCTTGTTATTCAGCTAAGCGGCCACATTTGCTGACATAAATCATGGGAATGAAATGTATCCAGTCTCTCAATTAAAAGTTTTAAATATAATTTAAATATAATATACGAGTCTATCTATCAGCACCCCTGCCTACTCGATCTCATAACAGATATGAGTATGCCCGATACGAGAGCCACTAGCAACAAAAACAGAAGCCGCAAAAAAAAAAGAAACATAATCGTAAACCGCCGGCGAGTGGTGCACGCGCGCGCGCCACTGCCACCATATGTCTTGAATTATCTCCGCCGTGACAGCTGAGATAATTGAAGATATATGGCCTTCTAGTGCGCGTAACAGACACCAATAGGCCATAGGCGGAGCTACTCGACCGCCTATGGCCTATTGCGTGTTCTGTTTCTAAAGCACACGCACACGAAAACCAATAGCAATGCACGTAGCAAAAAAAAGCACGAAAAACCACAAGCAGCCTGGAATTCGTTAGGTACGTTTTCGGAAGCCCCGAGAAAAGGACTCTTAGGCCACGCCCACTGCTGACGCAGTGGGACGGTAGGCCAGAGCCCTAAAAAGGACGAACCAGCAACTGAGTGTGGGTCTTATAGGCCTATCTCCCCGCTTAATATTGAGACTAAGGTCCTTGCGAACGCCCTGGCGATCTGCCTGCGGACAGTAATTGCAACAGTGGTTCATCCTGATCAATCGGGCTTTATGCCACACCAGGGAACGCGCTTAAATCTCCGACACCTTAATGGAGTACCAAATGCAATAGGGGATTCCTTTGCTGAACCAGTGGCGCTGCTGTTAAGCTCTTGTATGTGGCCCCTCTAGCGAGCATGCGCCTCAATAATACAGTCTACCGAGTCTTTGCCATCCGACAGGGATGTTCCTTGTCTCCTATGCTCTTCATGTAATGTAATGTAAATGTAAATGCAAATTGATACTTGTATAGCGCACTACTCACCCGCAAGGGTCTCAAGGTGCTTGTACGAATAACGCTGTGGAACCCATCCTGGCTTTCCCTGTGAGGTGTCCACTCCTGGGCACCCCCAAGGTGGAGGCCAGGCATCCTTAGCGTTGTGGGGGCCGTTGTGGAGATTAAGCAAGCTATTGCCCAGAGTTGCAGAGTGGGACTCCATGATTGGAATAGGCACCGAGGCGAGAATTATCAGGTCCGTGGAATTTTTGAGCCCAAGACCCGCCGAGGCGGGGAATTGAACCCTGGTCCCGGGCTAGACCTCTGCATCAGGGTCTGCCGCTCTAACCATTGAGCCACACTTCTCCACAATCTTCACACATGTTTGGGTTCACCAGGACCTCTCATATGGGGTAATCCAGTTGATCAGGAGTGGGATGTGAGAATCTCCGTCTACTCAGACGTTTTGTTATATGACACGTAGCCAGCCTTCTCGAGTGAACGAATCCTACACATTTTTCACATACTTGGAGATTATTCAGGATATAATATTAACTGGAAGAAGTCCTTAATATTCCTGTTGGTGTCAGGGACCCTGCAGCTGCACTCTAGGTGCACAGTTAGGGTGGCACTACATAGCTTTAAATATTTGGTTGTGTTCATTACAAGAGAGCACAGGCAGGAACATACTCCCGAAATTAGACAGTATTCGCTGGGATGCCCCACACTTGCGGGCGCTCCCGCTCTCCTTACTGGGCTGGGTGGCCCTATTTAAAGTGATGACCCTCCAGGGTCTCCTGTACATTGTGCAAAAAATGTCCTTTAAGATCCCACCAGACATTTTTTTCAAAAGATAGTCTGAGAACTTCGGCTCCTGTTGTGGGATGGTGGCACGTCACGCTGAGTAAGTTGCAGAGGGGAGTTTATTAAGGTGGACTGGCGGTCCGCAGCATTCTCAAGTATTACTGGGCCACACAGCAGGTGGCAGTCTACAACTGGGTTTATTGAGGACTGTGAGGATCCTGCTTACCGGGTAGATAGATTGTCCATGAGCATGAGAGGTTACCCCATCCCGGTGCTGTATCGAAGAAAGTATGAGTGCACCCTACCTACTCATACCCAAACAGTGGTATGGGTGTGGAGAGTGGCTACCAAGTGTTTAGGCTGAGAAGGTAAACGGACTGAAATGACTCCACTGTATGATAGGGATCTCTTAAGTGCAGTGGGAGGATTGCAGGGCTTCACAAAATGGGGATTGATTAGCTTAGAAGGCCGGGCGATGTGTGGAGGGGACAGGCGCTTGTGTCCTTCACGATCCTACAACAAAAGTATGAATTAGGTGACTAAAACGGTTCTGACATTTGCATGTGGGTCACGCTCTGCAAGGTCACATCTGGGAAGGGGGAAGTTGCCTGATGCATCCCTACTGGAGGACCAGCTGCTAACTAATCCACTGACCGAAAAAGCAATCTCAACCATCTATAGGTAGTTGATCTACAGTTCTCTGGATCCCTTGGGGATGTTTCAGGCGGCCATTCACCAACTTTTGTGTTTTTCAACAACAAGCTTCCAAAGCTGGAGTTTGTTTTTAAAAACTAATAACTAATCACCCTCACACCCTTGGAACTTTCTCCCTGATTAATTTACTCCTAGGAAGTGGGATTCATTTAAAAACAAATTCTCATCACGACTGCTAGGTATTCCCTGGGGTAAACAACATTTACAACGCAACTTTTACAACGCACTACCATTACAACGCATTTTTTACAACGCAAAAACTTTTACAACGCATACCATTACAACGCATGTTTTTACAACGCAAGTACTTTTACAACGCATGCCATTACAACGTAAGTATTGGTAAGTATATAATTATATTTAATATTTTATATGTTTGTTTTTTTTTTACGTTTTCAGCTTTTGGGTAAAGGGGTATTTTTAGGGTTTAGGGTCAGTTTTCAGTTTTTGGGTAAAGGGGTATTTTTAGGGTTCAGGGTCAGTTTTCAGTTTTTGGGTAAAGGGGTATTTTTAGGGTTCAGGGTCAGTTTTCAGTTTTTGGGTAAAGGGGTATTTTTAGGGTTCAGGGTCAGTTTTCAGTTTTTGGGTAAAGGGGTATTTTTAGGGTTCAGGGTCAGTTTTCAGTTTTTGGGTAAAGGGGTATTTTTAGGGTTCAGGGTCAGTTTTCAGTTTTTGGGTAAAGGGGTATTTTTAGGGTTCAGGGTCAGTTTTCAGTTTTTGGGTAAAAGGGTATTTTTAGGGTTCAGGGTCAGTTTTCAGTTTTTGGGTAAAGGGGTATTTTTAGGGTTCAGGGTCAGTTTTCAGTTTTTGGGTACAGGGGTATTTTTAGGGTTCAGGGTTAGTTTTCAGTTTTTGGGTACAGGGGTATTTTTAGGGTTCAGGGACAGTTTTGGGTTTATGGGATACAGGGGTATTTTTTGGGTTCAGGGACAGTTTTGGGTTTTTGGGGTACAGGGGTATTTTTAGGTTTCTGGGTTAATTTGGGTTTTGGGGGTACAGGGGTACAGGGTAAAAAAATTAAATTAAATAAATTAAATTAAATTAAATTATATTAATTACAATTAATTTAAAAAATATATATTATATACTTACCAATACTTACGTTGTAATGGCATGCGTTGTAAAAGTACTTGCGTTGTAAAAACATGCGTTGTAATGGTATGCGTTGTAAAAGTTTTTGCGTTGTAAAAAATGCGTTGTAACGGTATGCGTTGTAAAAGTATGCGTTGTAACATCATACATCCATTCCCTGGTGGTCCTGAATAAGAGACAAATACACCAGACAGCTTGATCTAGAGAGGAATGGTCGACCGATGTATTTACATGGATGCCACTCAAGTAAGGCTGGACACATGACAATCCACCTGACTTGCACTAGGACAGGCAGACCATCCGTTTGTTGGACAGGATACTACACCATGCTTGTGCAGGAGTACCCTGCTCACCAAACTCTAAATCAAGACCTTTTTCTTGTCTGTGCTATGCATGTATCTCTAGGTCAGCTTCATTATGTGCATCAGTCTTTCTATGATGTACCTGTTATTGAGGCACGTGTCTTGCATTAGGAAGGTTTTAGCTATTGGTATTGTAAATGACAGATTTTGTATTCATGTGTTGGTTTTGAAAATAGCGAAATTAAAAGCTTTGTCATTTACAAAGCCAATAGTTTTAACTTTCGCAAATGTGACACCTATAGCATTTGTAATGCAAGACGTGGCTGCACAGATGCCAAACAATACGTCCACAATTGTCCACATCTGGATCTGGATGTGGAGATTCCTGAGGTGTTATGTGTAAGGGCTCTTCAATTATTAACTGTGGAGAAGAAGGTGGAGGTGGGGAGGGTTGTGAGGCAGGATAAACATGGCTAGTAGTCATGTCCTACTTCTTTAAGGGAATCTTATCAGAAGTGTCCTCTCCAGGATGCTTGTGTTTCTCTGGATTTATGTCCAGTATCAGGATTAATTAAAATGTTTTTTTGTTTGGGATCCAATTTGGCTTTAAGAATGTCTAAAATTGGTTCTGGAGGCTCGAGAACATTGTCCTCGGATTTCGGCTAGTCTATAGAATGTTTCGCCTCGGAAGCGAGATGGTGTTTCGAAGCGGAGAGTTTCGGCTCCAAACCAGATTTATCCTGGAGCCTGATGATTTTGGATCCAAAGGTAATTTCTTCTGACTCGATCCGGAGCTGGAAGGATTGATGGTTTGTTTTGGTGCCGAGCCGAGGGACGTGACGTTGGAAACATTGTCACGGTGCCGACTTTGGCCAGAAGGCAGAGGTGGTGCTGTAGCCTTATGAGGATTTAGGGGGCATGGGGTCTTCGGTACTCACGGCACCAGGTCCCAAAGGCACATCTTGGGACTCCAGATAGATTTCAAGCTGGGAATAGGACTCTGGAATCGAGTGGGCCTCTTCTTCAACAGAGGACGCTTCTATCTCTTCTTGGTCAGATTCTTCTGCAAAGATATCCAGAGTGTGTTGAATGCTTTGGCGCTGCCTCTCTCGTCATCGATCCTGATGATCGGGTAGAGTCCTCCTGGACCGAAATGACTTACAAGCATCGCAGTCTTCCTCCTTGTGCTCCGGAGAGAGACACAAGTTACAAACTTGATGTAGGTCAGTGCGAGGGTACTTGGCTTGGTACCAAGGTAAGAAATGGAATGGAGTCCATTCCATTTGTAGATGGCTGGCCCTACGTAGCCCGACGGTTGCCCACAAGGTTTTCTATCAATAATGGAGAGTTTGTCGATCAATCTTAAATGCGGAGAACAAAGAAATGCATACTGAAACAATACTGTTGAGGGTAGAGTGTATTGCTGCGCACCGAGGGGAACCCGAAGAGCGGTTTTGGAGCGCAGCAATACACATCCGAACCTGTTGGGGGTAAAAAACAATCTAACAATGGAGTCAATGCCCATGTGCACTATCACTGAAAGGAGGAGTCACCTTACTTCGTGACTGGAAAGACTTATTCAAAGAAAAACAACTTGCAAACATCCGGATCCAACACAAGATGGCAGGAGTATGCAAAGCAGGTGCATCTACAGCGTACATGCCTCAAACATAGGATTAATGGCCCCAAATCCCTGCCGTGGTATCTTGTCATGTTGTGGCTGAGTGTGCCATGAAATGTGACAGGCTATAGTGCTTGGTGTGATTTGGTCATTTTTGACAAGGTGGAGTGCTGAATGGTTAGGCAATTTTTGATTTTCTTTGTTTTTGGGATTGTGTGATATAGCGTGTTACCTACCGTATGATGTAAGTAAATAAATGACATTGCTAATATACCATAAGGATGTGGGGTGAGTGTTATTCGGACCGAAGCCTTGCCGATTATATGCAGAATAACAGGTCTGGGAGGTCACTACTGACTAGGGCAGGTTAGCCGCTGCACAGACCTTGGTCATTGATCCTATTGAGGATAATATGTGACGGGCACTGGTGACTGGAGCTGGCTATCAACAATGCTAGCCTCTGGTATTCATTACAGGCAGGGTAACAATGCATGTCACTGGAACTGGTTGGCAGTAGAGTTGACCTCTGGTTTTGAATATTTGCAGGATTTAAGGTACAAGGGTCACTACTGACTGGAGTTACCCAGCAGGATAATAGGTCTCAGGGAGCCAATACTGACTGAAGCTGGTTAGTATGATCACTAGTCCTAAGGTGCTACTAATGACTCAAGATGGCTAGAATGATAACAGGTCCCAGGGGCCAGTACTAACAGGAGCTGGCTAATAGGCTTACATACAGGTCCAAGGGGCCACTACTGACTGGAGCTGGCTAAAAGAATAACAGGCCCAAGGGTGGTGGGGGTGCGAGTGGCACCAGTGACCGGAGTTGGCTAGAAGCATTGACAACATTTGGTATTGATTAAATGCAGGATTCCAGGACACAGGAGGTACTGCTGAATACAGCTGGCTAGCAGCAGTGGTGGCCTCTAGGAAGAAGGAATTGAGAAAGCATAACTGGATATACTGGTTTCTTTAATACCGATAATTGGTTACACATCATACACATCACTGTCACAACGTGCATTGATATATTACATTACCAAATTACAATATTCTTATATTAATTTGATGTGTCTGTTCGCCTTAATATGCCTGCAAAGTTACATGATTCTATTAGGGCCCAGAACCATTTTATTTAGTGATGTCCATCTGCACACTTTCCTGCATCTTGTAGTAAATTGAACATTGACAAACAGAAGTGTTATTTCCAGAAACAGTGAATTCTACAGCTTGTCTGTGTATCTTTGATCTGCACCTCACAGACTCCTCACATTCCTCTCGAGAGAAGATCCTGCCTCCTACTCATTACTGATGTTTCAGTAACTGTTTCTATCACGTGTTCATGTTTCATTGACTTGTATTAGGAGAAAAGTGTATAAAAATACATTGTTGTAGCATTAGCATTATATACTCCAACTTGCTTTAGGGTGGATGCTCTCGTCCATTGCAAAGACAATTGTCACTTCTTAGTTTGCTTGGCCTTTTGCTATTTTTGCGTTAAATGTATGATAGATGTGTTGGCCTCCAGTTGTGTTGTGTTTTATTTTACATATCATAAGAGATGACAAGGAAAATGACAGTCCAGTATACACATTCTTTATCTAAATCAACTCACAGTATACTGTTCTGGAGGTTCAGTCCCACAGACATTATCTCTAACTGAACGCAGACACCCTAGGAAGCATGTGCTTTTCAAACCAGTTGCCCTCTGATGCAGCGTCCTCGCTATTGGATAAGTCAATATGCCCTGAATTTTAGGAGGGTTACCGTATCTAGTGCACTCTGTTAGGCAGCGCTCACCTGTGGCAGTAAGATGTTAATAGGCACCTTATCACCTATGCACGGTGCAGGGCTTTAAGTTACAGAGTTCCTCACGCTGTGGAGAAGATTAGGTCACATTTACCCATTTTCCCATATTTGGTCCTGATGAAATGCCAACAGATTGCTCCATGACTACACAAAGCATGAAAAAAGTTGACCTGAAGTATAGACCCCAGCTTACCAGCAGGTCCATAGATGATCGACACTTTCACACAGTGATAGGGGCCATTAGTTCCTCAATTTCTCTGCCACTGTTTTTAATCTCACCATGGACCAGTGGCAACTGGTCGATAGTTGATCTTATATTCAGACTTCACCAATCTCACATCTTATGACACAACATCCTCTGTCCTATTATGCTCATCCGGCGTACTTATTAAAAGATCTCCGACAAAGTGCCCTCTCGTGGTGCCTGCATTGTAGTGCCAGCCTGGTGAGGAGTATAGCCCAATGATGAAGCAGGTCACCTTCAGGTGAGTGAACGCAACTTGTCTTAAAAGCACATGCTTCCTAGGGTGTCTGCGTTCAGTTACAAATAATGTCTCTGGGACGAACCTCCGGAACAGTATACTGTTATTTGACTGTTTTATTTTAACAAATGTACATAGCAGATATTGGCCCTTCCTTGTTTCACAAAAATGATCGGATACCTGCCTCGGAGCGCACTTCTTACAGACGAGTATGGGGTTATCATGTTGCTGTTACAAGCTCCTTACCTGTGCGAGTTATCGGGATAGATGCAGGGGACAGACCCAAACCAATCACACATGGAGATCAATGACAAATACTGAAGAATGAACAGAGCTTCCAAGCTGGTGACCATTACTTAATTGACCCTGAAAATAAAAGACACGTTTTTAGTATTCTGGTGACTCATGACCAAAAAAAACAAAGGTTATAAATTCAATATTGTCTCAAATACTTAAAAAATGGAACTGGATGCGCTGAATCGATGTTGTCCCAGGTCATGCGTGACACCTTTCACCACTATTGCTTATGGGACTTGTAGTTTTGTTTTTCTCATTAAAAGGATGGTCTCTAAAGTCCCAGTGTTCTAAGCGATGTTGGTTAAAATCAGAGGCCTGACGGAGGATGAAGCATGACATGGCTCTTCTTAGCAGTGAGAAGAATGACAGTTCCCCAGCCCTTCCATTCTTTGACCTACAGAGGCTTTTCAGCCGTTCATATTTTTTTGCAACGACTAAGAAACTTGTATTGCCGCTTGTGTCACTGACGAGATAAAACCCCTGTACGTGTTTAATTAACTACTGACAAACATGAACAACCAAGAAAATGAGTTTCTGGAAAACTTTCAAGCACCCAATCAGAATCAGCCGCCCTTCACACCCAGGAATTCTTGAGGCTTTGGAGAGGGTGAATTGCACGTGGTATAAGAGGAACACCACATCGACTCAAAGCTCACTTCTCAGGGATGTACTGAAATGCCAGCCTCATGGCACACTTAGCCAGCTCTTCACCTCCTCCTCCTCAAACTGTTGACCAGCTATCAGGGCAAATGAGCCTGCAGCAAAGCCTCGCTGGCTTGGTTCCACACTGGGACAGGCAAGGTGGTCAACTGCATACTCCTCCAAGTCAGCAAGCACTCTGATCGAGCCAGTCCTAACCCCACATGAATGTTCCCCATCACAACTATTTTAATGGTACTAAGTTATGTTTCTGCTAAATGTATGGGTCAAAAAATGAAAGGCTTTACACGAAGTGCTGAAAGAGAAATCATGAAGTTTTTCAATATTTCTGAGTCTGCCACAGTACACAAGAAACATGGAATTCATTGCAGCCAAAAATCCATGCAACAACATAGAGTGCAAGATAACTTGTGTTATTATTCCAGCAGGACAAAATGCCATTCCTAATGTGTACGTCATTTTAAAGACTGTGGCAGGAAATGTATGGCCAGTGGTGTTCTTCTGCCAGTTAAAAGACAATCTCCATTAATGTGTCAGGAAATAAAATACTTTCAGAAATCCTACTCTATGGAGGGTGCTGCCTGCCACTATATTGCAGGTTACTTCCAACATAATCTGAATTATACATACACACTTCAGGGTGCTGACGGCTATCGGGTCTGCACACAGCAGTCTGGAGCCACTCAGGAAGGAGGTAAACTCTACATTTCATCTTAAGCCCTTAGGTTACATTCACAGCCTAATAGGTCCGGAGAACTTTATCTGCGCTCTAACTGCGCCGAGCAGATAGACGTAGCCCATCATAGGCTGTGTTGTGTGCTGGGTGATGCCTGGCATCTTATTATCTTTAACGGGAGGATGAAGCTCTGATAGGAGCTGCTACAAGAAGAGCAGAGAAACAGGACCATAGATCGCCACAGAGCAACAACTGCCCAGAAGCTGAAGAAAGAACTCTGGAACAGCAAACCTCCTGCACCCTGGAGATTCTCCAGGGTAAGCAAATGATGGTAATGAAATTCAAACTACAGATTAAGGTCACACACTACAACATCTTTCCCTTTAAACCAAAGGTAACAACCTACAAGAAAAAACAAAACAAAGAACAATAAAACTAGAAAATGCATTTTCAAATGCTGCAAAAGAGGAACAGTTAATACAAATGAAAAACATTAAACTTTTTTGGTACCTTAGTAATGTGCTTTCTTCTGGGCTTCACTCTATCTGCAGCAATAATGCTCTGAAAGGAGAAATTACTGCTGTGAGTCTCAGAGTCTTCAGTATTACTGGTCTCATTCACGAAGACTGTGGTGTCGGAAGATAACGCGTCCTCCTTTACCCGGTCTACGACTTTGCAATATTGTCTGTAAATCTGCATTAATCTCTTGTAATATATAATAAAATATTTTGAGGCGCTTCAGTCTGTGGCTCTTCAATTGGCCAGTTTACAAGCAACTTACACTTATTCCACGAATCTCTTGGGAAAACAATTAACAAACTTAAACTCAGCTCTCGACCACCCCGCCTGGACCGACAGGCCTCATATCCACTGCTTCCCTCCTGGAGAGGCCCCACCTTCTATGAACCACCCAAACACAGGACAGGCCTCACCTCATCTGCACCCCTGGACAGGCCTCTCCTCATCTGCACCCATGGACAGGCCTCTCCTCCTCTGCACCCATGGACAGGCCTCTCCTCCTCTGCACCGCTAGACAGGCCACACCTCCTCGGCACCCCTGGACATGCCTCACCTCCTCGGCCCACCTGGACAGGCCTCACCTCCTCTGCACCCATGGACAGGCCTCACCTCCTCTGCACTCCTGGACAGGCCTCACCTCATCTGCACCCCTTGACAGGCCTCTCCCCCTCTGCACTCCTGGACACAGGCCTCACCTCCTCTGCACCCCTGGACAGGCCTCACCTCCTCTGCACCCCTTGACAGGCCTCACCTCCTCTGCACCCCAAGCCTCACCTCCTCTGCTCCCCTGGACAGGCCTCTCTTCCTCTGTACCCCTGGACAAGCCTCCCCTCCTCTGCACCGCTAGAAAGGCCTCACTTCCTCTGCACCCTTAGACAGGCCTCTCCTCCTCTGCTCTGCTAGAAAGGCCTCACCTCCTCTGCACCCCTGGACAGGCCTCACCATCTCTGCACCCCTGGACATGCCTCACCTCTTCTGCACCCCTGGACAGGCCTCACCTCCTCTGCACCCCTGGACAGGCCTCACCTCCTCTACACCCTCTGGACAGGCCTCACCTCCTCTGCTCCCCCTGGACAGGCCTCTCTTCCTCTGCACCCCTGGACAGGCCTCACCTCCTCTGCACCCCTGGACAGGCCTCACCTCCTCTGTCTCTGATCAGGCCTCACCTCCTCTGTCCCTGGACAGGCCTCACCCCCTTGCACCCCTGGACAGGCCTCTCCTCCTCTGCACCCCTGGACAGGCCCTACCTCCTCTGTCCCTGGACAGGCTCACCCCCTTGCACCCCTGGACAGGCCTCACCTACTGCACCCTGGACAGGCCTCAGCTCGTCTGCACCCCTGGGCAGACCTCACCTCCTCTGCACCCCTGGACAGGCCTCCCCTCCTCTGTCCCTGGACAGGCCTCACCTCCTCTGCTCCCCCTGGACAGGCCTCTCCTCCTCTGCACCCCTGGACAGGCCTCACCTCCTCTGCACCCCTGGACAGGCCTCAACTCCTCTGTCTCTGGACAGGCCTCACCTCCTCTGTCCCTGGACAGGCCTCACCCCCTTGCACCCCTGGACAGGCCTCTCCTCCTCTGCACCCCTGGACAGGCCTCACCTCCTCTGTCCCTGGACAGGCTCACCCCCTTGCACCCCTGGACAGGCCTCACCTACAGCACCCTGGACAGGCCTCAGCTCGTCTGCACCCCTGGGCAGACCTCACCTCCTCTGCACCCCTGGACAGGCCTCACCTTCTCTGCACCCCTGGACAGACCTCACCTCCTCTGCACCCCTGGACAGGCCTCACCTCCTCTGTCCCTGGACAGGCCTCACCTCCTTGCACTCCTGGACAGGCCTCTCCTCCTCCGCACCCCGGGACAGACCTCACCTCCTCTGGACAGGCCTCTCCTCCTCTGCACCCCTGGACAGGCCTCTCCTCCTCTGCACCCCCTGGACAAGCCTCGCCTCCTCTGCCCCCTGGACAGGCCTCTCCTTCTCTGCCCCCTGGACAGGCCTCTCCTCCTCTGCACCCCTGGACAGGCCTCTCCTACCTGATCAGGAAACTTTCCAGGCTCTCTCCTCCCCCTGGGGGTTTGGTGGGTGGGTCAGATCTGGGGTCTGAGGGGGGTCTGTAGATGAAGGTCGCTGCACAGACTGAGAGGGCTCCTTCCTCCTCTGCAGCAGGCTGGACACACCAGGAGAGGCAGGAAGTGTTGTCACCATCACTGCTGGTGCTGTCTCTGCCGCCGCTGACCCGGAAGAAGAAACCCTTCGCTCTTTCATACAATGTGCAGCTCAGTGGATTTCATCAGCAGGCGAGGAGCGCCCTCTGGTGGCCGCTGACGGAACCGCCACCTCCAGGCTCCAGCAGTGAATACATTTCATACAAACAAGCATTTATACCCGTAAAGACCTGGGATTTCAGATGTCACAAACGTGAATGGTTTTAAGGGTCAGACAGTTCAAGTACAGGGCCTCACACTTGGCTGCTGCTGTAAAAAAGTATTTGTAGCTTCACTTCAAGATGAGCATCTTCCAAACACTGATGTAAAGGACTTGAGAGTATTTACAGAAAGGTGACAACTGGCAGTCTGTACTTCAATGAATATATCTGTATTTCAATGAATATATATGTATTTCAATGAATATATTGGTATTTTAATGAATATATGAGTATTTCCGTCAGTTTTGCAATTAAACTGGACAGCTTATTTTTATCCTTTTAAATAATTTATTTGCAGTTTTTCAAATCCACAACGTGCTGGATAGCAAAGTAAACAGAGGTAAATACCATGGAGTTTTATACACCAGATCAGTAACAATGAGGTATAGGTCATGTGTCAAAGTGACAATTGAAGGAGCTTATTTCCAATTTTTCTATGTCTGTAGCTTTTTCCTTATATTTGACACAGTTTTATATTCTCGAACAAGATTAAATTGTAGGTTCTAATTAGGTTTTGAGTTTCTGGTTTAAGAGCACAACTGTCTCCTAAAATATTAAGATAGCGGCCTCTTCCAGGTTTTGTTGTTTTGTTTACAGTTACCACCATCCTCTCTCAACAAAGATTCACTGACAAAAAATAAAGCAATTTATCTTTGAAACAACTAATTCCTAAGATAGATATATCAAGTATGAACCAGAAATTTCTCACACAGTTTGCATTGTATCATAAAAATGAGTGGGTGTTACTGGTCTGAGGAAGAGGGGAGGGGCATTTCACTACTCGAAAATATTCTCTTCCTTCACATAGGCCCCTATATCATAGTACGCTTGTCATCAATACACCACTGATTAGTGAGTGCGTCAACTCTTTGTAGCATTGTCATGCAAGCAGTCTTGAATGTCTCGACAGCAACATTGGTTCGGACGTGCATAGATCAGAGCTCTCAAACCTCACTCATAATGAGTGACACTCACACATTTGGAGGTTGGTCTGAAGTGTCACTCAAACCTGGCTCATTCTTCCAAAATATGGGGATTAACTAGAACTTCACACGTGACTATTCGGTACAGAGCAGACCCTCTGTCCCACATTTTAGTGGCAAAACTTTTCTTATATTTCACCATGAGTATAGCACACAGTTCAGTGGAATGTTAAATTGAATGTCAATTTTAGTGAGACTTGGTTGTTAGTTTTATCACTTTACATTTGTTCTGATCATGTCTATAAATTCAGTAATGTCTCTTCCTTTGGAATTGTCAAAGTCAAATGTTAAGTGACACCACTTCCTGTGTCTTTTTTAAATATCTAATTTTGTTATTGACTTTTCATACACAATGAGAATATAACTGGGATTGAAGTTTATCAATTCAGCAGAGTCCAAGATACTGTGTAAACTAGAACTGGTGAGACAACATTGATAACAGGAAAAACGATAAATAAAATACCATCTCCAGATAGAGTTGATGTGTCCTAGAAGATCCCGCAGATCAGGGAAGGAGGACGAGGGGAAACAGGAGGGGAAGGGCCATGGAAACAGGAGAGAAAAGTCAGGGTGCCAGGCCCCATGGTCGCCCCCCAAAAAACCAACTCCCACTTCGAAGGCCATAGCCATGTAACTCTTACCATGGGGTGTTAAATCCTGGAATATTGACATTTTGTGAAGCAAGGTCTGACAGGCTTGCACCCATGCACATATGATGTGCTTCCCATTGTTCAATTTGCCTATTTCCCTGACTGTGGGCCAATCTACACTGGACATACAGGTGTGGGCATCATTGGTGTAGGAGTCAACTGTGTCCTCTGTGCAACTTGCTAGACATATGTATTGAGTGTGTGCAGATGACTTAAGGGACACTCCCGTACCCAGGCTGATGCGACATTGCCTGTGCCCATGGTGTGTGTTGTGTCGGCATGTCTGTGTGTGTTCACATCCCTTTTTCCACACAGGCTGTGTCCCCTTAATATGTTTGTATTGGTGATGCTTGCTGAGTTGTCCTGTGTTCACCCCACAACTTTGTCCTGGGCTTCCAGAAATGTGGGTGCATGACACACTACTGTTCTTTGGTGTGTCATCATTAGGATTTGTCAGTTCTGAGTGGTGATGATGTGGTCAGACGCAGATGGGACACAGTCAGGGGTCCCCATGGCACTTGTTTGTTCCCAATATCATGTAGTTCTCCCTAGGTGGTATCTTTCAGTGTTTGAGACACGTGTATGTGTGTGTGACTTCTCCCACTCGTCAGGTTCAGAGGTGCAATGTTGGCAGGTGTCAGCATGTGTGCGTTGTCGTTCTCCTTGGCTTCTTCATTGTCCTGGGACTGTGGCAGGTATTCCGAAGATTACGGGAGCTTTGACGTCTTGGCCATGTACCGCATACTGTGCAGTATGTCTGTCATTCACCGGGGTTGTAGACTGTCCTTGTGTGATGAGTCTGTGCACCTTAGATCCTCCCAACATCACTGTGTTTGTCATGGGTGCATGTGCGATATCACCAGTCCATGTGGGCTTCACTGGTGCACATTGGTGCAGTTCAGGGTGTGTGGTGTTGAGGGTGGACAAATGTGAATGTTTGCATGGCTCGGCCCCTGCCTCCCTTTTGTCCCTGGATGATGGGCCATGCTGAGTGATTTATCTTTGTGGAGGTGTGATGTACATTTGTGGCACAGGACACATGTCTGAGTTTCACAGTTTGAACGACATCTACCTTTGTCATCACAGTGGACGTATCATGCAGGCTTGTGTCACCCCAATGTATGGCCCCTCGGGGTAGTGATGTTGTGGGTCTGTCTCTTGCTGCTTTAGTTGCTGTTCCTGTTCCTGTTCCTGTTGGGATCCCTCTCATCTTACAATAGCTGATTGCCCACTAAGGGGTGTCCTATTCATGGGTTACTTTTGTATGGCACTGTGTCCACATCTGTGTCATTGTAGTACAGCCCCCCTCATGTGCTGTGTAGTTGCCTGGGGATACTGAGACACACACATACACATGTTGTGTGAGATGTGCAGTGTGAGGTTGCCGGTTTGTGTTTGTGCATTTGCACTGGTGCATTGGTATTGCTGTTGTGGGCCATTGGCTGGATGTTGTTTGGGTGTTTTTCCTGCTTTCCCTGTGAGTCATATCTCATCATTCTGCACATTCATGCTGGTTGTTATGTCCAATTGCTGCCATGGAATGGGGAGTTTGTGACCTGACACCTACAGTCTACACATGATGTATAGATTTGTGTGTCTATATTTGAGGTGTGTGTATGCATATGATGGTCACTTCTGCTGTTGTGTCATCGTACACTGTATGCAATGTCAGCCCCCATGGGTGGTGCTTGTCTGCACATGGCCGAGAGTATGTTTTACTTTCACTGCACTGTTAGCCTCACCACATCTCTGTGGGTATGTGACACAACCACTACCACTAAAGTGTTTCATGTGTTGGGACCAGGAATCACACATGCTGTTTGGCATTTGCAGCTTTTACCATGATGACACTTACCTTTTGGTCACTGCGATGATGGGGGTTTAGACCCCATTACCACGATGCTCAACATTTTCTGCAGTTTAGAACCCCACACTTAACTTTTGTTCTACACAGTAATGGGGTTAGTGCAAATTTTCAGTGCTCATGTGATGCTTGACTTGGTGGCCTACACTCAGTTTTTGGTCACACCTGTGATGAGAGTTACGTTGTTTTTCGAAGTCATATTCACTGTTGTGGGCATTTGTCACAGACGACACACTATTGTCATGATGTTAGAGGGGATGTCTTTTGCTGACATACCTAATGTTGGTGTATGATGGATGTGTGGCGCATCACCCATCCTATGGGTGTGGGTGTTGATAGTGATAATCACACAGCACCCTATGAGTGGGGGTGGCAGTAGTGATAAGCAACAAGTCCCCTATGAGTGGGGGTGGCAGTAGTGATAGGCAACATACCCTCTATGAGTGGGGGTGGTAGTAGTGATAAGCAACAAGTCCCTTATGAGTGGGGGTGGCAGTAGTGATAGGCAACATACGCCCACAAATGGGGGTGGTAGTAGTGATAAGCATCAAGTCCCCTATGAGTGGGGGTAGTAGTAATGATGCGCAACACGTCCCCTATAAGTGGGTGTGGCAGTAGAGATAGGCAACATACCCCCTATGAGTGGGGGTGCCAGTAGTGATAAGCAACAAGTCCCCTATGAGTGGGTGTGGTAGTAGTGATGAGCAACAAGTCCCTTATGAGTGGGGGTGGTAGTAGTGATAGGCAACATACCCCATATGAGTGGGGGTGGTAGTAGTGATAAGCAACAAGTCCCCTATGAGTGGGGGTGGTGGTAGTGATGGGCAACAAGTCCCCTATGAGTGGGAGTGGTAGTAGTGATAAGCAACAAGTCCCCTAAGAGTAGGGGTGATAGTAGTGATAGGCAACATACCCCATATGAGTGGGGGTGGTAGTAGTGATAAGCAACAAGTCCCCTATGAGTGGGTGTGGTAGTAGTGATGAGCAACAAGTCCCCTATGAGTGGGGGTGGTAGTAGTGATAAGCAACATACCCATATGAGTGGGGATGATAGTAGTGATAAGCAACAAGTCCCCTATGAGTGGGGTGGTAGTAGTGATAAGCAACAAGTCCCCTGAGAGTGGGGGTGGCAGTAGTGATAAGCAACAAGTCCCCCTATGAGTGAGGCTGGTAGTAGTGATAAGCAACAAGTCCCCTATGAGTGGGGGTGGTAGTAGTGATAAGCAACATACCCCGTATGAGTGGGAATGATAGTAGTGATAAGCAACATACCCCCTATGAGTGGGGGTGGTAGTAGTGATAAGCAAACCGTCCCCTATGAGTGGGGGTGGCAGTAGTGATAGGCAACAAGTCCCCTGAGAGTTGGAGTGGTAGTAGGGATAAGCAACATACCCCCTATGAGTGGGGGTGGTAGTAGTGATAAGCAACAAGTCCCCTGAGAGTGGGGGAGGCAGTAGTGATAAGCAACAAGTCCCCCTGTGAGTGGGGTTGGTAGTAGTGATAAGCAACAAGTCTCCTATGAGTGGGGGTGGTAGTAGTGATAAGCAACCTACCCCATATGAGTGGGGGTGATAGTTGTGATAGGCAACATACCCCCACGATTGGGGGTGGTAGTAGTGATAAGCAACAAGTCCCCTAAGAGTGGGGGTGGTAGTAGTGATAAGAAACATACCCCCTATGAGTGGGGGTGGTAGTAGTGATAAGCAACAAGTCCCCTGAGAGTGGGGGTGGCAGTAGTGATAATCAACGGGGTTGGTAGTAGTGATAAGCAACATACCCCCCATGAGTGGGGATGGTAGTTAACCCTGGGCGTAGTATTTCGCTACACCCACGGAGTAGGCGTAGTGTTGCCTACTTCGCCATTTGCAAAGTAGGCGTAGCAGGCAACACTACGCCCACTCTGTGGGTGTAGCGAAGTTGCCTGCCACCCGCCTCCCTCCCGCCCTACCTAAATACTTAAATAACCTTTTTAAAAAGAATAAAAACCACTTACCTTGTGGGCTGCGTCCCCGGGGCTCCCTCTCGTAATCACGCCGCCGTCTCGGATACTAATGCGCATGCGCAGCCGCCTGCGCATGCGCATTTCTCACGTAGGAATTACGCATCGTACTTGTACGCACGGAAAATGCAGTGAAAATGGTTGCGTGCGACTTGATTGTTCGTTTATGGATCCGTCGTGTATGGAAATTGTGGATGGAGTCGGAGCGTACATGTCGGTCGGGAATTTGCCACATTTCCGTATCGTACTTCTTCGCCCGGACAGTCCGGCTCCTGGAACGATTCGGTCATAAGATAAGGCTACGGACAGCTCTCGGTGAGCTTTCCGACCAAGATCGGAATCGACTCCTTAGTTGTAAATATTATGAAGTATATATATATTATTTTATATGTTAAATTTGTTTTACATTATATGTATTACTTATAATTTTAAACATATTTTAACTATGTTTATTTTAAATATATCTATTTGTGTGGCGCATCACCCATCCTATGGGTGTGGGTGTTGATAGTGATAATCACACAGCACCCAATGAGTGGGGGTGGCAGTAATGATAAGCAACAAGTCCCCTATGAGTGGGGGTGGCAGTAGTGATAGGCAACATACCCTCTATGAGTGGGGGTGGTACTAGTGATAAGCAACAAGTCCCTTATGAGTGGGGTGGCAGTAGTGATAGGCAACATACGCCCACAAGTGGGGGTGGTAGTAGTGATAAGCATCAAGTCCCCTATGAGTGGGGGTAGTAGTAATGATGGGCAACACGTCCCCTATAAGTGGGTGTGGCAGTAGAGATAGGCAACATACCCCCTATGAGTGGGGGTGGTAGTAGTGATAAGCAACAAGTCCCCTATGAGTGGGTGTGGTAGTAGTGATGAGCAACAAGTCCCTTATGAGTGGGGGTGGTAGTAGTGATAGGCAACATACCCCATATGAGTGGGGGTGGTAGTAGTGATAAGCAACAAGTCCCCTATGAGTGGGGGTGGTGGTAGTGATGGGCAACAAGTCCCCTATGAGTGGGAGTGGTAGTAGTGATAAGCAACAAGTCCCCTAAGAGTAGGGGTGATAGTAGTGATAGGCAACATACCCCATATGAGTGGGGGTGGTGGTAGTGATAAGAAACAAGTCCCCTATGTGTGGGGGTGGTGGTAGTGATATGCAACAAGTCCCCTATGAGTGGGGGTGGTAGTAGTGATAAGCAACATACCCATATGAGTGGGGATGATAGTAGTGATAAGCAACAAGTCCCCTATGAGTGGGGTGGTAGTAGGGATAAGCAACAAGTCCCCTGAGAGTGGGGGTGGCAGTAGTGATAAGCAACAAGTCCCCCTATGAGTGGGGCTGGTAGTAGTGATAAGCAACAAGTCCCCTATGAGTGGGGGTGGTAGTAGTGATAAGCAACATACCCCATATGAGTGGGAATGATAGTAGTGATAGGCAACATACCCCCTATGAGTGGGGGTGGTAGTAGTGATAAGCAACAAGTCCCCTATGAGTGGGGGTGGCAGTAGTGATAGGCAACAAGTCCCCTGAGAGTGGGAATGGTAGTAGTGATAAGCAACATACCCCCTATGAGTGGGGGTGGTAGTAGTGATAAGCAACAAGTCCCCTGAGAGTGGGGGTGGCAGTAGTGATAAGCAACAAGTCCCCCTATGAGTGGGGTTGGTAGTAGTGATAAGCAACAAGTCTCCTATGAGTGGGGGTGGTAGTAGTGATAAACAGCCTACCCCATATGAGTGGGGGTGATAGATGTGATAGGCAACATACCCCCACGATTGGGGGTGGTAGTAGTGATAAGCAACAAGTCCCCTAAGAGTGGGGGTGGTAATAGTGATAAGAAACATACCCCCTATGAGTGGGGGTGGTAGTAGTGATAAGCAACAAGTCCCCTGAGAGGGGGGGTGGCAGTAGTGATAAGCAACAGGGTTGGTAGTAGTGATAAGCAACATCCCCCCCATGAGTGGGGGTGGTAGTTAACCCTGGGCGTAGTACTTCGCTACGCCCACGGAGTAGGCGTAGTGTTGCCTACTTCGCCATTTGCAAAGTGGGCGTAGCAGGCACCACTACGCCCACTCTGTGGGTGTAGCGAAGTTGCCTGCCACCCGCCTCCCTCCCGCCCTACCTAAATACTTAAATAACCTTTTTAAAAAGAATAAAAACCACTTACCTTGTCGGCTGCGTCCCCGGGGCTCCCTCTCGTAATCACGCCACCGTCTCGGATACTAATGCGCATGCGCGCCCACCTGCGCATGCGCATTTCTCACGTAGGAATTACGCATCGTACTTGTACGCACGGAAAATGCAGTGAAAATGGTTGCGTGCGACTTGATTGTTCGTTTACGGATCCGTCGTGTATGGAAATTGTGGATGGAGTCGGACCGTACGTGTCGGTCGGGAATTTGCCACATTTCCGTATCGTACTTCATCGCCCGGACAGTCCGGCTCCTGGAACGATTCGGTCATAAGATAAGGCTACGGATAGCTCTCGGTGAGCTTTCCGACCAAGATCGGAATCGACTTCTTAGTTGTAAATATTATGAAGTATATATATATTATTTTATATGTTTAATTTTTTTTACATTATATGTATTACTTATAATTTTAAACATATTTTTAACTATGTTTATTTTAAATATATCTATTATTTACTTATTTTACATTCTTTTTTAACTTTAAAAAAAAACAATATTTTTAACAACGATATTTTTTATAACAATATTTTTGGGGGGATATTTTTGTACTTACCATAATGTAGATAGGTCTTCGATATTCTTGACACCAATATTTCGGATCCGATATTTTTGACATCGATATTCTGTCAGTGATTCGAACTGAACACCGTTGTCTGACAAGAGTGTTAACTGGAAACCCTCATGTTCAAATAACTCTTCTAGAAACTCAATCACTACACCAGACTCAACGGAATCAACCACCTTGATATCAGGCCAACAGGAAAACATATCAATACACACAATCAAATAGTGATCCCGAGTCTTCAGCTTCACAGGTCCCAAAATATCTATAGAAATGTCCGTCCAGGGTACCAGTAGACTGTTCCCTAATAACCATGGGTTGCATCCTGCACATCAATATCGTGTTACAACACGCACATTCAGAAAATTCACGCACTAATCTCTCTACATGTACATCTATGACAGGCCACCAAGATGCTTCCCTCATTATTTTCTTTGTCTTGACAATGCCCATGTACGAGGCGTGAGCACTCTTTACTAGCTTATCCCTTAGTGCAAGGGGTGCAACCAACTTACTACCACACATGAGGAGACCATCCTCCACTGCCAGATCTTCCCTAACTTGCCAAAAGCCTTCGAGGACCTCTTCACAGTCCTTCTTCTCACACCAGTCACCTGTGACCATGGTGAGGACTTTCTGCAAGTCTAAATCATTCATGTGAGGTTCCCTCCACTCACTCTCAGAAATAAACCCTTCACTAATCACACACACATGAATTCCTTCCTCCAGTTCTTCACCTCCAAACCTTTCAACATCATCTGTCATTTCACACTCCTCACCCCGAGCCTTGACACAGTCTGCCAGGATATTATTGGAACCAGTTACGTATGAGATGTCAAAGTCAAATTCTTGTAGAGCCACAACCCACTTCCGTATCCTATGGGAGACAAAGTCAGTGCCTTTCTTGGAGAAGACCTCCCTAAGAGGTTTGTGATCAGTAAGATTTCTGAACCTTTTCCCCCACAAGATCTTTCTCAGCTTGCGCTCCGCCCAGAAAACACCCAGAGCTTCTTTCTTCACAACAGAATAGTAGTATTCAGCACCCCTCAAGGGCCTAGAGACTAAATGAATGGCTTTATTCTCCCTATCAACCTTCTGCAAAAGAGCTGCTTCTAACCCCTAGTCATGAGATAAGATACCTTTGTGGGGTCAAACCTTCCTAGACAAGGTGCTTCATTCAGATGTTTCTTAATGCACTCAAACTCTTCCTCACAGCCCTTGGACCAAACAAATGTGCCTCCCTTCTTGAGGAGAGACCTCAAACAAGAGGTTTTCCCTGCAAAGTTCGGAACAAACTTGTCATAAATTCAGCCATGCTTAAAAACTTTACAACCTCTTCTTTGTTCAAAGGGTTGTGCAAATTAAAATGGTGCTTACCAATGAGTCTTTAGGTTTGATGCCTGCAGCGGACACAAAACGCCCAAGGTACTCTAATTCTTTGACATCAAATTTGCACTGGTCAATAATAAGGGTGAGGTCAGCATCACATAACTTCTTCAATACTGACCTCAGCCTCCCATTATGTTCCTCAAGATCCACACCAAAGATGAGCACATCATCTGGGTACACCTTGAAACCCTGAAGGCTTCCAAGAATGCCCTCCATCGCCCTCTAAAAAACGGAGGCTGCATAAATCAGTCGAAAGGCATTCTTAGAAACCTAAAGGTACCAAAGGGTGTTACCCAGGAGGTAAGGTCCTGGGAAGAGGTGTGAATGCTCTGAATGTTCTGAAGAGGAGTGAAGGCCGGCCTGGTGATAGGCGGAGGTCAAGTCCAAGGAAGAAAAATGCCTTGCCCACTCAAGAGAACACAGCATTTTAGTTATGTGGGTGAAAGCATAATGATCAACAATAACTGCTTTGTTGAGCTCCCTCAAGCTGACACAGAGCCTAGCCTCCCCATTGGCTTTGCGGGCCATAACAACAGGAGAGACCCACTCCGTTGCTTCAACTTCTTGAATGATAAAATTGGCTAAGAGATTGCCTAATTCAACTTTCATGCTCTCCCTTACTTACAGAGGTGCATTTCTGACCTTAGCTGTTTTTGGAACAGAGTTAGATTTGACCTTTATCCAATGTACATAGTTTTTGAAACAAACACAGTCCACCAGCAAAGACCTCAAGGAATTCCTTGATCCAGTCTCGATTAGCATTACTAACAACCCTAACTGGTGGTAATTATTTTAGGCAGACAGATCTCATTGGGATAAAGGCAGCTATGTAGATCACGTTGATGGAAGCAACTTATGAGCGAGTCCCGCTTCATTGAGACATAGATTTTACCAGGGATGACTCTCCCTTTGAAATCAATTGTGACCCAGAAATAACCCAGCAACTCAATAGTCACCATACCTTAACCTTTTGGTCTAATGTCTGGCTTCAACAGGGTGAGTTTGCCCAGCAGATTACACTCATAAAATGTTGGGGGACCAGCGGTATCTTGGCCCCAAAGTCGAAGAGCATGCTCACTGGAGCATCATTGATCAAAACTAGCTCCTGAGGGCCATCTCTAGCATTCCCTGTGACAGGGAGAACATTGATTCCTTCCAAATCTTCTTCATAAAGATAAACTTCCCTGACTTTTTTATGCCCGTGGCCCGATCTGCAGCTTTTTGATACGTGACCTTTTCTCTCTTTTTGCACATGGCCTTCCAACCTGGGCAGTCTTTAACCCGTTGACTGTGGCGCGAATTTCACCGCTGTGCGGGCATATTAATGAGTGGGTGCAGTTCGGACAGCCCCTAGTCATCCTCCACACATGCCCACTGTGACGTTAGGGGGCCGTCCGACGCACGCAACGGGTTAAAGTTGGCCATATGGCCAGAGTTGCCACACCTGAAGCACTTCCTCTGAAAATTCTTTGTGTTAAAGGGCTTTGAAGTGGTGCTCAATTTGGGTTTAACAAATCTATCCACCACCACCTTGACATTAATGTTCTCCTTTTTATCACCTGAACTGTCTTTGCGTATAATATCAACACACACTTTTGAATGCCCTTGACTTTTGGATATGGTCAGCACTTCTTAAGGCAATGGTGTGTCTTTTTGCCACAGGGCATGTCTCGTTTTGTCGAGGGCGCATCCTAACATGAACTAATCTCTTAGGCGATCCTCTAAAGCGGTACCAAAATTGCATGTGGAAGCCAATGTGCGCAAGGTAGTTATGTACTGTTCGACCGACTCATCCTGCCTTTGCATCCTTCTCCCGAAGTTATAACTTACAAGGACAGTACTCACTTTGGGGAGGTGGTGCAAGTCCAACTTTTTGAAACAGATCTCGTATTCATTAAGAGAGTCGGAGTCACTATCAGAGAGTTCAGGAAGGTACTCAAAGAATTCTTGTCCCTCAGAGCCCAAGCAATGCATTAACAATGAGGCTTTCCTCTCTGCACTTAAGGAAATGCCACAGACACGAGCATAATGTTTGGAAACCTTCTTCCACGAGAGAGGAGGAACTTCTGGAGATGTCAACAAGAAGGGAGGGGTAGTGACATTTTGCATGATGTACGAGCTATGTTTTGACCTAGTTACTACTTAAGGGTGATTTTCAGTGATCTGCGTACAGTGCACAATATCCACAAACCTTATAAGCTGTGCGCATCAGGGGAACTGCGTGAAACTTCAGCAATTAAAATTTAGGCCTATGCGCACAATGCCAGAAACTGTATTTGCTGTGCGCATCAGTAGAACGATCAGCCCGATTACTGATGGCACATATTTATTCAGGGAGGAGTCACTTTAGTTTGGTGCTCAATTCCATGTGTAGATGTGAGTCTGGTGGTGCCTGATAACTGAAAGGCACACATTTGTTTACATACAATTTCATATATGTCTGATTTATTATTCCTATTACAGTGCCTTCTACCTTGAGAAGGCCCGTCCTAGACCAGTGTGAGGACAAAACCCATGCCGACAAATGAGCGACCTGAAGTGTAATACTGAGAAAAAGTAACCTGGAGGATTGCTGTAAATTAAAGTAAATGAAAAAATAATAATAAAGAACTGCATAACAACAGCTGTGTGACCTGGAAGCCGATTGTTTCTCAATATAGTCCTAGTTTGTGATTACCTTACAGTGCTCACATTATCATCCACGCTAGAAGAGATGGGAGCCTGGGGTGTCTGGTCACAGAAGCTCATTTACATACAAAGGGGGTGACAGCCTGTTCACAACGCACAGCACAACTTGTTTACGTAAAGTGCTAGTACACAGAACAGGTTACAGTCTTGTGTCTCTTTTTTTCATTTTCTTTAATATATCCTGCACCTTGCTCTGTTCTTCTCTTTCTCTCATTTCAATTCATAGCAAATTACTCAAATTCATTATTGCTTTATCAGCACGGCACAAGTCGGGGGGTAGCCACAGTTTGAAGCGGTCCCCCCACTATTATCTAGAAACGGGACTCAGTTCCACATAGCTCCTTAGCCTGCAACTGGTAATTGTTACTTCGTGCCCCAGCACTGCAGACACAGGCCTCTGAGTGTTTGTTTGTGTGAGTGGCGCAAGAGAGGAACAGAGAACTTGACACAATTAGTCCTTCTATTGCTTAATACATTGGCTGGATAAAGAATAACGTCAGGAAACAAGCGCAAATTAAAAGCACATTTTATTTATTCGCTGAAAACTGTTTAAAAATGTAATTTCCAAGTTCCACATATCTGTTTAAAAATATTTACACTTTCAGTCATTTCCGAGTTTAGTTACAAACTAATAGTGGGAAAAACACATGATGTATAAAAACTGAAACTAAAAACTTATTTTTACATTATTTTATGTTTCTTGTTTTTTGTTTTTAAAACAGGCCGTCAACCTTTCACGTGAAAATGATTATAAGGGCCTGACATCACTTCTTGTGATGTCACTACATGTGACGTCACTGTGCTTTGCATATGATAATAGGCTCCTTCACTATTTTCCTTATTTGTGCCATGTTTATTGGCATGACATGGGTCTATAGGTATTAAAAATAGATATATAAATTCACAGGGGTTCAGCCCATTTCTCTGGTGATGTCACACATTGACATGTATTTGGCTGCTTCTTCTATTATTAGGTGAGTACAAATAACTTGCCGTTCCCCCTCCTTCTATTTCTCTCTTTTTCTCCCCTTTTCTTTGTCTCTCTCGCTCCCTTTATCTCTCCCCCTCTCCATCTCCCACACACAACTGTTAGCTTTAGCTTCATGAATGTCACTGCCACTTCTGGAATTCATATGACAAATCATTTAGAACATTTGTGGACAAGGAACAATCAAGTGTGGAAGACGAGTTGCTGGGAGTGCAGCGGATTGTCCTGGCGCATTTATGCTTTTGATGTGGGATTTCGCTATTTCGCCACATTCTTCAAACAGAGTAGGCTGCTTACAATGGCTCAATTCTGGTAAAAAGTAGAGTTTGGCAAGTCACAAAATGAATAGGGAGAGCCAAGTCAGAGAGGAACCACGGGTCACACTTAGTTATAAGGCCCGAGGCACGAGCTGATCCATCAACCCATAACAGTCCGTAAAGGATGAAGCAAACATTACTTAAAAACAAGGTATATGCTCTTTTAAATCTAAAAATAGGTTATTTCTTGAACACAGGTAGTGTGGTCAGGTGCGATTGAATGTTTTTCTTTGGATCTCGTCTTCACCAAATAAAAATCAACAATGTTTATTTTCTTTTAATCCACATTGTGCTTGTCTCCCACTGTGTATCCTGGTACATCATGTCACTTTGCTATGTGTACGGAAGTGAACAATCACTGGAAACATACACTTTTATAATTCTGCAAATACTGTTATCTGTTTTTCTTCTTTACTGCTTGTCGGGTTTTCTATCATTTGCTATTTCAAAGTCTCACATAATTAGAATTGTATCTTTTTCCGTAATCCATTCCTCTCACAATAACTGCACTGTTCTGCTCTTGTCTATGTCCTCAGATGGGTCAATATTATTTTTGATGTTCTTAAGTTCATTCCAGAGTCCCTGCATCTCTAGGATTATTTCCACCTGAGTTAAATGAAGGAGTGTATTCACTGAGGGCTGTGTGGGATCGAAAATTGACAAAAGCCCTTCACACTTTCATTGCCCTTCTATGTTTTCCGCCTGTGTATTCGCTGATGACTTTGTAGCTCTGATATTCGACTAAAGCTCTTCCCACATTCATTGCACTTGAATGATTTTTCTCCTGTGTGAGTTCGCTGACGATACCTTAATGCTGAAGAGTCACGAAAACTACTGTCACATTCACTACAATGATAGGGTTTTTCCCCTGTGTGTGTTCGCTGATGACTTTGAAGGTATGATAAGTGACTAAAGCAATTTGCACATTCACTGCACTTGAATGATTTTTCCCCTGTGTGTGTTCGCTGATGACTTTGTAGGTCTGATAATCGACTAAAGCTCTTCACAAATTCACTGCAGTTGAGTGGCTTTTCCCCTGTGTGTGCTTGATTATGTCTTTGAAGGCTTGATAAGTGACTAAAGCACTTTGCACATTCACAGCACTTGAATGGTTTTTCCCCTGTGTGTGTTCGCTGATGACTTTGTAGGTTTGATAATCGACTAAAGCTCTTCCAACATTCATTGCACTTGAATGGTTTTTCTCCTGTGTGAGTTAGCTGATGACTTTGTAGGGATGATAATCGACTAAAGCTCTTCACACATTCACTGCATTTAAATGGCTTTTCCCCTGTGTGTGTTAGCTGATGTCTTTGAAAGATTGATAAATGACTAAAGCACTTTGCACATTCACAGAACTTGAATGGTTTTTCCCCTGTGTGTGTGTTCGCTGATGACTTTGTAGGTTTGATAATCGACTAAAGCTCTTCCAACATTCATTGCACTTGAATGGTTTTTCTCCTGTGTGAGTTCGCTGATGACTTTGTAGGGATGATAATCGACTAAAGCTCTTCACACATTCACTGCATTTAAATGGCTTTTCCCCTGTGTGTGTTAGCTGATGTCTTTGAAAGATTGATAAATGACTAAAGCACTTTGCACATTCACTGCACTTGAATTGTTTAGCCCCTGTGTGTGTTCGCTGATGAGTTTGAAGGTTTGATAACGGACTAAAGCACTTTGCACATTCACTGCACTTGAATGGCTTTTCCCCTGTGTGTGTTCGCTGATGTCGTTGAAAGCTTGAGGACCCACTAAAGCACTTTGCACATTCAGTGCACTTGAATGGTTTTTCCCCCGTGTGTGTTCGCTGATGAATTTTAAGGTGTGATAACTCACTAAAGCACTTTGCACATTCACAGCACTTGAATGGTTTTTCTCCTGTGTGTGTTCGCTGATGACTTTGTAGGTCTGATAATCAACTAAAGCTCTTCACAAATTCACTGCAGTTGAGTGGCTTTTCCCCTGTGTGTGCTTGATTATGTCTTTGAAGGCTTGATAAGTGACTAAAGCACTTTGCACATTCACAGCACATTCACTGCACTTGAATGATTTTTCCCCTGTGTGTGTTCGCTGATGACTTTGTAGGTCTGATAATCGACTAAAGCTCTTCACAAATTCACTACAGTTGAGTGGCTTTTCCCCTGTGTGTGCTTGATTATGTCTTTGAAGGCTTGATAAGTGACTAAAGCACTTTGCACATTCACAGCACTTGAATGGTTTTTCCCCTGTGTGTGTTCGCTGATGACTTTGTAGGTTTGATAATCGACTAAAGCTCTTCCAACATTCATTGCACTTGAATGGTTTTTCTCCTGTGTGAGTTAGCTGATGACTTTGTAGGGATGATAATCGACTAAAGCTCTTCACACATTCACTGCATTTAAATGGCTTTTCCCCTGTGTGTGTTAGCTGATGTCTTTGAAAGATTGATAAATGACTAAAGCACTTTGCACATTCACAGAACTTGAATGGTTTTTCCCCTGTGTGCGTGTTCGCTGATGACTTTGTAGGTTTGATAATCGACTAAAGCTCTTCCAACATTCATTGCACTTGAATGGTTTTTCTCCTGTGTGAGTTCGCTGATGACTTTGTAGGGATGATAATCGACTAAAGCTCTTCACACATTCACTGCATTTAAATGGCTTTTCCCCTGTGTGTGTTAGCTGATGTCTTTGAAAGATTGATAAATGACTAAAGCACTTTGCACATTCACTGCACTTGAATTGTTTAGCCCATGTGTGTGTTCGCTGATGAGTTTGAAGGTTTGATAACTGACTAAAGCACTTTGCACATTCACTGCACTTGAATGGCTTTTCCCCTGTGGGTGTTCGCTGATGTCGTTGAAAGCTTGAGGACCCACTAAAGCACTTTGCACATTCAGTGCACTTGAATGGTTTTTCCCCCGTGTGTGTTCGCTGATGAATTTTAAGGTGTGATAACTCACTAAAGCACTTTGCACATTCACAGCACTTGAATGGTTTTTCTCCTGTGTGTGTTCGCTGATGACTTTTTAGCTTTGATATTCGACTAAAGCTCTTTACACATTCACTGCATTTAAATGGCTTTTCCCCCGTGTGTGTTCGCTGATGACTTTGAAGGTTTGATAACTGACTAAAGCACTTTGCACATTCACTGCACTTGAATGGTTTTTCTCCTGTGTGTGTTCGCTGATGACTTTTTAGCTTTGATAATAGACTAAAGCTCTTCACACATTCACTGCATTTAAATTGCTTTTCCACCATGTGTGTTTGCTGATGACTTTGAAGGCTTGATAACCGACTAAAGCACTTTGCACATTCACTGCACTTGAATGGTTTATCCCCCGTGTGTGTTCGCTGATGGCTTTGAAGGTTTGCTAAGTGACTAAAGCAATTTGCACATTCACTGCACTTGAATGGCTTTTCCCCTGTGTGTGTTCGCTGATGTCTTTGAAAGCTTGAGAACCCACTAAAGCACTTTGCACATTCAGTGCACTTGAATGGTTTTTCCCCCGTGTGTGTTCGCTGATGAATTTTAAGGTTTGATAACTGACTAAAGCACTTTGCACATTCACAGCACTTGAATGTTTTTTCTCCTGTGTGTGTTCTGTGGAAAAGTAAATTTTGCCATGTCATATGTGCCTACGTGTTCCCCATCTTATGTTATATGTGCATGATCGATATGCATGTATTCCCCTCTGATCGATTAAAGACGCAATTACAGTTGTGTCCATCTCTAGTATGCCAGTTTCCAGTTTTCGTGAATATAACGAATATCAGGCCTATGTAAAGCTACGTTGCCACGTTTTACAGTGTGCACGTTAATTCATTGAATTGTCCCCGTTTCTAGGCCTCAAAAGGGCCCGGACTCAGATTCAGCTCCTGTTTCCTGAACTCTCCGAGGAGCGATACAGCCCCCACCTGTATCCCTGACCCTTCACTTACTTTCATGCCTCGCAGTGCCCGGCTAGGCCTGGCTCTGCCTCCCAGTCTGCCAAGAGTATGTTATGTTTCTAGTTATCAGTCCAGCCCTCCTTCTCTGCATTCCTAAGCTACTGAATCGCATCAATAGTTTCCGTCATGGTCTAGCCTTTATGTCTCCATGTAAGAGAAATACTGTATTCATATTCATAGAATATTCCTCGCACATGCAATACATTTAGAATAATGCATGCACCAGTCTTAGTGTCTGTTAGCCTTTACCCTGATAACTTTTGGATTCTATCAACATGTACTATAAACACCAGATACTAGATATGCCTAGGTACATGTCGCTCTGACCCTCCAGACTTTCGTCTCCTCTTCTAGTACAGAAGTCATAGCCCCCAGTTCTCCCTGGTAACACGTCATTGCCAGTTTACGCGCACCACTAGGTTAGAGGTCCCAGCTGCTCAGGTAGCCCCCTCCATGTTTCCGCCCCGTTTATGACATATTCTGTTACGTTTGCATCACATGTCTATGTATACGCCCTGTACACGCCTTCTTGTTACATCATGTTGCCCTTATCTTTCGCGACTGCTACAAACTCCGCCTACTGCTACGCCTACTGTATTGAATGCAATGTAATTGTTTTTAGTATATATATTAATGCACTGTTATTAAAAGCCAGCCAATTCCCAGATCCTGCCCCCGGCAGCTGCCATCCTATTCCCATGCAGGCTGTCCTGTTCCTGTCCTTTTATGCCTGATTAAAGCCTGTATACTTCAGCTACCTCGAATCTTGACTCTTATTTATTGAGCTATCTGTTATTAGAGTATCCTGAAAAATAGAACCGGTAATTAATTATTTATTTACCACATAATGGCGCCCGAATAGGGACTTGCCCTTTCCCCACGCGCCGGAGAAGCCACGCAGGCCCCCTGATCCCCTGCAGCCGTGACGGAACCATACCGGCCACGTGCAGATATTTCTGCTTCAAGTATCCCTCAGGCCCACGGAGGAGACGGAGGTTGCGGTCCAGCGTCCAGACGAGGCGGTGGAGGAACGCGGCGAGTCCCGACCAGAGCCCAAGCCGAGAGTCCAAGGTCCGAGGTATCCGGAGGCCCACCTGTAACTGAAGTCCGAAGTTCGTCCGTCCGTCGTCGTAGCAGTCCAGTCCAGTCCGAGGCCTTCCGTTCTTGCTGCCCGGTGAGTACCATTGCTGGGGTAGTATCTAGACAGGGTCAATTAATTTGTCTCTGGTCCGTGGGTTTGGGTACACAGATCCAACACGAAGTGTCCACCTAGGTGGATGCGGGTCCTGAAGTGTCTCTTTATGAGACCGGTAAGTTTCATACTGTTTTAGCAGTGCATCTAGTAAGTTCTGTTCTGTTCTCAAGAAATTCATGTGTTTCTGTTTTCAGTATTCCAGGTAGTATTCTGTCCGAACTGTTATTTTAAATGTTATTTCATGTGTTTTCAATGTTGTGGTATGAGTGATTTGTTTTCAAGTTATTATTGTGTTTATCGTGTATTGTATTTGTGTCCAGATTCCAGTCTAAGTCATGCCTCTGTTCTCGAAGTTACGTCAGTTAAAAACCAGAAAAGGTCTGCTCGAAGAAGCAGTTCCTGTCCCGCCTAGGGACAGTCCAGGTCATTTTATGTATCATAAGCATGGCATAAGTGCCATATTATATCTAGACTTATGGGTCGAGTATACTAAAGATCTAGAAGAGAAATATAGATGGCCTGTATCAGGTACATGGGATGCCGAGTGCATCATGCGAGTAGAAGAAGCATTATGGAAAAAGAAATCCAGACAGTCCCAGAAAGATGCCATCGAGTTATGGCGCAAAGAATCTCATAAAAGAACCGAAAAAGAAATCAGAAAGTCAGAATTAAGTAGAGAATCCTCAGAAAGAGCCCAAGAAAGGGAATTAATCGAAGTAGGTGAACGAGTTAAAGCCGAACAGTCAGACAGACAGAGAAATGCCCTTATTAAGGGTATGTATCCTCTTCTTGCCGAGGGCTTGCTAAAAGCAACCCCGGAAGCACCATGTAATTTTCCGCCGACATTGGTTCCGATTAAGCTACGTCACAAACCGACCGCAGCTGATATTTTTCTCTCGTCCTATTTGGACGACACAGTCCCAGAATATGGAAATCCTGTTCCGCCAGCTCCTGTAAATAATGTAATTCCTGTTCCTCCAGCCACCGGGGCACCTGTTACAGCACCTGTTACGGTACCCCCGGTCCAGCCCGTAGTACAAGTTCCCGCTACATCGGTCACTCTGCCAGCACGAAGAGTATCAGTCGACGATTCTAGTATAGGGGCCGCGGGGGGAGGTCTTCCTGGTACCCCGCCGCCACACAAACGTGTAACGTTAGTCAAGTTACATGAACGTGCGTTACAGCGTACGCCCAAATATCAGTCCGTTGCAGATATCAGACGAGCTCTCACCGAATGCCGTTATGATCCAGTCCCAGGCGATGATAATATGGTTATATATTCATTGCGTGTAAGACGGGTGACCGAGTATTTGGACACCCTACCGAATATGAAAGAAGATCTAGACAGAATATATCGTTTCATCCGTACAGGAGACGATCCAGAAAGTATTGGCGAAATCATGTCTCTAAGGAAAGCTGAGACCCAGTTCATGCTATTAAAATTTCTAATCAATTGTTTAGTAAGGGAACAAGATTGTCCGACTAAAGATCCGATCGAAATGAGAATTCTGACAAAGTGGAGTGATCATATAGCCGAGGGAAGACACAAGACACTCAGTAGTATAGAGAGTATGTACAAGAAAATTCGTAAGGAAATAATAAAGTTACACGAGAAACGAGAAGCATTACAAGCAACCGAGAAAGAAAATGACTCTTCTACTGAAGAGGTAGACAGCGAGAATCCTTCCAGAATAGCGTATGTAGGTAAAACTAGACTTTCCGACCGACATTCACGTCTAGATTACAAGACAACAGTTCCTTCTCTAGTACCAGAACAGTGTTCCCTCGAGCAAGTATTCCAAGCTACCGATAAAATTCTGAAATCACGAATAGGTTATAGTGAGCTTAGTACTATGCATGAACAAGAACTAGCCCGATCAGCAGTCCGATGGACTACTGATTCTACCACTTTTCCAGACGAAATAGTGGCACAAATGTTTCTGAAACTGCCCCCAGCCGAGCAGCGACAGGTGGGTATGTATATGATCCAGCACCTCATTACACTGTATGAGGGACAACATTCTGATCCAGGTCCGTTACATGATGTTCTGAACGAGTTACTCCAATATAGATGGAGAGGTTTAGGTACCGATTTAATTAGTGTCATTCTAGAACAGCGCCACAAATATAGAACGTTCCTGAATCCGCATTTTGTTCACGTCTCACCTCCAGAAAGTAAACCATTTTACATAGATAGACAGCATCCGTTACGAGAAGTACACCCAGTTAGGACAACGGGTGGTGAAATGCAACGAGTATTTGTTTACACCCCTATCACAAAGATGGAACTCTTAGAGATGAAGAAATTAATTCCTTGTCACGACAAAGATCCAGCAGGGTTCCATCGAGAATTAAAAGACATGCTCCGTATGGGAGAATACACGTATCCAGATGTCATTAAAATGCTAAAGGTCCTGTTGCCCGCAGGGGTATATGAAAAACTCAAGGAAAAAGAATGGGAGGTGGGAGAGAAAAAGATTGATTGGACAGCTCTAGAAGCTGAAGATAAAATACGAGTACCAGGTACCGGTCTTGGGGACAAATGTAAAGAATTGCCCGAGTTATTGATACAAGTTTTGCCAAGGTTACTAGCCACGAAAAAGGAAGACTGGGATGCCATCTCAGCTTGTAAACAGAAACAGGATGAAGACACTAGTGATTTTTATTCTAGATTTGAAAAATGTTTTATTATTAACAGTGGTCTGAAGACGAGTAGCGAGTCATACCCTCATCTTTTTGTTACTAAACTAGTCGAGAATTCAAGTCCACAAGTTAAAAATCGAGTTTTGAAAGTCGAAAGTACCTGGCAAGCTAATACCCCGTCACAAATGCTCCAGATGCTCCAGTATCACCAGAATAGAATCAGGGAAGAGCAAGATCACGAAAGGAGACGTATGAAAGACACGAAAATGAAAGTATTAGTTGCACAATCTGTTCCACAAGACAGTCAGAAGAGGGGTCCGAATCAAGCCAGTCATCCTGCAGCTCCCGTTAAAGGGACATGCAATTATTGTAAACAGCCAGGTCATTTTATAAACGAGTGTGCAGTTCTGAAACACAACATAGCTACTGGTAAGACTAAAGAAAGACCACGTCCGCCTAGACCAGAACAAGTCTCACAGACTTCTCAGTCACCGCAGAATGCACAACAGACAGTTCCAGCACCGCAGCCTATCGCTGCAACACAGCATGTTACACAGCAAATGTACCAGTATGCTCAGACAGAGTATCCAGAGTATCAACAGTATTCATGAAACAGCCTAGAGAGGGAGGTAGGCTTGCCTCTCATCGAGATACCTGTAGATCAAGAGGGTCCCTATGTGCACAGTCAAGTATTAGGGAAAGACAGAAAGTTTTTGATTGATACAGGGGCAAGTAGGACTACTATCAGTCATGACGAGGTTCCAGGGGCTCCGCTCTCAGGCTCTAGAAATGTTTCCCTTGGATTTTCAGGAAAGCCTATTGTTAATGAAATTTCAAAACCAGTTTCCCTAGAAGTTGGTCCATTGTCCCGAACTACTGATTTGTTACTTACGAAATCATGTCCAGAAAATTTGTTAGGCATTAAAACATTGAAAGAAATAGGTGCAGTAATTTGCTGCTCTCCAGAAGGAGTCCGTTTGTTTCTCAGAGACTTTAAAGGTCACTATGTATTACGTGATTTTGATCCAAGATTACTGAATGTTCCACAGCATTTATGGGCGCAAGGTCCAACTGATGTAGGATGTATGCAAATCACACCCCACCGTGTGACTCTGAAACCAGGTATAGTTTTGCCACGAATCAGACAGTACAGATTGCCACCTGAGGCTGTAGCAGCCTTATCCAAAATTATTGACGAGCTCATTGTTCAAGGAGTGGTTGTAGAAACTGACTCCAATGTATGTAATTCTCCTATCATTCCAGTCATGAAACGTACTGATCCAAATGCACCTCCAGTATATCGATTAGTGATTGACCTTCGAGAACTTAATAGATGTATCATACCCCAGTATCCAGTAGTCCCAGATATTTCATCCCTATTGACAGCCATTGATTCTGAAGCTACATTTTTCACTGTCATCGACCTCAAGAATGCATTTTTCAGTGTCCCCATTCATCCAGACAGCCAGTACCTTTTCGGTTTTTGTTTAAATGGAAGGAGCTATAAATTCACACGAGCTCCTCAAGGTTTCACAGAAAGTCCTAGTATTTACAGTCAAGCACTTAAAAGACAACTAGACAATATCCACATGCCAACTGACACTGCCCTGCTCCAGTATGTCGATGATCTACTGATCACAGCCCGTTCTGAACGTGACTGCGAACGAGCGTCACTTACAGTTCTGTATTTTCTGGCCGAGATGGGGCACAAGGTGTCCCCTTCAAAGCTCCAGTTCTGTGTCCAGCAAGTGATCTACTTAGGCCACTTACTGTCCAAGTGGGGTAGGCAGTTGACACCAGACCGTATCCAGTTGATAGCGAGTCTTCCACAGCCCAAGACACAGAAGGAGGTACGTGCTTTTATTGGCCTCGCTTCTTACTGCAGACAATGGATTCCTCAGTATGCATTTCTAGCCAAGCCACTGATACAGTTAACGACACAGGAGGCAGCCGTATCGACTGTCCTCCCTTGGACATCTGAACATACACTTAGTTTTAATGAATTAAAGAAAGCCTTATGCCAAGCACCTGTTCTAGCTACACCGAACTACAGTAAGCCTTTTACACTTTTTGTCACAGAACGTGATGGTACTGCATTATCTGTTCTCACACGAGATCAAGCAGGACAGTACAAGCCTTGTGCTTATTTTTCGAGCACATTAGATCCAGTAGCCCAGGCTTTGCCTGCGTGCCTCAAGTCAGTTGCAGCCACAGCTCTAGCTATCAGACAAAGTGATTCCATAGTATTAGGACACTCCTTGACAGTACAAGTTCCACACTCCGTGGAAGTTCTTTTAAACCGAACACAGACACAGCACTTGACCATTGCACGTTTAACAGGTTATGAACTGACACTGTTCCAGCCACACATAGAAATCAGACGCTGCAACGTTCTAAATCCTGCTACCCTGTTACCATCAGTTACTTCAAATCCTGCCACACATGACTGTGTGGAAGTCATTAATACTATGACTAAGCCAAGACAAGATCTGACAGACATTGCATTACCTAACCCCGACCTGACACTTTATGTGGACGGTTCATGTATGAGAACTAGTACAGGAGAACTAGCAGCCGCGTACGCAGTGACTACTGACACTGAAGTTATAGAAACACACCGTATTGACATCCTGTCTGCTCAAGCAGCAGAGCTAGTTGCTCTGACCCAAGCCTGCATACGTGCCAAGAACCTGAAAGTAAACATATATACAGATTCACGTTACGCATTCGGAGTTGTACACAACTTCGGAGTACTCTGGCAGGAGAGAGGTTTCATGACTTCTCATGGAACCAAGATTCAGCATGGTCTCCTCATTCAAGCTCTGTTAGATGCAATACATTTACCGACAGCTATCGCTATCATGAAGTGCAAGGCACATACGAAAGTTACTGACATCATTTCCCAAGGTAACGATCTAGCAGATCGAACAGCCAAGCTTACAGCTCAGACACCAGACATTCCAGTTAACAAGACACAGACATCCACTCCAGAACAGACTACCTGTATGACAGTTAAGGACCCTACACAAGATGTCATAGACATACAGTTACATGCTACTCCTGAAGAAATCAAGAAATGGTCCGAACAAGGAGGGGTCCAGACAGATCAGGGATGGGTGACGAAGGGAAAAGCCACATGGTTTCTCCCCGACTCCATGGTTCAAGTCATTATCAATACCGCACATAGTCCAGCACACCTAGGAGAAAAAGCCATGTTAGACAGTATACAGAACCTCTGGTTCAACAAGCATTTACGAGCTGCAGCCAAGCAGAAAGTCCTTACCTGTATGATATGTTGCCAGTTCAATCCAGGTAAAAGTGTCCCGGTGGAACAAGGTGGATTCCAACCTCCTGACCACCCTTTTGAAGTCCTCCAGATGGATTATATTCAGATGGAGCGATGTCGAGGTTTCAAGTATGTCCTTGTAGTTGTATGTGCTTTGTCCAGGTGGACAGAAGCATATCCAGTTCCAGATTACACAGCAGCGACCACTGCCAAGCAGTTGGTTCGTGAATTTTTTCCCCGTTATGGACTCCCTAGGGTCGTGTATTCTGATAACGGCCAGCCATTCTCATCCGAGTTAATGAAACATGTTTCCCTTCTGTTAGGGTACCAGTGGAAGTTCCATTGTGTGCGCCATCCTGAAGCAGCCGGTCTCGTAGAGAGACATAACCAGACATTAAAAATCCGCATTGCCAAAGTTTGTAAAGAGAAAGGTGTAGACTGGCTAGTTGCCCTGCCAGTTGCCCTATTTTATATGCGCATGGTTGCACATTCCAGATCAGGTCTGTCCCCGTATGAGGTCGTATTTGGCCGCCCCCCAAACATGTGGGGTACACCTAGACCCCGAAGTATTACAGATGTTTCCAGTAATATGCTGACAGATTACCTAGCTTCCTTGATGTCTGCCCTACACTCTTGTCGTTCACAGGTTGCCGCCGCATTTCCAGACAATACCGAGGTGAAACCGCATGAAATCGTTCCAGGAAACCTTGTACTTGTCCGGAACTTTGATCGTTCAAGTCCGCTGGAGCCCCGCTGGAGGGAGCCACGCCTAGTCTTACTTACCACGAGGACGGCGGCCAAGCTAGAAGGAAGAAAAGGATGGGTCCATCTGTCCCATATCAAGAAATTCCATGGACTTCGTGAAAAATCTTTTGCAAAGGACTGTTCCATTTCTAAGGACTGCCTAAAAACAGACTCTGAACTCAAGCCTTCCCTGTTAGAGGAAACTCCGCAACAGGAGTATAAGTTAAAGCTCCGGTCTAGTAAAATAAGTCAGCCAGTTTAATTGTCTAAGTCCCTCTCGGGTGAAACGGTTAGACAGGTCCCTGACATGTATGAGATAGACCCCCATAGTGAGAGAGTTAGTCAAAACTCTATACGATGTATCGTCATTCTAAGTTTCCTATTGTTTCTAAGTTTGATGGTTACCTGCACAAGTTATGCATTACATTTATGTTTTCCAATTTCGCATATAAATAAGTTTGCTAATGCTACAGTAGAGCACACATTTAGTGATCTGCCTCCTCACGAGCTATCCTATCGTCTTGCTATGCGTAATAATACATTCATCCGAATGTTACACTATTCCCACCAGACCAGCAATGCCACTAATTGTCGGGTGTGTGGTCGACTCCCCCCTTTCCAGACACCGAAGGGAGTTCTGCCACTCTTTCCTTATCCGTTTTCACATAATGGTTTGTGTGGAGCATGGTCCACGTTAACGTCATCCTCCAATGATATGTCCCTTCTGAATAGAACATGTTTTCCAGACAAGCAAGGTCTCTCCCATAGAACAGGGTTAGATCTAGAAAATGAAGTTTATAATTTAGGTAATTATTCTTCGAATTTTATGGTCCTAAATGTTCAGTCTGATACTACTCCAGATTTGCCTGCTATTTCAGTACTACCAGTCAAAGGCGAATTATGTGTCAGAAAGAATGGTTCCGCACATGTAGGACATAGTGATTGTACTACTACTGTCGAGTATAGTGACAGTGGGAAATCTATTTTCAAAGCCTCACGTCATTCTTATTTTGTTTGTGGTCAGACCGCATATGTTCGTCTGCCCCTCGATTGGGATGGAACATGTTACATTGCCTTCCTACTGCCACCAGTTTTTCTAGCCCCATCTGATTATCATAGAAACACACATCTAGTACAGGTCAGACATAGAAGGGAGATTGAGTCCCCGATTGTCGATCAAACTGAAACTACTCTAGAACAATATCAAGATTTCAATAAAGGTTTCTTCTTCTTTATAGGACCTATCCAGAATAGTAAGTTAATACGTAGACTAACCAGAACCCTTGAAGCAGTAGTGAATGAGACTACTTCTGCTCTAGGTAACTTAACCGAAGAGCAATCTGCTATGAGATTTGTCGTGCTCCAAAATCGTCTCGTTCTTGATGTCATACTGGCCGATAGAGGAGGAGCATGTAGAGTCATCGGATCTAGTTGCTGCATTTTCATTCCTAATAACGCGCCGTCTGTTTATTCAGCTATAACCAGACTTCATAAAATTGCCCATCAGTTACACCAGAATCCAGGCACCTGGACATGGTCCGGTTGGCTCTGGAGTATCATATCTGCCTGGGGATGGAAAGTATTGTCATTCCTAGGTATTGCAGTAATGATCATATTCAGTTGCTGCCTCTGTATACAATGTGGCCCTGCGATTTGCGGCATGTGTGCTACCTCTTGTATTCCTAGTCCTAAGTCCCATTCCAAGACAATTCGAGACGAGCAAATGATGCTATATGAAATGATAGATGGTATCATGAATATTGATGTTTCCTGATGGAAACGTAGGGCACAAGGAGGGAATGTGGAAAAGTAAATTTTGCCATGTCATATGTGCCTACGTGTTCCCCATCTTATGTTATATGTGCATGATCGATATGCATGTATTCCCCTCTGATCGATTAAAGACGCAATTACAGTTGTGTCCATCTCTAGTATGCCAGTTTCCAGTTTTCGTGAATATAACGAATATCAGGCCTATGTAAAGCTACGTTGCCACGTTTTACAGTGTGCACGTTAATTCATTGAATTGTCCCCGTTTCTAGGCCTCAAAAGGGCCCGGACTCAGATTCAGCTCCTGTTTCCTGAACTCTCCGAGGAGCGATACAGCCCCCACCTGTATCCCTGACCCTTCACTTACTTTCATGCCTCGCAGTGCCCGGCTAGGCCTGGCTCTGCCTCCCAGTCTGCCAAGAGTATGTTATGTTTCTAGTTATCAGTCCAGCCCTCCTTCTCTGCATTCCTAAGCTACTGAATCGCATCAATAGTTTCCGTCATGGTCTAGCCTTTATGTCTCCATGTAAGAGAAATACTGTATTCATATTCATAGAATATTCCTCGCACATGCAATACATTTAGAATAATGCATGCACCAGTCTTAGTGTCTGTTAGCCTTTACCCTGATAACTTTTGGATTCTATCAACATGTACTATAAACACCAGATACTAGATATGCCTAGGTACATGTCGCTCTGACCCTCCAGACTTTCGTCTCCTCTTCTAGTACAGAAGTCATAGCCCCCAGTTCTCCCTGGTAACACGTCATTGCCAGTTTACGCGCACCACTAGGTTAGAGGTCCCAGCTGCTCAGGTAGCCCCCTCCATGTTTCCGCCCCGTTTATGACATATTCTGTTACGTTTGCATCACATGTCTATGTATACGCCCTGTACACGCCTTCTTGTTACATCATGTTGCCCTTATCTTTCGCGACTGCTACAAACTCCGCCTACTGCTACGCCTACTGTATTGAATGCAATGTAATTGTTTTTAGTATATATATTAATGCACTGTTATTAAAAGCCAGCCAATTCCCAGATCCTGCCCCCGGCAGCTGCCATCCTATTCCCATGCAGGCTGTCCTGTTCCTGTCCTTTTATGCCTGATTAAAGCCTGTATACTTCAGCTACCTCGAATCTTGACTCTTATTTATTGAGCTATCTGTTATTAGAGTATCCTGAAAAATAGAACCGGTAATTAATTATTTATTTACCACAGTTCGCTGATGACTTTGTAGCTTTGATATTCGACTAAAGCTCTTAACGCGTTCACTGCATTTAAATGGCTTTTCCCCCGTGTGTGTTCGCTGATGACTTCGTAGGTTTGATAACTGACTAAAGCACTTTGCACATTCACTGCACTTGAATGGTTTTTCTCCTGTGTGTGTTCGCTGATGACTTTTTAGCTTTGATAATAGACTAAAGCTCTTCCCACATTCACTGCACTTGAATGGTTTTTCCACCATGTGTGTTCGCTGATGGCTTTGAAGGCTTGATAAGTGACTAAAGCAATTTGCACATTCAGTGCACTTGAATGGTTTTTCCCCCGTGTGTGTTCGCTGATGACTTTGAAGGTGTGATATCTGACTAAAGCAATTTGCACATTCACTGCACTTGAATGGTTTTTCTCCTGTGTGTGTTCGCTGATGACTTTTTAGCTTTGATAATAGACTAAAGCTCTTCACACATTCACTGCATTTAAATGGCTTTTCCCCCATGTGTGTTCGCTGATGACTTTGAAGGTATGATAACTGACTAAAGCACTTTGCACATTCAGTGCACTTGAATGGTTTTTCCCCCGTGTGTGTTCGCTGATGACTTTGAAGGTGTGATATCTGACTAAAGCAATTTGCACATTCACTGCACTTGAATGGTTTTTCTCCTGTGTTTGTTCGCTGATGACTTTTTAGCTTTGATAATAGACTAAAGCTCTTTGCACATTCACTGCACTTGAATGGTTTTTCTCTTGTGTACGTGTGCTGATGAAGCTTGAGTAGTGATGACAAACTAAAGCTCTTGCTGCATGTGTATGATTCTTCTTTCTTGGTTAGTGTCTGTGGGTCGGGTATATATTTGTCTACATCCCATGACTGTATTTCCTGATGGGCCGACATGGCTGATAAAGCACTTGTGTTTTTCTCACACACTTTATATGTGTGCAGTATTTTGCACGTTTGATTTCTGTTTTAACAATAAAATGCAATAGCCACCAAATATTTGCCACACTCCTAATATGTAGAAGGTGTCTTTGTAGGCGATTGTGCCTTTAGATTGGATTATGACTATACACGCTTGCGGGTAAAGATGTATCTTCCTTTTGGCTGGTGCAAATTGGGACAGTCTGTTGTACTGTAGACAGACAAACTCCTCTTTCCTTTACCCGTCAATTGTCTGGCTCCGCTCTGTTGTGCAAAACTCTGGTTACTGTGGTTTAGCCAGAAAGAGTTTACAATTCTCCTCGAGCACGGAATGATGGCTTGTCATCATTTTAGAAAACAGAGCAGTGTGGTAGTCACATCCTACTGATACCATGATCAAATCTGGTGTTGGACACTTGTTTATACAGGAGGCGGTTTGTTATTGTTGTTGCCTTAATTTTCCTAACGTCATTTCTTTATCTTGTGGCGCTGAGGTGCACAGCTCATGCTCTTACAATCCCTGAAATGCCCTTGATGCTTCAGCCGGGATCTGTCAGTTTGTGTGCAGGTTCCTCTGTCGCCGACTGCGCTGATGTTTTCCTGAATACTGTAGCTCAATATTTCTGCTATTATTGAAGATTTACCGCATTCGCTTCATTATTGATGGTCAATTCATACATTCAAGGCTTGTTTTCTGTTGGATGTAAAGATATTTAAAATTACTAAATTGAAACAAAATGGAATGAGAATTCACAATGTTTAACTGGTTGTAAAAGACATTTCGGGGGTGATTTACCAAATCTCCACGCAATGCAGTGCAGCCCTCCCCCCACGAGGCTGCGCTGTGTGACAGGGAGGGAGCAGGAGAGCACCATATTTTCAAAGATATGGCTCTCTCCTTCCCTTTCCCTTGCGCTGGCACTGATTACAGCGGCCCTGCGCCATGCACACATCTTAGCACCAGAGCGCTAGGGTGTGTGTGTGTGAGTCCAGCATAGGTTTTGTACAGGAAGGACACCCTTCCTGTACAAAATACTATGCCTAGACATGAGGGAATTGTAAAGAAGTCCAAGGGTAGATTATAGGTGAATTAAGTGTTTATTATAATAAGGATCCCATCCATAGGATAAGCAGTCACCAGCAGTACAGTCCAAGATCAACTGTCTAGATACTCTAAACATAACAAGCACAGAATCTGTACAGAGCATTCCATTGCATGTGCCTACCTAGCAACAGACTGCATAGCCAGGATGCCACACATCTCCTTCCTTATAACAAATAAGATTAAACAGAAAACATTATTTTACAAAGTCATTAAAACGAGTAGGTATACGTGTAATTCTTGAAGACTTCCTCGCGATGACAGGACCAACCACAGCCCGATGAGATGAAGTAGCTGTTGAAGGTTTCTTTGAGATGAGAGGACCACTCACGGGGTGATGAGATGGTATACCTGTAGGTGAAGAACTTGACACAGGAGATTTGGAATTGTCAACAAAGTCTTTCCTGATCACTACAACCCTGTTCAAGTTCCAAATGCGATGATCAGATGTTTTGACAGCATTGCCTAAAACCTTGATGACTTGAATAGGCTTCAAAAATGAAGCAGATAACATCTTGTTCTTTTTACACTGATTTTTTATAAGAACCCAATCACCCACATGTACCACCGTGTTTTTCACAGAATTCCTTAAATCATGAATCCTTTTCCTATCTTGTAGTTTTCTCTCCTGAGCTGCTTTCCACTCCTCAGTATCAGTTGAACCTTTCAGATGCAAATCATTAACCCAAGGCGGGGTAACCAAAGAGTTGGGACGCCTACATCTGAAAAGTTCAAAGGGTGTTTTTCCCGTAGTGGCATGTGGTAATAACCTGTAAAGCTTAACCTTTTCAAAAATATCTGATTTCCAATCTGGATCTGCAGATTTAGACATTCTAATTGTCTCCTTGAGCACACGGTTAAATCTCTCCACGGTGCCATTCGTCTCTGGGTGGTACAGAGAAGATTTTTTATGCTTAACACCATGTTTAGACAAGAATAATTCCATCTCCTTAGAGACAAGTTGACTTCCATTGTCCGTCAAAATGATGCTGGGAATACCTTCCCTAGCAAAAAGTTTCTCCAAAAAGAGTATCACATGCTTGGATTCTATGCCACGAGTGATGGCAATCTCAGGCCACCTAGAAAAGAAATCTACTAAAACTAGAACATACCATTCAGACCCTGCAGAGTATATAGGCCCAAGGATGTCCAGGCCAACTTCTTCCCACAGGTTGTTTGGAAGTGTTCTAATAATCATGGGCTGGATTCTGGGTTTTGCTACCTTCTCACTCAAAGCACACTCCATGCAATCCCTAACTTTCCTTTCGATTTCTAAATCCATGCTGGGCCACCAGTATGACATCCTCAGATTCTCCTTTGTCTTTGAAATGCCCATATGTCCACAATGAGCCAATGAAATGAGCTCACTTCTAATAGAAGCCGGAGGAACCAACTTAGTACCTCTTACAAGTAAACCGTCATATTCAGATAATTGAACCTTAACATGCCAAAATTTCTCCAATATGTCACCATCTTTTGGCTTAACCTTCCATCCAATCTTGATCAATCTCAAAATTTCCATTAGGGCCAAATCTTCTCGTGAAGCCTCTAACCATTTACACTTATCAATGACACCCTCACCAACTGAACAAACCATTTCATCTTCACCTTCCAAATCATCCTCCAGATCTAAATCTTCTTGAGAGACAAGATGAGATAAGGCATCAGCTACTTTATTTTCAACACCTGGTAAATATCTAACTTCAAAGTTATAATCTTGTAAACCTACAACCCATCTTGTGATTCTACTGGAAACAGCATCTATCCCTTTGGTTTTTAAGATTTCGCATAATGGTTTGTGGTCAGTCCTCACTTCAAAAGTACTTCCCCACAAAAAGTTTTTTAATTTCTTTACTGCCCAAAAAACCGCTAGCGCTTCACGCTCTACTACAGAATATCTTAGCTCTGGACCTCTCAAACTCCTTGACAAAAACAAAATGACTACTTCACTCCCTTCGATCTTCTGCGTTAAGACTGCCCCTAATCCTTTTAGACTTGCATCTGTTATTAGAACAGATTTCCTCTCAGGGTCAAAACTATTCAATTTGGGAGCATTGTTCAACTTTTCTTTAAGCGCAATGAATTATTTTTCACATTCATCACTCCATACAAAGTCAGATCCCTTTTTTAATAACGATCTCATGCTAACACACAGTGAAGCAAAACCACATATAAATTTGTTATAGTACTCCGCCATACCTAGAAAGCTAATCAATTCCTCCTTGTTTTTAGGGGAAGACATCTTCATCATAGTGTTAATTAGACCAGCTTTTGGTGAAATACCACCCTCTGAGATTGTGTGCCCTAAATAATCTATGGAGTCTTTCTTGAATTTACACTTTTCCAATTTTACTGTTAGACCAGCTTCACACAAACGTTGCAAAACATCAATCAGTCTCAGATCGTGCTCTTTATCACAACTTCCAAAGATCAGGATGTCATCTTGATACACTCTCACACCTTCCAAACCCTTCAAGACACCCTCCAAAGCTCTTTGAAAAACTGAGGCAGCTGATACTAGCCCAAAAGGAAGCCTCACAAAGCGAAAAGTGCCAAATGGTGTTACAAATGCAGTTAGATCTTTTGAGTCTTCATCGAGCCTTATCTGGTGGTAGGCGGATCTTAAATCCACCGTACTAAAGACCTTTGCCCCTTTTAATAACATTAACATGTCTGCAATTTTGGGTAAAGGGTAGTGATCTACCACCACATTTTTGTTTAATTCTCTAAGGTCTATGCACAAACGAAGAGAGCCATCCGATTTCTTGGCGGCCACAATTGGAGCGACCCATTGGGTTGCTTCAACTTCTTCTATGATGCCCTCCTTAACCAATTTCTCCAATTCCATTTTAACTTGATCCCTAACAGTAACGGGAACAGTACGTACTTTACAACAAACAGGTATGGCGTCCTTCTTCAACTTAATGTGATGATCATAGTTCTTCAAACAACCCAACTTTTCAGTAAAGACAGTGGGAAAATTCTTTTTTAATTTATCTGAAAAGGACTCATCACAATTCTGGTTTATGTTGATTGAATCAGTGTTAACAAAGGGAAAATCCTTTAAGATGATGGGGGGAGAGGAATTCGGATCTAGCATTACTCCTAAATCTTTTTGAACAAACCAACTCAAGATATTGTCCCCCTTTTGTGAAATATAGATTTTCGAGTTGGTAAGTCTCTCTTTATAATTAATGTTTCCTAAGAAGTATCCTAAAATCTCTATAGGTTTCCTACCATATGCAAGTGGTTTTATATCTGGACGAAACATTTTAATTTTACCTTGTAAATACCTGAGATAAAATTCTTTTGCAACAATGGTGATCTTGGCACCTGAATCAAATAATACTTTTACTGGATGACCATTGACCAAAATCTCATCAATAGGACAATTCTTTGGTTGTGGACCAAAAACTACTTGAACCAAAACTTGACCACAATCAACATTCTCATCATTTTCATAATAATCATTTGTGTCATCAAAATCATAATAAATTTCATTAACTTTGCCTTTGTACTCCCTCCCTTTGCAAACAATAGTAAAATGTCCCTTTCTTTTGCACTTGCTACAGGTAGCTTTCCATCCAGGGCATTGTCTATCGTTTGCAAAATGTCCCATTTTGCCACATCTATAACATTTCACTTGTGTAAAATCAAACTTTTTGTCTGGTCTAGTATTGAGAGTTTTGTTGGCAGTTACATCCCTCATATTACTTTTCTGGCCGGCATTTTCCCTAGTTGTATTCGGAGTCTTGACAAGATTAACAGTGCTACTGTTCTTACTTTCACCATTCTTCTTTATGACTTCTACACATTTAATAGAATGTTCAATCCTTTTGGCTATGGTGATCACATCATCTAAATCAGGTTCATCTTTTTGCCATAGTTCCTCTCTAACACGTTCAATGCTACAACCTAGCATGAACTGATCCCTTATTCTTTCGTCAGTAGAGGCAGCAAACTTGCAAGATGAAGCTAATTTTCTTAGCGCAGTTATATAATTCTCTATGCTTTCCTCCTCAAGTTGTAATCTGCGACCAAAATGATACCTTTCTAAGATAGTAGAAACTTTCGGAAGGTAATGTTTATCTAACATAGCTATGCAAATTTCATATTCGTTAAGATTCCTATCTTGTATCTCTGGGAGATGATCGAATACTTCCTGGCCCTCTGTGCCTAAACAGTGTAATAACAAAGCTGTTTTCCTTTCTGCGCTTAAGTTGGCCCCACAAACTTTTGCATATCTTTCAAACACTTTGCACCACTTTTTCCACCTAATCGGAGGATCTCCTGGATTTTGCAAAAAGAAGGGTGGAGCGGTGACATTCTGCATTATGTGTACATAAACAATGATATAGAAATTATATAAGAAAAGGAATGTAAGCAGGTTAAATTAGTATCAAGGAATGTTTTCTTAGACTATAAACAATGAATTACTATAGCAGTTTTTTTTTTAAAAACCTGAAAGTAAAATGCAGGATTATGAATATATTTTGGAAGAAGGTTACCACATTCGAAGAATAATTTTTCCTTCCCTTCCTTCTTCTTTTTTTTTTTAAATCACAGTCTCAGTGTCTAATAAAATATCCAGCTCAATACCTGTTGTTGTGTAAATTCCCTTGAAGGAACAACAGTTGAAGCGCTTTTAAATTCTTTGAAAACGAATTAAAGGAAAAATTTGACGAATCTGCAATTCCCTAAATGAGCAAAAGTTGCCTATAACGAATCTGTGTACTGGAAGACGAAGTCGCTGTGTTGCTGTGGAAACCGCGTCATGACGCTCCTTGTCGGCGAGCGTGTAATGGCGCTCTTTGTTGCTGCAGTGGAGTGAGCGAACGTTGCGCTCGAGAAGAAAAATGCGGTGAGTCTTTTTAAAAGATGCAGCAGCGGCTGCCGATGTTGGGCTGGGGCTTTTATCCAAGGACGCTGGGAGGCTTAAGTGTGCCTCAGAAATGCGTCGCAATGTGCTGGCAGATTGAAGTGCGCTGTGGAAATGCGCTGCGTTTAAATTGTGCTGGCAGATCAAAGTGCGCTGTAGAAACGCGCTGCGTTTAAAGTGTGCTGGCAGATTGAAGTCCATACGCTGCGCTTACAATGTGCCGGTTGAAGTCAGAAAACATTGTCCATAAAGACGCACTGATGAAACACGCGCCCCAACAGATCAAAGTAAACCAGGGGAAACAGCGTCTTCTTTAAATCTTTAAACAGCGCTGTGTAGACTGCCAAACATGAAATGAAGTAAAATGCCTTTGAAAATACCCAAACAGCCCAGAGCAGCTTTAAGCTTTCCAGTTAAATGGAACAAAAAAAAACACAGTACCTTTTTTTTTTTTAAGTTTCAAAATGAGGTGAAGGAGATATCCTTGTATCCTTGTTGAGATCCTTTCTTCAATTCTTCATAAATCCCGTCCCGTCGCCAAATGTAAAGAAGTCCAAGGGTAGATTATAGGTGAATTAAGTGTTTATTATAATAAGGATCCCATCCATAGGATAAGCAGTCACCAGCAGTACAGTCCAAGATCAACTGTCTAGATACTCTAAACATAACAAGCACAGAATCTGTACAGAGCATTCCATTGCATGTGCCTACCTAGCAACAGACTGCATAGCCAGGATGCCACAGGAATCCTTTTCCAACTTTGTATGCGTGTTGCACAGTGCAGCACGCATGCAAAGTCAGAAAAGGAAGGAGAAATGAAAGCATTTCTCCTTCCAAACGCCTAGTTTAAAAGGGCGCAGTTTTCTCACGCTAAACCCTATCTACTGTATTTAGTAAATTGGGTTTAGCATGAGAAATAATGGGTGGTTGCACGGGAACGCCCATGCCCCACCATTGGCAGGCCCCCATGGTGCAAGGTAATGCGAAGCAGTGCTATGCGATGCTTCACATTACTTTTACGTTATTTGCTGGAAAGAAAATTAGGAAAAAAAATTGTACTGTTTTGTGCCACTTTTGTGACGCAAACACGACGCAAAATCTTAGTAAATCGCCCCCTTCTTCTTTACTGCTTTTGAAACTTAGTAGGGAATATTTCATCATACACACATATTTAACTAAAAGTTCTGGTGATCAGGTGACATCTTATTAATGTCTGAAAACTAGGTGATTTAACAGTGTTCACTGAATAACTTAGCAAAGTAAGGGTGCTCGGAGCTCCCAAGTGCTTAAGGTTTTGCTTAAGATAGATGCATACGGTCAAGATTTAATTCAAACAACAATAGAGTTTAGAAAAAGAGATGGACCAGGCTGGGCTGCAAAATTTCCAGTAACTCTTTACGAAGTATACAACGAAAGTAACTCCATTCACACACTTCTCATTTCTTTCCTATTCACTTAAGATCATCTCAAATGCCAACTCCTGTCTTTACCTTGCAGTTCATAGGTCACCTTTGACACTTTCAACAGCTCCCTTGGTTCAAGCATTTCTGGTTTCGTCTAACCTGGAAGAGTGGGACATTATTGTGGTTTGTCGGGGTTAATAACATCTGTCCATCACCCTGAAACTAGTGCAGCTTACAGCACCCGGTTCTGGCCCGGAAAGACAACTTTAAAAAGCTAGTCATTAGTTTTTTCTAAAGTTCTGTAAGATGCAGCTCCTTCGGGGGGTTTTGTGTAAAACAGAGTGAGGGGTTTACTGTAAGGCCCGTACTTTACATTGTAAGTGCAGATAAGGCAAACAAACATTGATTCATATAATTTAATATTCAACGTTATCAGTCATTTAGTACTTACAGAGAATCCATCACAACCACTAATTTACCTGACATATCCCCGCATCAGATGTGTGCATATTACTCTTTTTCCCCCTTTTCCACCATTACATGGCATCTGGCATGATGTTGTCCGTTTGGGGCCCAGGATGCCACTTTGTGACTGGATCGGCATTTGGCAGAGCGGGAGGAGGTGTCAGTTATCCACAGGTGATGCGACATTTCTACCTTTCCATATTTCTCATATTCAAATTTACTAATTTCTTGTCCTGCGACCCCCCCTACTGCCCTCTGACTGCGCACTCACTCTGTGGGGTTCATAAGAAGTCAGATAACGGCCTGATAGTCACAAGGCCATGGATCTCACTTCTTCTACAACACTTATTGCCGACTTAGGGCCCAGTTTAGAGTTTTTCCAACAGATTATTGCCTCAAAACTAGGAGTTGGTGAAGAATTCCACTCTGCTGCCGTAGCTCGTGATGCAGAACGGAGTTTTTTCTCAAGTGGTTCGCCAACGGTAAGGTGGCGAGCGCTTGCGAGAAAATATAACGCGCTAGACCTCCTGCTGGTAATAGTTCTCATTGCGGGAGGTCACGGCAGGTAGCAACCACTCGAGGGTAGAACTCTGTCATTCTCATTGATGAAGCTGCCACTCGATTAGAATGTCAATTAGAGAGACAGAAGCAGCAGCGCCCTCTGGCACGAAGGGAAGTACTGTTCGTGCTGATTTTACAGTGCGGGACAAACTCATGGCACTAAAAATCAGTGAGAGCAGCACAGCTTAACAAACTCTGCCACTAGCGGAAGTCAGCGGAGTACCGCAGAGTTTTTCCTGGCGCTTCGTGGAGTTTTGCAGGGGTAAAACTCTGCAAACTACACAAAGGCCTAATCAAAACGTGACACATATCCTGTCTGCCTTATTATAATTGCCACAGGATGTAATGCATTTTTAATGGGGCGGGCAGGATACCTGTAACATTTGTGATGGAATAAAGCATCTGCTAAAATCTAAATCAGGCATTTGGTGTACATGGTGTCCAGTGTGGCTAGCTGGGCTTGAAGGATCTTGTGGTTTGTGGGTCTCTCACTGCGTTGAGGTCACCGCCAGGCAGAACTTCTGTCAGCAGCGCCTTGTGCAGCTCTTCCTTCCAGGCGGGACTTCTGTCAGCAGCGCCTTGTGCAGCTCTTCCTTCCAGGCAGGACTTCTGTCAGCTGTGCCTTGTGCAGCTCTTCCTTCCAGGCGGGACTTCTGCCAGCGGTGCCCTGTGCAGATCTTCCTTCCAGGCGGGACTTCTGCCAGCGGTGCCCTGTGCAGATCTTCCTTCCAGGCAGGACTTCTGTCAGCAGCGCCTTGTGCAGATCTTCCTTCCAGGCGGGACTTCTGTCAGCTGTGTCTTGTCTTGTGCATATCTTCCTTCCAGGCAGGACTTCTGTCAGCTGCGCCTTGTGCAGATCTTCCTTCCAGGCAGGGTCTTCTGTCAGCTGTGCCTTGTGTGGATCTTCCTTCCAGGCAGGGACTTCTGTCAGTTGCGCCTTGTGCAGATCTACCTTCCAGGCGGGACTTCTGTCAGCTGTGTCTTGTCTTGTGCATATCTTCCTTCCAGGCGGGACTTCTGTCAGCTGCGCCTTGTGCATATCTTCCTTTCTAGGCAGGACTTCTGTCAGCTGTGCCCTGTGCGGATCTTCCTTCCAGGGAGGACTTCTGTCAGCTGTGCCCTGTGCGGATCTTCCTTCCAGGGAGGACTTCTGTCAGCTGCGCCTTGTGCAGATCTTCCTTCCAGGGTGGACTTCTGTCAGCTGCACCTTGTGCGGATCTTCCTTCCAGGCAGGACTTCTGTCAGCTGCGCCTTGTGCAGATCTTCCTTCCAGGGTGGACTTCTGTCAGCTGTGCCTTGTGCATATCTTCCTTCCAGGCAGGACTTCTGTCAGCTGCGCCTTGTGCAGATCTTCCTTCCAGGCAGGGTCTTCTGTCAGCTGTGCCTTGTGCGGATCTTCCTTCCAGGCAGGACTTCTGTCAGCTGCACCTTGTGCAGATCTTCCTTCCAGGGTGGACTTCTGTCAGCTGTGCCTTGTGCATATCTTCCTTCCAGGCAGGACTTCTGTCAGCTGTGCCTTGTGCGGATCTTCCTTCCAGGCAGGACTTCTGTCAGCTGCGCCTTGTGCAGATCTTCCTTCCAGGATGGACTTCTGTCAGCTGTGCTCTGTGCTGATCTTCCTTCCAGGCAGGACTTCTGTCAGCGGCGCCTCGTGTAGATCTTTCTTCCAGGCAGGACTTCTGTCAGCTGTGCCTTGTGTGGATCTTCCTCCAGGCAGGGTCTTCTGTCAGCTGTGCCTTGTGCAGATCTTCCTTCTAGACAAGGGCTTCTTTCCTCAATGATCAGTTCAAAGGTCGGGAGAGGTAGAACTGGTCTAGGTCATCTTCTTTATTGCAGTTCAACTGGTCAAGCAACAGAGGTCGAGCTCTGAGATGAAGGAGAGTCTGGATTTTCTGAGCTCCGTAGAACATTAAGACAGTTCTTCCGCATCTAACACATACTACAAGACTCCAAGAGTCCACGCTACAAGTGCTGCTCCAAGGTTTAATTAAACCACTGTATCTGAACATCCCCTGGCAAATGCCAACTAGAGAATAAACATCCTGCCTGCACCAGTAGAGTGTAGAAAGCTTTTGAAGCACCCCGAGGTACATTGACTTTCTCTATCTGTCGTAATTGAAGATGTTAATTCTTGGTAACATCTATCCGCTTTGGACAAGGTCCTCTATTTTGCTATCAAAATGTAACTCATCCTGCGCAGACACAAACCCTCAAGTCCATATTGCATGAAGCTGGGTGGTTCTCATGCAAAAAAGGGCCCTCCACAAATTGCTGACATTTTCTTACACCCCCTGGACAGCCGTGGCAACACTCAGACTAACTACACCCCCTCAGGGATCACCAGTCCATCTGCCAGCATCAAGACTCAGATCTTTCAACCTTCTCTGTTACCGTCTTTGGAACGGCCTGTCTCTGGGATTCGTGGAAGCTCCACACTCAGTGAGCTCAGAGTTGCCTTGCAAAACCATCTCATGAGAGTGGAAGAAAAGAACATTAAGTGACACACACCGCACAGAAGTGTAAATATATCTACCATTATTGTTCCATGTACCATTGTCCTAATGCTCATGTTTTGACATGAATTTTTTGCCGCCTATCACAGCAGCTTCTTCGTTTAAAATCTTACTCATCAGTTTGTTTTCCATCATACCTACTTACCTATGTACTGTTTCTGACCCTACAGCATCTCTGGCAGACATGTTGTGCTGTCTGTTGCCACATAAATAGGAAGTAGATTGTTACTGCAGGAAGTGTCCTTGCAGTCAGATGCACTTGATTGGGATAAAAGGTACCATGTTTGTTAGAAAAGCTGCAACTATTAGAATAATAACATACCAAAAGCCGCACATACAGTGCAATAACACAGACCAGGTACTAGAAAAACGTGATGCAAACAATGCAATAACACGGGCCAGGCATTGGAAGAATATGACACAATCAGTGCAATAACACAGGCCAGGTACTAGGAAAACGGGACTCAAACAATGCAATATCACAGGCCAGGCATTAGGAGAATCCGACGCAAACAATACAATAACACAGGCCAGGCACAAGGAGAATCTGATGCAAACAATTTAATAACACAGGCTGGGCACTAGGAGATTCTGATGCAAACAATGCAATAACACAAGCCAGGCACTAGGTGAATCCGAGGCAAACAATGCAATAACACAGGCCAGGCACTAGGAAAACGGAACGCAAACAATGCAATATCACAGGCCAGGCATTAGGAGAATCCGAGGCAAACAATGTAATAACACAAGCCAGGCACTAGGTGAATCTGATGCAAACAATGCAATAGCACAGGCCAGGCACTAGGAGAATCTGATGCAAACAATGCAATAGCACAGGCCAGGCACTAGGTGAATCTGATGCAAACAATGCAATAACACAGGCCAGGCACTAGGGGAACAAGCTATCTTATCACCAGCAAGGGACACCACAAGCTCTGCGCAGCACCCTGGTGGCACAGGAGTCCCAGGGTCCACGGCGGAAACGCCGCTAGTGCCATCAGCCCATCCAGGCACTCAACCTCAGTGTGAGGACTGCCTGCCCCAGCATCCCTTGATGTCACAGCGCTTATAGCGCTGCCTCTCCCCGCGCAGCGCGGGACGCGCGCGGGCGAAGCCCGGGCCAAGGGCTGTCCCGTCCTTGCCCTCATTGCCAGGAAGAGGCAGGGCAGGGCTACCCCCCTTTCCACTGGCATTAGGCATCTTGCCTACTCAGATTCGCTGGACATTCAAGAACTGTCGTGGACTAGTCAAGGTACTGTTAACGCGGTTATCTCCCAGCATTGCCCAAACTACTCTCTTTGATTCTAAATAATTACGCTCTCTCTCCTGAGGGATTTGTGGGGCCGGTATAAGGGTGGCCTGCGGGTTCTCATTGTCCACGGGGCCAAGAGGCCTGTTCATTGCTGATTGTGTAGACAGGTTGCTTTAGACTTAACTTGCACTATAGAGGTAGCATGGGGAAAAGGAAAACTATGGAGGGCAGTGGGGGAGGTGGCGGGAGGGATAGTAAAGGGAAAAAGGCTAGGAAGATACAGAAACATGCAGGGAGTAATTGTGTACTGGATAGGATAGACACCCGCATTAGCGAGTGCGAGGACATATTAGTGACAGATACAACCACCCATGTAGCAAATACTAAATCCCCACAACGCTCTACCCAACCAGCTAGTTTAAACAACCCTACTACGGCCCGCCAATTAGCTATTCCAGCTATGTTTCATAACCCCCTAAAACAAGCTTTGTCATAGCCAATGGGTCTCGCCTTTGGGACCTTATGTGTTTAGCCAGAACTTTTGGCTATGTTGTACAGCGTTGTGGCTGCTGTGAATTTTGTTGAAAAGTTATAATAAAAAGTGTTAAGCATTTTTGTTAAGTTTATACAAACGAAGACAACATTATATACAACTGAAAAACCTGATAAAAAAGATTTTAACATAAAAAATGTCTTCTACTTTTTTTGTACTTGCACGGCTGGCAACTTTTTCTTGCCTGTTCTCATGCTTGTTTGTTATAATTTTTTTGTTATGGGAAAGCAGGACATAAATAACGGAGGAGTGCAGGTTGGAAAACAGTAATTTAATTAGAACACGAGCAGCGGACGGACACTAGGGGAGAATCAACAGATGCCAGATTCCAAGGGCAGACTGACGTGATGATTAGGTGATGCACTGATATAAAATAGTGGTGGTGAATGATGACTAGTGCTCAGGTGGTGACAATATATGTTGTGGATTGGAGGTACGATTGTAGAGTTGAAACATGTTGTTTGGTGTGTAATTAAGCAGTGTGTTTTGGAAATGTGGAGTTGAAATGTGTGGCCTGGAACTGTGGTGTTGAGTGAAATTATGCTTAGGAAAATTGTGTCATGGTGTGAAGTGCATTTATGTTGATTGGTGGTATGTGGTATAGAGGGCATTTATGTGGAGTGTATTTATGATGCATTGAGTACAGTGCAATTATATGGCGTGTAGTTATCTGGCACTGAGTGGTATTATATGGAGTGTATTTATGTTGCATTGAGTAGAGTGTTATTATGTCGTGTAATTATGTGGCACTGAATGGTATTATATGGAGTGTATTTATGTTGCATTGAGTAGAGTGTTATTATATGGTGTGTAATTATGTGGCACTGAGTGGTAATATGTGGAGTGTATTTATGTTGCATTGAGTAGAGTGCAATTATGTGGCTTGTAATTATGTGGTACTGAGCGGGATGTGGAGTGTATTTATGTTGCATTGAGTAGTGTAATTATGGGCGTGTAATTATGTGGCACTGAGTGGTATTATGGGGAGTGTATGTTGTATTCAGTGGAGTGTAATTTTGTGGCATTAATTGGAGTGTATGTTGCATTGAGTGCAGTGTAATTATATAGCATATAATTATGTGGCACTGAGTGGTATTGTTTGGAGGGCATGTTGCATTCAGTAGTGCAATTATGTGGTGTGTAATTATGTGGCACTGAGTGGTATTATTTGAAGCATATGTTGCACTGAGTGCAATTTAATGTGTAGCATATAAGTATGTGGCACTGTGTGGTATTATGTGGAGTGTATTAATGTTGAATTGAGTAGAGTATAAATATGAGGCGTGTTATTATGGCACTGAGTGGTATTATGTGGAGTGTATTTATGTTGAATTGAGTAGAGTATAAATATGAGGCGTGTTATTATGGCACTGAGTGGTATTATGTGGAGTGTATTTATGTTGAATTGAGTAGAGTATAAATATGAGGCGTGTTATTATGGCACTGAGTGGTATTATGTGGAGTGTATTTATGTTGCATAGAGTAGAGTGTAATTATGTGGCGTGTAATTATGTGGCACTGAGTGGTATTATGGGGAGTTTATGTTTTATTCAGTAGAGTAATTATGTGGCACCGAGTGGTATTATTTGGAGTGTATGTTGCATTGAGTGCAGTGTAATTATGTATCAAATAATTATGTGGCACTGTGTGGTATTATGTGGAGTTTATTTATGTTGCATTGAGTGGAGTGTAAGTATGTTGTGCGTAATTAAGTGGCACTGAGTAGTATTATTTGGAGTGTATGTTGCATTGAGTGAAGTGTTATTACGTAGCATATAATTATGTGGCACTGACTGGTATTGTGTGGAGTGTATGTTGCATTCAGTAGTGCTCAGCTGCCTTTAGGGTAGGTTTGCGCTCTACAGATACCACATATGTACATAAATATTGAACCAAAGCCAATCAGGGAGGTTCAGTGCTAAATATGTCAGACAATGAGTGCATTTCACTTGTGCGAGCAGTGTGCGCAGCCTCTCGTCGGGTGGATGGGGTGACCAATTCTCTGTGTTGTTGGGTTTATTTCATTTACTGAACTGACTGTGTTCTTACAGAATACTAACTCTGGTGTGTGACTCCTTCTGCGGCACAGTGACTGAATCGAATCATTTGACTCGATTTACAGTGAATTAAAACCAAATGCGTCTAATTAGTAAACGTGAGAACTAGAGAGGGGGGGGCTTAGTTCGAATAAAGGACAAGAGATGGGAAGAGATAATAGAACATTATAAGGAACACAGAAGAGCAGGTTTAAAGAACAGGGTGGAAGAAAGGGTGAAACCAGGGTAAGAAAGATTGCCCCTTGAGCATCAGTTTCAGGAGCAAACTCAGAACTTTTAGAAGCTGCAGCGTCCCGCGAGTGGTGCGCGCGCTCGTGTGAAATCTGACACAAAACAGATGGCACACTGCGCACCGCTGCTCGTAACCGCAAGCCGTAGGCCTTTTCACACGCTTCCAGAGCGATTCCAAGAGGTTTTTTTCCTAGAGCAGCGCATGCGCACATGGTTTCAAAGGTCAAAGCACATCCACTGGGTCATGGTTGACAGGGTACCAGTGGATAGTTTAAAAACCAACAGCGTCAGTCCCAAAACCGGGAGTGATCCAGTAAGATAACTCCTACATTTATTCCCATTTGCACATCACTGTTTGATACTTTAATTTAAGTAGGAAACAACATGAGATATCCCTGAACATAATGGTGCATATTACTCTGATGATCAAACAAGCTGTGAAGGCGTGCTTGAAGCAACTTTTTCTGTCACACTCTACTGACTTTGAAAATAGTGAATAAGAAACACCGTAAGTCAAACTCTAGGAAGAAAACAAAGGATGTGACTGGCACCAGAATTTTAGCTAAAAAGAGAAAGGAATGAAGCACATTGGCTGCCACCAGGGCCTGATCTCATTCCATTCTCTTGGCTTATGGGCAACATCAGAGGAAGAAGCTCCCAAAATACTTGATGGCCTAATGATGCCCGGACCATCACTTCCAAGTTTGTCAATCCAGCAAGCAGGACAGGAGGAAAGGGCAAGCAAAAATCACCCTCCACCAGCCAAAGTGATAAGGGCAAATTAGTAAAAGAATGATTGGCCACCAGAGGATGAACGCCGACTCACTGTCCTGCCCCATTTCCATTCACAGAAGGCTGGGATAGCCTCTTCCACATCAGCACTTCAGACACTGTCCTGTTGTGTTTGTTTTCTTACGAGACTCTGGCTCAGGTTGCCCTTTTAGTGAATTACATTTCAAAAGGTTCAGCTATTTATTTAGTACGCTATAAAAACCCACTAATAAAGTAAAAATCAGTATCAACCAAATACTCCCTTATAATGTATCCCTACACTTCAAATATGCAATTTTAATGGATTTAAAGTACAGAAAAGTGAAAGTTGTAGATGTTTGAAGTGCGGCACTTTCCTTTTTAGGTCTCACTTACCAGACATTGCTGTTGCGAGTCTATTGTGAGTGGTGCGTGTGCGCTGGTGTGAAAACTGACACAAAACAGATGGCATCCTGCGCGCCGCCGCTCGTGACTGAAAGCCGTAGGCCTTTTCTCACACACAAGAGCGAGAAAAGTCCGCAGCAATTCCAAAAGGTCGTTTTCCTAGAGCAGCGCATGGGCTGCTCTAGGCTTGACCTAAAAAGGGGGCCCAGACATAGGCTGTGAGGGAAACCTAGATGCTGGAAGTGATAGCCAATCCTCAAATAAGTCATCTGGGAGTGACCTACAGAAGACAGGGTCGGAAATCCCGTACACTTATAGGTTTCTACCACTGGTGGAGTTGCTGGAGGAGGACACCGAAACGGGGCCTAGGTTTCACCCCCTCATCAAACACAGCATCCCGAGACATGTATCCTAGAACCAGATTGAGGATCTACCAATTTTCCCCAAGAAATACTTAGCCTCATTAATACTCTCAGACTAGAGGTCGAGGATATGGGAACCATGCTTGAGGCTCTTACTTCCCTGGTAAAGCAGATATTGAATAAGGACCCTTCCTGTCCCTCTCACCCCGTGCCCACTGACTCTACATCTCATCAGGTGGTTTATCCAAAGCTCCCAAGTTGGTAACTTTTTGCAAGCTAGACCCAGCAGCCATGCCACGTATAGTGGTTCCAGCACCCTCCAGGACCGAGCACCCAATAGCCCTTAGTCATGCCCAATACATGCAAATTGCAGTAGTGTACCCCCAGAGTTGGCACACCCACTGGTCACTGGACCCACCGAACCACCTCATCACAGAGCTTTACACAAAACCATAACGCACGACTACCTGCGCTGTCTAATATCCATTTTCCTCCCAAAATTTACATGATTAACGTACCCAAATATGACCCAAGCAAGGGCCATGAAAATAATGATTCCCTGACCAACAAGCTCATACACTGGATACGCCATGTTAGCGGCTGTCGCTCTGTAATTCGCGAAGAAATCTCAAGGGCTTCCATGTTTACCTCGCGAACCTAATCACTAGATTGTATCGAGCTTACACTGAATGAGATTGATGTTGCAGAAAATCTTCTTTCCCTGGAATATCGTACTTTACCCCAGGAGGTTCCTTGATCCCATTCAGACGGTTCTTACAGAACAAGTACGTGCCACTAAACACTAGAAAATACACTTTCTAGGTTTAGAGGCTTTTCCTCTCTTGAGGCTAATGATTGACTGCTTTGTAATACCCAGAACAAACTAGATGGTCTTTTTGCTCCCCATATGATTATGGAATCCCCTCTCTTACCCTTAGCTGGTACTCAACTTCCTTGTCTTCATCCAGGAAGGGAGGCTACTGCCTCTCGGGAAGCACCCTCCTAACCTGTAGGAGTATCGGGCCCAAATGATGTACTTATTGATGTTACAAGCGGACAGCGGCTACATTCACCTGCTGCCCATGGGACATCCATGTTATCCTGGAATGTAGCAGGATTGAAGACGGAGACCGTCTCCCCTGATTGGTTCGCTTTTATTGATCAGTTTGATGTCTGTTGTTTTCAAGAAACCTGGGCAATAGACCCCCTATACTGCTTAGGTTGCTTAAATTACTATACCCCTGCAACATGTGGGGGTAAGGGTCGACTCGCAGGTGAATTGGTAATCTGGGTGCGCCAAGCTGGCGGTTTTAATATTGGGGCCTTGAAACACAGAGTAATGATATTGTTGCGATCAGGTTGAAGTGGGGCCAACAAGGGGCTGTGGACGTTTCTAACGTTTATGCCAGGGGCTCAAAGGGGAAGAAGTCTAAAGTTATAGTGGCTTTAGACAACTTATTAGATTTACCGTGGTTCAAACATTCTGATTGAGGGGGATTTTAATGTGACTTTTGAGCCCCTCACTCTTGAAAATTATTTTAGGAAGGTGTCATCTGACTGCATGGTTGCCCCCACTTTTTTCCTGGTATTTTGCTGGTTTTCGGCTTAGTTTGGCTGGGATCCTGCTATTCAAGACCCCAGCCTATCTGCCTTCTCCCTAAAATTGATTCCATGTACTATGGATATTCTCCAGTTTGGTTACTGGGGTACCCTGGTGAGTCCCTAGTACATGGTACACTAGGTACTAGGGGCATAGGTACCCCAGAGGCCTACCAGGGGCAGCAGCATGCATTATGCCACCCCTGGGAAGCCTTCCAAAATGACATGCACCCCTTACTGAGATATAGGTTACCTATATCTACCTTAAATCACTACACATAGAGACCTATCAGTCACCCCTATGGCAGGCCTTATCAATCTTGAAAGCAGGGTGCTTGGTTTCATGTGAGAGGGTGCCCATGCATGAGCAGAGCCCCTCTGCAGCTTTCAGAACCATTCTCTGGGGCTGTTCTGTGATGCAGCCTGACCATATACTCTGCATTATATCCTCGTGGTAAATGCTAACTTTGGGATGGCTGCACGGAAACATGTTGTGTTTGGTGTCAAACACTTTGGAATCCTACCCCCCGCCAGTCCTGGCGGCGGGGGTAGAATTCCACCCTTCTCGAGGGAGAGACATTTACACACCGGTCTACCTGGTAATCAGTTTAAAGAGCTCTGGCATCACAAAATGGATGCTGCAGACACAAGTCTGGCCTCCTGATGCTGACCAAAACTCCGGCAGGGGAGGCCTGGACAATTGGTTTCCTGTCACAGGGAGGCGTAACCACCTCCCAGACAGGCCTTGGTGGATTAGGGCAAGGGTGGTTACACTCCAGGAGTGCTTTGAAGTCTGCACTGGGGGCACATTTGGTGTCCCTGTGCATAGTCCAGCTCAAACCAGTTGCAGGGGCTGCCAGCCCCTGCTCTGGCACGAAACTGGACAAAGGAAATGGGTGTAGCCATCCCTCTTTCCAAACCCTCCCATAGGTGGGTCCCCAGAGTTAGTCCAACCCCTTTCTTAGTTATAAGTAAGGAATCCCTGGCATCAGGACTTTAGAAATCCCTGGAGGAAACTCTGCAACTGAATCATGGAACTTTGACGCTCTACTCAAGACTAGAGGACTAAAGAAATCTCCCTTGGGGTCAAGGAGTAACTCCCCTGCTTGGCAGGCACCAACAAAGCATTTGCCGGTCTGCATTTCCAAAGCTCCCGACGGACTCTGAAGTAACTGCAGCCCAGGAAGAGGATTTACAGACTTCTCAGAGGCTGACCCGAGTCCCCAGCAAAGCTCAGACCCACAGCCCTCGTGAGTGACGTGGAACTGGAACTCCTGGACACCCTGAACATTTGCAAGTGCATTGACTTCTCGACACCTCTTGCTTGCTCACCAAGTGGTGAGTCCCTCGGACCTTGCTGGCCCACACGGAAGCATCTTTCTCTTTTCTGCGTGGGTTGCTGTTGCCAAGGCTTGTTGGGTCCAATCCGGGCACAGATACTGCAGCACTCTACATACTTGGTGGGTCAGCTCGAATCTAGCTCCTGGTTGTCGTCGACACCTCCTGGTCCTCGTGGCTGAAGAGTCAATCTTCACCTCCTTCACCTGAAATCACCCGACATCGGTGGGCATCTGCCTATCGTGCCCCTGGTCACTGGCAAGTGACCCAGACTCTGTCCCCTCTTCTTTCAGGTTCTTCTCATCTTCAATCCAGGCTTGGATCACTGCGGACACTTTCCACTTCGACAGCAGTAGCACTTTGCAGCAGATCGCCGCTGGAAACAGCGACGATTCCCAACACCAAAAGACACCTATGCACCCGGCTTCCCTGGGTGAGGTAACTCGAGTACTACATTGCTCCTGAGGGTGTTGGCTCTAGAACCCCTTATGTCTAAAGGGGTTTGCTCAAAGTCCTCCTCTAAGTGTCCATTTTCTTTAAATTTGCAACCGCGACATTCCCAATTGAAGTTTAACGGAGATCCGCGGCTGTGTTCAGACACTGAAAGCGTGTCCCTTCTGGGTCCCCTGCGTCACTACCTTGGGTGGTTCCTGGTGGCCCCAGCACTTCTACAGGCTCTAGTCCTTGTGTCTATCAAAGTTGTGGTTCTTATACGACTTTATTGATATATGGTTTGGTCCGCCCCTAGGGCTCAACATATATTGTGTTAATTTACTGTGTGCTATTAAGTTTTCTGTATGTACTTTTGCCTCTAGCCTCATAAAGAGACTAGAGAGATGTGTTTAGAATAAATACATATATTTTATATATATTCCTTTTGTGGTTCTCCTTTCATTTGGTCATTCACGAGATTATAGACTGGTAAAACAAGCTGCTTCACATTCCTCCAATACATAGCCTGAAGGCTGCTCCATAGTTACCACAAGGATAGCTTTCAATAAAGGTTGCATGTAACCTATCATCAATAAGGGTTGTTTGGACTGGTGCAAGGTGCCCACTAAAATAGTGGACAGCATATGCCAGGCCAACTTCTCACACATTAATTCAAGTCTTGCTAAAGCAGGCACGACAGAGTGCACAGCATTGGCGCCCTTCTTCTTTGTATTTGCAGCAGCGTGCCATGAGCCCTTCCACTTTAATAACGCATGTCGCTTATTTGAAATGCAGCCCACACAGCACTCGTGGGACGCCGCTTGTTTGTATTTGCAGCGCAATGCAGGATTTCACTTTGGGAGCGGCTGCCGCCCCACACAGCATGCGTGTCCTGCAAGTGCTGTGTGGGTCGGGGGCTGTTCTTGCAGTGGGAGCGTGCAGGGCCCGCTGCAAATGCAAACAAGCAGGCACCATTGCCCAATTAATGGATAACTTATCCCATGGCTTCATCAGGACCTTAAGTATTACTACTGCTCTCCGTCAGTACCTCTGGCGGTTCCAAAAGCCGTCTGGGGCTTTTGGAACCGCCAGAGGTACCGATGGAGAGAGCGGTGCCTCCTATGTTCTGATCAGTGGCCAGGTGAGGAGAGGTCTTATCCTCTCAAAAGACGGGAAATCGTCATTTACAGAGAAACTGTTATCCTTATTTGCAGGTAAAGAGGTTGTATCAGTTCCAACTCTTTACACACATTATATATTGTGTATTTATAACACTCACTTGCAGTAGCAATACTTAATGTCCTGACGAAGGCATAGGACAAGTTATCCATTAATTACTGAAACATGTTGACCCTTCACATCTAGACAGTTACTTGTTTAAGACTGTCGTTTTGCACTGTTTTTATGTCTTGATCTCTGAGAAGCACGAATAAATAATTTTGCTTCCCATTGGTAATTTTAACTCACATCACATACACACTACTGCACTGCATTCACGATTCCCACATAATCGAGTACTCGCATCTAGAGGTCCAAATACAGCGTGTTTTATCGAAATAGGTCAAAACATCTACGAGCTCCCCTTTCCTGAAGCAAGGGTTGCAGCCCGTAGTGCCACTCGTGTGGCATTAGGAGGAGACCCAGATGATGAAGCATGTCACCACCAGTGAGTTATGGGAATCCGTCCTTTTAATAGAATTGTCCTTCACTGATTTGTAGAAACCAGATTAGTCCTGTTGCTAGTTTCTTACATTTATCTTGCTTATCAGACCCATGGATATTTGTGTTTAGAAAACAACCCTAGGCCAGACAATGGACGAGGCATGGTCTCTGAAAGGGGGGCGAACAATAGAGCACAGGGTCTGCATATGATTTTAAACCAGCCGAGACTGATTATTAATAACAACAAAAACACCCACCCTGCAAACAGCCTCCTCTAACAGGTACCTTCCATTCATTTGATAATTAAAACAACATATAATGCACATGTGTTTAGGTGTTTCCCTTTCTTTATTTCATAATAATACTGAATGGGATTTCTTTTCAATTGGAATTGGGAGTGCAGTTGTGGAAAATGACTAAAATCGGTATAGATAAGCGGCGTTCATTTCTGTTCACCATGGTCACTGTTGAGTGTAAAGTAAAAATCATGAAACATTGGCCACACCATCTTGCCCCTTTTTAGGCACCTTCGTGCGCGTAAGTGGCAGCCATTTTGAAAACCATGGTTTCCCTGCCCAGCGCCGCTAGCTAGCGTGTCTCTCCCTCTGACCTCGCAAGCATCCCCCGCGCGCTGATAGCCCCCGCTCTCTCATACCTGAACCATAAAACTCCCCTCCAGCGCTACTCTGCTTCGGATATGCATTCCGCTCCCGGACAACACCTCCCCATCCTTTGATGAACCCCCTTCCTCTGTGCCCAATCTTCCTGCCCGTTCCCAGGGCGCCACCTGGCCCTGCGGATACCATTTATTGGCCCCCTTACAGTAAGCAGCTGCCCCGATTCAAAGGATCTTTGACTGATCAAAGCCCCCTCCACCCCATGAGATCCGATCAGACACACATTCCGGGAATCGACGGAATGGCCTGGTGTGGGATAGTCATCACCTACTGTGACCGGGGTGGGGACTTCTACTGTAAATGTGTGGGAACAGGCCCAAAGTGAGGATTCCGAGGATGTCTTTCCGTACATCAAAGTATTGACAAGAATGTGTTTCATGTAATAAAGCAATAAACCTGTGTATAAGAGGCCAGGCCTCAAGGATGCGTCTAGAGCACCTCGAGAAGATACCCTGTTGTCTGATTTGACGTGTTCTGCTCCGTCGGAATAAACTCCTGTTTCCTGCCTTCCAGTCTCCAGCGCCTGCCTCTTTATTTGGTAACCGTGAGTTGGGTTAGAGGCGGCTAACGCCGGGCAAACCTTGAAAAGGGGTAATCGACCTGATCTGCCTAACCCTTTTTCTACACAGTGTATTTGTCTCTTGGCTTGGGGAGTCAAGTTAAATAAATAATGTAATTCATTCAACGGCTTGTGTTTTGCTTCAGATGAGTAATCAACAGATTTTGCGTTTCCGATACCCCAAAACAAAGTATATTTATCACATAAAAGTTATACCCTCTTATATTAGGGCACAAAATACAAGTTCCTGAATAAAAAAGGCAGGATTTCGTTTTGTTTGGAAGCTACGTTATGAAATCAACAGGTCTATTTTATTTAGCTGTCAGATGCGTTCTCCCAGTACTTCATTATCCGTGGACATGACCATACTGTATAGAAGAACATAGCCCATGCCAAAGCATGTTTTTTCCACATGTTTGTCTTTCCCGGGTCAGTCATGTGTATCATTTTGAATGTGCCATTAATGCAGTGAAATCATAATATGTTTGAGGGCAGTGTCGCACTTGTATCTGTGAATTACAACTATAGTCCCTTCCTCATTTCCCCTCACCATCAAAATAATTTTTGGCATGTCATCTTGAAGTGTTCTTTAGTATCTTGTGACCGATCCGCTCGACATAGGCAGATCCAGCATGTCTGTGAGGGTGGTGGTGAACCAGGTGTCCCTCAATGCTTGTGGTTTTTCCTGCCTGTGACTGGAAGTATTTAACTGTTCAATTGTGGGATTTGCAGTCCAAACTCTGTAGTGTTTCCCTCTTATTCTCCGCGACTATCAGTTTTACCCTCCACATGTCTCCTTTGCTCTGTGCTAAGACCAGCATGTTAAGCAGTGCACCCCCAGTGACCATTTTGTGATAACAAGTAAGTGAAACCAGCCCTCCTTCCCCCATGAGACAGCAGTAATCTGCCGTAAGATGTTTAAACTGTGTTTAATAGGGACTGTGCACTTCGTTTTTTGGCCAGGAGAGGGAGTAAAGTTTTATACAAATAGTGTTGTTAGAGGACAAGTTTGTTAGGGCCTTACCTGCAGAAGTACAAAGAGTGGATTAAGCCTGTCTGTCTCCTAGGAGATTTCTGAATAGAGGAGCAGCTTCTAACTCCCTGGCCAGCAAACCTTGTGGAGTGGTGTGGCTCACTGGTTAGAGGCGGCTGACCTGTAAGCAGAGAATGGTCCGGGACCAGGGTTCAATTCCCGACGCGGCAGGGTTGTGGACCAGGGTCAAAACGGACTCGATAATTCTCGCCTCGGTGCCTACTCTAATCAGGGAACATACTCGGCAACTCTGGGCATTAAGCTTGCCTCATCTCTACAACGGCCCCCCACAGACGCCGGGGATGCCTGGTTTCACCTTGGAGATACCCAGAAAGGGACCATCTCACAGGGAAAACCAGGACGGGTTCCCCAGCGGTCTTCAGCGCCGGGATACTCCTTGGAGTCACAGTGCGCTTTACAAGTATACCCACATTTACATTTACCTTGTCTGAGGTATCTGGGACCTAATATAGTCTGATAATGTTTGGTACATGTGTACACTGATTGGTGGTTGTCTCTGATGTTTCTATCGGATTAGGGTTAGTGTCTTCATTGGTTGGGTATTTGAGGGTTCTGATTGGTTTCTGGGTCTGTGATTCAATCAATGTAGGGTTGGGGCTAGGGTTAGGATTTCTATTGGAAGTAGGGACTAGGGCTTCCTGTGTTATTGGTTGTTGGGACTAGGGTGGGACTAGGGCTAGGGTTAGGCCTTTAATTGGAAGTAGCGATTAGAGCTTCTGGTGTGATTGGTTCCTGGACTAGGTGTGGGACTAAGAGTAGGGTTAGGCTTTCTATTGAAAATAGGAACTAGGGCTTCCTGTGCCATTTGTTGCTTGGACTAGGGTTGAGACTACTGGTAGGGATAGGGCCTCTATTGGACGTAGAGATCAGGGTTTTCTAAACTGATTGGGTGCTTGGACTAGGGTCATGATTGGCTGTAAGGTCCTGGTCTCTAATTGGTTCTAGAGTTTAGGGTTAGTGTTGTGATTGGATAGTGTTTGGGCTAGGGTTCCCAATGGCTGAAGGGGTCACCTGACTACTAGGGTCATAAACAACCAAGGCTTAGGGCATCGCCGCTTGGGAGTCGGAGCTAAGGGTGAAGAGGACATGGGTGAGGGCCTGTTTAAACCTGTTAGAGATTGTCCGGGACCAGTGCCAGGAATGCTGGCCATTCATTAATACCCACCCTACGTATTTTTAATGGTTGAAGCTTTTATTCGATATGCAAGATATCTTGAAACCCTACGTATTTGTCACTCTGTATATATACATTTATTTTCACTATAGATATGTGCCTATCTTTGTGTATTGCTTTGTATAAACATGTACAATACCTATGTTATAAAACAACAAAAAAGACAAAAATCATCTTTGGTCTACATGTACTTGCTTCCATTGTGCATCTATGTACCTCCATGTACTTGGATCTGTGTGTCAGTTATTTTTCTCCTTAAAAAGCATATCCAATGCACTACCCTATTTCTCAACCTGTACCTCTATCAATATCTTTATTCTGCATATACTTACCTCCATTATGCATCTATATACTGTCAATTTACTTATGGATCTATATATTTATCACTTTCTTCTAATTTAGCATTTCCAATGCACTACCCTATTTCTCAGCCTATACTTCTCTCAATATATCTTCTAGCCCAATATTCTGACTCATCTCAAACTTCTTTCTACTACTCTTTCCAATTCACTACCCTATGTCTCACCCTATACATATGTCAATATATCCTCTACACCCACTCCCTTTTATCCCACACCCCATACCACTACTATGTTTCACAAAATAATCCTCTCTCCTACTCTATCCCACCTTGCATCAACAGACACCTCTTTTACTATACCGATCCCCCAAAAGAAACCTTTCTAAACTCTCCCCTCTGACTCTTCCCCTCCAAAAACACTTTTTACTCTTCTAAAAGCCTCCTCCTACTGCTATGACCTAAAAAAAGAAATCCTTCACTCTTCTATCCCTCCACAATCCTTTTCAATCAAAATAACAGACTAACATGTTCACTTCTCTAATTCCATATTCCACCATATTAATTCACCACTAATCCTTTATGGGTTCCAGAGTAGCGTGCTACTCGCCAACAAAGCATTTCAACACCTCATCAGGGTTAAAAGCGCTATATAAATGCAAACCTTTTTTCCTTTTTTACCTCTCCCCAACCCTTCTCAATCCAAATAACTGACTAACATATCCACCACTCAAATTACTTCATATTTCACCATACTAATTTTCAACACTAATCCTTTATGGGTTCCTGAGTAGCCTGCTACTCGCCAGAAAAGCGCTTTAACATCCCATCAGGGGTAACAGGCACTATATGAATGCAACCCTTTCTTTCCCTTCTATCCCTCCGCTATCCTTCACACTCCAAATAACTGACTAATATCCACCACTCAAATTACTTTCATGTTTCACCATACTAATTCACCACTAATCCTTTATGGGTTTCTGGAATACCATGCTACCCGCCAAAAAAAGCGCTTCAACACCCCCATCAGGGGTTAGAAGCGCTATATAAATACAAACCTTATTTCCTCTTCTATCCTTCTGCTATCCTTCCGAATCCAAATAACTGACTAACATATGCACCACTTAAAAGTTACTTGCATGTTTTACTATACTAATTCAACACTAATCCTCAATAGGTCCCGGAGTAGCTTGCTACTCGCCGAAAAAGCGCTTTGACGCCTCATCAGGGGTAGTAAGCGCCAAACAAATGCAATTACAATACAATACAATATTGTGATTTTATTGCAGATGCTGATGAGCAATGGGGGATCTTAAAGTTAGAACTGCCACCAATTAAAAAATGGTCTGACATGGCAATCCAAATCAATGCCACTTATCTAGAGAAGGGACCACGGGCGGCGAATGTCAGATCCACATCCGCTAGGCATGGAGCAAATACTTTCAACAATGGCAATTGAGCCAGTCGCATAGACTACTTATTAATCAATCTGTGACTGTGGCATCCCTTAAGGGATGTGGTAGTAAGAGAGCGGCCAGAGAGTGACCACAACCCCCTGTGTGCAACTCTTGATTTGTTACCACAACGGGAACACACGCGATCAGAGAGTAATTTTCTCACCAGGGATGCGGTTCCATCAAACGACATAAAACGCCTAAAATGGGCTAATATACTCAAGCACCGCGAACCTTTAGCTTCAATATCCCTAGACGTTGAAGGGCGATTTCAGAGTTGGAAGTATGCATGCTAAACTCAGCGGCTCTTGACCCGGTGATCGGTACCCATGTTAGCATTTTTGCGAAGCTACGCACTTATTTCATTAGATGCCATAAGGCCAAGGGAGTCTATCCTAGGAAAGGCCCACAATGGTTCAATATGGAATGTAAAGAGGTGCGTAGACAACTAGGAGCTGCAATTAAAGAGTGAAATCCCAGTGCTGTACGGCAACTAAGGTATAAATACCGAAGAGCACAAGTTAAGGCAAAAAAATCCCGGGATGAGAATAGATGGCAGGAACTCAAATTAGCATGCGTAAACAAAAATCCCAAACAGTTTTGGAACATAGCTAAGTGGGACAGGGGTGGTCTGCCAACCCAGCCGCAAAACCACGTTTCACAGGATCATTGGGTCACTCACTTTAAGCCTCAAAATGAACGTAGCTCAGGGGAAGGGACGGAAGAGAAGCCCCCGTGCCGATACTACACAGGCACAGTTTTTGAAGATGCTGAAGTTAGTCTGGCCCTAGGGGCAGTAACAGGAGGTAAAGCACCGGGCCTAGATGGCATTCTGCCGGACATATTTCTGTATGAAAAATCTAAATGGTGCCACTACAACGCGATGGTGGCTAAGGCAATTGCGCAGGGTGCCCCAGTTACTGATTCGTGGAAAGGGGCGGAGATTATCCCCGTTTTTAAAAAGGGGTTAAATCCCTGTCAGGCAACTATGGGCTTATCAGCCTGATAGACTCACTCCAAAAGATAATTCTGCATCTCGTTTTGAACAAATTGCAGGATTGGGTGGGAGAGACAGATAGCTTATCTCTTCTACAGGCAGGCTTTAGGGCGTGTACTAGTACCATTGATCAGGTATTTCGTTTTATTATGCTCTACTGGAAGACTGTGATCTTGAACAAGGGTAGCCTTTATGCTGCCTTTTTGGATCTTAAATCGGCTGCATACTGAGGTGCAACAGAGGGAAAGAACAAGAAGCTTGGGCTTGGATGTGTCCCAGAGTAATTACCAGTGGCAGAGATGAACTCAAATGTTCCACCCATCATTTTCCGTATTCATAAATATACCAGGTGTGCCCAGATGTGGGTCCCGTGCTCGCTGCAATGCTGGAATCAAGCCGCACCCTACAGTCAAGACCCAGATGTGGGCCCTGTGCTCGCTGCACCACTGGAATGTAGCCGCACCCTACAGTCAGGACCCAGATGTGGGTTCAGTGCTCGCTGCACCGCTGGAATCAAGCCGCACCCTATAGTCAGGACCCAGATGTGGGTCCCGTGCTCGCTGCAATGCTGGAATGAAGCCGCACCCTACAGTCAGGACCCAGATGTGGGTCCTGTGCTCGCTGCACCACTGGAATGTAGCCGCACCCTACAGTCAGGACCCAGATGTGGGCCCTGTGCTCGCTGCACCACTGGAATGTAGCCGCACCCTACAGTCAGGACCCAGATGTGGGTTCAGTGCTCGCTGCACCGCTGGAATCAAGCCGCACCCTACAGTCAGGACCCAGATGTGGGTCCCGTGCTCGCTGCAATGCTGGAATGAAGCCGCACCCTACAGTCAGGACCCAGATGTGGGTTCAGTGCTCGCTGCACCGCTGGAATCAAGCCGCACCCTACAGTCAAGGCCCAGATAGGCGGAAACCGGTCTTGGGTTGGTTGAGTTCCGGTTCAGAAAAGATTTGCATTGGCTCTTCAGGCTGGACTGCTTCTATTGGAAGGAGTCTAAAGCTGATTTGCATATGGTGCTTCCTGTTTGAGGTGGCATTGTGGGCCAACAACCAATTGATCTCCCTCTTCTGCTTGGCCTGGGGAGGACCTGGACGTGAGCCAGAGTCTAGTGAGGATGAGGATGTGATAAGTGCCTGGTGAGGACCAGGGCGTGAGTCAGGTGCTTGTGAAGCTCAGGATATATGCCAGGGCATTGTGAGGACCAGAACCTGAGTTGGGCCTTGTGAGGACCAGGACGTGAGCCAGGGCCTTGTGTGGACCAGAACCTGAGCTGGGCCTTGTGAGGACCAGGACATGAGCTGGGCCTTGTGAGGACCAGGACGTGAGCCAGGGGCCTTGTGAAGACCAGGACGTGAGCTGGGGCCTTGTGAAGACCAGGACGTGAGTCAGGGGCTTGTGAAGCTCAGGATATATGCCAGGGCCTGGTGAGGACCAGAACCTGAGTTGGGCCTTGTGAAGATGAAGATGTGAGCCAGGGCCTTGTGTGGACCAGAACATGAGCCGGGGCCTTGTGAAGACCAGGACGTGAGCTGGGGCCTTGTGTGGACCAGGACATGAGCTGGGCCTTGTGTGGACCAGAACATGAGCCGGGGCCTTGTGAAGACCAGGACGTGAGCCAGGGCCTTGTGTGGACCAGAACATGAGCCGGGGCCTTGTGAAGACCAGGAAGTGAGCCAGGGACTAGTGAGGACCAGGTCGTGAGCCAGGGCCTTGTGGGGACCAGGACGTGAGCCAGGGCCTGGTGAGGACCAGGATGTGAGCCTGGGTCTAGTGAGGACCAGGACGTGAGCCAGGGCCTAGTGAGGACCAGGTCGTGAATCTGGGCCTTGTGAGGACCAGGACGTGAGCCGGGTCCTGGTGGGGACCAGGATGTGAGCCAGGGCCTTGTCTGGACCTGGACATGAGCCGGGGCCTTGTGAGGACCTAGACGTTAGCTGGGGTCTTGTGAGGACCAGGACATGAGCCAGGGCCTTGTGAGGACCAGGATGTTAGCCAGGGCCTTGTGAGGACCAGGACGTGAGCCGGAACCTGGTGGACCAGGACGTGAGCTGGAGCCTTGCGAGGACCAGGACGTGAGCCAGGGCCTTGTGAGGACCAGGACGTGAGCCGGGGTCTGGTGGACCAGGACGTGAACCAGGGCCTTGTGGGGACCAGGACCTGAGCCAGGCCTGGTGGACCAGGTCGTGAGCCGGGCCTGGTGGACCAGGATGTGAGCTGGGGCCTTGCGAGGACCAGGACGTGAGCCAGGCCTGGTGGACCAGGTCGTGAGCCGGGCCTGGTGGACCAGGATATGACTGGGCCCTGGTGGACCAGGGCCTTGTGAGGACCAGGATTTATTTATTATTTATTAATAATATTTAATAAAGCGCGAACAATTGCCCGTGGGCGTCTTGGCGCTATTACTACTGCAAACTACTCCACTGCTGGGCTTCTGGCAATTACTTATTAAACAACCACGTTTTCAGTTTTTTTCGAAATGACATAAGAGAGGGGCTGGTCCTGATGAACTGGGGGAGTGTATTCCATAGTTTTGGGGCCGCAACCAAAAAGCGGCAATCTCCCCAAGTGACCGACTTGGTACGTGGCACCACCAGTTCGTTAAGAGTGGAGGAGCGAAGTGGTCTTGAGGGGCAGTATGGTATTAACTGATCTCTCAGAAACTGAGGTGCTTGTTGGTGCAGTGATTTGTAGACTATGCATAGTGTCTTGAATTTAATACGGTTTCCAATGTGGGCCAGTGATAACTTCTGATTGTATCGGCTATGGGTTTATACCTGGGGGTTCCCGAGAGAAGTCTGGCCGCCGCATTCTGTACAGTCTGCATTTTCTTAATGACCCTAATCTGGGCATTGGCGAATAAGCCATTGCAGTAATCTAATGAAGATAAGACTAAGAAACTTACCAAAGTTTTTGCAGCAGTCTGATTGGCATGGGCAACAAAATTAAGGTCGTTATCAAAGACAACCCCCAGGTTCCTTACCTTGGAAGCTGGTTTCGGCAAAGTTCCAAAAGACGATGGCCACCAGACGGAGGACCAACTAGGAGATAGATGTCCAAAGGTTACCACCTCCGTTTTTTCGGAGTTAAGTTTTAAACAGTTTACGGACATCCACTGTCCAATTGCCAACATGCCTGTTTTGAAACCCTCTGCCACTTTTTCTCCATCATTTTTGATAGCCAGAACCAGCTGTGTGTCGTCTGCGTATGAGGTAAGGTCCATTCCATGTGCTTTGATGGTTTTAGCTAGGTCGGACACATAGATGTTAAATAGTGTCGGACTGAGGGATGAACCTTGAGGTACCCCACATGGCAGGGACAAATTAGCCGATTGGTACGGTCCCAGTGTCACCGCCTGAGATCTATCGATCAGAAAAGAGGCCAGTAGGTTCTTGGCTGTCCCTTAAATACCCATTTTTTTCGACACGGTCGACCAAGATCTGATGGTCAACCGTGTCTAAAGCTGCAGAGAGGTCCAGTAACACCAGTAGTGCTGAGCCTCCTTGGTCTCGGATGACTCTAACGTCATCGGCAGCCTTAATCAGAGCGGTTTCTGTTCCATGGAACTTGCGGAACCCAAATTGGGTCTCGTCAAGTTGGTGATATTCCTCAATAAAAGCTGCTAACTGGGTATTCATTGCCTTTTCTGCAACCTTTGCCAGAAATGGAAGATTGGCATATATAGGCAAATATATATATATTTGCAAAATAGGACTGTAGTTTTTCAACTCTGTTTTGTCTAGGCATGGTTTTTTTAAAAGGGGCTTCAGGAGGTTTTTTTTTTAACAAGCTAGGATAGATTCCTGTGCTGAACATGGAGTTACAGATTTGTGTGATAGCCGGAATCAAAGAATCCATGATCGGGGAAAGGGTTTTCAATGGACATGGATCCAAAGCTGATCCAGATTTAATGGTTTGGGTCTCTGTGATATCAGCAAACTGAGTAAATGCACTGCTAGGGGAAAAAATGTGTTCAATGTTTGTACTGTGACTAGCATTGGAGGAAAAGGCTGAGTAAATGTCATTCACCTTTGTGAAAAAGAATAATGCTAATGCATCACAAAAGAGTTGTGAAGCGGGGGGATTAAGGTCGGGGCGTTTCCTACTAACTGCTTAGTGATGTCGTATAACTTCTTATTGGAGTTTATTGCACTCTCTATTTGCTCACTAAAATATTTCTTTTTGGCATCTGTAATCATGGATTTGTACTGAACTAACATCTCTTTATAATGATTTTTACTTTCTTCATCATAATTTTTTCTCCAATGCCTTTCCCTATTTCTGCAGAGTTGTTTCTGCTTCCTTAATTCCTCAGAAAACCATGGGGCTGAGGGGGCCTTCCTGTTTCTGGTTATCGATTTGAGCGGAACCAGTTCGTTAGTAGCCTGACCTAACCAGTCATGGTATTGCTTAGTAGCGATATCAGGATCCTTAGCAGAGTCGGTTTAGTACTGTCAAGTAGAAGTTTAAGGCTTGGGTTGTTAATATCTTTCCAAGCCTTAAATGGTTCACGACTAAGAGGAAGTGTCCTAGTAATGGGAGTCTCATTAGTTATAATTGAACCTAGGACTACATGATGGTCAGACCAGGGTATCGGGAGGATATTGGTTATTTGGATATCTTCTAGGTTGGAGAAGATACCGTCCAACGTATGCCCTGCATCATGAGTGGGCCGGTTTACCAATTGAGTAAGCCCCAAGATTTCCATTTCAGACAAAAGAGAAAGTGTGTCATTATCATCAATTTTATCTAAATGGAAATTGAAGTCCCCGAGTACTGTTTGACTCCTCAATTGCCAGCAATTCCAAAATAGTGCCGAGTTCAGAGAGGAATCCGGAGCGTACTCCTGGCCGTCTATATAGCAGCAGTCCCCTAAAATTGTACGTGGGGGATAGATGGATATCAAATTGCATTGCTTCGCAAGTAAGCGAGGGTATCGGTGAGGTCCGAATATTATACGTATCTCGAGCTATTATAGCTATCCCACCTCCTCTTTTGCCCTGTCTATCATATCTATGGACTCTAAATCCACTTGGGACCGCAATCACGAGGTCTGGATTGGGAGACTTGTCCATTCATGTCTCAGTCATAAACAAAATGTCAATATTCCTATCTATGACTAAATCTGATATTTCTTGTCTATGCTTTCCTAATGAACGAACATTAGTAAGCGCTATTATCATCCTTTTAGGATGTTTCTGTTTAATACGGTGAATTGTGTTATTCATTAAAGGTATGGTGGCCTTACAATGCATGCATTCCAGAGCGGGAATATCTGAGGTAGACCCTAGGTTATACTTGGTGCATTTATCTGTGGGGGATGGACGAAGGTCAGTCAACATTAGAGGTGAATAGGGAAGGTGGCGAGCTATGCCATGAGGTCCAGGGGTTGTGGCCCTTGGCCCGGTCCCGGCGCGGACGGGCGCAGACGGGCTTGCCTTTGGCGCGCAGCCAGCGCGCCCGCTGCGCGGACGGAAGGGCATTTTTTTTTATACTGTATAGAGGAGGGTGGGAGGCGTCCTGTAACTGGACCGCCAACCCTTCCTCCCAGCAAGATGGCGCCCACAGCCTTTACCCCGCGTCGTCAGCGCCCTAATCGGCTGCGCCGGGGATGGATGGAAGGCGTGTGCAGCAAGCCTCGGTGTAACGCGATTCTTGCACTCGAGTGTCCCGTTAGTATGGCAATTTAAAACGGACTGTTAAAATATAGACACATTTTAAAATGATCTTTACCAAAGTACAGGGATAGAATTGTAGATCCCCCGGCTTCTGCCTCAGGGGAGAAATGAGCAAAGTCCTGTGCCAAGTAAACACCACCCCTTAAGTATCAGGGAGGGCGGGAGGCGTCCTGCAACTGGACCGCCAACCCTTCCTCCCAGCAAGATGGCGCCCACAGCCTTTACCCCGCGTCGTCAGCTCCCTAATCGGCTGCGCCGGGGATGGATGGAAGGCGTGTGCAGCAAGCCTCGGTGCAACGCGATTCTTGCACTTGAGTGTCCCGTTAGTATGGCAATTTAAAATGGACTGTTAAAATATATACAAATTTTAAAATGATCTTTACCAAAGTACAGGGATAGAATTGTAGATCCCCCGGCTTCCGCCTCAGGGGAGAAATGAGAAAAGTCCTGTGCCAAGTAAACACCACCCCTTAAGTATCAGGGAGGGCGGGAGGCGTCCTGCAACTGGACCACCAACCCTTCCTCCCAGCAAGATGGCGCCCACAGCCTTTACCCCGCATCGTCAGCGCCCTAATCGGCTGCGCCGGGGATGGATGGAAGGCGTGTGCAGCAAGCCTCGGTGCAACGCGATTCTTGCACTCAAGTGTCCCGTTAGTATGGCAATTTAAAACGGACTGTTAAAATATATACAAATTTTTAAATGATCTTTACCAAAGTACAGGGATAGAATTGTAGATCCCCCGGCTTCCGCCTCAGGGGAGAAATGAGCAAAGTCCTGTGCCAAGTAAACACCACCCCTTAAGTATCAGGGAGGGCGGGAGGCGTCCTGCAACTGGACCGCCAACCCTTCCTCCCAGCAAGATGGCGCCCACAGCCTTTACCCCGCGTCGTCAGCGCCCTAATCGGCTGCGCCGGGGATGGATGGAAGGCGTGTGCAGCAAGCCTCGGTGCAACGCAATTCTTGCACTCGAGTGTCCCGTTAGTATGGCAATTTAAAACGGACTGTTAAAATATATACAAATTTTAAAATGATCTTTACCAAAGTACAGGGATAGAATTGTAGATCCCCCGGCTTCCGCCTCAGGGGAGAAATTAGCAAACCGTATGAACCATGGCCTGGTGAGGACCTGTTATGTTCCATATAGGTACTCATATATAGGTCCGGGTAATATCATACACTTTTACCTTTTAGGATTGAACCTTTACCTAGTTCAAGTCCTGGGTGCAGCAGGAGGGTTTTTCCCTGAACAATAGCCTCCTATACCTTCATCAATGGACTCATACCATATGAATGAATATTCATGAGGGTTCTTGGAAACCAGGTAGAAGCTACACCACCTGCATAATATCTATGTACAAGGTTCATCCCCTACGTCATGCTCAAATCCAAAAATGGCTAGTACAAGGGACAAGGGACAAAGAAACACTAGATAATTTTTGTATAAATACAGCACATCTTACTGAGTTAAGAGCGAGGAGATCAGGACTTCCATGCCGACACACTGTCGCGAGACGCTGAGGTTCCTGCATTCAGACACTCCAGCTCGCAGTGGTCTGAACATCCCTTGCGGGTTGTCCAGTTCGAGACCAGAACGGGGGTCCCACACTCTCTCAATTCAGGTAATGGGGTTTCACTTATCCTAGGAGGATTCTTGGCTTAACACCTACAAACATGCTTGGTACACTTAGATACATCTAGCTAGGATTACATCGTAGGAGTACGCATTTTACTGTAATGTATTTTATATGCTGGTATGCATTCAGTATTTTAGCAGAATGGTAGACATCTATCATCCTTTTACATTTCTTTTTTTTATCACAACAAAAGTTAAACCTTTATTAATAATCTTCACAGAAAATTATCATGACACATGTTGTGCAAGCACTGGTAAAGACAACGGATCTTGTCTTGGCAAATTGGTGTGATGTTTAATTATTCTTATTTGTTTTATTGCAAGCACAGGCCACAAAAAGAAAAAAAGATATTCAGCCACCTGCTTGTAGATTTCCTATTCTTGCATTCAAAATTTTAAAATTAAAGAATTTTCTTTAACGTAGCAGTGTTATCTGTGATTTTTTTTTTAAACAGTCTTTATTGATGCTTTACATTAATCCAGCAAACCATCCCCCCACCCCACCCCTCCCTAGCACAGGCATGAAAATTAAATAAATATATAAACATAAACATAATTATAAGCATAGGTCAGAGTGAGAACACAAATTAAACAAAAATATGTTTTGTTCAGATCTAAGAAGTAGTTACATCCTATACATACTTATTTAACCCGTATATTCAATCCATTGTGCTAAGGGGTTCCAAATTTCAAATCCTAACTTCTTCTTGTTTCGACCCTTACGTTTATATATTGCAGTTTCCAAGCTATAAGTCGCCAGTAAGCGTGTTTGCCACTGTTGGAATGTAGGCGGATATGCAGCAAGCCAAGCTGATGCAAGACAAATTCTAAATACAGCCATTGCCACATATATCAAGCCCCTTACATGCGGTGGCCGTGTGTCAACACTTGCCCCAATTACAATGTCGGCGGTGGTTATCTCTATCTTATCTTGAAAGATTTTATAAAGAAAAGTGGATATCTCCTGTTTTATAATAAAAAGTTTCCTGCAAGTTGCTAACATGTGTATTAAATCCGCTTCTGGTGATGAGCATCGCGGACATTGAGTCCCCTTGCCTGTACTCCACTTAGCTATTTTTTTAGGCGTATAATAAAGTTGAAAAAAAGTCTTGTAGTATTGTGCCTGTAGTTTTGTTGAGACTAAGATTTATTGACACTGATCAAAACCCATCTGAATAGCGGATTCGGGAATCTCTAATTGATCCTGCCAAATTTGGGTATGTTTATCCAAATCATCAGGCAGCATGGTAATCAGATTAGTATACATTTCTCCAATTTTAATTGTATTATTTTGTATAATCTTTTCCATTAATTGTATTTTTCGAAATGCGGAGTTACCACCACCCTTTTTTAAAATAAAATCTCTAATTTGTAGGTATTTAAAAAAATCACGATGATCCAGACCAAATCTCTTTTTTAACAGATCAAATGTACAAAACCCGATAGAGTTGTAAAATGAACCAAGTGTCGTGATACCAAGCCTGACCCACCGTTTCATGCATGCATCAGAAAAAATCTCAGGGAGGTTATGATTTCGATACATGGTTGTAAAATGCGAAAATCTACCAATCCCGAGAATTTTACGTATATTACCCCATGCAATATAGACACCCTTTAGGGTTTTAAACCGAACCTTTTTAAAGTGGCAATCATATATCAAACGCCAAAGATGATATCGCGTCTCTACACCTAGAATAAGTTCCTGTTGAGTTGGGACCCCACTCAATTCTTCTGATAGCGAGTTTGGGGTTAAGAGTGCTCTGCTAAAATTAAGAATAGTCACCCACCAATAAAGTTTAAAATTTGGAAAGGCAAGTCCCCCCCTATCTTTGGGGAGATTGATGAATTTAGTGGCTCTACGAGATTTACTATATCCCCAAATGAAACGAGAAAATATTCCATCAATTTGTTTAAAGATTTGTTGATCAAACATTAGGCATATGGATCTAAAAAAGTATAGGAATTTTGGAAAAAATACCATTTTAATAAGATTACATCTTCCAATAATGGTTAGCTGTAAGTTGTGCAGTTTCTTCAAAGCTTGATCCGTTTGTTTCAGCAGTGGATTAAGATTAATTTTAACCAGGTTATCAAGATTTGAGGTAATATTAACTCCAAGATAAACTGCATTAGTTACTACCCTATTATCACAATAATTAAGTTGTTATTAATTACAATTTGAGTTTTATTTGAGTTCAGTTTATAACCCGAACTACCCCAAAATTTCCGGCCTCTTGTTCAATTAATTTAATGGCTTCCTCTGGATTAGTTGTTGTTATAGCAATATCATCAGCATAGGCTAATGTTTTAGTTGCTCCATTGGGGGTCACCATTGGTCTTATAGCTTGATTTTGCTCCAGTTTCCGAATAAACGGATCTATGAATAGGGCAAATAATAGGGGAGAAAAGGGACAACCCTGCCTTTTCCCTCTGGTCATTTTAAAATTATCCGATGCCACACCATTTATCATAACTGTTGTTTCCGGTTTAAAATATAACGTATTGCCTTAATAAATGTTTCCCCTATCCCACTCCTTTTACATTTCTAGTGCTTCTAGTTATGTATATCCTCTACTGTCTATTGATTGTCTCAGCACATCTATTTTACACTAGAATAACGACTGTTCATAAAATACATATTGAAAACATCCCAACCGTTTATTCTGTGTATCTATCTAAGAGGATCAGAGTTGTCATGTTTGATAGTTGCCAGAAACTCTTCCCTCCTTGGTAAGAGGAGTTTCCATTGGCACTGTGAGCTAGCTGGAATACAGGCCAACATACCAGACAGAGGTGTCCAGAATCAGTCTGACACCAATCCTATAGTCTATGTTGTCTAAACGCACAGAACCCAGATGACAAGCCAGGACAGGCCTCTATGCCTACACCCCTGGACAGACCTCACCTCCTCTGCACCCCTGGACAGGCCTCCCCTCCTCTGCTTCACTGGACAGGCGTCACCTCCTCTCCTCCCCCTGGACAAGCCTCGCCTCTTCTGCACCCCTGGACCGGCCTCAGCTCCTCTGCACTCCTGGATAGGCCTCACCTCCTCTGCACCCCTGGACAGGCCTCTCCTCTGCACCCCTGGACAGGCGTCACCTCCTCTGCACCCCTGGACAGTCCTCACCTCCTCTGCACCCCTGGACAGACCTCACCTCCTCTGCACCCCTGGACAGGCCTCACCTCCTCTGCACCCCTGGACAGGCCTCACCTCCTCTGCACCCCTGGACAGGCCTCACCTTCTCTCCTCCCCCTGGAAAAGCCTCGCCTCCTCTGCACCCCTGGACAGGCCTCTTATCCTCTGCCCCCAGGACAGGCCTCATCTCCTCTGCACCCGAGGACTGGCCTCGCCTCCTCTGCACTCCTCTGGACAGGGCTCTTCTCCTCTGCACCCCTTGGACAGGCCTCGCCTCCTCTGCACCCCCTGGAGAGGCCTCACCTCCTCTGCACCCCTGGAGAGGCCTCATCTCCTCTGCACCCCTGGGCAGGCCTCACCTCCTCTGCACCCCTGGACAGGCCTCACCTCCTCTGCACCCCTGGACAGGCCTCACCTTCTCTCCTCCCCCTGGGAAAGCCTCGCCTCCTCTGCACCCCTGGACAGGCCTCTTATCCTCTGCCCCCAGGACAGGCCTCATCTCCTCTGCACCCCAGGACTGGCCTCGCCTCCTCTGCACTCCTCTGGACAGGGCTCTTCTCCTCTGCACCCCTTGGACAGGCCTCGCCTCCTCTGCACCCCCTGGAGAGGCCTCACCTCCTCTGCACCCCTGGAGAGGCCTCACCTCCTCTGCACCCCTGGACAGGCCTCTCCTCCTCTGCACCCCTGGACTGGCCTCGCCTCCTCTGCACTCCTCTGGACAGGCCTCTCCTCCTCTGTACCCCCTGGACAGGCCTTACCTCCTCTGCACCCCTGGACAGGCCTCTCCTCCTCAGCACCCCTGGACAGGCATCGCCTCCTCTGCACCCCTGGACAGGCCTCACCTCCTCTGCACCCCTGGACAGGCCTCACGTCCTCTGAACCCCTGGACAGGCCTCACCTCCTCTGCACCCCTGGAATGGCCTCACCTCCTCTGCACTCCCCTGGACAGGCCTCGTCTCCTCTGCACCCCTGGACAGGCCACGCATCCTCTGCACCCCTGGACAAGCCTCTCCTCCTCGGCACCCCTGGACAGGCCTCTCCTTCTCTGCTCCTCTGGACAGATCTTACCTCTTCTGCACTCACTGGACATGCCTCAGCTCCTCTGCACCCCTGGACATGCCTCACCTCCTCCTCACGCCTCTGGACAGGCCTCACCTCCTCTGCCCCCTGGACAGGTCTCACCTCATCTGCACCCCTGGACAGGCCTCTCCTCCTCTGCACCCCTGGACAGGCCTCTCCTCCTCTGCACCCTTGGACAGGGCTCTTCTCCTCTGCACCCCTGGACAGGCCTCACCTCCTCTACACCCCTGGACAGGACTCTCCTCCCCTCCACCCCCGGACAGGCCTCACCTCCTCTGCACCCATGGACAGGCCTCTCCTCCTCTGCACCCGTGGACAGGTCTCATCTCCTCCTCACGGCTCTGGACAGGCCTCACCTCCTCTGCACCCCTGGACAGGCCTCACCTCCTCCTCACGCCTCTGGACAGGCCTCACCTCCTCTGCCCCTGGACAGGCCTCGCCTCCTCTGCACCCCTGGACAGGCCTTGCCTCCTCTACATCCCTGGACAGGCCTCTCCTCCTCTGCACCCCTGGACAGGCCTCACCTCCTCTGCACCCCTGGACTGTCCTCACCTCCTCTGCACCCCTGGACAGGCCTCACCTCCTCTGCACCCCTGGACAGGCCTCACCTCCTCTGCTCCCCTGGACAGGCCTCACCTCCTCTGTACCCCCAGACTGTCCTCACCTCCTCTGCACCCCTGGACAGGCCTCACCTCCTCTGCAACCTCTGGACAGGCCTCACCTCCTCTGCACCCCTGGACAGGCCTCACCTCCTCTGCTCCCCTGGACAGGCCTCTCCTCCTCTATACCCCTGGACAGGCTTCTCCTCCTCTGCTCCCCTGGACAGGCCTCACCTCCTCTGCACCCCTGGACAGGCCTCACCTCCTCTGCACCCCTGGACAGGCCTCACCTCCTCTTCTACCCTGGACAGGCCTCTCCTCCTCTGCTCCCCTGGACAGGCCTCTCCTCCTCTGCACCCCTCTGGATTGGCCTCACCTCCTCTTCTCCCCTGGACAGGTCTCACCTCCTCTGCACCCCTGGAGAGGCCTCTCCTCCTCTGCACCTCTGGACAGGCCTCTCCTCCTCTGCACCTCTGCACAGGCCACTCCTCCTCTGCACCCCTGGACAGGCCTCTCTTCCTCTGCACCTCTGGACAGGCCTCTCCTCATCTGCACCCCTGGACAGGCCTCACCTCCTCTGCACCCTTTGGACAGGCCTTTCCTCCTCTGCTCCCCTGGACAGGCCTCACCTCCTCTGCCCCTCCTCTGGACAGGCCTCTCATCCTCTGCATCCCTGGACAGGCCTCTCCTCCTCTCCTCCTCTGGACAGGCCTCACCTCCGCTCCCCAGTCAGCCTGAATGCCAGGGGGGGGGGAGATCTGATCAATGGATTCATAAATTGCAGCCGTGAGTTGGCAGCTCTCCTACCTGAGCAGAAACTTGTCCAGGCTCTCTCCTCCTCCTGGGGCTGGGGGTGAGGAGGGGGGGGGGGGTGAGGGAGGGGGGTCTGAGGGGGGGTCTGTGAGGGTCAGTAGATGGAGGTAACTGCCCACCAGACAGGGCTCCTTCCTCCTCTGCAGCAGGCTGGACACACCAGGAGAGGCCGGAAGTGATGTCATCACCGCTGCTGGTGCTGTCTCTGCCGCCGCTGACCCGGAAGAGGAAACCCTTCTCCCTTCATACAATGTGCAGCTCAGTGAGTTTCATCAGCAGGCGAGGAGCGCCCTCTGGTGGCCGCTGACGGAACCACCGCCTCCAGGCTCCAGCAGGGAAACAAGCATTGGTGACTGTAAAGACCTGGGTTTTTAAATGTCACGGAGGTGTGGACACTCACAGTCCATGACAGGGTATTGTATTGGAAACAAGCATTGGTGCCTGCAAAGGAACAGACATGACATTCATGAGTGAATTTAAATGACGACTTGTATTTCATTCAATGTGTGCAATGTAGACACAGCTGCTGCAATGAGGCTGAGCAGCGTTTCTAATGTTCCTGTTCCTGGGGGTGATTCTGTATATTTGACAGGGCCGTGAATCCCCAAACTTAATCATAGCTGCCAAGGCTTCAGATTGCTGTGGGTAACATTTTCATCATTTCAGTGAAATTATGAGTGACATTTTAATGACTATGAGTGACACTGACTTGCGGCGGGCAAAATCAAGTAATGAAGATTAGGGAAACAGATAAATATCAGAAAATACCCCCATTTCAGCAACAAGAAACTCTAACAAGGTCTTAAAACTGCAGCAAATCAGCAGAAATGGAAGGAGGGCACTAACCGGAGACAGCAGCATGACTGCAGCTCTCAGTGACAGAGACATTTTCCCCCTGAAATAAAACCAAATACATAAGTCCATGGAAAAAGCGAAATATCAGAAATTACTACGCCCTTTAAAACAGTAATAAGCTTTGGAAAGACGTTCAAGCTTCTACATAGCCCCTGAATTGCGAACTTACTAACCTACAGCCCCTTTCTAAGATGAATGTTACTGGAAGGGGGCCTGCTACAAAAGGCATATGTTTTAAAACTCACTATTCACAGGGGAGCGGGTCAAAGAAATTATACAACTCCACCACCCCGAAACCCCTAAGTCAAAGTATACACACAAGAAGGGGTGGAGAGATTAGAGTACACGTGTAACAACACGTGACAGGAAAAAGAACTCTATTTTGAAAACTGCCCTCACCCACACACAAAAGTGTGTGACATTCTTCATCATCGGGTCTGCTTACAAAACGCCCTGGTGTAGCCACACTCAGGCCGGAGCATAAGGGAAGGGGAAAAACTAATAATGTTTTGAGAACCTAGTCTTCTCTTCTAACACGACCCATCCTCATTCTTTTTAATCCTGGTTGTGGAACCTATAAATAAAGGTTTCATTGGTATCCACAAACCTCTTTTAAAGCACTTTCCCATTAACTGCACTTTGTCTTATCACCATTCCCAGTCACAGGGTGATATTCACTGTTCTATCACTTGGTTTGTTACATTTGGGTTGTGTCTTGTCATTTCTCAATATTTTATTATTTTTTCCCCTTCTCTTATGCTCCGCCCTGAGTGTGGCTACACCAGGGCGTTTTGTAAGCATATATTTTAAAACTTCATGGGATATAAATTGCACACAGATGATCAATCATGGTAATTAAGAAATCATTTTTAGAAGCATTAAATGTGAACTGTAACTCGTCCAAGCATGTTTTTTTTTTAAGGGACCACTTCTCCCTTTTCCGTCTTCATACTGCTTTTCAAAAAAGGTTTTTGTTTTGGCGTTTATAAAAACAGAAGAGTTCAGTTCTTACAAGCAATATTCTGTTTAGGCCGCATGTGGAGAGCAAGGCACGTGCACACTCCAGTACGGATGACAGCACTAGGTCAGGTGTAACATGAAAACGAAGTACAGAACTCCCATGATCGCTTTTAGGTGACCTCAAGATGCCACAATGTACTAAAGAAACAGCCCATGGAAAATAAAATGCAATAGTTTTGACAAAAACACAGTCATGTAGCTAAGAACCGGAGTATGTGCAAAACAAGAGAGGTTCGGTGTTAAATACACTCGTATCACTGGTAAACAATTCCCAAGCAGGCCTCTGCAACAGGTTATAATTGCATAACATTATGATGTGAATGCAGAGCCCGCACACTGCCAAGGTGAACAGATGGGCCCTGCACACATTTGTTTTCAGAAGTTGCTGTCACGGAGAGCTACAACATAGATACTGAGCACATGAGCTGTGCTGAATTAAGTTCGCTAGAAGAAACCAAGAGAACATGTTTACTAAATAGATTAATTCAGTCTAAAAACAACGCTACATTGGCACAACTTAGCTGAATAGCTTAGACAATTGAGACAAATGAGGCCTCTGTCTTTACAACAATGGAATAAGACACCTACAATGTATTCGCATGTCTTGTAAAAAAAAAAGCTCTGCCAGACACGCTAGTTACATGATGACAGAGAGAGCACGACGGGAACGTTGTACCACACATAAATCAAGGACAATTTGCAATTAAAGAAATTTTTACTTTTTAAGGAATGCTACAAATTGAAGATCTTTTCCATTCTTATTGAACGATGCCACTCCAGTAAGCAAACACATAGCCGGGACTGCACAAAAGAGGGTTTCGCTGTGAATAAGCAGCACAACCTTTTACTATTTAGTAAAACAACTCAGGCCACAAACTGGCACTGAAAGCGGCAGCACTGGCAGCGCACTAGCGCTTTTAATAAAATGTAAAATACACTTTGAAGAAAACTGATACCTCTCGAGGAGCAGCAATTGTACGGGCCGGACCTCACCACAATGACTACCTCCGACAATCAACACTCTCCCGCTGCTTTGCACCACATCAGGGTTTGCATTTCTCTGCTGCTTTCTTGTTCACCTCCCTCTTCAGGGGCTCACTCATAAAACAAGGAAAGAAGCAGGTTGTAGTCACAATAAAGTCATGAGACAGAACCATCAGGTGTGACCCACACATGGGTCTCTCACTCAGTGGAGGGGGTCTGAGGATGGAGGGGGTGTTTCACCCACAGAGGGGTCTCTCACTCAGTGGAGGGGGTCTGAGGATGGAGGAGGTGTTTCACCCTTACAGGGGTCTCTCACTCAGTGGAGGGGATCTGAGGATGGAGGGGGTATTTTACCCACACAGGGGTCTCTCACTCAGTGGATGGGGTCTGAGGATGGAGGGGGTATTTAACCCACACAGGGATCTCTCACTCAGTGGATGGGGTCTGAGGACGGAGGGGTTATTTCACCCACAAAGGGACGGTGGCAAGGGCGAGGGCAAAGTCAGCGGAGCGAAGCTGGCGGTTCAGGGTATAGAAGCTGAGTCGTCTGCAGAGGTACGCTGGTCCGGTGTTGTGGAGTGCCTTGTATGCGTGGGTGAGGCGCTCGAAGGTGATCCTCTTGTTGACGGGGAGCCAATACAGGTCTCTCAGGTGGGATGTGATGTGGCTGTGGCCGGGGATGTCGAGGCTGAGGCTTGCAGAGGCATTCTGTATGCGTTGTAGTTTTTTCTGGAGTTTGGCCGAGGTTCCTGCGTAGAGGGCGTTGGCGTAGGCCTGCCTGCTGGTGACGAGGGCCTGGGTGACTGTCCTTCTGGTTCCGGTGGGGATCCATCTGTAGATCTTGCGGAGCATGCAGAGGGTGTTGAAGCAGGAGGAGGATACGGCGTTGACTTGCTGGGTCATTAACAGCGATGAGTCCATGTTGGACCCCAGATTGCGTGTGTGGTTGGTGGGAGACGATGAAGCTCCCAGTGTGGCCGGCCATCAGGCATCGCCCCAGGTGGACGGGGTGCAGCCATCTTGTCCGAGTTCAGTTTCAGGCGGCTGTTCTTCAGACATTCGGCGACTGCCTTCATTCCTTCGTGGAGGTTGGTTTGGGCGGTGGTGGGGGCCTTGGTGAGGGAGAGGATCAGCTGGGTGTCGTTGGCGTATGAGATGATGTTGAGGTCATGCGATCGGGCTGTGGGGGTGAGAGGTGCCATGTAGATGTTGAAGAATGTCGGGCTGAGGGATGATCCTTGGGGTACACCGCAGATGATCTTGGTGGCTTTAGATCGGAACGGAGGGAGGCGGACACTCTGGGTTCTGCCAGTGAGGGAGGAGATGGTCCAGTCCAGGGCTTTGTCGCGGATCCCTGCGTTGTGGAGGCGTGTGCGTAGGGTGTGGTGGCAGACGGTGTTGAAGTCGGTCAAAAGGTCTAGGAGGATGAGGGCCGCAGTTTCTCCATTGTCCAGCAGGTTCCTGATGTCATCGGTGGCGGCGATGAAGGCAGTTTCGATGCTGTGGTTGCTGCGGAATCCGGATTGGGATGGGTACAGGATGTTGTTCTCCTTGAGGAAGAGGGTCAGTTGCCTGTTGTTAGACGGGGACTCTGAGGGCCGGCCGAATACTGAGGGAGAGGTCCCCGAGGAGGACCGTCTCCGGCGATCGTACAGACAAGTCACCTCCCTCCCCACAAATAGGCACCACACCAGGTCGAGTTCAATACTTTATATAAGGTTCGTAAGGCAAGGATATTAGCGATACAGGATATCTTGGACCCGAGGGTCCTCTCACTTCTAGTCTCTGTAGGGAAAAGGGAGTAGCGGGACAGTCTTGGTACCGGGTCGGTACAGGGGGTGGCAAGAGGCGAGCTCGCAATCCTCGAGCTGGAGAGTCTGTGAGTCGGGCCGCGGCAGCGCCAGCAGGCCAAGCCGATGGTTTCACGAGGCAGAGGGCCGCGGCAGCGCCAGCAGGCCAAGACGATGGTTTCACGAGGCAGAGGGCCGCGGCAGCGCCAGCAGGCCAAGACGATGGTTTCACGAGGCAGAGGGCCGCGGCAGCGCCAGCAGGCCAAGACGATGGTTTCACGAGGCAGAGGGCCGCGGCAGCGCCAGCAGGCCAGTCACGGATGAGTTCTTCTCGGGTCTCTCGACTCCAGGATACAACTGGCTTCCTGGTCTGGCCCTGCCTCAGTTATAGGTCTGGTCCCCTTTGATGTCCGGACCCTCGCGCCTGGGGGCCGGGAGGTCCGGGATGAGGGAGTCCAGACACCCAGCAGGGGGGTGGAGCCAGCGCCCAGGGCGGCCTGGGGTGATCGACACCTGGCGGAGGAGAGCCGTTGACGATTCCTTCTCCCATTGACTCGCCAAGTGGTCACTCTGCCTCCTGGGCGGAGGTTGGTGCCTCGATGTCGGGGCCGGCCGGGCCCAGGGTTAGGGTCGAGTTGAGGCCACGCGGCCTCGTGCTGTAGTACCCACAATGGCGGCTGGGCCGAGGCCGGGGTGTGGATGGTGACCCAGGCCAGCTAGGTCCGGAGCTGGTGTCTTGTGGTGGAGGGATTGCAGGGTACTTCGGGTGGTCGCCGGGGACTCTGGTTGGGGATTCAGGGAGAGCCAGGGTCCGGGTCCCGTTGCGGGGAGGGGGGACAGCCCGACCATGCGGCCTGTCCAACATGCGTCCCCCCCAGCTGAAGGTGGGGAGAGTCAGCCATCTTCCTGGGGACTCTCCTCGCTGAGGCGGAAAAAGCGTGACAGGCCGTCGGCGTTGGCGTGGTCCTGGCCTGGACGATGTTCCACCGTGAAGTCCATCCCCTGCAGGGAGATGGACCAGCGCAACAGCTTCGGGTTCTCCCCCCGCATTTGCATCAGCCATTGCAGGGGTCGGTGGTCTGTTTGCACCCGGAAGTGGGTGCCGAAGAGGTAGGGCCGGAGCTTCTTGAGTGCCCAGACTACGGCGAAGGCCTCCCTCTCAATGGTGCTCCAGCGCTGTTCTCGGGGCAGTAGGCGTCTGCTGATGAAGACCACTGGTTGGTCGACCCCTTCGGGGTTGAGTTGGGAGAGGACGGCCCCCACACCATGATCGGAGGCGTCCGTCTGCACAATGAATTCCCGGCTGTAGTCGGGAGCCTGGAGCACGGGAGCCGTGCACATGGCGGTCTTTAATTTCTCGAAGGCCGATTGGCAGTCCGGGGTCCAGTTGACTGTTTTGGGGCTCTTCTTGGAAGTGAGCTCTGTGAGGGGCCCCACGATGCTGCCATAGTCCTTCACGAACCGCCGGTAGTATCCGGTGAGCCCCAGGAAGGCCCGGACCTCCGTTTGGGTCGTAGGGGGTTGCCAGGCCTGGATGGCAGCAATCTTGAGCTGGAGAGGGGCCACCAGCCCACTTCCCACTTGGTGTCCCAGGTAGGTCACGGACCCTTGGCCAACCTGGCACTTGCTGGCCTTGATGGTGAGCCCGGCTTGCTGGAGGGCGTGTAGAACCTCCCGCAGGTGGCGGAGGTGGTCGGTCCACTGGTGGCTGTACACCGCAATGTCGTCCAGGTAGGCGGCGCTGAAGTCTTCCAGGCCCACCAGTACCTGGTTCACCAGCCGTTGGAACTTTGCCGGAGCGTTTTTCATGCCGAAGGGCATTACTTTAAAGTGGTAATGCCCGTCCGGGGTAGAGAAGGCGGAACGTTCTTGGGCCCTAGGGGTGAGGGCGATCTGCCAGTAGCCCGCTGTTAGGTCGAAGATGCTCAGGTAGCGGGCGGCCCCCATCCGGTCAATTAGCTCATCTGCCCGGGGGATGGGGTGAGCGTCGGTCCTGGTAACTGCATTCAGCCCCCGATAGTCCACGCAGAACCGGAGCTCAGGGGCAACGCCCGGGGCGGCCGCCTTGGGAACCAGGACGACTGGGCTTGCCCAGGGGCTGTCTGAGGGTTCGATCACTCCTAGGGTCAGCATTTTGGACACCTCGGTCTGGATGCAGGCGCGCACCCGGTCTGGTACGCGGTACGCCCGGTGTCGAATAGGAGGGCTGTCCCCGGTGTCCACATCGTGAAGGCACCAGGGGGTGACTCCGGGTGTGAGGGAGAACAGGGAGGCGAACCGCCTCAGGAGGGCTTGGCAGTCTTGGCGTTGCTCCGGGGACAGGGCCTCGGAGAGCTGGACCCCTTCCACTGAGCCATCCTGCTCGAGGGTCCTCAGTAAGTCCGGAAGGGGTTCGGAGTCTTCTTCCGTCCCGTTATCGGTAGCCATCAGGAGGCTGAGTTCGGATCGCACAAAATGGGGTTTGAGCCTGTTGGCATGGAGGACCCGTAGAGGGTTCCGGGCCGTCTCCATGTCGATTAAATAGGTGACGGGCCCCTTGCGTTCGATCACCTTGAAGGGTCCGGACCATTTGTCTTGGAGTGCACAGGGTTCAACTGGGGACATCACCCAGACCCGTTGTCCTGGTTCGAACTCAATGGAGGATGCGTGCTGATCGTACCATCTCTTCATGTCCTCCTGACTGGCCTCGAGATTGGCTTTGGCGGTTTCTCGGAACCGCCGGGTCTGGTTGCGGAGAGCCAGGAGATACCTGTAGATGTCCGGGGGAGTTTTCTGGGGAGGCTGCTCCCAACCTTCCTTGACTAGGCTGAGGGGGCCCCGGACGGGGTGCCCGTACAGGAGTTCAAATGGGCTGAAGCCGAGGGATTTCTGAGGGACCTCCCGATAGGCAAACAGGAGGCATGGAAGTAGCACGTCCCACTGGCGTCGAAGGGGTTCCTCTAGGCCCATAATCATTCCCTTGAGGGTGCGGTTGAACCTCTCGACCAGTCCGTTTCCTTGCGGGTGATAGGGGGTCGTGAATTTGTAGGTGACCCCGCATTGTTGCCAGAGAGACTTCATATATCTGGAGATAAAGTTCGTGCCCCTGTCGCTGACGACCTCCCGGGGGAACCCCACCCGGGAGAAGATCCCCATCAGGGCTCGGCCCACCACGGGGGCCGTCACAGTCCGAAGAGGGATGGCCTCGGGATAGCGGGTGGCGTGGTCTACTAGGACCAGGATGAACCGGTGTCCTTGGGCTGTTCGGGGGTCGAGGGGCCCCACAATGTCTATTCCCACTCGTTCGAACGGGGTGGTGACGACAGGAAAGGGTTGTAAAGGTGCTTTGATTTTTCGGCCACTCTTTCCGCTGGCCTGGCAGGTGGGGCAGGCCCTGCAGTGGTTGGTGACATCCTTTCGCATTTGAGGCCAGAAAAAATGGGTCACCAGGCGGTCGTAGGTTTTATCCTGTCCCAGGTGTCCGGCAAGGGGGACATCGTGGGCTAAGTTCAGGAGAAAGTCTCGGAAGCGAAGTGGCACCACCAGTACCCGACTGGCTCCTAGTTCTGCAATTTTCTGCTCGCTGTAGAGCAGGTCTTGGTCCCAGTAGATCCAGTGGGCCCCCGAGGTATCCCCCGTGCTCTGGGCCAGGGCTTGCTGCCGGAGTCCTTCGAGAGAGGGACATGTTTTCTGTTCGGCCCAGAATTGTTCCTGAGTGGGGCCTACCTCCTGACGCCATTGTGCCAGGTCAGGGACGTCCCGAAGCTGGTCGGATCCTTCTTCTGTTTGGGTCGGGGGACTGGCTTCTGGGGCGGCCCCCTCTGGGATGAGCGCGGGAGGAGGTTCCGGCCACTCGGGCTCTTCTAGACTGGGGACCGCGCGGCGCGGTCATGGACCGGGTCGTGACGCAGACCCATTCGGGGAGGCCGAGCATCCCCAGGTGTTCCCTCCGTTCGACAGCTGCCCAGGGAGAGCTTTCGAGGTCGTTTCCTAGGAGGCAATCCACGGGGGCATCATCGCGGACCGTTACCTTTAACATCCCTGTTACTCCTCCCCACTCGAAGGGGACGCAGGCCATGTGGCATAGACTTTCGGAATTGTCTGCTGATCGGACAGGGCAAAGAAGGTTCGGCAGGATTTGGTCGGGAGTGACAAGGTGGCGTCGGACCGCCGTTACACTGGCCCCGGTGTCGCGGAGGGCTTCCGCCCGGCGGCCATTAATGTTGACCCACTGACTGTACTTCTGCGTGTTGGCGGGAAGGGGGGCCCGCGGAATCATCTCTCTCTCCCCCAAGCAGACCAGTGCCATGGCGGCTGGTGCCCACTCAGAGGGGTCGGTCTCGTACTCTTCTTGGTCTTCCGGGATTAGTTCTTCCCCTAGGGCGGCCGCTGCGACCTGGCGGGGGGTAGTGTTCGGATTCTTTGGGCAGTTGGGATCACTGGCGTAGTGGCCGGGTCGCTGGCATCTGTGGCACATAACGTTGGCCCGGCAACCGGCCCGGATGGCTGGGCTCCCTCGGCCGACCGGGGTCGAGGGGCTGCTTGTGGGTGACAAGGGGCCGGGGTCTCTCCCCCGACCCTGGCCTCCTCCTCCTCCTCCCCGGGGGCGATGGGGCCCTGGGTACGGTCTGGATGATTCGCTGGGTTCATTCCGGCCAACTCGGGTGCTTTCCCACCGGTCGGCTTCGGCGGCGAGTTGTCGAGGTTCGGTTAGTTTACTGTCCAAGAGGTGTTGCCGGAGTTCCACGAAGCAGTTGTTCGACAGGTGCTCCCATACGATAAGGTCAAAAAGTTGTTCGTAGGTGGTCACTTTGTTGCCCTTGATCCACCCTTCGAAGGCTCGACTAAAGAAGTTCACGTACTCCACCCAGGTCGTACCCGGAATCCGTTTGCAGTCGCGGAACCGCTGGCGGTACATCTCGGGTGTGAGCCCGTATCGAGTGAGGAGGGCGGCCTTCATATGGTCGTAGGATGTCATCAGATGGTCCGGGAGTTGCAGCAGGGCGTCCCGCCCTTCGTTGACAAACCTCCCCCATAATCCGGCTCCCCAGTCGCTCCGTGGAATCCGGTGGGAGGTCATGGCCACCTCATAGGCTTTAAACCACTGCTGTATATCATCGTTCTTGTGGTATTCCCGGATGACATCTTTGGGGATGTGAACCTTGGGCTCGGTAGAGGCAGGCAGGGTCGGTCGTTCGGGGAACCCGAGTTCTTTATTCTGTTTCTGGATTTCCAGTTCCTTGAGATTGCGCTCATGTTCGTACGCTAGTTTCTTTTCCTCTAGCTCTCTCTGTTTTTGCTTCTCTTCTCGCTCCTCTCGGAGCCGTAAGTGTTCCAGAGTTATTTTTTGTTCCGCCAGCTTGAGTTCTCCATCCAAGCGAAGTCGGGCTAGTTCTAATTCGTGGAGTCTGCTTTTTTCTCTTTCTCGGATCTCTTCCAGGGAGAGACCCGCTCTTCTTTCTTCAGTTGGTGCGGGGCTCGTCTCGGTTGTTCGTGTTCGGGGTACGGCCGTACCCGTTTCTGCCCAAGCTTCTAGGGCCCGTTTGAAGTCTTCCTTTGTGCTCAGACCTGTGGTTGGAAGGCCAAGTTCTATGCAATATTGCTTCAGTTCTCGGTGGTTGTAGTCTTCCAATTTTTCCATCTGGAATTTTTCCGTTGTTCCGCTCTCTGTTGTCATGGTGGTTGTGTGTCGTGGGGCGAGTGACTTTCTGTACGATTATGCGTAGGTTCGGATCCCGTCGCTGGCCACCAATGTTAGACGGGGACTCTGAGGGCCGGCCGAATACTGAGGGAGAGGTCCCCGAGGAGGACCGTCTCCGGCGATCGTACAGACAAGTCACCTCCCTCCCCACAAATAGGCACCACACCAGGTCGAGTTCAATACTTTATATAAGGTTCGTAAGGCAAGGATATTAGCGATACAGGATATCTTGGACCCGAGGGTCCTCTCACTTCTAGTCTCTGTAGGGAAAAGGGAGTAGCGGGACAGTCTTGGTACCGGGTCGGTACAGGGGGTGGCAAGAGGCGAGCTCGCAATCCTCGAGCTGGAGAGTCTGTGAGTCGGGCCGCGGCAGCGCCAGCAGGCCAAGCCGATGGTTTCACGAGGCAGAGGGCCGCGGCAGCGCCAGCAGGCCAAGACGATGGTTTCACGAGGCAGAGGGCCGCGGCAGCGCCAGCAGGCCAAGACGATGGTTTCACGAGGCAGAGGGCCGCGGCAGCGCCAGCAGGCCAAGACGATGGTTTCACGAGGCAGAGGGCCGCGGCAGCGCCAGCAGGCCAAGACGATGGTTTCACGAGGCAGAGGGCCGCGGCAGCGCCAGCAGGCCAGTCACGGATGAGTTCTTCTCGGGTCTCTCGACTCCAGGATACAACTGGCTTCCTGGTCTGGCCCTGCCTCAGTTATAGGTCTGGTCCCCTTTGATGTCCGGACCCTCGCGCCTGGGGGCCGGGAGGTCCGGGATGAGGGAGTCCAGACACCCAGCAGGGGGGTGGAGCCAGCGCCCAGGGCGGCCTGGGGTGATCGACACCTGGCGGAGGAGAGCCGTTGACGATTCCTTCTCCCATTGACTCGCCAAGTGGTCACTCTGCCTCCTGGGCGGAGGTTGGTGCCTCGATGTCGGGGCCGGCCGGGCCCAGGGTTAGGGTCGAGTTGAGGCCACGCGGCCTCGTGCTGTAGTACCCACAATGGCGGCTGGGCCGAGGCCGGGGTGTGGATGGTGACCCAGGCCAGCTAGGTCCGGAGCTGGTGTCTTGTGGTGGAGGGATTGCAGGGTACTTCGGGTGGTCGCCGGGGACTCTGGTTGGGGATTCAGGGAGAGCCAGGGTCCGGGTCCCGTTGCGGGGAGGGGGGACAGCCCGACCATGCGGCCTGTCCAACACCTGTTGACAATCTTCACAATGACTTTTGCTGGGAACGGGATTAGGGAGATGGGCCGGAAATATTTGAGGTCCTTAGGGTTCGCCTTGGATTTCTTGAGTAGGGCGTTGATCTCTGCGTGCTTCCAGCTCTCCGGTAAGGTGTTGGTCTCGAAGGAGTTGTTGATGATCTGGCGGAGATGGGGTGCAATGGTGGAGCTTGCTTTGTTGAAGATGTGGTGCGGGCAGGGGTCTGATGGTAAGCCGGAGTGGATGGTGTTCATGATTTTGATGGTGTTGTCGTCGTTGACATGGGTACAGGAGAGCAGGGGGTTGGTGTGGCTGGGGGGCGGTGAGTCGGAGAAGTCGGTGGCTATTGGGGGGCCTGGTTGTTGAAGCTCTTTTGAATGTCTGCGATCTTACAGTGGAAGAAGGTGGCTAGGGAGTCGCATAGGTCTTGCGATGGCACAATGTTGTCAGGATGTTGTTGGAGTTGGAGCTGGGGTTGGAGAGTTCCTTCATGATGTTGAAGAGCTCTTTGCTGTTCTGGGCCTTGTTGTAAAGCGTTCCTTGAAAGAAGTCCTTTTGGCAGTTCGAATGAGTTGGTGGTGTCTGCGGATGGCACTCTTTTGGGCTGCATTGCTGTCCGGTGTCTGTTCGAGGTGCCACTTCATCTCGACCCTTCAACAGGTCTGCTTGGATGCCTGGAGGTCGGCGGTGAACCAGATGGCTTTTCTGTTGGTGCATCTGTTTGAGGGTTTCTTGATCGGGGCGAGAGTGTTGGCACAGTCGTCGATCCATTGCCTGAGGATGCGGGTAGCAGTTTTGGTGTCGGTTTAAACAACAAAAAAGCATCAAGGGTACAAGGCAATATGACCGCACCTATCTACAATTTGGTCTCTTGTGTACAATGAGTATGGGTGCCAAGAACCTGAAGCCACATACCCCTAGGCTTCCCAGGGCATTCACCCCAAATTTCACAACAAAACACAATGGTTCAGCACTCCACAGTGAATAATAATGAGCCAATAAATTTGAAGAATCCGTTCAGTAGGGCTTAAAAAATTATTTTATTCTTATTTCTTCATGCAAAGCGTAGCCAACGCGTTTCGTCCAGAGGACTTCTTCGGGGCTACAAAATTAAATATACAGAGATATACATATTACAAACCACTATTTACAGATAAAAAACAGATATTTTAATACTTCAATACACCATAACTTCAAAATACATGATTACTTAGTACAAGTTAAAAAAATTAGACTTTTGCTTTGTAAGCGGACTAGGGTCACCTACTAGACGGATTTCCTTACGTGTTCATATTCGTTTTACAAAACACATCAGAGCACAGTGATATTTCAGAATTTAACAGAAGGAGCGAAAGCGAGCCTATTTACATATTTATTTGTCTTTACATTTCCAATGGGAAGGAGCTGATCATACATATGTATGTTATGTTTACTTATCAAGAAGATACTATGTTGATCCTAGAATTTTCTACGTTATTCTGATTTCAGATTTTTAAAACATTGCTTACCAAAGGTAGTGAATAGATGTCAACTGATGATTTTAACGACCAATAGGTGCATTCACTGATGTAATGGTTCAGAGACACAAAAGTGTGCAGGGATGGCCACCTAGTGTATAGAGAGGAATGTTCTTCTTACTCATACTGATATTTTATGGACATTATGATTGTCCCAGTATTCAACACTAAGGTTTCTACATACCTTGTAAATATGTTATTTGTCATCCTTCGATTATTTGCTTCAATATGTTTAGCAACAACGGGTTCCTTGGATTGTTCAAGGTTTCTCAACCAGTCATTGTGGCGCTTGTAATCCCCCTTTGTAAAAGGATAAATAAATAAAGTCGTGTATAGACGTTGTTTGCATTATACGTCCTACACATATTTATGTTAAAAGCATAGAGAAGGACTGAGCCACCAAACGTGTGTTGTCACCAATCACGTAATGATAAGGATCAGGAAATACCAGATGTAGGGTGCACTGCTCCTTCGTGCATCCACGGACAGTCCCAAGAGCCCAAGAAACCCGCGATCAAACAAGGGTCCCACCAGTGGCCACAGAGCATATTACGTGCTCCACAGCCGCCGGCGGACCCGCATCAAAACACGGGCAACCAAGCTCCAGGAGTTCCCCCGGGTGCACCAATTCGCACCGCCCTCAACTAGAATTTCACCGGTCATGTTTTCAATTCCAGAATGGCCGCGACTTACAAAACGATCATAAAATATAAGTAGCCCATGCTCAAACAACCACTTATAAAAGGATACTACTAGAGTCCAAATCAGTGGGAACACTCAGTGTTAACAGAGTTGTGTTCCAAGACATATCGCTTTGCTGTTAAGCAAGCTCCGTTCGTGGTGACATCGGTTCTAATTTGTAACCCCGAGCCTGCACATAAATGCACATTAAAGACAATTCTAGATAAAAAATAGAGTACCAAAGGAAGCAATTATTTAAACAGGACCGTTGGATTCCAAAGCAATAGAGACCCCCAACAATGAAGCAAAGTGCTCCCAAGATTGGTTCTATTTCATAATATATAATGGTCATGGCAAGGGTAAAGACTAGTCTACTATAAGTGGAGCCTGTTTTAAGTCAAAATACATCCCCACCCTTAAGGTCTTCACTTACTTAAAAATAGTGTCATCATCCTTCACACGTCACCTCTTTCAGGAAAAGTCGGTACACACTCATCTCAGAATCGCAGGTTTAAATATCCCGCAATTTGCACTCAGCTGTGATTGATCAACTTCCAAGTGGTAACGAGACCACTCGATTAGAGTCGCCATCTTGAAGTCAACATATAAATGTAGTACGATTAAGGCACACAAAATAGATGTATTTTAAAGAGGTTAAAGGGAACGGTTCATCAAGATTAAGTACTTTTCTAAGTTAGGAATCAAGGCATGTCCATTGTATACAAAGGGAAATGAAAGTCCGATTTATAGACGCCATTTTGGAACGGTCAATCATTCTCTGTATTAGGACAAAGAAGGAATAAGGAAAAATTCTTCAAAATGTATTGGCTCATTATTATTCACTGTGGAGTGCTGAGCCATTGTGTTTTGTTTATTATTGGTGTCGGTGGTGTCAGTTGGTGGGTTTCGGGCAAGGGTGGCGATTAGCTGGTCTTTGGTGACTTTTGCTCCAGCTGCAGCATGGGATCCGTTGTGTGTGGTGGTGCATGGTGGGTTTCATGAAGGTGAAGTGGATGCAGCGGTGGTCGGTCCAGTGGAGTTTGGTGGTGTGGTTGAAGGTGACATAGTTGCTCTCGGAGAAGATGCTGTTGAGCATGTGTCCGGCGGAGTGGGTGGGAGTCATGACTAGCTGTTTGAGTCCGAGGTTGTCGAGGTTGACGAGCAGGATGGTAGAGCTGCTGTTGAGGTGGAAGTTCAGGTCTTCGAGGCAGATGTAGTCCATGGATGCAAGGGCGTGCGTGCTGACGAAGTCGGGGATGGAGTCGCTGCACTGTGGCCGGGGGGGTCTGTAGACGAGGGTTCCTCTGATGGTGGTATTGGGGTCAATGTGGATCTGGAAGTGCTGGTGTTCGGCGGCGCTGAGAGTGTCGTCGGTGCTGGTCAAGATTCTGAGGGTGTTCCTGTGGATGATGGTGATTCCTCCTCCTTCTCTGTTGGTAAGGTCCCTGCGGGTGATCTTGTAGCCGTCTGGGATGGCTATGGTGATGTCAGGTGAAGGGGAGGGGTTCATCCAGGCCTCCGTCAGGAAGGTATTGTTCCGGAGAGAATGAGTCGGTTAGGTCCCAGAGTTCAATGGCGTGCTTGCGGGCAGAGCGGGTGTTGAGTAGTATGCATCTGAGGTGGTGGCGTATTGAAGGCTGGTGAAGCTGCAACTCCGGCAGGAGAAGGATCCTTGGGTGCGCTTTGGGGTGGCCAGGAAACAGGTGTATAATCGGCCGGTGTTGAGTACGTGGAGGGTGCTGGCGTTGTAGTGGCGATCGGGGTGGCCAGGTGGTCTGGCGCTGAGTGCGGTCCAGGCGCGGACGAGCGCAGGCAGGGTTGCATTTGGCGTGCCTTCGGTACGGCCGCCATTAGAAGGGGAGGTGGGAGGGAGGAGCAGGGGACACATCGGCGGGAAGGGGAGAGGAAGGCAGGAATGCTGGAGAGCTACAGAGCGAAAAATGGGGACAGAAGCAAAGAATACAAAGAAAAGGACTGTGGTGAAGGGTATTTTCCTTTCTTTGTCTGAAACATATTTTCATTGTCAATTTTGAACACTATGGGTATTTACTTATTTTTCTCTACTTTGGTGATGGTTTACTTCACTTTGGTCCTTGTCATTTTTTCTTCACATGACTTGTAAGCTGCTATTTCAAAATCGACTCGACTAGTGCATGCTGTTGTCATGATATAAGCTGACTATGTCTTTGTATTTTAAATGTATTCTAATTCTGACTCACTTATGATTATGCCCTTATTTTCCCTTTATTGTACTGTATATCTCCTCATCATATCCCTTTCCGCCCACAGATATGCTTTGTCAGCCAAGACGGTCTTTAGGACACTCACCCATCATTGGTGCTTTCCGAGCTTGAGAGACTGTGCCTATCTTCATTAATTGTGTTCCGCGCCCTGATGAAGGAAGGTTGAATTGGCACTTTTCCGAAACGCGCGTCGGCGCCTTCTGTGGATGTTTATTTTTGAATGTGGTTGTGTGTAGCAGTATGGGAATGTTTTTGGTCTGATTGAATGAGTGAGTGAACTGTATGCCAATCTTTTATTGTTGCTTGTGTCCTATGGCTGATGCTATATTTTTTATGCATGTTTCTTTGAGAAAAATGTATATAAAAATATGAGAAACAAATATATTTTGCACCTACTATTTTTGATAACTCAGACTAAATAAATTGTGTTTTTTTATGTGAATAAAAAGAAATATTTGATATTACACAGCTGTTCTGTGGGCGTTTCTTAGATTATTGGAGAATTCTCCCTTCTGTATCATTGGGAACTCCACTTTCATGTTGTTTGACTAATTCTCGCCCTGGCGGGTTGTTTCCTTTTTCATTTTGTTTAGGATTCAGGGTCCCTCTTCCGTTTTTTGCATCATTCCAAAGAAAAGGAATACAACAGTGGGCACAAAATAAAACAGCAGCAGAATACAAAAAAGTAATACAACAGTGGGTAACAGATACCGCAAAAAGTAATACAACAGCAGACAAATAACAGGGAAAAAGGAACAGAGTGAACACACAGATACTTACGGCTTACCACTGAGCCCCAGGGATGAGGCGCAGGCGGGAGTTGGCGGGTGGAGGAGGATCTTGAACTCGCAGCAGCAGCGAGATCAGGGACATGGGCACAGACAGGTAGAGCTGTGCGGCGTGGGGAGCGACCTGCCTGGATCAGGGTCAAGGGTCGCTCCTTTATCTCACTCTTGATTCCACCTCGTGGCTCTTTAATCCACCCCAGACACTCTCTGCTCCTTTCTCTCATGTTGATTCCACCTCATGGCTCTTTAATCCACCACCAGCCACTCTCGGCTCCTTTACCTCACTCTTGATTCCACCTCATGGCTCTTTAATCCACCCCAGACACTCTCTGCTCCTTTCTCTCATGTTGATTCCACCTCATGGCTCTTTAATCCACCCCAGACACTCTCTGCTCCTTTCTCTCATGTTGATTCCACCTCATGGCTCTTTAATCCACCCCAGACACTCTCTGCTCCTTTCTCTCATGTTGATTCCACCTCATGGCTCTTTAATCCACCACCAGCCACTCTCGGCTCCTTTATCTCACTCTTGATTCAACCTCATGACTCTTTAATCCACCACCAGCCACTCTCGGCTCCTTATTCTCACTCTTGATTCCACCTTATGGCTCTTTCATCCACCTCCAGACACTCTCGGCTCCTTTATCTCACTCTTGATTCCACCTTATGGCTCTTTCATCCACCCCAGACACTCTCTGCTCCTTTATATCATCTTGATTCCACCTCATGACTCTTTAATCCACCACTGACACTCTTTAATCCACCCCAGACACTCTTGGCTCCTTTATCTGACTCTTGATTCCACCTCATGGCTCTTTAATCCACCACCAGACACTCTCAGCTCCTTTATCTGACTCTTGATTCCACCTCATGGCTCTTTAATCCACCCCCAGACACTCACAGCTCCTTTATCCCACTCTTGATTCCACCTCGAGGCTCTTTATCCACCCCCAGACACTCTTTAATCCACCCCCAGACAATCTCGGCACCTTTATCTCACTCTTGATTCCACCTCTTGGCTCTTTAGTCCACCCCTGACACTCTCTGCATCTTTATCTCACTCCTGTAGGTCCCTGCATTCTCGCTTTGGCACTTTTTTCATCTTTCTCTTCCTCTTTCTTCCCGCTTGTGTGTTTTTCACTCCCTCGTTATCGGTCAAAGTCTGATGAGGGAAAATAAGTGCCGGCTTCCAAAACGAGAGTGCAGATGGGCCCCACCTGCGACCACCGGCTCAAATTAAGCTTTAATCAACATCTTACCCCTTGGTTGATAAATGAAAGAATTTAGGGCAATCAGGCGGGGTGAGGGGAAGAAGAAAAACAGCCAGGAATGAGAAGATTGAAAGGAAAGAAAACACAAAAAGAGAATGGTAAAGGAAGAGAATACGCCCAAGTCATTCCATGACCACATCTCCCGACCCATCACTGTCGACTTCTGATACAGCGAATATCTGCGTCTTAGCTGTTGCTTCTTGCTCAAACGTTATGGTGGTCTCATGATCCTACAGGTGGGGTGATCTGTTCTGTCTCATGGTGGTCTCATGATCCTATGGGTGGGGGGTAATCTGGTCTGTCTCATGGTGGTCCCTACGGTAGGGGGTTAATCTGGTCTGTCTCATGGTGGTCTCATGATCCTACGGTAGGGGGTTAATCTGGTCTGTCTCATGGTGGTCCCTACGGTAGGGGGTTAATCTGGTCTGTCTCATGGTGGTCTCATGATCCTATGGGTGGGTGGGATAATCTGCTAAATTCCGTGAATAGATTGAATCAAGTGTGATTGTTCTATCTTTGCTTTTTAACTGTATTTTCCAAATTGTCGAAGTCGTGTCAGCAAATGTCAAAACTGTACATTTCTGGTTAATGGACCGTTCGTGGAGAGCGGCGGCATCCACACAGTCATCGAGTTGGTATTTTTCAGAAATCAGTCTACAGCGAAGGATTGTTACTGGTTACCTGCTGTTCCTCCAGGTTCCTGGTCCACTAGTTTGGGCATACCTTTGTTCTCTTTATTGCATCACTTTGTATACTGTGCGGTAACATGGGCTTCCCTCCTCCACACCTCCACTAGGCGTTATTGCATGCATTCAGAGGAAAGGAGGGATGGCCAGTTCAGAAGTTCAGTGCTTCAGGGTCTTTAACAGCTTTATTTAGCACCGTAATGACTCTTGGTTTGATTCCAGAATCATGCAAGTCTTCCATAACTGTGGTGATTCACAAGAAAGGGGGGAAGAGACGACCCCTCCAACTATCAGCTAATTTCCTTCATAGACAACATCAGGAAAATCTTTGGGAAACTCTTACAGTCACGACTCGAGACCTGGACAGAGGAGAACTATATTCTCTCTAGCCTTCAGGCCGGATCCTGAAAAGGCCAAAGTAGAATCGACCCGGCTCTGAGGTTGTACATGATCTGTATGAAGTACGTGTCCCTGGAAACTCTCCACTCTTCGTGGTCTTTGGAGACCTAAAAGCAGGATTCTATTCTGTCGCCGCTCCGTCCTTCGTAGTCTTCTGGAGGAAGGAAGTTCCCAAGCAACTATTTGAGTATCCAAAAGGATCTGCCCCCGTGGCAATCATTCCAGAGTAAGATTCAGTGTAAAAGGAGAATGCACAGAGAAGTTTGAAATAAACATTGGCGTTGGGCAGGGTTGCGTACTTGTCCCAGCTTTATTCAACATTCACATCAATGGAACTGATTCTCTCAGGAATCTTGGTCTCCATGTTCCGATATTGGAGAAGGAGACTATTCAGATCCCACTGGTTGCAGATGATAAAGTAATATTAGCGCATACTGAAAAATCAATGCATCAACTGTTGGAAGGCTTCGAGCTAATCTGTAAGGTACAGAAGTTAATAATCAATAAAGAGAAAAATATATGATCATTAATCCTAAATCAAAGTTATTGTTGACATTCAGGATTGATGGTAAACCAACTAAGCGAGTTAAAACATGGCTACCTCGGCATACGAATGGATGACCATTTATGTTGGAAAGCTCATCTTGCGAAGTCGGAAACAAACTTGTCGCCACGATTCTAATTTTTGCTAACTCAAGCAGCAAGAGACCAATAAAACTAGCACTGACACATTCAAGACAAATGCACGGGTGGCCTGCTCTTATGGTGCTAACTGTGGGATTTTACGAAGGTTCACGCTGTTCAAAAACTGGGAAAATGTTCTTGTGACGTGTACTGAACCTGGGTACTGGCACCCCAATGACAGTATTAACAGCTGAGGGTTCACGGGAGGATCTCAACCCGTAAGACACCAGGTGCGAGTGTGGTCGGCTCCAGCTCTTGCCTCATATAGAATGGTCCCGCAGGAACTGCGACGATGCAGAATTACAATAGTTTACCCTGGTTCAAGTATATTACGAACGTTCTAACATACACTAGTTGAGTAGAGCAATAGAATAACCTGGAACTGATGAATAAGGCAACCATAGAACTGGTTAAAAAGAAATATTGCCCATTCATGTGGCGAAAGCAAGAAGCCAGGAAAGGCATCCTTGCGACTAATTACCAGAAAGTAAAATGTGAACTGCGCTGGGAGCAGTTCAAGGACTTGCTGTTCCCTCCTGAGAAAAGGGCTTTATATTTAATGTTCAGATTAGAAACTCTTCCGGTGGCGGCCTTTGCTAAATCATGGGTAAAGCCCCTGGAGGCGGATCTAACATTTGTCCCAGTACATAAGGGGGCCCTGAGTCATTTATGCGTTTTATGCTGCTGTGTGATAAGTCGCTTAAAATACAAAGGTACTACCTACGTCCTCTTTTTCTAAAACGTAATCTGAGATGCTGCAGTGCAGCACTTTTCTTATGTTATAGAACTGATCGTATGGAGATTTGCCAGGCAGTTGCTTCGTATATGCCGCCCTACGACAAACAGCAGCGAAGGAAGTGGGTGCAAACCATAAACCAACTGTAGTGATGGTTTTGCCATTTTCCGAGTTGTCTCTGGGGGCTGTGGTCGTCCTTTGACAGATCTGCCCTCATAAACTGGAGTGTGGCTCGACTCCGGTATTAAAGGCACTAGGGCAAAATGGACGACCTGGAGCACCTTATTGACTGGACAGAGCATCGAGAGGTATTGTTGCTCATTTCTACTTGCACCTGCACTTTATAAAATGCTCGCTTAGGTGTTGGACGTCTATTGGCCCATATCTGAGGGTTGATTTCCATCGGGCTGTCAGCAACACTGTCATTATTTGGTCAAATCCTCGTTTTTGTAAAATATTAGATAATATTTGCGCAGCTGGCTTGTGCTCTTGTTTTATTTCTGTTGTTTATAAGACAGCTTTCAGGCTTCCTAATAGGTTTAATTGCTCTGAGTAGGCAACAAGCAGACGGAGACGACGGTGTCTGCACCTCAGTATGCGCTTGTTAGATGGGACGCTTTGTAAGATCTAATGACCGCTCTATCTAATTGATTGGTTTTAATAGTGATGTACGTCATCCGTTTGCACTTGCACTTCACGTCAGATCATGGATTATGCGCAAAGTGTAGTATTTATATGATCTGTGCTTAAGTCGTTTTCAATTAACAAGAATTGTGATTGTTTTATTACGTGCTGTAAATATCAATGTTTTAGGCGTTATGGCATAAACCTCTGACAATAAACCTTTGCCATCAAGTACCACACATGCAGGAATGCTCAGTGGGTTGTGCGCTGCTAGATTTAACATGGACGTCTGTGGAAGTGTGCCCCCCCAGAAAGCAGAGTAGATCATACGGGGGTCAATAAAGGTTTATTTAAGTATCACAGCTACAGAGACCCCATCCTTCATCAAGCTAAGACCAAATGACAAATGTCTCTATTCCAGCCCACCGCCCAGCACCCATCCTCACATTCCAGAGTATCATGACACAGGACGACACACCTTCTCCCCCTCACACATTCTAAACTTAAATAAAATAAAAGGAAACTTAACTATGAATGCAAAGGATACAAAGAACATAATAGAGAATGCAGTTACGATCTTTGAAGAACTCAACAAAGCGATTTTATAGGCAAAGAGAAAACTGGGGTGCATGGCAAATGGGAAAGAGCTCACTTTAAGAAACACAATCGTGCAAACGTCGGGAAATACATTTCAAGCGAAGTGTCCCAGAGCCCCTTTCTCGTGCAACAGGCTCTTTCACCTCAGAGCCCGCATCAGGCCCACCAGTTGCGGTGCTGGTATTAAAACTAGCGCTCGCCTGGCACTTTGCCACTCGACTTAGATTCCAGATTCTATGGTCACTCGTCTTTATTGCATTTTTGAAAACCTTGATAACCTTAAACGGAAGACTGCATTTGGATCTGGGAGACTTCATCTTGACCCAGTCTCCCACGTCGATCACTGTTCTCTTTACAGCCCTCCTTTTATCATACAAGATCTGTATTTTTTTATCACCTCTTTCTCTCTTTCCAGTCCTCAATACTGCCCACTGTTAGACCTGGTAGCATTGGCATGAGACTCTCTTCCACTTCTAGTACTGCCATGTCGACTTGGTAAGTGCACCCACTGACCAGTCCCTAAACCTTCCCTTTTCTACATGGTAGCCACCCCTAATGTAGGCCCTAGGGCAGGGTGCATTGTATGTGAAAGGTAGGACATGCACTGATGTGTGTTGCATGTCCTGGTAGTGAATTACAGCCAATTTTCTTTTTCACTACTGCAAGGCTACCTGTCCCCATAGGCCAGAATGGCAGTTTGGTTATAACACCTTATAATCTTAACTATCCCAGGGAACATGGTAGAAAAACGAATTTAATATGCCTGAATTCAGAATGATAAAATACATCTTTTAGTGAAGTTGGTTTTAAACATTCTGTGTTTGAAACTACCACTTTTAGAAATAGGTATTTTCTTGCCTAACCATCCAAGCCTGCTTCTGCAAGGCTGTGTATTCCATGTCTGGTTTGTGAGTGACAGGGGCTGAGGGGGCTCCAGGAGACAGGGTGAGTCAGCACTGGGCTGAATAGACCTATCTGCATGTAGAGTGGTGGGGGGAGTAGCACATGGGCCTGAATAGGGCTGTGTCTGCCTTCCACAATGCTGGCTCCACCTCCTGTGGTGTGTCTGTTGACCCTGGCCCACCCTGACAAAGGAAGAAGTTGTGCACTGGCAGGATGCACAAAGAACTCGTTTAGACTAGGTACAGGCACTCTCTGCTTTCAGAGACAGAGGATTTGTGTGTATAAAAAGGGGGACCCAGACCCCAGAACTTTAGATCACTTCTGGGAATCAAGGAGAAGAACAAGAGAATCAGCAGGAGTTTTTGACTACCCCTATACCATTGTGTTGTTTGCTGGGGATGGCCTGCAGTGGTTTCTTTATTGCCAAGGAAAGGAGAAAAGACTTTTATTGAAACTTTCATCATCTTACAGAAAATCTCCAAGGGCTAGAATTTAAGCTTGCCTCCTGTCTGAAGTCTCAGGGATACAAAGACTTCACCCCATCTGCTTGCCTGCATCTGGAACTTGCTTTTCTGGCTGCTACAGAAGGAAATTGCAAAACCAACGCCGGCGAGCAAAGCCATAATCTGCATCGAAGCCGTGAGCGCTGCTCTGACTTACAACGTAGACCCGCCGCCGGCCGCCGTGCCATATCGACGCCAACAAGCGACATCGTAACCTGCCACAAGCCCTGAGCACTGCTCCGACTTTGTGACATAGGCCCGATGCCAGCTGCTATGCTGCATCGCCTCCAAAGCCGACATCATTGTGGAGCCGATCCTCGACGTGGGTGGTCAAGAATCCATCGACAGCGTGACATTGTACGGAACCATGGTTTCGGCGCTATCGTAAGGAACCAACGCCTCCCCTGCTTTGTGCAAGCATTGAGGACCTGACGCGTCGCCTCCCCTGAAGCAAGGAACCGACGAAGCACAGCGCCAACTATGCCGCGAGCTGTCTTTATTTTCACTTTTCCCAAGGTACTGTTCTTTGTGGGTCTGTTTTGACTACGCGCTCGAAGCCCCGCACCTCACGGTCGGCACCGTACTTTGGGATTTCTTTGACCTAGACGTCGTGATAACTCCAGTTGGGGTTATCTGTTGCTAAAAACTGCGTTTAAGTGAATAACCTATTTTTGAGCTACTTCCACCATCTTATTTCTGCTTACAGTATTGTGTATTTTTGTCATTTGAGTCTTTTGTTAAGTCTATATTAAGAATACTTATTTTTATAAAACCTGTGTAGTGTACACCTGTAGTGTTTTCCCTGTATTACTGTATGTGTTCACAAATGGTTCACACACTGCCTCTGAGATAAACCTTCCTGCTCTTGCCAAGATACCACAGGGTTGAGCAGGGGTTATTTTAGGAGTGTCACCCCCTTACTCTGACTAGAATCAAGGGTCCCTATTTGGACAAAGGTGCAAGCCATTGCCGTTTAGAGACCCCCTGTTCTAAAACCCACCTTTTCATCCACTAAGGTTCTTTTGGCCATTACCCACAACGGAGTGACCTCCATGTTGGGGACCCATCCTTTAAAAAACGAAAGGGAGTTTCACCAATGGACGAACAAGAAGTGAACCTATACTCGCTAACCTACTTCCTCATGGCCAACTCCCAACTTTCACCACAGACAACAGCTTGTTGCAGAGTCTCTTTAACAACCTTGACAAACCTTTCCACCACACCATTGCTTTGTGGATGGTACAGGGACGCCTTCTTATGCTTGATCCCCCTGGAACTCCAAAACTCTTCCATGACTAAGGTTGTGAACTGAACACCATTGTCTGACAAGAGTGTTAACTGGAAACCCTCACGTTCAAATAACTCTTCTAGAAACTCAATCACTTTCCCAGACTCAACGGAATAAACCGCCTCTGATATCAGGCCAATGGGAAAACATATCAATACACACGATCAAATAGAGATCCTGAGTTTTCAACTTCACAGGTCCCAAAATATCTATAGAAGTGTCCACCACGGACCAGTAGCCTGTTCCCTAATAACCATGGGTTGAGTCCTGCACTTCAATATCCTGTCATAACACGCACATTCACGCACCAACCTCTCTACATGTACATCCATGGCTGGCCACCAATATTCTTACCTGATACTTTGCTTTGTCTTGGCAATGCCCATGTGCGAGGTGTGAGCAGTCTTTACTAGCTTATCCCTTAGTGCAAGGGGTGCAACCAACTTACTACCACACACGAGGAAACCATCCTCCCCCGCCAGATCTTCCCTAACTTGCCAAAAGCTTTCGAAGACCTCCTCACAGTCCTTCTTCTCACACCAACCACCTTTGACCATGGTGAGGACTTTCTGCAAGTCTAAATCGATCATGTGATGTTCCCTCCACTCTCTCTCTGAAATCAACCCTTCGCTAATCACACACAAATTAATTCCTTCCTCCAATTATTCACCTCCAAACCTCTCAACATCATCTGTCGTTTCACACTCCATACCACGAGTCTTGGCAGACGGTGTGCCAGAACTGTAGAGCCACAACCCACTTCCGTAACCCATGGGAGACCGAGTCAATGCCTTTCTTGGAGAAGACCTCCCTAAGAGGTTTGTGGTCAGTACGAATTCTGAACCTTTTCCCCCACAAATCCTTTCTCAGCTTGTGCACTGCCCAGGAAAAACCCAGAGCTTCTTTTTCCACAACAGAACAGTTGCATTCAGCACACCTCAAGGGCCTAGAGAGGAAAATAATCATTTTAACCTCCCCATCAACCTTTTGCAAAAGAACTGCTCCTAACCCCTTTGAGCTGGCATCAGTGATGAGATAAGATTCCTTTGTGGGGTCAAACCTTCCTAGACAAGGTGCTTCATTCAGATGTTTCTTAATGCACTCAAACTCTTCCTCACAGCCCTTGGACCAAACACATGTGCCTCCCTTCTTGAGGAGAGACCTCAAACAAGAGGTTTTCCCTGCAAAGTTCGGAACAAACTTGTAATAAATTCAGCCATGCTTAGAAACTTTACGAACTCTTCTTTGTTCAAAGGGTTGTGCAAATTAAAATGGTGCTTACCAATGAGTGTTTAGGTTTGATGCCTGCAGCGGACACAAAACGCCCATGGTACTCTAATTCTTTGACATCAAATTTGCACTGGTCAATAATAAGGGTGAGGTCAGCATCACATAACTTCTTCAATACTGACCTCAGCCTCCCATTATGTTCCTCAAGATCCACACCAAAGATGAGCACATCATCTGGGTACACCTTGAAACCCTGAAGGCTTCCAAGAATGCCCTCCATCGCCCTCTAAAAAACGGAGGCTGCAGAAATCAGTTGAAAGGCATTCTTAGAAAACCTAAAGGTACCAAAGGGTGTTACCCAGGAGGTAAGGTCCTGGGAAGAGGTGTGAATGCTCTGAATGTTCTGAAGAGGAGTGAAGGCCGGCCTGGTGATAGGCGGTGGTCAAGTCCAAGGAAGAAAAATGCCTTGCCCACTCAAGAGAACACAGCATTTTAGTTATGTGGGTGAAAGCATAATGATCAACAATAACTGCTTTGTTGAGTTCCCTCAAGCTGACACAGAGCCTAGCCTCCCCATTGGCTTTGCGGGCCATAACAACAGGAGAGACCCACTCTGTTGCTTCAACTTCTTGAATGATAAACTTGGCAAAGAGATTGCCTAATTCAACTTTCATGCTCTCCCTTACTTACAGAGGTGCATTTCTGACCTTAGCTGTTTTTGGAACAGAGTTAGATTTGACCTTTATCCAATGTACATAGTTTTTGAAACAAACACAGTCCACCAGCAAAGACCTCAAGGAATTCCTTGATCCAGTCTCGATTAGCATTACTAACAACCCTAACTGGTGGTAATTATTTTAGGCAGATAGATCTCATTGGGATAAAGGCAGCTACGTAGATCACGTTGATGGAAGCAACTTATGAGCGAGTCCTGCTTCATCGAGACATAGATTTTACCAGGCATGACTCTCCCTTTGAAATCAATTGTGACCCAGAAATAACCCAGCAACTCAATAGTCACCATACCTTAACCTTTTGGTCTAATGTCTGGCTTCAACAGGGTGAGTTTGCCCAGCAGATTACACTCATAAAATGTTTTGGGGACTAGCGGTATCTTGGCCCCAAAGTCGAAGAGCATGCTCACTGGAGCATCATTGATCAAAACTAGCTCCTGAGGGCCATCTCTAGCATTCCCTGTGACAGGGAGAACATTGATTCCTTCCAAATCTTCTTCATAAAGATAAACTTCCCTGACTTTTTTATGCCCGTGTCCCGATCTGCAGCTCTTTGATACGTGACCTTTTCTCTCTTTTTGCACATGGCCTTCCAACCTGGGCAGTCTTTAACCCGTTGACAGTGGCGCAAATTTCACCGCTGTGCGGGCATATTAATGAGTGGGTGCAGTTCGGACAGCCCCTAGTCGTCCTCCGCACATGCCCACTGTGACGTTAGGGGGCCGTCCGACGCACGCAACGGGTTAAAGTTGGCCATATGGCCAGAGTTGCCACACCTGAAACACTTCCTCTGAAAATTCTTTGTGTTAAAGGGCTTTGAAGTGGTGCTCAATTTGGGTTTAACAAATCTATTCACCACCACCTTGACATTAATGTTCTCCTTTTTATCACCTGAACTGTCTTTGCGTATAATATCAACACACACTTTTGAATGCCCTTGACTTTTGGATATGGTCAGCACTTCTTAAGGCGATGGTGTGTCTTTTTGCCACAGGGCATGTCTCGTTTTGTCGAGGGCGCATCCTAACATGAACTAATCTCTTAAGCGATCCTCTAAAGCGGCACCAAAATTGCATGTGGAAGCCAATGTGCGCACTGTAGTTATGTACTGTTCGACCGACTCATCCTGCCTTTGCATCCTTCTCCCGAAGTTATATCTTACAAGGACAGTACTCACTTTGGGGAGGTGGTGCAAGTCCAACTTTTTGAAGCAGATCTCGTATTCATTAAGAGTGTCGGAGTCACTATCAGAGAGTTCAGGAAGGTACTTAAAGAATTCTTGTCCCTCAGAGCCCAAGCAATGCATTAACAATGAGGCTTTCCTCTCTGCACTTAAGGAAGTGCCACAGACACGAGCATAATGTGTGGAAACCTTCTTCCACGAGAGAGGAGGAACTTCTGGAGATGTCAACAAGAAGGGAGGGGCAGTGACATTTTGCATGATGTACGAGCTATGTTTTGACCTAGTTACTACTTAAGGGTGATTTTCAGTGATCTGCGTACAGTGCACAATATCCACAAACCTTATAAGCTGTGCGCATCAGGGGAACTGCGTGAAACTTCAGCAATTAAAGTTTCGGCCTATGCGCACAATGCCAGAAACTGTATTTGCTGAGCGCATCAGTAGAACGATCAGCCCGATTACTGATGGCAAATATTTATTCAGGGAGGAGTCACTTTAGTTTGGTGCTCAATTCCATGTGTAGATGTGAGTCTGGTGGTGCCTGATAACTGAAAGGCACACATTTGTTTACATACAATTTCATATATGTCTGATTTATTATTCCTATTACAGTGCCTTCTACCTTGAGAAGGCCCGTCCTAGACCAGTGTGAGGACAAAACCCATGCCGACAAATGAGCGACCTGAAGTGTAATACTGAGAAAAAGTAACCTGGAGGATTGCTGTAAATTAAAGTAAATGAAAAAATAATAATAAAGAACTGCATAACAACAGCTGTGTGACCTGGAAGTCGATTGTTTCTCAATATAGTCCTAGTTTGTGATTACCTTACAGTGCTCACATTATCATCCACGCTAGAAGAGATGGGAGCCTGGGGTGTCTGGTCACAGAAGCTCATTTACATACAAAGGGGGTGACAGCCTGTTCACAACGCACAGCACAACTTGTTTACGTAAAGTGCTAGTACACAGAACAGGTTACAGTCTTGTGTCTCTTTTTTTCATTTTCTTTAATATATCCTGCACCTTGCTCTGTTCTTCTCTTTCTCTCATTTCAATTCATAGCAAATTACTCAAATTCATTATTGCTTTATCAGCACGGCACAAGTCGGGGGGTAGCCACAGTTTGAAGCGGTCCCCCCACTATTATCTAGAAACGGGACTCAATTCCACATAGCTCCTTAGCCTGCAACTGGTAATTGTTACTTCGTGCCCCAGCACTGCAGACACAGGCCTCTGAGTGTTTGTTTGTGTGAGTGGCGCAAGAGAGGAACAGAGAACTTGACACAATTAGTCCTTCTATTGCTTAATACATTGGCTGGATAAAGAATAACATCAGGAAACAAGCGCAAATTAAAAGCATATTTTATTTATTCGCTGAAAACTGTTTAAAAATGTAATTTCCAAGTTCCACATATCTGTTTAAAAATATTTACACTTTCAGTCCTTTTTCAAGTTTAGTTACAAACTAATAGTGGGCAAAACACATGATGTATAAACACTGAAACCAAAAACTTATTTTTACATTATTTTATGTTTCTTGTTTATTGTTTTTAAAACAGTCCATCAACCTTTCACGTGAAAATTATAAGGGCCTGACATCACTTCTTGTGTTGTCACTACATGTGACGTCACTGTGATTTGCATATGATAATGGGCTCCTTCACTATTTTCCTTACTTGTGCCCTGTTTATTGGCATGACATGGGTCTATAGGTATTAAAAATAAACATTAAATTCACAGGTGTTCAGCCCATTTCTCTGGTGATGTCACATATTGGCATGTATTCGGCTGCTTCTTCTATTTTTAGATGAGTACAAATAACGTACGTTCCCCCTCCTTCCAATTCGTTCTTTTTCTCCCCCTTTCTTTGTCTCTCTCACTCTCTTTATCTCTCCCCCTCTCTATCTCCCACACACTCCTGTTAGCTTTAGCTTCATGAATGTCACTGCCACTTCTGGCATTCATACGACAAATCCTTCAGAACATTTGAGGACTATTTCACCACATTCTTCAAACAGAGTCTGATGCTTACAGTGGTTCAATTCTGGTAAAAAGTAGAGTTTGGCAAGTCACAAAATGAATAGGGAGAGCCAAGTCGGAGAGGAGCCACGGATCACACTTAGTTATAAGGCCCGAGGCACGAACTGATCCATCAACCGATAACAGTGTGTAAAAGATGCAGCAAACGTTACTTAAAAATAAGGTATATGCTCTTTTTTATCTAAAAATAGGTTATTTCTTGAACACCTGTGCTTCGCTTTAGTTCAATGCAGTGGCATTTGTTAATAGTAATACATGCATTTTACCAATGAAGCTTCCATCTCCAGAGCCCTGACAACATGTCCACTCTGGCTCAGTTGGGTTTATAAGTTTTATCACTAATCCGACAAGTTAACTGAAAATACCACTGTTAGTCCCAGTATTGTTCAGTGTTGCTTTTACAGGTAGTGTGGTCAGGGGCGATTGAATGTTTTTCTTTGTATCTCTTCTTCACCAAATAATAATCAACAATGTTTCTTTTCTTTTAATCCACATTGTGCTTGTCTCCCACTGTGTATCCTGGTACATTATGTCACTTTGCTATGTGTACGGAAGTGAACAATCACTGGAAACAAACACTTTTATAATTCTGCAGATACTGTTATCTGTTTTTCTTCTTTACTGCTATTCGGGTCTTTTATCATCTGGTATTTCAATGTCCTACATAATTTGAATTGTATCTTTTTCTGTATTTCATTCCTCTCACAATAACTGCACTGTTTTGCTCTTTTCTATGTCCTCAGAAGGGTCAGAAGTGGAAAAATGTGGCTCAATGGTTAGAGTGGCAGGCCCTGATGCAGAGGTCTGGCCCGGGACCTGGGTTCAATTCCCACCTCGGCGGGTCTTGGGCTCAATTTCCTCGGACCTAATAATTCTCGCCTCGGTGCCTAATCTAATCATGGGTCCCACTCTGCAACTCTGGGCAATAGCTTGCTTAATCTCCACAACGGCCCCAACAGCGCTGGGATGACTGGCTTCACCTTGGGGGTGCCCAGGAGTGGACATTTCACAGGGAAAAGCCAGGAAGGATTCCACAGCGGTATGCGTTACAGCACCAGGACACCCCAGTTGGGGTATTAGTGCACTTTACAAGTACAAATTACATTTACATTTACATTTACAAGGGTCAATATTATTTTTTATGTTCTTAAGTTCTTTCCGGAATCTCTGCAGCTCTAGGATTATTTCCATGTGAGTTAAATGAAGGAGTGAATTCACTGAGGGCTGTGTGGGATCAAAAATTGACAAAAGCACTTCTCACTTTCAGTGCCCTTCTATGTTTTCCCCCTGTGTGTTTGCTGATGACTTTGTAGCTCTAATCGTCGACTAAAGCTCTTCCCACATTCATTGCACTTGAGTGGCATTCCCCCTGTGTGTGTTTGTTGATGTTTTCGTAGGGTTGATAACTGACTAAAGCTCTTCAAACATTCACAGCAATCATATAGTTTTTTCCCTTTGTATATTCGCTGATATGTTTGTAGGTCTGATAATTGACTAAAGCTCTTCCCACATTCATTGCACTTGAATGGTTTTTCTCCTGTGTGAGTTCGCTGATGATACCTTAATACTGAAGAGAAGCGAAAACTGCTGTCACATTCACCGCAATGATAGGGTTTTTCCCCATTGTGGGAAATCAGGATATCCCCCCCATCGAACCACCCAAATTACTGGAGCTAATGAACCGAGTAAAATCTGGCTCACCCAACGATCCCTGTCCTCCGCACATCCTAAAAGAAGTCTACACTGCACTCCCCCAGGGCATTCTCCCTATTCTGAACACCTCCCTTTCACGGGGAATAGTACCTGACTCCTTCAAAAAGGCCATCCTGGTCCCTCTTATTAAGAAACCAGGCGCCGATCCCTCCAACCTCTAATTACCGCCCCATTTCCCTTCTCCCTTACGGCGCTAAGCTACTGGAAACTCACGTAACCAGTTGCTTATCCAATTTCATCGAAATGTCTGATTATTTGGAACCCAACCAAGCGGGATTCCGCCAGGCACAATCCACCGAGGCGGTGATCCTCGCCGTGCAGAACACCCTAAGGACCAATGCCGATAGTGGAATCCATCAGGCCCTCGTGCTACTCGATCTATCGGCCGCGTTCGACACAGTGGACCACACCATACTTTTACACCGTGTCGAACAAACCGGCGTCAGCGGCGCGGCTCTCTCTTGGATTAAGTCATTCCTGGCGGATAGATCCCAGGCTGTAAAGCTGGAAAATTTCATAGCCCCCACACTCCCTACCACATGCGGTGTCCCACAGGGTTCCTCTCTGTCCCCCCTCCTTTTTAATCTTTATCTCAAACTCCTACTGCACTCCCTGAAAGATAGGAAGGTCACCATATTCAACTACGCAGACGATTTGCAGCTGGTATTCTCCCTCAACTCTCCGGACTCTGTCGAGGAATTCCAAAAGACCATGCTGCACATCCAGAGCTGGATGGATCGGAACCACCTTAAATTGAACCCAGGAAAAACTGAGTTAGTACTCCCTAGCAACAGTGCACTCAGTTGGGGGCCCCACTTTTGGCCTCCCTCGCTAGGTGCTCCTCCATCCCCCTCCCAGTCTGCCAAAAGTCTTGGGGTTACTCTCAGTGCCGATCTCTCACTGAAGACCCAGGTTGGAACCGTGATCTCCTCCTGTTTCTATCAGCTAAGAAAGATAAAAAAAATTGCTCACCTGCTGACCAACTCTGCCCTCATCCAGGTGGTAATCGCACTGGTTCTTTCCCGGTTAGATTTCTCCAACTCTACCTACCTAGGCCTTCCCCTCACCATCGCCAAACGCCTGCAGATTGCTCAAAATCAAGCAGCTAGATTAATATTCAAGAGCAATCGCAGGAAGTCAGCCAAACCTCTGCTGGCCTCCCTCCATTGGCTCCCCATCACCCATCGGATCACTTTTAAGACAGGCTGTATAATCTTCAAGGCTCTCCACGGAAAGAGCCCCAGGTTCATCAACCAACTTATCAACAAATATGAACCTACCCGTGAGCTTCGCTCCACCCATTTGTCCCTCCTCACGGTGCCGACTTTCAAAAAGAAACGACTCGGCGGATCCAGCTTCGCACATCTTGCCCCTAAGACCTGGAACTCCTTGCCCTTGTCCATCCGGAGCTGCACCAAGCTGACAGAGTTCAGACGAGCCTTGAAGACCTGGCTATTTAAACAAGCGTACGGTTAGGGCATTACACCATCTGCTCTCTCACTTACCTTTTACCATCTGCTTTCTTCAGCGCCATGAAACCCCTGGGTGACCGTGCGCTTAACAAATTCCGTATAGAATAGAATAGAATAGTTGATGTGTTTGGCGGTTTGATAATCGACTAAAGCTCTTCACACATTCACTGCAGTTGAATGGTTTTTTCCCGTGTGTAATGAGAAAAAACACAGGTGCACCATACATTTACAAATGTGCAGGAACAATAATATTAATGTTGAGGCACAAAACAGTGATATCCAAAGGTCTTATTTGTTTGAATCCTTTATTTTTCAACAGTAGAAAAACGAACAGCTGACGCGTTTCGTCCCTGTGGGACTTCTTCAGGGCTGTGTTTACAAAAGACATATAAAACAAACCATTAAAATCATGCACTATTGTATATCCCAAAAGAGCAACAATAGTAACAAGTTTAAAAACAGGTAACTTTAACAGAATAATCATCTTGAAAGTTACAAGAAAGAGCACGAGTCTATTTGTTACATTTCCCAAAAGAGAGATTAAACATAAATAGAGCCTAATGGACTGTTATTTAGACTATTATTATTAGTCAGCCTAGAGGCGACATGTAGTTCAGAAAAAGCTACACACATTAAGTTCATTTCGAAAATAATCAGCTTAGAGGCGGAATTTAGTTCAGAAAAAACTACACACATTGAGTTCATTTCGAAAAAAGTGTGTGAACTTGTATATTTGAGTTGGAGAACAATTCTTGAAACAGTAGTGATCGCTAAACATGACATGTGAAATAGGTTTTGAGAATTGTAAGTGCAAACCTACCAAGGATAGGTGGTCAAAACTTGGCATAATGAGCGTGCACAAGGACCCGGATAACGAAGTCTGTTTCGCAGAGAAAAATTAAGAACTGGATAAAACAAATGGGTGAAAAAAGAAAATATAAGAAAGCGAAATGATACATATCTAACAGCTTCTAATCTACTAGGAGGTCATCCCATTTTATGGTCAGTAAGGAGAATAGAAGGACACTCACGTTGAAAATGCAATAACCATTGGAGGTCTGAATAATGTCTGTATCCTCTAAGAAAAAAAAATATATATACAACTGGGCTTGTGGTTTAATTATAAGGAAAAAAGAAACACCTATGTAAACACTTCAGATCTGATGTGTTCCTTTCTATGATCTATATCAGGCTACATTAAATTGAATCTATTTGTATAATTCCTGCTCTCCAGGTATAGACCCAGTTCTATTTTACATCTGCATGTTCTTTTGGACTGAACCATATGTATTGCCCAATAGATGAGGCTTAACTATAATTATTAATGCAATAAATAAAAATGTATACTCAAAATGTAATTCTATAGGTGCACCATCCATGAGTTGTGCACCTTAATCTGAAAAAAACAAAAAACAATCATCAACATCGATTATATTCATTGGAAAGAAGGCAGAAGTCTGGGTAAGAGAGAACAGGAATATTTACCTACATTTATGTGAGAGAGGACCTCAAAGACAGAAGAAGGCTTATAATTCCAATGAGTCCTCTTATTCCTCGAACAAATTTCTAGACATGAAAGAATATAAATAGGTAGAGAGTAATATTTATTGAAAATATTTTTATAAAAAGAAATTACGTTATGCATAGTTTGAATCATGACAAAAATTGCAAAGATAAACTATAAGATGGAAGACATGGAAACATGCAAAGGGCTCATAGCGAATATGCACTGAACCCACCTCACCTCCACTTTAAATAAAGTGTCGACGTGAAGTGGAGATGCGTAAACCAGAAGTCGTGTCCAAGTTGCCCCCTACATAGTAACTCACCAATAGGATACTATACATCTAATGACCAAAATTTACGTCAAAACGTCAAAGATTATTAAAAGATAAAAAAGAGACTCCCTATATATGGTCTTCCACATGTAAACATTCATGTCAAAATGCTTCTTGAAACAAGCATGAAGAAGCATGAGGTTAGTATATATGATCCTCAAGAAATGCTCGTATTCAGTAATAGAACATAAAGAAATATAACTATACATATTTGGAGAGAGTCGGTTCAGAAACGATACCGACTATGAAAAAGGAAGGGAAAGGAGCAAAAGAAATTTAGATTGACTTACCACGAGGAGAGTTACATGCCGTCTTGCAGAGCCCAGCCGTCGTACACCCTCAGTCCGTATAGCACCTAAAGGTAACTATCTGTGGCATGATCCGTATTTATAACCCGGCTAATTGTTTAAGTCGGTCCACCTGTAAGGTATTAGCACCGTAAATGGCCATGTAGTGTTAGTGTTCGATGGCGGCCATATTTGAAGGGTGTATATATCATCTGGAATTGGGAAGTATGGGTAGAAGAAAAGGATAAAGGAAGAATCCAGAAAATAATCCTTCGCGTTCAGCGTCTCTATTATAAAGACAAGAGTGATCCCTGTAAAAGTGTCTTTATGATTGTATATCAATATTAAAGACAGAAATGTAAAAAAGAGGGACAAACATAAATCGCGGCCATATTGAAGTGGTGCATATGACCCAAACGTGCAAAAAACGAAAAAGAAGGAAAACGTAGATCGCGGCCATATTGGAACGGTCCAAGTAAACCTAATAGTAAATATGCAAGGAGACGAAATACAAGGACGTGAGTAGCGGCCATATTAAGCCGGTGTATACGAGCCTAGAAACAAAATATTAAAACAATAGTGACACTTTAAATGCCAACAATGTAATTACACTCCGATATAGGGTCTACTTAGATTGTTAAATACACATGACGAACCTGACGACTCTCAGAATATGAGTTCAATCTAGACAGTAGAGTTTATGCGGAAAACCAATATAAGGGATTTGAAGACTTAATAATAAGGGGTCAATGTAAGAAATGTAAAAAAGAGGGACAAACATAAATCGCGGCCATATTGAAGTGGTGCATATGACCCAAACATGCAAAAAAATGAAAAGAAGGAAAACGTCGATCGCGGCCATATTGGAACGGTCCAAGTAAACCTAATAGTAAATATGCAAGGAGACGAAATACAAGGACGTGAGTGGCGGCCATATTAAGCTGGTATATACGAGCCTAGAACCAAAATATTAAAACAATAGTGACACTTTAAATGCCAACAATGTAATTACACTCGTGTGTGTTCACTGAAGATGTTGTAGGTGTGATGACTTACTGAAGCTCTTCCCACAGTCATTGCACTTGAGTGGCTTTCCCCCTGTGTGTGTTTGTTGATGTTTTCGTAGGGTTGATAACTGACTAAGGCTCTTCAAACATTCACAGCAATCATATAGTTTTGCCCTTGTGTGTGTTCGCTGATGTCTTTGTAGGTCTGATAATTGACTAATGCTCTTCCCATATTCATTGCACTTGAATGGTTTTTCTACTGTGTGTGTTCGCTGGTGATACCTTAATGCTGAAGAGCTGCAAAAACTACTGTCAAATTCACTACAATGATAGGGTTTTCCCCGTGTGTGTTCGCTGCTGACTTTTTAAGTCTGATAACTGACTAAATCTCTTCCCACATTCATTGCACTTGAATGATTTTTCTACTATGTGTGTTCGCAGATGATACCTTAATGCTGAAGAGCTGCAAAAACTATTGTCACATTCACTGCACTTGAATAGGTTTTTCCCCTGTGTGTGTTCGCTGATGGTTTTGAAGGTTTGATAATTGACTAAAGCACTTTGCACATTCACTGCACTTGAATGGTTTTCCCCCTGTGTGTATTTGCTGATGTTTTTGGAGGTTTGATAGGTTACTAAAGCACTTTGCACATTGACTGCACTTGAATGGTTTTTCCCCTGTGTGTATTCGCTGATGTTGTTGGAGGTTTGATAAGTGACTAAAGCACTTTGCACATTCACTGCACTTGAATGGTTTTTTCCCAGTGTGTGTTACCTGATGGTACCTTAATGTTGAAGAGTCGCAAAAACTACTGTCACATTCACTACAATAATAAGGTTTTTCCCCCGTGTGTGTTCGCAGATGACGTTTTCGGTCTGATATATGACTAAAGCTCTTCCCACATTCATTGCACTTGAATGGTTTTTCCCCTGTGTGTATTCGCTGATGGCTTTGAAGGTTTGATAATTGACTAAAGCACTTTGCACATTCACTGCACTTGAATGGTTTTTCCCCTGTGTGTATTCGCTGATGTTTTTGGAGGTTTGATAGGTTACTAAAGCACTTTGCACATTCACTGCACTTGAATGGTTTTTCCCCTGTGTGTATTCGCTGATGTTGTTGGAGGTTTGATAAGCGACTAAAGCTCTTTGCACACTCACTACACTTGTATGGTTTTTCTACTGTGTGTGTTCGCAGATGATACCTTAATGCTGAAGAGCTGCAAAAACTATTGTCACATTCACTGCACTTGAATGGTTTTTCCCCTGTGTGTATTCGCTGATGTTTTTGAAGGGTTGATAATTGACTAAAGCACTTTGCACATTCACTGCACTTGAATGGCTTTTCCCCTGTGTGTATTCGCTGATGTTTTTGGAGTTTTGATAAGTGACTAAAGCACTTTGCACATTCACTGCACTTGAATGGTTTTTCCCCTGTGTGTATTCGCTGATGTTTTTGGAGTTTTGATAATTGACTAAAGCACTTGGCACATTCACTGCAATGATATGGTTTTTCCCCCATGTGTGTACGCTGATGTATCTGTAGGGTTGATAACTGACCAAAGCTCTTTACACATTCACTGCACTTGAAAGGTTTTTGTCCCGTGTGTATTCGCTGATGTTGTTGGAGGTTTGAAAAGTAACTAAAGCACTTTGCACATTCACTGCAATGATATGGCTTTTCCCCCGTGTGTGTACGCTGATGTTTCTGTAGGATTGATAACTGACTAAATCTCTTGACACATTCACTGCACTTGAATGGTTTTTGTCCTGTGTACGTGTGCTGATGAAGCTTGCGTAGTGATGACAAACTAAAGCTCGTGCTGCATGTGTATGATTCCTCTTTCTTGGTTAGTGTCTGTGGGTCGTGTATATATTTGTCTACATCCCATGACTGCATTTCCTGATGGGCCGACATGGCTGATAAAGCACTTGTGTTTTTCTCACAAACTTTATATGTGTGCAGTAATTTGCACGTTTGATTTCTGTTTTAACAATAAAATGCGATAGCCACCAAATATTTGCCACACTCCTAATATCTAGAAGGTGTCTTTGTAGGGGATTGTGCCTTTAGATTGGATTATGGCAATGCACGCTTGCGGGTAAAGATGTATCTTCCTTCTGGCCAGTGCAAATCGGGACAGTCTGTTGTATTGTAGATATAAGAACTCCTCTTTCCTTTACCCGTCAGTTGTCTGGCTCCACTCTGTTGTGCTCTTCTCTGGTTATTGTGGTTTGGCCAGAAAGAGTTTACAATTCACCTAGCGCCCGGAATGATGGCTTGTAATCATCTTAGAAAACAGAGCACTGCGGTAATCACATCATACCGATCCCATGATCAAAGCTGATGTTGGACACTTGTTTATACAGGAGGGGGTTTGTTATTGTTGTTGCCTTAATTTTACTAAGGTCATTTCTTCGTCTTGTAGCGTGCAGGTGCACAGCTCAGACTCTTACAATCACTGAACTGCCCTTGAAGCTTCATCCGGGATCTGTCAGTTTGTGTGCAGGTTCCTCTGTCGCCGACTGCGCTGATGTTTTCCTGAATACTGGAGCTCATTATTTCCGCTATTATTGAAGATTTACAGCCTTCGCTTCATTATTGATGGTCATTTCACACATGCAAGGCTTGTTTTCTGTTGGATCGAAAGATATTTTAAATTACTAAATTGAAACATAATGGAATGAGAATTCACAATGTTTAACTGATTGTAACAGACATTTCAGGGGAGATTTACCAAATCTCCACACAATGCAGCGCAGCCCTCCCCCGCGAGGCTACGCTGCGTAGCGCGACAGGAAGGGAACAGGAGAGCACCATATTTTCGAAGATATGGCTCTCTCCTTTCCTTTCCCTTGCGCCGGCACTGATTACAGAGGGCCTGCACCATGCACACACCTTAGCACCAGAGCACTAGGGTGTGTGTGTGTCTGTGAGTCCAGCATGGGTTTTGTACAGGAAGGACACCCTTTCTGTACAAATTACTATGACTCGACACGAGGGAAAGCTTTTACCATTTTGCATACGTGTTGCACAGTGCAGCACATATGCAAAGTCAGAAAAGGAAGGAGGAAGGAAAGCATTTCTCCTTCCTTGCACCTAGTTTTCTGGTTGCACGGGAACGCCCATGCACCATCCTTGGCAGGCCCCATGGCACAAAGTAATGCGAAACAATGCTATGCGCAGTGTCAAATTTATTTTAACGTTATTTCCACTGTTAAACAAGTTTAGCGCTGGAAAGTAAATTAGGAAAAAAGATTTTGCTCCATTTTGTGCCTCTTTTGTGATGCAAACAGTGCAAAATCTTAGTAAATCTCCCCCTTCTTCTTTACCGCCTTTGAAACTTAGCAAGGAATATTTCATCATACACAGATATTTAACTAAAAGTTCTGTTGATCAGGTCACATCTTATTAATGTCTGAAAAGGAGGTGATTTACCAGTGTTCACAGAGTAACTGAGCAAAGTAAGGGTGCTCTTAGCTCCCAAGTACTTAGTGGTATAGCTGAAGATAGAAGCACATGGTCAAGATTTCATTTAAACAACAATAGAGTTTAGAGAAAGAGATGGATCAGGCTGGGCTGTAAAATTTCCAGTAACTCTTTACAAAGTATACAACAAAAATAACTCCATTTACACACTTTTTCTCATTCTTTCCGATTCACTTAAGATCATCTCACATACCAACTCCTGTCTTTACTCGCTGTTCATAAGTCACCTTTGACACTTTCAACAGCTCCTTGGTTCAAGCATTTCTGGTTTCTTCTAACTTGGAAGATTGGAACATTATTGTCAGTTGAGGGGGGGTTTCCTATCAGCATAACATCTGTCAATCTCCCTGAAACTAGTGCAGCTTACAGAGCCTGGTTCTGGCCCTGAAAGACAACTTTAAAAAGCAGGTCTTTAGTTCTTCCTAAAGTAGATAAAGTTCTGTAAGCTGCAGCTCCTTCCGGGGCTGTTGTGTAAAACATAACGAGGGGTTCACTGTAAGCCCCATCCTTTACATTATAAGCGCTGATAAGGTAAACAAACGTTGATTCATATATTTAATATTCAACTAGATCAGTCATTTAGTACTTATAGAAAATCCATCACAACCAATAATTTACACCTGACATATCCCCGCAGCAGATGTGTGCATATTACTCTTTTCCCCCCTTTTGCAACATTACATGGCATCTGGCATGACATTGTCCGTTTGGGGCTCAGGATGATACTTTGTCACTGGATGGGCATTTGGCAGAGCGGGAGGAGTTGTCAGTTATCCACAGGTGATGCGGCATTTCTACCTTTCCATATTTCTCATATTCAAGTTTACCTAATTTCCTGTCCTTCGGCCACCCCTACTGCCCTATGGCTGCACACTCACTCTGTGGGGTTCATCAGAAGTCATATAACTGCCTCATACTCACTAGGCCATGGATCTCACTTCTTCTACAACACTTATTGCAGACAAAGGGCCTAGTTTAGAGTTTGTCCAACAGATTATTGCCTCAAAACTAGGGGTGGGTGAAGAATTCCGCTCGGCCGGCGGAGCTCGCGAAGGGTCCAAAAAACTCGATGCCGAACGGAGTTCTTTTCTCAAGCGGTTCGCCAAAGGTAAGGTGACGAGCGCTTGTGAGAAAATATAACACGCTAGACCTCCTCCTTGTGAGATTTCTCATTGAGGGAGGTCCCGGCAGGTCGCGACCACTCGAGTGTTAAAATCTGCCATTCTTGTTGATGAAGCTGCCATTCGATTAGAATATCAATTAGAGCGGCAGAAAGCAGCAATGCCCTCTGGCACGACACGTAGTGCTGTTCGTGCTGATTTTACAGTGGGGGTTAAACTCCTGGCACAAAAAATCAGTATGAGAAGTGCAACTTACACTCTAACACTAGCGGAAGTCTGCAGAGTGCGGCGGAGTTTCCCTGACACTTCATGGAGTTCCGCGGGGTAAACTCTGCAAACTACACCAAGGCATTATCAAAACGTGACAGATATCCTGTCTGCCTTATTATAATTGTTAGAAATGGGATCTCTGGCTGGCCAAAGGCTTGCGCAAAAGTCAGTCAGAGATCACCACTCTAAGTCAGGGCAAGGGAGTTACACGCCAAGAAAACCCTTGCTCACCCCCATGGTAACGTGACACGGCAGTAAGGCTAAACTCGGAGACTATGGAAGTTAAGCGTTTGCGTGCGCACCCAGCAACAACACCCAAGGCCCACCACAAAGGAAACTCCACACAAGGTAATGTATAAAAATAGCCTTTGTATTGTAGCAAACACATAAGATAAAAACACACACTTTACAATGTGCCAACAGGCATGGGCAGAATTTACAGGGGATATATGTACAGGACAGGGCCACATGGACCACTGTCAGGAATAGGCACTTTTAGAACTAGAATACTTGTTAGAATTAGCACTTAGGCATAGAATATAAAATCACTGTAGCACAAAATAGAACATAGAGCACACAACCAGTAATCACTGGTAACAGGTAAGTACCACCTACGGAAACAATAACCACCTTAGGAGAATCACGCAGGGAACCAGGACCTCACTAGCAACACCTGTACTAGGAAGAACAATCACCTACGTATCACCATACATTTAGGGGTATAGGAATAAAAGCATTACACATGACGCATTAAAATCCATTCAGAGGTGCATGAAAAACACTTTAGCAGAAATTACATAGGCCACAACCCGTGGCTGTCCCCGGCCAACTGGCCTCTCTGGGGCTAGGATGCCCTGTGTCCCAAATGTCAGGGCAGGCTGCGCAGGCAGCCAAAAGAAGAAATGCGCAAGAATTCCTAAACGGAGCAGCTGCCCACTAAGTGCTGGGCAGCTATAGAACTTGAGCATGGCACCAGCATGCCTTCCTGGCTCTCCTCGGTGCTGAACAAGCAATGGGGCCCAAGAGCACGTGGGAGCCTCGTGGGCTCTGCGACCAAACAACTGGGCCCTTAGGAGCCTCGTGGGCTCGGAATACACTGTGCCCCCTTTGAGCCTCGTGGGCTCTGATCAATTAAATGCCCCTGGAGCCTCTCCGGGCTCTCAACAATACTAGGCCTTCGTTGGAGTTCACCTTCTGGTGACTCGAAATAGAGAAATGCCCCCTGAGCCTCTCGGGGCTCTGAAAGAAATGTGCACCGTCGTTGGGAGTCCCTCCCTGGGGGACTCAAGATGGCAAAATGCTCAGGAGCCTCTCGTGGGCTCGAACAAAGGTGCGGCAACTTTGGGGGAGCGGCCCTCTGCCAACCGGGGCCGCTCTCAGTTACTGAGGAGCTAGTGGAGCCTCTCAGGCTCTGTGGACATGCCCGTAGCTCTCGCCCGCCCATCAACACTCACTGGGTTCTGCTGCGGGGAGGCTCCGACGTCGTGCTGTGTCTCCCTGCTGACGAGACTCCTACGCTGGTCACCACGGGGTTCTCCCTCATTCATGGGAGCCTCCAAACACCAGCTTCTGGCTTCTTCTCGCGTCGGGTGGAGGCGGGGTGATCTCCCGTCCTCCAGGGCCCTCAGGACGCCTCTCCTTACCACCTTGCACCGGAGCATGGGGTGGGCTCCCGTCGACTTCTGGTTTCGGCACTAAGTACTTCCGGGTCGTGGCTGCGGCCGATAGCAGCGCGGCCCTGGGGTGTGGAGGCGGGACAGCACCTCACATAGGATCCCCGGGCCGGCGGCAGTGATCTCGGGGGTCAAAACGAGGGGTAGGCTCCCTCAAAATAAATAATAAAGCGAGGTGGGCACTCGCTGGGGGGGGCACCTGCCAGGGGCTTAGCTTGGCAATTAAGCGAGGAAAATGCAGGGTGGGCACCGGTTACGAACAGAGAGCGCTCCCAAGGCACTAGGGGGATAATTACAGCGCTGTAATATAATGTAATGTATGTGGTCTTGTAAAGCGCACTGCTGCCCTGAGGTGTCCTGGCGCTGTAGACCGCTGGGGAACCCGTCCTGGCTATCCCTGTGAGATGGTCCCTAACTGGGCATCTCCAAGGTGAAACCAGGCATCCCCAGTGAATGTGGGGGGCCGTTGTAGAGATGAGGCAAGCTAATGCCCAGAGTTGCCGAGTGTGATCCCTGGTTAGAGTAGGCACCGAGGCGAGAATTATCGAGTCAGCTGACCCTGGTCCACGACCCTGCCGCGTCGGGAATTGAACCCTGGTCCCAGGTTGTTCTCTGCTTCTGGGTCTGCCGCCTCTAACCAGTGAGCCACACCGCTCCCAAGCGCTAGTGGTAAAATAAAGCGCTCCCAAGCGCTTGATGCCCAGAAGTCCAGGGCAAGTCACAGCCAAAAAGTCCTTTAGGAGGTGGGGGGGGCAAGGCTGGGCCCAGAACCAGCACACAGGGTCCTCCTAGGCAGGGAGGCAATCCCCAGTGGCGGTCCTCCTGGCGCCCAGCAGTAGCAGCCCCCCTCAAGAAAGGATCCAGCAAGAGAACCCCTTGTAAGAGGTCACAGCCTCTTTTTATACAGTAAATCCCTTTGTCTCAGGGTGCAGGGTGGGGGAAAAAACCAGTCGCAGCTGGTTTTGGAGCACTTTGTTTTCCTCAGCCAACCTTTCCTTTCACTGGCCAGGCTAGGGACATTAGACGCACCACAGGGGCCAGCGCCAGTATTGTGTGGCGTAAGCCCAGCCCTATTCAGGTCCCAGGTGTACTCCTCCCTCCCATCACTCATGCTAATCTCAACACTCACCACCGGGGCAGACCCAATATGACTCATGGAGCCAGGCTCACCAGCCAGCTCCAGCCATTTACAAGCCAGACACAAATTACACAAACATGCCAACTTCTAGAAGTGGTACAAAAGGGGGTGGTAATGGACGGAGCATCAGAACCAATCAAACACTCACACCCAGTCAAACGATCTGGGTTTAATCCATCACCGTTCTTTAGCCCACTTTTTGATAATGGGATGGAGTCCGCATAAGACAGTCCTCTCTGAAGATGTCTGATCTTCAGGCGCTGAAGAGCCCTGTAATGAAGAGGGCCCGGGAATATTACTTGAATTGATGATGCTAAAATCCCTACCACTCTGGCAATGGCCCTGAGTGTGACTGTCTGACTGTCCAGTAACTTCTGTATTTCCGTCTTGAGATTTCTCAACTTCGCCTTGGGAAGGCACAGCTGAGCCGCCTGTGAATCGATTGTGAACCCGAGGAACTCTGTCACCTGAGTCAGGGCAATCACCGACTTCTTCGGGTTGATCACAAACCCTAAACTCTGACTTAGGTGCTGCCTGAGTGTGGCTTGATCTTGTGCCATAATTAGGATATCGTCTAGGTATACAATGAGTCGTATCCCCCTCTCCCTCAGATGGGCAATCACAGGTTTCATGGTGAAGCACCAAGGAGCTGAGGAGAGTGCGAAAGGAAGGGCCAAAAATTCGTACCACCGCCCGTTCCACCGGAACTGGACAAAGCGGCGGTGGGGAGGGAAGATTGGGATGGAGAGGTAGGCGTCTTTGAGATCCAGTCTTACCAACCAATCTTCCTCCTGTAGCAAATCCGCCAGAAGATGGATCCCCTCCATCTTGAAATGATTGTACGTAAGAAATTGATTGAATTCTCTGAGATTCAGAACGAGTCTGTTGCCACCTCCTTTCTTCTGCACAATAAAGATGTTGCGGCAGAAGCCGTGAGGCCCTTTGTTGCACGGTGCAATCGCGTGCTTCTGTAGCAAGTCTGCAACCTCTTCGGCTATGAAATTGCGATGTCGTAGGGAAAAATGAAGTTCTGCTGGAAGAACTGGTTGCAAAGGAGGAGAGTAAAACTCCAACTGAAAACCTTGAACGGTTTGCAACACCCAAGCGTCCCGGGTCAGGGCTTGCCACTGTCGCAGACAGTGACGAGTGCGACCCCCCAAAGGAAGTGGAAAGTGGTCTACCACACTCACCTGTGGATTGCGGTCCTTTGAAGCTGGCCCTGTTGCCGCCGGACTGCAAAACGCCCTCTGTTGAAGCCTCTGCGTGCCGGATAAAAGGTACCTCCACGAGTGGAGTCCCAATCTCCTCTTCCGCGACCAAAGTCGCCGCGTTGGGACCCTTGTTGAAATCCTCGGCCTGACGAGCGGCCCCCGCCTCGTCCGGCCCGATTAAAAACACGTTGCTGGAATACCCTCTTTATTCCAGATTGCGCCTTATCGAGGGAAGCGAACGTGCCCACATACTTTGAGACGTCTTTTACAAAACGTTCGCCGAATAGATGACCACGTGCTAAGGGCCCAATTGCTTCCTAATAGGCCGTGAGGCGGCTGCAAGGGCTTGCTGGACGGTCTGAGGGACCGTGGTATCCATTGCTTTGTTTACTGAAGACTGGACCGAAGCATCTAACACTTCTACAATGTTGTCCTCCAAAACAGCCTCCTGCTGTTGGTCATCATACACCTCCTCCTCACCATATTCTGCAGGATATTGCGCCCACTCTTCCATAGTCAATTTGGAGTGTGGCCAATAGAACAGTGATAAAGCCCAATTGGTATCACAGTCACCAGGAGGAGTAATGGGGGGGCAGCCCACTAGCACACTAAAAGTTTATAAAACAATTATAAAGCCCCCTTAGCAAAGCTGTAGTCCAAATAGGTCAGTGACATGGGCCAAATAATCTCCAGAGCGTGTGCTCACTCTCAGGCCAGAATTTTACAACCTTTAGGCAAGGAGAATTATACAGAGCTGCAATCCGATGTGAAAACGCTCTGAAAATGCGTTTAAGTATGACGGGGATTCGCGCCGAGGAGCGCAGCCCAAACGCAACCAAAACAGCCCAAAACCAGCCCAATCTAGTCAGCGTTTGAACGCGCTCGTCGGCCGAGAGCAACCAGGCGCCTACGGCAAGGGAGGGCTATGAAGGGGCCCAGCGCCGGCGCTTGAAGCGCAATGCCGGTAATGGAGGATCCTATGCGTGTAGACGGTTGCCGCTCTGCCGGTCGATGACCGTACACCCAAACGCGACTATGACGGGTCGCAAGCTCGCAGGTCAGAGAGAAAACTGCTCCGCTAGCAAGCACATGAAGGGGAAGGATTTTGCGCTCGGAAACGGAGCAGCGCCCTGAGTCCCTCGAATCCTGGCGAAACAATCGCTAAGGTACCAATAATGACAGTCTAGGAACACATTAATCTAGAAACACCTTCAATATATATAAATCCGGTCACATAACACAATAGGCATCAATCACTAGCTAAACTCATGCAGAGTATGGGAACATGAAAGGTGCACTTATCTCTTGCTGTGAGCAGCAAAGAAAGAGGAAGATGGCTACATGCAAAGGGATCTTATGGACAATGGAGGCGTGGCTACTATATGTGCATCATGGGCAATGTAGTTTGTTTATACTGTTACAAAAGAAAATATGCATTTTCATTGGCTGCTGTGATTTTGCAGTAAAGATTGAGAAGCATAATCTGAAGCCTCCGGTCCTTTATTAGAATCTGATGTAAACAATGCAATAACACAGGCCAGGCTCGAGGAGAATCTGATGCAAACAATGCAATAACACAGGCCAGGCACTAGGTGAATCGGATGGAAACAATGCAATAACACTGGCCAGGCACTAGGTGAATCTGAGGCGAACAATGCAATAACAGGACAGGTGTTGGGAAAAGCTGATGTAAACAATGCAATAACACAGGCCAGGCTTGAGGAGAATCTGATGCAAACAATGCAATAACACTGGACAGGCACTAGGTGAATCTGATGTAGACAATACAATAACACAGGCCAGGCGTTGGGAGAATCTGACGCAAACAATGCCTTAACGCAAACCAGGCACGAGGAGAATCTGATTTAAACAATGCAATAACACAGGCCAGGCGTTGGGAGAATCTGACTCAAACAATGCTAATAACACAGGCCATGCACGAGGAGCATATAACGCAAACAATGCAATAACACAGGCCAGGCACTAGGAGAATCTGATGCAAACAATGCAATAACACAGGTCAGGCACAAGGTGTATCTGATGCAAACAATGCAATAACACAGGCCATGCACAAGTAAAATCTGATGCAAACAATGCAATAACACAGGTCAGGCACTATGTGAATCTGATTCAAACAATGCAATAACACTGGCCAGGCACTAGGTGAATCTGACACAAACACTGCAATAACACAGTCCAGGCACAAGGAAAATCTGATGTAAACAATGCAATAACACAGGCCAGGCACAAGGAAAATCTGATTTAAACAGTGCAATAACACAGGCTGGCGCAAACAATGCAATAACACGGGCCAGACACTAGGAGAATCTGATGTAAACAATGCAATAACACAGGCCAGGCACAAGGGAAATCTGATGTAAACAATGTAATAACACATGCCAGGCACTATGAGAATCTGAGGCAAACAATGCAAAAACACAGGCCAGGCACAAGGAGAATCTGACTCAAACAATGCAATAACACAGGCCAGGCACAAGGAGAATCTGATCCAAACAATGCAATAACGCAGGCTAGGCACTAGGAGAATCTGATGCAAACAATGCAATAATACAGGCCAGGCACTAGAAGAATTTCACACAAACAATGCAATAACACAGGCCAGACACTAGGAGAATCTGATGGAAACAATGCAATAACACATGCCAGGCAATAGGAGAATCTGGCACAAACAATACAATAACACAGGCCAGGCACTAGCCCTTCGCTGCGGGGGTTATTCCCCCGCTGTGCTGGGGGGGAGGGGGCGCGCACAGCGCCTGCATGCTCATGACGAGCTGAGCTCGTCATGAGGCACGGCGCTCCTGTGCTCATGACGAGCTCAGCTCATCACAGGTGCATTGCCTCCCGTGGAACACTCAGCACAGGAGGGGAATTCTCCCCGCACCTGAGCGTTCCATGGCTCATGACGAGCTCAGCTCGTCATGAGCACCGGAGCGCCGTGGCTCATGACGAGCTCAGCTCGTCATGAGCATCGAAGAGGCTAGGATTGATGCAAACAATGCAATAACACAGGCCAGGCACTAGTAGAATCTGAGGCAAATAATGCAATAACACGGGCCAACCACTATGAGAATCTGAGGCAAACAATGCAATAACATGGACCAGACACGATCAGAATCTGACGTAGAAAATACAATAACACAGGCCAGGAACACGGGCCAGGCACGAGGGAAATCTGATGCAGGTGAGCATGTAATACCTGGTGGGATCTAGTGTACTGTGTGGACAAGAGGGTGGGAGGGCAAAGACTAGCTTCATATGGACTGAAGCATGGGCAAAATGAGCAATATTTGAAGGAAGTATTACCATATAGTTATTCATGCAGAGTACGGTTTTTTTTTTTGGCCAGGTATGGGATATTACGTACCATGGGTGTCAGAGATATTATAATTTTTCCTACAAGGGTCATCTGCTTTACAAAGAATTTCAATACAAGGAGTGACTCTAAAAAGCAGCAATGGGGCATGCAGTGAGAGGAGAGAATGCAGAGTATCACTAACGTTATAGAACAGCACACAACTTTAGAGGCTACTTAGATACAAGGGAGACACCTGAATTGGGCTTTGCACCTCACATGTACGCAGTACACAAAAGCGCCTTTACACACAGACCAATCAACCTAGGAGGGGCCGAGGGGAGACATAACATCTAATCCTGGCTTTACCACCTTACCTAAAGATGCTGGAAATAAACACCAAATGTTACTTCTCGACAGGGCCACTATACAGGTACGTATCCTAGGATTGTAGTCCCGCGGCCTCTCCCTCACGATCTCCACCACCACCACATGCTGTATTTGGCAACTACCGGAGCAATTGAGTCGACTCCATTTTGTATTTGCGGCAGCCATTTTGTCTGTCATATCCTGCCATGTGCTCACTGTGTGTTTTGTCCTACTTCCTTGTTAACTGCGCTTGAAATCTGCCCAGCAACAGGCTATATTTAGTATCTCCTGTTTTAGCGCATGCCCAGTAGTCTACAGCTGTTAGTAATTAGTTCCAGATAGGAATGTGTTTTCGAAGGTCTCGAGAACCGTTAACTCCGCCCACTCATCGATTGTGCTTCTAAATGTCCTTATATGTACATAAAACTCATTCTTGTGTTTTGTACCGCCTTCTTTGAGCCCCCTCTTTGTGTATAAAAGGGGCCATGTGCTTTAGTTCGGTGTGCTACTCCATACAATACCGAAGGGTGTTGTGTGGACTGCTGTACCACCTCCGGAGGTTAATAAACTATACTCTTCTATTTTCCAGTTTCTGTGCCAACTTCTTCCTATGGTCTGAGGACTTTTTGTGCAGAGAAGGGAGTACCACTTGCACTGGTAGGCCTTGCTGAGGTTTACTTCTACATTGGATAGGCCGCACCTCCACTGCACCCCCAGGCCAGGACTCTCCTCCTTAGCACAGTACAGACCTCACCTCTTCTGCACCCCCTGGACAGGTGTCAGGGTGCATAAAAAAGTAATTAAAGATCTTCTTTGTCTCACAGTATCTGCCACTGAACCGGCATTGCAAAGACCACCCGCTCGCAAAAGGTCGCGGGTGATTATAGCGCGGAACCGGGCATTCTCCCCTATACTACCAACAGGGAGGACCGCGGTGGAAGTTGCCGGTCTAGTCCAGAGTTCCTGTACACGGGTGCGAGGTCTAGACCAGCTGTGAAGTGCACTGGTTGATTCTAGAACCGAGGCACCAATGGATTTCAGAGATTAGTCATGTTCTTTCTGTAGTCTAGTTAAATAGAAATAGTGCAATTTTGTGCCAGGCTTAGGCGCATGTTCGAGCGCTTCGGTGCGTCGGTTAGTTAGCTCGGTAATTTAGAACTAGAGAGAAATACCAACTTAAAGTAAATAGGAAAAAAGAAATATAAAGAGAAGAATTAACGCTTACCCATTGAATACTTCAGTTCCTGATTTCTTCGTTGCTTGGTTGATGACGGAGGCTCCAGAAGGTTTCTAAGGGAGAAGTAAGAAGAATTCAGAAGATAAGAAAGTAAGGCAGTGAGTGAATGAACGAATGAGTGAAAAAGAATAAATTAACTCACAGAGTTAAAGGGTGCGAAAATGTTGTTTATAATGCAGGTTACCAAAGAATAAAATACTTATATTGAAGAATAGATTAGGAGCGAAAGCCATAGGCTCTCTGGGTAAGGAAATATGTATATATATATATAGAGAGAGTGAGAGAGTAAGAAAGTGGAGAAGGAATAGAAGGAAATTAGTAATGGTGTGCTTTTCTGTTACATCGATTTCCACTCATGCTTGAAGAGAGAGAGGGAGTAGAAAGGCAAAAAAAGGAGTACGGCGGAAAGGAAGAAGTAGAGTGGAAGAGCCAGATGGTCAGGCAGTCTCTTCTCTGTTCCATTCCCCTTTTCCCCGGCTGGGTTCACACGGCCACTAGTAAACTCTTCAGTTGGTGGCTGTGGGAAAACCAGTGGTGGAAATTGGAAAATCTCATAGTTCTGCTCCGAATTTGGAAAATCTCATAGTTCTGCTCCTGGGAGTGTGGCACTGTGAGTAACCACGACCCTTAACAGAGTGAAGTGCCCACGTCAATACTCACCTGAGCAGAAACGCTAAAGGGTTCATTTAAAAAAAATTAGGAAATATTCTTAAGGAGATTCAACAAGAGTGGATAGGATTCAGGGAGAAAAATAAGGTAATCAAATTTTAAATGAAGGCCCGCATTTCTTAACTCATTGCTCTTTGTACTTCATGTGTCGGCCCACTGTCTTCCCAGATGCACAATCTTGTAGAGCTTCCATCTTGTCGTATCTCAATGGAGACGCAGCTTCGTGGTCAATGCCCCTGGTCACCCAAGGAACCCCAATTTTATATAACTTCGAGGAATTCAAGAAAGAGTTTTTGTGAATTTTTGATCGTCGGACAATGAATTACTGGAGTTGAGGCAAGGGAATCGAGCGCTTGTCACTTACCTGGCCCAATTTAACAAACTTGTAGTAGAAACTGAATGGCCGGAGGCCAAAAGGGCAGGCTTGTTCTATCGGGGTTTGAAAGATGACTTAAAGGATGCTGTGTCACAGATCCCAAATTGCCCTGCAGAAGTTTCAGCTTTGATTGATCTCGTTTTGGAGATAGACTATCGACAAACGGAATGAAGGGGTGAAAGACAATGGAAATTTCGGCCCAGTGTACCACGCTTTGACCGGGTCAGCGCAGAGGTTGTTAAATCTGGTGATAAAGAACATGGAGTCAAACCTATGCAAATTGGAACTATTAGAGGACCCCTTTCCAAAGAAGAGAAAGCAAAGCGTTGACAGAATAATCTATGGCTTTATTGTGGTATCAGTGAACATTTTGTAAAGAAATGTCCCAAGAAGCCAAAAACCTTCAAGAAGGAAAACTCTCTGCACCACTAGTAGATGGAGTTGGGCTGGTGGTTGCTAACAAGGATACAACTCCAATTTCTCATCAAGTAGCCAATATTCTACAATCTTCCACTCCACACCGTATTCTGACGAGGACCCTAAGCTTTCAAGACCGAGTTCTTTCAGGAGTGGCCGTGATGCTGGACTCCGGTGCTACAGGGAACTTTTGTGACCGCAAATATGCCTCGAAAATTGGTCTGAGGCATTACCTAAAGAGAGAAGTGAGGCAGTTAGGGCTGTTGAGGGTACAAATGTAGCTTCTGGCCCAATAACCAGTCACACAGAAGTTGTGGAACTTGTCTCTTTTGAAGGTCAGAAGGAAGAGATTCAATTTAACTTGATCGATGCTCCGCAGTTTGGAATCATCCTGGGTTTGCCTTGGTTAACTGAATACAACCAAGTTATTGGTTGGAGAATTGCTTCGGAGAAAAGCAGAAAGAGCAAGATAGAAGTCTTTCAGCTTTATTATGCAAGCAAAAGATGATGGTGTGTCAGGTCTTCCGGTAGAATAGCAATAGTTTGCTGAAGTTTTCAGTGAATTGGAATCAAAGAAGTTGCCCCCACATCATTGGTATGACTGCAAAATTTGATTTGGAACCTGGATCTAACCTTCCTTGCGCTTGTATGCGCTTACTGAAGCTGAAAACCGTCAACCTAAAGATTACATTCAGAAATACTTAGAAAACGGGTTCATACGACCATCACAGTCCCCGTTTCTTCACCGTTATTTTTCATTCCGCAGCGTGACGGTGATCTGAGAATGTGTATAGATGATCGTGCCTTGAACAAGATTACAATAAAGAATCGTTATCCTCTTCCCCTGATTTCAGTTCTTCTAGATCAACTAAAAGATGCCAAAATCTTCATGAAGTTAGATTTACATGGGGAGTGCCATTTAATTTGAGTGAGAAGTGGAGAGGAATGGAAAACAGCATTCAGAACAAAGCATGGATTATATGAGTACCAAGTGATGCCCCACAGTTTGAGCAACACTCCTGCAGCCTTCCAGAACTTCATTAATGATGTCCTGAAGGAGTTCATTGATCAATGCACAATTGTTTACATCGACAACATTTTCATTTATTCCTCATCAGAAGAAGATCAGCAAAAGGTCAAAAGAGTTTTGCATTGCCTGAAGGAAAGCAAGCTTTACATAAAACTTGAAAAATGCGCTTTGGGGGGGGAAACCTGTGGATTTCTTGGGATTTGAGAATTGAGACACGTTACCCAACGAGTTTTCATCCACAAACAGATGGTCAAACTGAAAGGGCCAATCAAGAGTTAGAAAAGTATCTCAGACTGTTTCTTTTGGATCAAGAGGGAGAGTGGCTTGATCTTCTTTGGACTGCAGAGTTTGCACATAATAATGCTAAGAATGCCTCTACTGGTTTTCCCCCTTTCTACTTGAATTATGGAAGGCATCCGAATTCTGAGGTTTCCTCTCAAGAAGTGTCGGTGCCTGCAGCACAAAACTTTGCACAGCATCTTAGCAAGGTACACGAGTCTGCCACCAAGAACTTAATGAAAGCTAAGGAACGCTACAAGTGCAGATGAAAAAGAAGACCTGAACCAGATTGGAGTACAGGGGATGGTTAAGCACAAGAAACCTAAAGCTTAAAGGAAATAGAAAGTTTCAACCCCGATTTATAGGTCCATTTCCTGTGGAGCAAGTAGTAAATCCAGTGACTTTCAAACTAAAACTACCACCACAGCTAAAAATACACCCAGTGTTTCATGTTTCTCTTCTTAAAAAGGTTTCACTGCATTTGAAAGAATTGAGAAACAGAGAACCTATTTTAGTGAAAGGACGAGAAGAATTTTAAGTTAAAAGAATCTTAGTTTCAAAGTCCATTCGAGGGAAAATCTTCTATCTTGTAGACTGGAAGGGTTTTGGCCCAGAGGATAGGTCATGGGTGGAACAATCAGATGCTCATGCTCCCCGATTAACCAATATTTTTCACTTGCAAAATCCTCACAAACCTCAGCCCGGAGGCTTAACCTTGCGAAGGTGCAGGAAAAAGAAATCAAAGCTCTTCTTTGTCCCGCAGTATCTGCCATTAAATGGGCATTGCAAAGATTAACCGCTCGCAAATGGTCGCGAGTGATTATACTGCGGAACTGGGTATTCTCCCCTGTACTACCAACAGGGAGGACCGCGGTAGAAGTTGTCGGTCTAGTCCTGCGCTCCTGGACACGGGTGCGAGGTCTAGACAAGCTGTGAAGAGCGCAGGTTGATTTTAGAACCACGCACTTCACAAACGGATTTTCAGAGATTAGTCACGTTCTTTCTGTAGTCTAGTTAGATAGAAAAAGTGACGTTTTGTGCCAGGCGTAGGCTAGAGAGAAATACCAATTTAAAGTAAACAGGAAAAAAATATATAAAGAGAAGAATTAATACTTACCCATTGAATACTTCAGTTCCTGATTTTCTTCGTCGCTTGGTTGACGGCAGAAGGTCCAGAAGGTTCCTAAGGGAGAAGTAATAAGAATTTAGAAGATAAGAAAGTAAGGCAGAGAGTGAACGAACAAATGAGTGAAAAAGAATAAATGAACTCACAAGAGTTAAAGGGTGCTAAAAAGTTGTTTATAATGCAGGTTACCAAAGAATAGAATACTTATATTGTAGAATAGAAGAGGAGCCAAAGCCATAGGCCCTTTGGGTAAGGAAATAGAGAGAGAGTAAAAAAGTGGAGAAGGAAATTAGTAATGATGTGCTTTTCTGTTTCAGCGATATCCACTCATGCTTAAAGATAGAGAGGGAATAAGAAAGGCATAAAACGGAGTACGGCAGAAAGGAAGAAGTAGAGTGGAAGAGCCAGAAGGTCAGGCAGTCTCTTCTCTGTCCCATTCCCCTTTCCCCCGGCTGGGTTCGCTTACTACTCCACCTACATCCATTGCCTTGCTTCTACTACTGCCAGAGGCCCAACCATTTGGACAATGGGAACACTGGCAAGTTGTTAAACTTCACTTTCACATCACTATCACTGCACACTCAGTAAATATACCTGCTCCGCTGTAATACAGGCCTTGTAGCACAGCAGGGACACACTTGGGGTCACCAGGTGGGCCTGATGATGAAGCATGCCACCAACTAGGTTGGTGGGGGCTTCATAAAAAGAAAGAAGCCTTTTCTTTTTACAGTTTTGAGTCTCATATCACGTCTTGACAGACTAGTTCTCATTGATTTAACACGCCTTTGTCATGAGCCATCTGGGGCTCAATGGGAACTCTGGATACTTTTCAAAAACTCGTCTCGCCTCACCTGCTCTTAACACCCTGGACAGGACATGCCTCACCTCCTCTGAACCCCGGACAGGCCTCACCTGCTCTGTACCCCCATGGACAAGACATGCCTCACCTCCTCTGCACCCCCTGGATAGGCCTCGCCTTCTCTGCTCCTCCTGAACAGGCATCTCCTCTGCACCCCTCATGACCCGCCTCACCTCCTCCTCTCCCCCTGGACAGGTCTCACCTGCTCTCCTCCCCATGGACAGGACTCACCTCCTCTGCACCCCCTAGGACAAGCCTCGCCTCCTTCGCAACCACCCCGCCCCTGAAAAGGACATGCTTCACCTCCTTTGCACCCTTTGGACAAGCCTCAAATCCTCTGTACACCCCCGGACAAGCCTCACCTCTTCTGCAACCCCTGGACATGCCTCACCTCCTCTGACCCCTGGACAGGCCTCCCCTCCTCTGCACCCTGGACAGGCCTCACTTCCTCCGCACCCCATGGACAGGCCTCACCTCCTCTGCACCCCATGGACAGGCCTCACCTCCTCTGCACCCCATGGACAGGCCTCACCTCCTCTGCCCCCCTGGTGAGAGAGGCCCCACCTCCTCTGCCACCTGGACATGCCTCCCCTCCTCTTCTCCCCCAGGACAGGCCTCACCTCCTCTTCACCACTGTGGACTGGCCTCACCTCCTCTGCACCCCTGGACAGGCCTCACCTGCTCTCCTCCCCATGGACAGCACTCACCTCCTCTGCACCCCTTGGACAGGTCTCACATCCTCTGCTTCCCCTGGACAGGCCTCACCTCTGCACCCCTGGACAGGCCTCATCTCCTCTGCACCCTCTGGACAGGCCTTACCTCTTCTGCCCCACTGGAGAGGCTCCACCTCATGGACATACCTCCACTCCTCTTCTCCCCCTGGACTGGCCTCACCTCCTCTGCACCCCCTGGACAGACCTCACCTACTCTGCACCACCTGGACAAGCCTTACCTTTTCTGCACCCCTGGACAAGCCTTACCTCTTCTGCACCCCTAGACAGGTTCACTTCCTCTGCTCCCCCTGGACAGGCCTCGACTCCTCTGCACCACCTGGACAGGCCTCCCCTCCTCTGTACCCCTGGACAGGCCTTGCCTCACCTCTTCTGCACCAGTGGAGAGGCCTCACCTCCTCTGCACTCCTCAGGGCAGGCCTCCCCTCCTCTGTACCCCTGGACAGTCCTTGCCTCACCTCTTCTGCACCCGTGGAGAGGCCTCACCTCCTCTGCACCCCTCAGGACAGGCCTCCCCTCCTCTGTACCCCTGGACAGGCCTTGCCTCTTCTGCATCCCCCTGGACAGGCCTCAACCACTCTGCATCCCCCTGGAGAGGCTTCACCTCCTCTGCACCACTCCCACATATACCTAACCCCTCTGCACCCCCAGGACAGGCACCACCTCCTCTGCACCCCTGGACAGGCATCACCTGCTCTGTACCCCCATGGACAAGACATGCCTCACCTCCTCTGCACCCCCTGGATAGGCATCGCCTCCTCTGCTCCTCCTGAACAGGCATCTCCTCTGCACCCCTCATGACCCGCTTCACCTCCTCTTCTCCCACTGGACAGGCCTCACCTGCTCTTAACCCCCCTGGACAAGACAAGCCTCACCTCCTCTGCACCCCATGGACAGGCCTCACCTCCTCTGCCCCCCTGGACAGGCCTCACCTCCTCTGCACCCCTGGACAGGCCTCGCCTCCTCTGCCCCCCTGGACAAGCCTCACCTCCTCTGCACCCCATGGACAGGCCTCACCTCCTCTGCCCCCCTGGACAGGCCTCACCTCCTCTGCACCCCTGGACAGGCCTTTCCTCCTTGCATCCCTGGACCGGCCTCTCCTCCTCTGCACCCCTGGACAGGCCTCTCCTCCTCTGACCCTGGACTTGCCTCACCTCCTCCTCTGACCCTGGACTTGCCTCACCTCCTCCCCACCCCTGGACAAGCCTCACCTCCTCTGCACCCCATGGACAGGCCTCACCTCCTCTGCACCCCTGAGAAAATCAACTCCCCAGCACACGTATTTAAGTAAGATGTGGTTTCCCTCTAAGTTAAAAAAAAGTACAGTAAATGAGTCACAGAATATACACAATTCTTTCTTTCTTTTGTTTGAGTTTTATTCTGGTGTTCTCGGCCACAACCAACGCGTGTTTCGTCGCTACAGGGTGTGATCCCGCGACTTTCTCAAGGCTGTGTAAAAAATAAAGGTACAGAACCATGGTCTAAATAGAAGTTACATCCTTCTCAGGCATTGGTATTATTTTTTGTAAATTATATACGGCCACAGCGCATATAAACTAAGGGGGTTGTCTATGTTGGGTATACAAACAATAGTAACCTAACCTTGTTGAGAAGATACACGTAAAGAAAGCATTCGAAGATATAACAGTATACGATGGAGGGAGCGAATCCAGATAAAACTGACCTCCTCATAGCCCTGGTGCACAAAATCCTTGGTACTTTCAAGTGTGAAAACCCAGTCTGTGGTTGGGTCCGAGTGATGGCTCTCATGACGCGTGCTCTAGTCTTAGGGGTCATAAGTCCCAAACCTTAGAGCCCCAAGTGTATCCAGCATGAAGGTGAGAAATAAACACCTCTACCGTCCCAGTATAACTTTCTGTAAATAAAGAAGGGGTATGTTTAAACGTCTGAAAGTCCATCTCTGTAAAGTTCCAGATTGATGGATATTTCAAAGAAACCTCCTTTCAGAGCCGAGTTTACCCGAGCTCTGCCACACACGGCTGAAGCCTCTCGAGGCCTCACTCTTCATGCAAACGCTGAGAGTGACCTGCGCCTGCTCTGTGTGAAGGAAGGGCCCTCGGGCCTGTGGACGGCCTGGATCTCACCTCGAGAGCCCGAGGGACCCGCAGGGAGCCGCTCTGGTATTAAACGTTCATCCTCATGTCTCTCTCGTGCGTGATGACCCGGAAGCTATCTCGGTCTCACCTTTCAACCGTCGCAGAGTCCCCGAACATCAGCAGAGGAGCCGCTGCATCCAAACCCGCAGCCCGAGCTCGGTGTGTGGGATCCGAAGCTGTAGAAGACCTCAGACCGGCAAACATCAGCAGAGGAGCCGGTGTATAAGAGCTCAGCCCGTCGCTCGGGGTGACTTCCGGTATCCCGACATAGCAACAAACGAAGGACTACGGCAATGGAAACGGGCGCCATCTTGGAATGGGGAAGATGTCAAATGCGCGTGGTCTGTACACTCATCTACTTCTGAGTTCTAGCAGCATTATACATCATAAGAGGAGTAGTACTAGACTGCTGTTAAGGTTTTGTTTCTATATATGAGCTGAGCACTTATTGTTGAGTATAAGTCAGGCATGATGGAGCGCGAGGCGTCTCGTGCTAGCTGAGAGAGTGTCATCAGTTGTTCGTCCGCAGCCCTCTTTGACCCGAACTCCGTGCAGGATGCAGTGTCTGTCCTCGGCGCATGCGCAGTTGTTTAATCAACCAGTCCCTCTTAACACTGTGCTGCGGGAGGCAGAGTCTGTCCTCCGCGCATGCGCAGTTGTTAACCCATCGAGCCCTCTTTAACCTGCACCATGCTGTGGGAGGCAGCGTCTGTCATCCGCGCATGCGCAGTTGTTAACCCATCGAGCCCTCTTTAACCTGCACCATGCTGCGGGAGGCTGCGTCTGTCCTCCGCGCATGCGCAGTTGTTCACCCATCGAGCCCTCTTTAACCTGCACCGTGCTGTGGGAGGCAGCGTCTGTCCTCCGCGCATGCGCAGTTGTTAACCCATCGAGCCCTCTTTAACCTGCACCATGCTGTGGGAGGCAGCGTCTGTCCTCCGCGCATGCGCAGTTGTTTAATCAACCAGTCCCTCTTAACACTGTGCTGCGGGAGGCAGCGTCTGTCCTCCGCGCATGCGCAGTTGTTCACCCATCGAGCCCTCTTTAACCTGCCTCTTAGCTCAGTCCTGGGGCTTTACCGTGTTTGAGGGAAGACAGTGTGGACGGGCCCGGTTGTGTCCCCTCTCGGTTGGACTCTGCTGTCCCCTCTCTGGTGGCCGTGCTCTCCCGGCGGTGTTGCTCAATACACAATAACTAACTCTTACAGTTTAATGTACCTCGCAATCCTCAGCGCATGCGCCGCCATAAGTAGAGGAAATCCTGCGCATGCGCACTCGTGACGATGCGTGTCCTGCGCATGCGCAGCTGCAGTTCATCAGCGGCTCATGTCCCCTCAGGGCCGCTCCTCACAGAGCAACGCAGGACAGGTGAGGAAGACAAGGCCTCGAGGCAGCGGGGGCGGGGCTATGGATGTGGGGGCGGGGCCTGTGGGTGGAGGCGGGGCCTGTGGGTGGGGGCGGGGTCTGTGAGCTTGAGGGGGGGGTCTGTGAATGAGGGGTCTGTGAGTGAGGCCTGGGGGCGGGGCTATGGCTGTGGAGGCGGGGTCTGTGAGCTTGGGGGGGTCTGTGAATGAGGGGTCTGTGTGAGTGAGGCCTGGGGGTGGGGCTATGGCTGTGGGGGCGGGGCCTGTGGGTGGAGGCGGGGTCTATGAGCTTGGGCTGGGTCTGTGAATGAGGAGTCTGTGTGAGGCCTGGGGGCGGGGCCTGTGAGCGTCTGAATGAGGAGTCTGTGTGAGTGAGGCCCGGGGGCGGGGCCTGTGGGTGGAGGCGGGGTCTCTGAGCTTGGGCTGGGTCTGTGAATGAGGGGTCTGTGTGAGTGAGGCCTGGGGGCGGGGCTATGGCTGTGGGAGCGGGGCCTTTTGGTGGTCGCGCGGTCTCTGAGCTTGGGGGGGTCTGTGAATGAGGGGTCTGTGTGAGTGAGGCCTGGGGGCGGGGCTATGGCTGTGGGAGCGGGGCCTTTTGGTGGTCGCGCGGTCTCTGAGCTTGGGGGGGTCTGTGAATGAGGGGTCTGTGTGAGTGAGGCCTTGGGGCGGGGCTATGGCTGTGGGGCCGGGGCCTGTGTCTGGAGGCTGGGTCTGTGAGCTTTGGGGGTCTGTGAATGAGGGGTCTGTGTGAGTGAGGCCTGGGGGCGGGGCTATGTCTGTGGGGGTGGGCCTGTGAGTTTGGGGGGGTCTGTGAATGAGGGGTCTGTGTGAGTGAGGCCTGGGGGCGGGGCTATGTCTGTGGGGGTGGGCCTGTGAGTTTGGGGGGGTCTGTGAATGAGGGGTCTGTGTGAGTGAGGCCTGGGGGCGGGGCTATGGCTGTGGGGGTGGGGCCTGTGGGTGGAGGCGGGGTCTCTGAGCTTGGGCTGGGTCTGTGAATGAGGGGTCTGTGTGAGTGAGGCCTGGGGGCGGGGCTATGGCTGTGGGAGCGGGGCGTTTGGTGGTCGCGCGGTCTCTGAGCTTGGGGGGGTCTGTGAATGAGGGGTCTGTGTGAGTGAGGCCTGGGGGCGGGGCTATGGTTGTGGGGGCGGGGTCTGTGAGTTGGGGGGGTCTGCGAATGAGGGGTTTGTGTGAGTGAGGCCTGGGGGCGGGGCTATGGCTGCGGGGGCGGGGTCTCTGAGCTTGGGGGGTCTGTGAATGAGGGGTCTGTGTGAGTGAGGCCTGGGGGCGGGGCTATGTCTGTGGGGGTGGGCCTGTGAGTTTGGGGGGGTCTGTGAATGAGGGGTCTGTGTGAGTGAGGCCTGGGGGCGGGGCTATGGTTGTGGGGGCGGGGTCTGTGAGTTGGGGGGGTCTGCGAATGAGGGGTTTGTGTGAGTGAGGCCTGGGGGCGGGGCTATGGGGGCGGGGTCTGTGGGTGGAGGCGGGGTCTGTGAGTTTGGGCTGGGTCTGTGAATGAGGGGTGTGTGTGAATGAGGCCTGGGGGCGGGGTCTGTGAGTTTGGGCGGGGTCTGTGAGTTTGGGCGGGGTTTGTGAATGAGGGGTCTGTGTGAGTGAGGCCTGGGGGTGGAGGGTCTGTGTCTGTGGGGGCGGGACCTGTGAGTTTGGGCGGGGTCTGTGAATGCTGGGGCGGGGCCCGTGGAGGGACTGTGGGGGTGGGGCCTGTGAGTTTGGGCGGGGTCTGTGAATGTGGGGGCGGGGTCAAAACAGCAAACCCGCCCCGCCTGGGGGGGTTGCATTATACAGGGAGCGGGCGCCAATGTGTCTCTGAGTTCAATTTCCGGCGTGCACCAACGCCAGTGCCTGTGCTGCCAAAGTTAAGGAATCAAAGAAAGGTAAGAAGAAAGGAATAGAGAGAAACCGAAAAAGCAATAAGAAATAGCAAAAAGTAAAAGAAAGATAACTAAATGAGAGAAATAGATAGACGGACGATAGTAAAATGACTGCGGTATATTATATTCAATGGCGCTTGTAATACGACGGCCAGGAATAACCCAACCACCGAAATCTAAATCAGGCTCTTAATACTTTGCAATGCTTCTACTGTTAACTATGCAACATTACTCAGAAGTCATGACAAAGAGACATCTGGTTGTGCAACCAGAGTTTGGAGCTCGCTCCCTCTGTACCTCCACACCGCCACCTCTTTCCGTTTCTTCCGAAAGGACTTTAAAACTCTTCCAAAGACACGGCGACCAATAACTCTAATTGTTTCGTGTTCCTCACTGGAGACTAGTTTGTTCTTACGCTTCAATTGTGGAATGTGTTTATTTGGAACCCTAATCGCTTTAACTTTAGTTTGCAGGGTGTAATTTTTAGCAAATTTATAATCTGTAAATGTGTTACCACAATATCTAATCCTATATACTTTGCTCTATCTTAAAGCGCTCTGACACCTCTGGGTAAAGTATGCGCTATCGAAAAATGCGTAAATAAATCCAATGCCCTGCGACCAGGCTGTTGGAGACTCCTTGTCGCCCGTGGCCGTGGACTCACTGGGTCTGTAGACTAAAGACTTTTTAAATAATTTAATTTTAGTAGCCCGCTACTCATAACTGTTCAATTCCTCAGGCTCCGGCTTTTGGAAGCTTCATACAATAAAAGACAACAATATCTCAAAAGGTAACACTAGGGGAGTCAGATATACTGGTATGTAGAAAACATTACGAGGAAGGATAAAACGGGAGACTCCTACATTTTTTTCAAAAGTGCACATGGCATCATATATTTAGAAAAAGGAATGTGCAGTTGTAACAGCACAATAAGGATGAAGGGCAATGGCAGCCCAACTTGGACTTTGTGCACAATTGTGCTTGTGACACATAAACGTGGCAACGCAAGTGACAAGATGAGAACAGTGAACGGCGTGTAGTGAGAGCAGGTGAAGTAATATATACAAGTGACTGTGTGGTTCAGCACGGTTTGATTCACAAAGGTTGCATAGATATGCCGTCAATCGCGCTGTGTGAGTCGACGACGTTTCAATCCTATGGATTCAGGATCATCTTCGTGACGGGGCTGCTGTATTTGAGGTAGTGCTCTCTATGGGGGTCCGGAGGAGTCGAGGTAGTTGAACTACTGTTCGTCAGCGGGTAGTGAATCCTGCGACAACAGATCTTGCCGAGTGTATTTGATTGGGGGCTCTGGAGGGGCAGAGGAGGCAGGGAGGGAGCCACGGCAGCGAGGAATGCTGACCCAAAAAATGGCGACCGGAAGGTTGGGCGTCGAGTAGCCAAGAATGAAACCTCGCATTAGCGATTGGCGCGTTAATCAGCTGATAACCGCCACGGTTGTGTTTGGAGGCTTCAGGCATGATTCTGAATGCCGCCGTAGTCGGCGAATCTCAAGTTGCACATTCTTACCTTTCTTTTGGGCCACTGCAACCACATACTGCTGACCGCATCTATAAATGATGTTTTTGACACAAGTGTGTCCATATGAGCATCTTTTAATTTGGCTGATCTGGGACATGACCTGGGGCTTGCTGCAAATATTCTTTTTAACCCCTTCGACGCTCATGACGAGCTCAGCTCGTCGTGGAGTTTCCATTGACTTCAATGGAAATTACATTGAACATCAGGTACCACCCTTAGCATCCAAGTGGTTAAAGCCATGCTCTTGTATTTACAATCAGCAGAAGCTTGTGCAGTGAGGGCTGGTGCTGTTCCTGACCTCCCAATCAGTTTGTTGAAGTGCACTTTTTGTGGATACAGATCACGCCTACTCTCTTATCGTGCTTCAGTGCACAGGCCCGACGTGGCTGCCTGCACAGTTTTATCCCACACACAAGCGTCTACTTGCACACCCTGCAGCCTTCTTCTCAAGCACCAAAAGACAGAGATGTTCACCTTCTCTTTCGCTAACTCTTGTTTTAAATGGAACAATTCTGTCCTCTGCTTGGTGCTTCTGAATAGATACAATGCTAACAATACAAGATCAAAATTAGATTTTGATCATACACAATCTATGTATAGCATTTTAAGTGACATGTTTTTGTTTTGGACAAATATATAACTTTTAATCGTAAGTCACTTGTAATATAACAGCTGTAGTTAAAACTGTCTTGAGTAAAGCCACAGCAATTACAGCCTATTTCATTGAAACCATTTTTATTACAAAAGTTGATCACTAGGACAAATACGCGTCTTCTGATATGTGAGATTGTGGTAATAAATACCTCTCTGCAGGCTTTAATGCAGTGTAATAGCAATTCCCCTGTATTATATCCTTAGCCTCTTTAATATATGCTTTTCATAATAAATACATCTGACCATATGTTTTTGCATATCTTTTCTTAATAAATTGATCAGGCATATTGCCTACAGTAAAATTGATTTAAATTATTTTAGGGAGCCTTTTGAAAAAATTACATCTGTGTGCCTCAGCTTCTCACTCTCCTGAGGTTTGCCCAGTGCTGCGGCAGGCTGGGCAGCACTCCGAGTTAGCAGACTGTAGTTACTTTAAGTAGCTAAGATAATTTATCAGCAGGCAGCTGAGATTATCCACTTTGGGGCCTCTCACATCCTGTTTGGTACAGTCTGGTCCCACACAGGGCTCGACAAATCCTAAAAATGTTAAAAAGCCTTGCAGGTCTAGTGACTCAAATAATCTACTCCACCTAGTTATAATGCTCTTGACATCTAAATTGGTTTCAAATTATGTGATCCCGGGCAAGTATTTTAATTTCCGCAAGATAAGACTAAAGGCTTTTTTTCAAGAATAAACCTTAGCTTGTACTTTAGTCAAGGGTACACAGATTTGAACTTGGGATTATCTTTGAATTCCCAACCAGGTTGTATTCCCCCTGAAGTTTTGGCCCGAAGATGCTGCGATAAAGCAGATTGAGAATGTAGACATAAGGAAAGCCAATTACAATAATCTTACACAGATTGAAAGAAAAGCCCTGGGAAGATTTTGAGAAGAAGCCTCACCTAGTCATAAAACACGCAGATAAAGGAGGCGCCATTGTGATTCAGTCAGCAGATAACTACAGAGAGGCATACCTTACCCTATTAGGAGACACTGAAATGACAAATTGTTGGAAACTAATCCAACTGAAACACTTCAGAAAGAGATACATGTTTTGGTGGAAGAGGCCAAGAATGAAAGATGGATCACTGGAAAGGAAGCTGAATTTTTTATTACAATGAAAGCTAATTTTATATTTCTAAAACAGACCTAAACAGAGCCTCCACATGGGCGCACTATCATCTCTGGCATAGGTTCTGTTCTCGAGCCCCTTTCCAAATTTGTGGATTGGTTTTCATGGCCACTTGTCTCAGAAATGAGGTGCTACGTTAAAGACACAAAAAAACCTGTTGAATATCATCTCAGATCAAGAGTTTGATGTAACTTTCAAACTTATGATGTGCCTTGATGTGGAAGCCTTATACACAAGCATTCACCGAGAAGAAAGCCTATGAGTCATTGAAGACATCCTAAATGAAAGGGAGTGGCCTTTGAAGGACCAGTAAGCGGACTATACAACTAGCGTGCATCGCCCTAACAAGGTACTTCTTTCAATTTAAAGATACCATCTACTCACAATTACATGGAACTTCCATGGGAAGCACTTTCACGCCTAGCATAGCCTGTCTCTATGTACATCGATTCGAACAACAAGACAAATGGAATAATAACCTCCTTTACATAGGAGCTACGTCTGTGGTACAAATACAAAGATGATGTCTTCATTATCTGGCATGGCATCTTGGAAAATGCAACCCGCTTCTTAGATTAGCTTAACAGCCGAAACAAATTTGTTTGGGTTTGCTCAAGTGGCAGCAGAGCTAGCTGTGCCATTGATATAAAATTGCGACGTAGGGTGGCTTTTGAGGAAGAACTGATGAGTAATGGAGGTTGCAGTTAATAATCGCGCTCCTCACTTTGAAGGGATATCCTCCCCTGTAGGGGATGGCCTGTGTGCCCTGGGCATGATAGCCCCTTCGTGCTATACCTGCCCCCGATGTGACTTATTGTGGCTTGAGCTGTTACAGTGGCGTTGGCATCGTAGTTGTTTTGAGGCTTTCTACCGGGATGAGGTGCTTCGGGGACTATATTATCTAATCAAAAACAAGGAACCTGGTCTCGATTTTACGTGGCTGCTTTTTATTTTGGCAGACTCGGTACCTGAACAAGTTAATTCTTAGGTACTTATATTTTATCATCATCATCTATTTACATCATATATTTTTTACACATTTGTGATTTTCAAAAATGTCCAAGTTTAAAACACTACCAGACATTCAAATCAATAAACACTTTTGAAAAAAAATATAAAGACACCAAAATGTGAGAAAAATAATTGCAAATAATTGAGTCCATTCACAAAAACATGTACAACATTACATAGCGACAGTACACCAGTTCATTTTCTGAAATAAGCCCTATCACATCTACTTATTTAATGTCTCAGTATGGGACAATAGGAGGCAGCTAGGAGGGAAGGGTGAAAAGGGGATATTGAAGGTACATTAACAAGCACGGAATCGAAACCAGTGTGCGCCCGCAGCACAGAGGAGCGGGGGCGAGGGAGGCCGGCAGCAAAGTGAACGTGCGCTAATTATTAACACATGTTTATAATTTAAACCAGATGCCACTGCTGCGCGTAACAGCCACCAATAGGCCATGAGCGGAGCAATGCCCCCACCTGTGGCCAATTGCGTGCTGTCTTTTTTTAAAAACAACAACAATAAAAGGGGTATGCCCAAATCACCCCCCTATACCTGGGCATATAACATCAAAGATGTATAGCAAAGAAAAATAGTACGGAGGGACCAATCAATCATTTATTTTCGTTCATGGTACCATCAATTACCCTGACGTTTTTTAGTATTTTGAAGATCTACATATACATGATTCTAACAAATACTCTTGTCATATGACGGGCTGAGTACAAAACATCAATTACTCATACATTAAACATAATACATACAGGACATGAACAAATACTGAAAATCACATATACATCACAATTACGTATATAACACAATACATATACACAATATATACAACATATACAATATCTAATTATAACCAAAATGAATGTACACTCCTTACTCTGAGCAATACACTCTGAGGAAGTCCCCTGCGCGCCTGAGGTATAACACCGCTTGTCTCATTACTTTATTGGCGCCCTTACTCTAAGGCAAAATTCAAATTAATGCCACTCATATGTTTGTCCACGCAGTTGCGGTCGCGTTTCGGCCAATCATTTCTTTCGGCTTCATCAGGACAAGGGTATAACCATATCTACAATATAATGAAAAAAGCATAACTATACATTCTATTCTACCTGAAAAAATCTCCCTATCCCATCAGTGCCCATTCAGTGCTCAGAAAGTCAAGAGACCTTGTGAGATCAGAAAGAGCCAAAAAAGGGGAGGGGATCAAGACGGCGCCACTCAAATATCCACCCAAGCCTGGGTGTATGGTGCAAGTACCACCGGGTCGGTGTTAACCCCAACGACACACGGGGGCATAGAAAAGGTACTTAAACCAAAGGGCAGCCAAAGAAGTACCTGGAGTGAAGTCTTCACTCTCGAGTTCACAGACAAATTTATACTTCAGGGGTACAGAGATACCCACATCGCCCCAATCCTAAAACAACTCGAATCCTAAAGTGATAATGAAAAAGGGGGGGCAGGAGTCATTCATCACAAAGCTTCACCCTGTATCTGATTCTACCTCGAGTGTGGTACAACACATGTAAAACTCATACCAATCAGGCATACCTGCGAAATCACGCTATTAATACTAGTCAGAGCAGCCACCAACGTTCTCTCGTTCTGTCTGCAAGCTGGGGGTCGCATAACTAATTCCTACACCTCGCTTCCTACAGTACAAAATATCCAGAAATTATCTCCCCATTTCTCCCCACCAAATGCTCTTACTGTATAGTTCAGATAACTATTTTATAATAGTCCACAACATTTACCTGTATATCGGGGACCCGTCAGCAAAAGGTCCTAAATCTTCCATCACGCTCACAGAATTGAAAACGCCCAAGACGCCACAACACCGGGTTGGGCACAGTTAATTGTTTTAGTTTTAGTTTCAGGAGGACGTTTGACAAAAGGTGCTTTAACAGGATTTAGACCTGGAGACATAATGAAAACTGCATTACGTAGAGCCCAAGGAGTGCTAAACTTCAAGGAGGCTTATGATTCAAACAAATTCGGAGAGTAGTGACGGAGATCCCCAGGCACAGGCCTCCCGACCATCCGGTCTCCCGTTGAGGGTACTATCCTGGAATGTAAATGAGCTGGGGGATAAAATCAAGCGAGCCTGGTCTTGCATTACCTTAGGCCAGCAGTTCCCAAACTGTGCACCGCGGCACCCCGGTGTGCCGTAATGAGGTGCCAGTGGCGCCGTGCACACAATGTGGGAAATTGCAGCAGCGTGTTTGCTGGCTGCCGTGCTCTGCCGTGCCTCGTTGGACCCTCTGCACAAGGAAGTAGGTAAGTGAAGTCTGCCTAATGCCAAGAATTAGCTGCAGCATGTTAGCGAGTAATGGGCAGGGAATGAGTGGGTACGTGTAATAGGAGATGGAAACGCAGTGCTGGGGGAGGTCATGTAACAGGATGGTCGAGCGTTATGTTGGTCAGGCAACTGCTGCTAAAATCTGCGTGCAGTGTGAAAGCATAGCAACGGGCCAGCCTGGATTTTTTAGTGACGTCATCCTTGTGATTATACCTCTGTGCAGTATTCGTTTGTTGATACAGACAGTGGGTCTGCCAGCGCGGCAAACAAAACATGGAGAGGGCGTTGCACATGGTGCGGATTATGTAAAGTATCTCTTGCAAAACTTCAACTAGAGAAGTGCTGACATTTAAAAGAACTGTTTGCAGATTTGGACTTCCCATGAGGCTGCACGACAGCTCTTAAACTCTGCTCAATATTTTTGAATGTTTTAATAGCCCCTGGCGACCAAGTAGAGCCAGGACCTTGCCAATTTGCTATATTAATTAATTATTTATATATCTAGCTCATGCACATATCCTGAAAATATGTCTGGATCCAGTCTTCTAGGGCCTGTGTTGGACACACCTGCACTAACAGATGTTATGTTATGATCCCGAGGTGTGAGAAATTGCCTATATGTGACATGTTTATGATACTTTTTTTTTTGTTGTCCTTATCTCATCAATAAGCTGCTGCCGATCTTTCAAAGCCATCAATTTCGAACTGGGCACCCTTAGGCTTCCTGCACTTGCTTAGGTCACCCGACCAGCCCCTTTTTTGGGGGTTTTGTTGTAATTAATCATAGGACCAGCTGATTTTTACCTTAGATGTCATAATAATCTCAAGTCTCGGCCCATGGTGATAAAAGGTTGCCAAATATTCGTTGATCTATCACTGGTTCCTGCAGGTTCAAGGCGAGCCATTGCAAGTGAGGATTTTAGCCAATCTTCTGTTTTAGGAGGGTGGGGATCTTTCCATTTTATACATATTTCCTTGCGGGCAAGCAAAATCAGACATAACAACAACCCTCTGTGTGTCTGTGTTAAGTCTGCTGTGGAAAGACCGTCATTAACGAAAAACACCAATGAACCATTAACCTCATTGTTAACTTTGAAGATGTTGCGCAGATAGTCTCCTACCCCCTTCCAAAACCGCTCTAACTCGGGGCACTCGTAGAACATATGGATATCATTGGCTTTAGGTGCCCCCTTCCAAAACCGCTCTAACTCGGGGCACTCGTAGAACATATGGATATGATTGGCTTTAGGTGCCCCCTTCCAAAGCAGCTCTAACTCGGGGCACTCGTAGAACATATGGATATCATTGGCTTTAGGTGCCCCCTTCCAAAGCAGCTCTAACTCGGGGCACACGTAGAACATATGGATATCATTGGCTTTAGGTGCCCCCTTCCAAAGCAGCTCTAACTCGGGGCACTCGTAGAACATATGGATATCATTGGCTTTAGGTGCCCCCTTCCAAAGCAGCTCTAACTCGGGGCACTCGTAGAACATATGGATATGATTGGCTTTAGGTGCCCCCTTCCAATACCGCTCTAACTCGGGGCACTCGTAGAACATATGGATATCATTGGCTTTAGGTGCCCCCTTCCAAAGCAGCTCTAACTCGGGGCACTCGTAGAACATATGGATATGATTGGCTTTAGGTACCCCCTTCCAAAACCGCTCTAACTCGGGGCACTCGTGCAACATATGGATATGATTGGCTTTAGGTGCCCCCTTCCAAAACAGCTCTAACTCGGGGCACTCGTAGAACATATGGATATGATTGGCTTTAGGTACCCCCTTCCAAAACCGCTCTAACTCGGGGCACTCGTAGAACATATGGATATGATTGGCTTTAGGTGCCATGCATCTGGGACATTTTGGCTCAGGAAGTGGGCGAATTTAGCAATTCTGGCGGGTGTATAATAAATGCGGTTAGTGACAAAAAAGTGATTTTTCTTAAGACTAGCTCGTTTAATAAACCTATACAATAGTTTTAAAGATGATTCTAGGTGGTCACCCATCATGGATTCGAAGGGGGATTGGTTCTAAGACGATGACTGTGGTGGAATTCCTACATCATTTGCATCCAAAAGCTTTTTTATACCAGATGGAAATTTCTTTCTTGAATGGCTGGACAGATTGAAAGAGGATCTCTATATCCGAGATGCCTCTTATGCCCCCATTGTCTGCCTCAAACCAAGATTTAAGTAGTAGGTAATTAAACTTTGAGAAACTAGAACCTATCTTGGCTCTTAAGAATTCCCACAGATGGATTCCGTTTACATCCCCCAGATCAGACCATATGGAAATTCCCGCTCTCTTAATGGGGCCAGCTAAACCATCTTGAAGGCAGGGCGGTGTCCCCGGGGAGTCCTATGTAGGTGTAAAATCAGAATAGTAGCCAATTTCCCATTTAGGGCTAGATGTAGGTTATTTCTATTTACCGATTCCTAAGTACCGAATTTTACCGATTCTCTATTTAGGAATCAGTAAATAGAATGTAGGTAAACAATCAGTAAATTTTACTGATTCGGTAATATTAGTTATTACCGATTTGGTATTTACCGAATCAGTAATAAGGAATGCCTCCCCATTCATTCCTATGGGCCTGGAGATCTTATAGAGTAGTGTCGGTTACACCAGTCCAGGCAGCGTGTAGCCTACCCCGGCGCTCCTTCCAGTCTGGGATCTCCGCTAAGTAGGCCCCTTTCAGGGTGCCTGATCGGGTATTGCACCGCCGACCCGAGTAGGAGCAGGCCCAATGATGAAGCAAGACACAGGCTTGTTGGGTGTGTGAGGGTCTTTTTCAGAATAGGAGGAACCCTTCCTCCCTGTTTGGTTTGGCACTGACATTGGGGTTCACTGATCCTCGCAATACATACCTAGTTTCCACCTGCTCCCCTTTCTTTCTCTACTATTCCCCCTCAGGAACTTCATACTAATCTTGTTACACTAGTTTGTGGGCCTGTATGTTGGACCTTCATAGCCCATCGTTCCCTCTCATTGATATAATTAATACCGTGAGGACCTATCAGGTTCAAAAGCTAGTGTCTTTGGTTGGGCCCGAGCAAAGGACGTTGCCATCTCCACAGCTTGATCCACAGAGAGATGTGGCTGTTGACATAGCCACCTCTGTGTGGGTGTTGGTAAGGCCTCAAGAAACTGCTCCAGATAAATGACCACCAATATTTGTTCCTTGCTGTTCTCTTGGGGTCTCAACCATGTATCCGCAGCCGCCTTGAAGTTTAAAAATATTGTCTTTGGGTTATCTCCAGGGTTACCTTGTTCCTTTCTGAATCTTGACCAATATGCTTCGGGATCCATTCCCAAATGTTCCAATATGACAGTCTTAATGTCCTTGTAAGGAGTGTTTCCTGTGGGGTTAGCCACCTGGTACGCAGCCTGGGCCTCCCCTGTCAATAGCGGTGCTAAAAAGAAAGGCCACTTCCCCTCCGGCCATCCACAGGCTTGGGCAGCCCTTTCGAAATTCGTAAGGAAGGCATCCGGGTCCTCGCCCGGTTGATATTTCTGAAGGGATATGTTGGGGTGCCCTGCATGTACCCCTTGGTGGCTCCGTTGATTCGTGGTTTAGCGCGTTTGACCATCAGCAACCTTTTGTATGCATTCAACCTGCTGGGTGAGCGAAGCCTTGAACATTTCCCTGTCCACTTGGGCCGTCGTCATCTGTCTCTCTGGCCCATTCCAATTTTTCTTGGCCACGAATTAGTTGTTGTAATAGGCCTTCCATTATCTTGGACTAATGGAATTATGCCCACATTCTACACCAAGTATGTAGAAGAGTCGGTCAAGAAGGAGCTGTCTGCATTGAATAATTTCTTAGTATGCACTTTTTTTTAGTATTACAGGAAATCACAGTAATTGATTGTCTCTTTTGTATTCTTCTTTCCCACAGAATCTTCCACTTCAGTCCCTTAGGTGAGCCTCGGCCACCGTCGTCCCTCGGACAGAAGGAAAAGGCTCAGGTAAGTGTTTTTGCTTTATGGTTTAGTCAAGGGAGGATGTAAAGGATAAATAATAGCTATGCATAAATGTGAAGGAAGGGGGTAGAGGTTGGAGCAACAAAAAAGAAAAAGAGTAGCCAATGATTTCTGCTCTTGTCTTTCTTTTCCGTCTCACCTATTTCCTTTTCCCTGGGTCCCTTTCACCCCTCTGCCTCCCCTCCCATCCCTCTTTGACTGAGCCCCTTTCCAAAACCCCTTTAGATGCCCACGCACCTGGAAGAGCCACGTCACTCCGGGCCGTGGCGTAGTGACTACGCGTCCTTCATTGAGGTCTGGTCTCCTTCTGCTTCAGCTTTCCCTCCTCTGCCAGGTTTGGATATTCCGTTCGCGGACAAGCTGTGACCTCCCCAGGGCTCCGGTTCTCTCTCTCGGAAGGTTGTTAGGTCTTCTCCGTCTTTCCAGCCTTCCCCGCTGGTTTCTCTGCCTCGCGCTCCCTTGCTGCGTGTAGCTGGACCAACTACTGACCTACCCGACCGGCTCTCCGCCCCGCCTTCTTGAATCATGTATCGTCTGAAGTCTGTCCTCATCTCTGGCTTAAAGGGGCCTCCTGCTGATTCCCCTCTCTCCACTTCATGCTGGCAGCAAAACGGTCAACTAGTAACAGGGGACTGTGAATATAGGAGGGGATATAAAGGGATGGCATGGCACTCTTTATCCTCTAACCCATCGTCTACTACAGGGCCTTCCTGGCACCCGTTTTGCTCACAGGTTAGACATCCCTCCTCGCAGAGTGATTGGCAAGCAGCTCAGTCGAGGTTTTAGCAGGGAGTGACCTTGCAATGACAGCAAGTGCTCCTCTGCCCCAACCCTGAAATGCTTGTTTATTGATAGCAAAAAGCATTCTTGTTCCCAGGCCAAGACCTTAGTCAGGCCGCCCTTGTTCATGATCTATTGATAGCTGCTTCGCCTCATGGACGAATAACAAACCGTCTCATCTTCACAATGTATGTTCAGACCTTATGAGTTGGTCAAGGTGTAGTGATAGTGTTCTTACGAAGTGGAATTCGTAAGCAAAGTAGTTTCATGGAAACTAATCCTTCACTTTCACAGATGCAAATGCGTCATAAGTCATCATGTGAAAGAAAAAGCAACTTTGTCGAACGTGTCCATGTTAAAATGGCAGCGTTTCTCCCTGGGCCTAACTGAGCCATGTGACAACCCGTCACAAGTAAGATTTTGAGAATGGATAATACAATAGCAGTTTTGAAGCAGTGAATAGATATTAGTTAAGCTGGAGAGATTTAGTAGTGCGGTTCAGCGGAGAAATGTATCCAAAAAGGTGTTTAACATTCATGCCCATGAAGTGGTCAGATGTTGTGCAAGATGGATTGGCTGATTTGAGAATTGCAATTGGTTCTCTAGGTGAAAAAAAAAGAATTAAAGTGAGGGTGTTCAGCAAAGAGATGAAAGAGAGATGAGGGGCAGTAAGTGAAGTAGCGGGGTGTTCCCCAAAGTGGTGATCTTAGAGGAAAGTATGAAGTAAGGTCAGTGGTAGAGAGTGTGGAGTGATTGATGAGTGGGCTTAGTGATCAGATGATATTTTGAAAGTGTTGGACCTGGCCTCGTGGCGTGGTTCCTCCCCGTTCCTCAGCACCCCGTTAGCCCAGCGCTGCACCCAGAAGCCCCTGGTCCTCCCGTTCCCGGCCCGCCCAAACTCCCTACACGACCCCACCAACCGACGACCAGCCCTGCATTCCCCCGTCCTACTCCCCGGCCCCGGGCACCCAGAACCTGCATCACCCCACAGGGCCCCGACCGCCATTTTCCTCCCCGAGGTCCCTGACTCCCTGGACCTTGCCTGACCCCGGCCCCAGCGAAACTTAGGCCTCAGACGCGCCAGTCCCGTCTGGGGGGTAAAGGGCTCCCCGAGTGAGATAAGACAGGGAGTTTCGATTGCACCTCCGGCCTCCCCTGGGAGACTGGATTCCCTCACACCTCTGGCCTTCCTCCTGTGGGCCGGTTTCGATCACACCTTTGGCCTCCCCAAGAGCTGGCTCCAGACCCTGCTGGGCGTCTGGGAATTCCCTGACGCATCTTCAAAGGGATCAAAGGGCCAACCGACGGACCTCTCCAATGACCAGCACCCAAGGCATGAGACCTCCGCCTGCGAGGGTCCGGACATCAAAAGGCCACTGGACTATATCAAGGCCCGCCCAACAACTAGCGGGCAGTTGTATCCTGGACAAGAGAGCCCTGCTGATCTGATCGCAGCTTATCCTTGGGGAAAACTGAACCTTCGAACTCTGCCGCTGTTGCGGCTCGTCCTCGTAAAGACGGAACTAGAACTTTGGAGCCCTGCTGACCTCGTCGCGGCTCATCCTCGTAAAGACGGAATTAGAACATCGTAGCCCTGCTGACCTCGTCGCGGCTCGATCTTGAACTCTAAAGACCTTCGTGGAACATCCTGAGCCCTGCTGACGTGGTCGCAGCTCCTCAAGAACTATCCTCCGGATCGAGCCCTGCTGACCTCGTCGTGGCTCGAGGAGTATTCTGGTCCGGCTGGACCATCGACGCTACCAACACAACCTGGTTCGTCCGGAAGTGAGTGAAGCAGCGAGTACGATCATCATCTTCCGTATCCCCCGGCTGGAGGATTGAGAGCTGTGCGCAGGGTACGCATCGTACGGGCCTAAAGATTGAGACTGTCCCGCTTCCCTCTTCCCTCTTCCCTGAGACTTTACGATCCCTCGATCGCTTGTAAATACGAATGCTAATTCCTTTTACTGTTGATAAAGAACCTGTTTATTGGAATCCATGGTGTGGTGTCCGTTCGTAAGTGTGGTGTGAGCTCAGTGTGTACGATCCTAGACTCAAAGTCCTCCCCGGTGAGGACCTCACGTTAAGACTCGGCATTACTTGTGGGAGAGGTGGGTCACAGAATGGTCGGGAGAGCATAGCCTGGCCCTCTGGGATCGCCCCTTCTAACAGAAAGTATGTGCACTTGATATTAGCAGCAGCTAGAGACTGTGTGTTTAGTGCATTTATGTTAGTGACAAGATTTTCTTGTTTAATTTGTCGGGAGGTCAGTAGAATGAATATAGAATTTTATAATGGTCTGGCGTAGGCCATATTAATTGGCTGCATGTGCTGTAGCTGGCCAACACATGATTCTGTTTTCACCCTGGTATGTGCAGGTTGTCAGCTCATCTGGTTCTGTTTACTGATTATGTCAAACGCAGATCTAAATCACTTTTTAGGTCTTGCTATGGCGAACGCCACGAGAACTATAGCTGGCGGCTCAGCCGACAAAGAGGGGAGACAAGAGCCGACCACGTGCAGCGTTTTTCCATAGGATTACGTTGGGCGCGTGAGCTTCTGCCTTAGACAGCATGGTAGAAAGAATCGGATCACACTGCGCGCCTCGTGGAATGCAGGGGGAGTCTGCATAGGGGCGCGTGACGCTGATAAACAGGCAGGCGTCTGAATCTGCCGTGTTTGCCTCTGCTGGTCATTGGAGTGTGTGAGCTGATCTGACGGAGACTGAGAGTGTGGGAGAGGCAGAGGCAGAGGAGGGCTCGAGTGAAGTTTTGTTGCAGTTTAAGTTTCCACCCGCTTTGTAGCTTCACTATTCCTGCCAAAATCCTGTAAGCTTTTTTGAAATCTTCCTCATTGCTTGGTCCTCGGCGTTTTTCTCATACAGATAAACTCAAAGTCACCCCACGGTGCTGACATCATCACAAAATGCACAGATCTGCGCGGACCTAATGGGGAACATATGCCCAGTGTGCGGGAGGAGGGAAGGATGTTGTTTTAATAAACTGACTTCATCGCAACTGGCCGCGAGTGACCCTTTACCTCGGGCTGTAATGGTTGGCTCAGCTCTAGTGACTTTAGATGCCTGCGGCATGTGGACGCCCTCCCTATAATTATTAAATTGTCAATGGCGCCCTGTCCTGCAGACAGTCTGCAGAGCGCCGCGTCTCTCTCTCTTGTTTCCAGTTGCTTTTTTCCGCCTAGTTATATCCGAAACTTATAGTCTTGCTTTCAAGGTTTGACATGGGAGGCATTACAGCCAGACACTTGCTGCAAAACATCATAAACAGGGTTCTGTATCTTTTAGAGATCCTATAAAAACTGAAACAATGACACTTCTCTCTCGACAGGCCGGGGAGAGCATTTGTTTCGTTGGCCCCTTGCCCGCCGTGTATTTTTTTATAACTAGACGGATGCTTCTCCGGCTCTCTAAAACAACCCCCGCCCCCAGCATGTTTCCAGTGCCCTCTAAGCAAGCGAGACAACATGGCTGCCGTGTCGTAGAGAGAATGTCCAGGTTCAATGTTGTGTCTCTGAACGGCACCCCAGGGGAGCGGCCCATGCTGAGGGTCCGGCCAGCCCACTCCCCGCCCACACCTGAAGCAGCCACCCTACTGCAGTAGGTAGGAAACGAACAAAACCTGCACAAAAGGACCTCATAATAACAGGACTATCAGATTATTTTTAAAGGGGGGTAGGGCTGGGATGGGTGGTGACACAAACAACAGGCCTAATAATTCCAGTGCATGTAGATTATTGTATGGGGGTTAACTTGTGATCCCCAATTATTCATGGGTGGGATACTAGAAGGAATCTTTAGCTCCACACCTGTTTTCTCACGTGTAATTAACAGGGAACGTGTAATGGGGCACTTCCGCACTTGTGGGAGCACTGCACACCAATACCACCACTAAACATGACAGAAACCAGGCTTGGCACCTGCCACATCTATATGCCTCTGGGCACCACTGCACAGCCCTTCTCACCCAGGGCCTCGTGCATCATGAAGGCAGGGGCAGAACAGAAAAAAGGAAGCTGCTGAGAAGTCTGTGATATCGGGTCGCAAAGGTATTGTGGTGACGGTCTAGTTTTCTGTCACCGGGTAAGGAAGTGGTGAGACGGGAAGCGGAAGGCGGCCATATTGTCATTGGCGCCTACCGCTACTAGCAGCGCATTGTCTCCCGGCGCTCCGGGCATAATAAAATAGAATAAACTCATACTTGCCTCAGTGTGCTCACTATCTACTCCACAATGGCGACGAGAGATGGGATGTAGCCGCGTATACACGGCGGACCCGCGGAACGACCACGTGACACCAGTGCAGTGCCGCAAATTGCCCGGAGCGTGGCCGAGGAGTGGAAAACAGCGTCGGAAAGGGCGCGTACGAGGAGGACGCCCCACCGCTCGCCCTACAATGAACCCAGCGCTAGCGGTGAGCTGGCTGCCCGTTGTTCTGCTTAGGTGGGCTTGACATACAGGATTCCAACAAGCACTTGACAATCCAAATTCAAAAAAAAAAAAATCATAAGTGCTGGGGCAGACTTTCATAAGTGCCAAGCCCTGACAGGACACAGCCCACGAGGGAGCACCCTATCCCCAGCAGTGCAGGCAGAGCTAGGCACGCTGGCGGAGCAGCGGCAGAACGCAGAGGCACCCAGTTCGACGAATCCGGCAAAAAGGGAATTCCAGCAACCATCACCTGGTCCCTCACACAGAGAGAAAGGTGAGGACAGCGCCAGCGACCTAAGCGAGGGCGACACCACAGAGCAGCACACGGCGGGGAGCCCACCGGGTAGGAAGCTCCCCGTTCCGGCTCGTCAGAGAGGGGTATCCAAGATGGCGGTTCAGTCTATTGTTGGAAATAAAGGGGGGCACTACCAACCAGAATATAAGATCCTTAAGTATTGCCCGGCGGTGTCGCCTCTTGAACCCACAAAGAAGTTAAACTATTGAAGAGGCAGGCGCTGGAGACTGGAAGGCAGGAAACAAGGTTTTTATTCTCTCCGGAGGAGAACACAATGAAACGGACAGAAGGTATCGTTCTGAGGTGCTCTAACTGCATCCCTGAGGCCTGGCCTCTTATACACAAGTTTATCTCTTTATTGCATGTAACACATTCTCGTCGATACTTTGATGTACGGAAAGACATCCTCAGAATCCCCCTTCCCAGCCCGTTCCCACGCAAGGTTACAGTGGAAGTCCCTGCCCCGTTCACAACAGGTGATGATCATCGCGCAGCTGGATATTCCGCCGATTCACGGAGTGTGTGGGGTTCGATCGGATCTCGTAGGGCGGGGGGCTTTGATCAACCCGGGGATCCCTTGCTGGGGGGAAACTTTCTATTGTACGGGGAGGGGCAAGGATTGGTATCGGCAGAGCTGGGTGTCGGCCTGGGAACGGGGAAGACAAACGGGCACACGGGGAAAAGGGGTTTGCATCAAAGGGCCGGGGATCATAAATGGGAAGAAGGGAGGTGTTGCGCCGGGAACAGGACGAGGGCCTGGGGCAGAGCAGCGCCGAAGAGGGGTTTTTATGATTCGCGGCAGGTGCAGGCAGGGGGGTTGTCAGCGAAGCTAGGAGGGAGAGAGAGGCGCGCTGGCTCTCGGCGAGAGCAGGGAAGCCATGGTGCCCAAAATGGCGGCTGTTTTACGCGCACAAAAGGTTTAAGGAGAGCAAGAGGGCGCCGATAATGTTGACGGTTTCAGCCCAACTTTCAACAGTCCCCCCTTTTCAACATATCTAGCCACCTTGCTTTACTCAATGTCAATTTTCATCAAATTCCTAACTTCGGTATCATACAATGCTCTCATATGTTCGCTTCCAATGTCCACAGTTTTGGGAAAAATACAACTCGCACATAAAGAACACATAGGTGGCAGACATTGAATTCCTAAGCATAGGCCACATATTACAACTAAGGGAATCAGGATAATGGTGAGCAGTCTCCAGCCCCAGCTTTTGACGGTGTCCCAGAACCAACCACCAAGCGACCATTCTTCTTGCTCTTGGTGAACTTCCGAAGAGAGTCTGTGAAGATGTTCGATGGCTTTGTACACTGAGGGTGAGTTGTCCGGTATGTATGTACAACAGCTGGACCCAATAATGCGGCATGCTCCTCCACGGTCCGCCAGAACCACATCTAGAACGAGGCGGTTCTGAAGAGCAACCAAACGGACCGCTTGGAGCTCGGCAGTGTTGTTGGCAAAGATGCCCGCTGTGATGTTCATGGTTGTCTCTACTGCCTGAGTCAAATGTCGGATGGCACGGCTGTTTGCCATCGGGCCCCAGAGGGGGACGAGTCCTTTCATAGCATCGAGGAACTGCGCCCCTGTTGAGTCGGCTTGCTCAACGTCTTTGGCTCGTTTTTGCCTGTGGTGATTCGCTGGGGCCACATAAGTTGGAGGAAGGACGAAGGAGATGTAGCAAGTGCCCCCCCAGCCTTTGGGGAGCCAGGTGTAGGCCTTCGTGCCGCAGATGAAATACATGTTTGGGGATGACACAAAGGAAGGTGGATCCGTGGAATCCAGAGTGCTGGTAAAGCGGCAAGCGCTGCGACCCACCAGCTGTGTCCCAAGTCCTTCTACACACATGTGGCCTGTGACGTTGATGACCGACAGGGCCACAGTCAGAGTGGCAGCCGTTCGTTTCCGCAGATAGGAGAAGGTGGGTCTGGTTGGATTGTTGAACACCTGCATTTCGATTCGTTCTTTAGCCGGGATGTCCATTTGGATCGAGTCGCTGGGGGTCAGCGGGCAGAAGTGTGTCTTTGTCTTGTTTCGCCCGGCCCCATGAGAAGAATGTGCTGCAGTTCTGCTGGAGGTGGCATTGCCCGTATAGCTCTCTTGCAGGAGGATCAGCCAGGCAAGGCAGGAGCCGTGGACAGAGAAGGGTGAAGGGATGAATGGTATTGAATGTCCAGTGGCATGGGGTAGCAACCCACAGATCCAGCAGTTGGTGGTGTTGGTGGCAAGATTGTGCTGGTGAAGTAGCTGCACGAAAGAGTTGTTCCAAAACTCCTTTCGCCTCTCTCTTAGTTGAGGAGAGAGCGAAATTAGATAATGTTCCTTCATGGTGGTAGGCTGAGCAGTGGTTAGGAATGTTTTGTGAGCAGGTGCGTGTTCTTCCATAATCCAGAGCGTAGTCATGAGGAGAAAACAGAGGAGGATTACGATGAAGAGTGCAATTGTCTTTGAGCTATGGAGTCTGTCTGTTCTCGGATTTCTGTAGTGGGTATTTCCTGCTGTCTCCGTCGGCTTCTTATTTGGCGCTTCCATCATCTTCTTATCTGGCGCTTCCATCATCTTCGTCTTCAAGGTGCTCGGTAGTGGGCAGGACCACAGACTTAGTTTTAGCTTCTCTCCAGGTAACCCTTGGTAGTTTGGGTCACCGTTCTGAGATCCTTTAACCTAGTCCGTGGCCTACTTAGCCGAAGCTCCCTCCTTTCGACGCAGGAAATACCCTTCTCGAGATGGCACAGTGGGGTCAGGATGTTTTGAAAGTTCAAGTGTCTCAGTATCAGGGTAGCAGTTCAACGATGGTCGGTCCTGGTTCAGGAGCTCTTCTTGGGTGTTGACGGTGTCTGTCGTGGCCAGGGCTGGAGAGACCTTTTTGCAGTGATGAGCGTGCAGCCAGTGTTTCTTCCCCTCCACTCGAAGTGCGGTCCGAGTGGTGATCAGCACTTGCCAGGGGCCCGTCCACCGGGGTTCCAAACTCTTTGATCGCTGAAAATTTCGGATCAGCACGAAGTCCCCCGGCTGGATGGCGTGACCCGGACCCCTGGAAGCATCGGGGATGGCCTGCTGCACCTGCTGATGAAGGACAGACAAAGTTTCAGTCAATTTGTACAGATAATCAGACATTAGGACGTCCGGAACGTCATGAATGGAAGTTGGTTTCGGGGCAGACCAGACGCTCATGGGTCGACCGAAGACAACTTCATAAGGGGTTAAGTGATGTCGGGTGGGGGTAGAGCGCATCGATAGCAATGCCAATGGGAGGGCGTCTGGCCATTTCAGGCCCGTCGTAGCCACTATTTTGGCCAGTTTAAGCTTTAGTGTGGCATTGTGTCGTTCGACAAACCCAGCAGATTGAGGGTGGAAGACTGCGTGGAATTTCTGTTTAATACCCAGCCCATTTAGGATGAGCTGGATAACTTTGGCTACAAAGTGGGGGCCATTATCACTCCATAAAACACGACAGAGGCCATAACGGGGGAAAAACTCCTTTAACAGAACCTTTGCAGTGGCCATAGCGGTGTTGTCACGGGTTGGATATGCTTCCACCCACTTGCTAAATGCGCACACCATGACGAGTACATATTTCAGGCCTTGGCATCTGTCTAGCTGGATGTAGTCCATCTGCAGGACTTCAAATGGGTGGTTTGGGACCCCAAATCCCCCCCGGGGTACTACAGTTCCTTTCCCGGGGTTGTGTTGCAGGCATATTAAGCATTGTTGGACCAGGCGTTTGGCGGAATCTGGGATCTTGTCATTGTGCCAAACCCTGGAGACAAGTTCGATCATGGGGGCTGATCCTATGTGGGCAGGGGAGTGTGCCATGGTTAATATGGGAATCAAGTACGAATCAGGTAGCAACCATCTGTTCGTGTCTTTTGTCCGCCAGCAGCCTTCATCGTCTTTCAATCCCACCCGTGTCCATTCAGTCAATTCGTGTTGTGTGCTAGCCGTTTGTATGTCTCTAATTGTGTCCTTGGCGTCAGTCCAGTTTTCTGCTTGTGACCTGGTCACGTACATATGTGTTGTCGTTCTATTTTCAGCTGTCGTTCGGGCGGTGATGTCGGCTAGTGCATTTCCCTGTCCAATAATGTCTGTCACTTTCTTGTGTGCCTGGCATTTGATAACGGCAAGTTTGTTGGGGAGGAGGACAGCTTCGATTAAGGCGGAGACTAAATCCCCGTGCAAAATGGGTGTGCCGTGTGAGGTCAAGTATCCTCTCTCCCTCCAGAGGAGCCCAAAATGGTGAACCACCCCGAAGGCATACTGGCTGTCGGTGTAAATGTTCGCTGTGGTTCCTGTTGCCAGGATGCAGGCTCGCGTCAAAGCAATCAGTTCCGCTGCCTGGGCAGATCGCTGGGTGATGCGGGCTGTTTCTACTACAGTTCGAGCCGTGGTGACTGCATAGGCAGCGGAAGTGGTACCATCGGAGAGTTTGATGCAAGAACCGTCCACCCACAACTCCCCGTCGGGGTCAGGGAAAGCTGTGTCTCTGAGATCGACCCTACTCCTGGTCTGTTCGTCCGTAAGAGTCACGCAGTCATGTACGGGGTGCACATTGGGATCGTTCTCTGGCAAGGGTAACAGAGTTGCTGGGTTCAGTGTGGTGCATCTTTTCAGGGTGATATGGGGGGCAAGCAAGGTCAGTTCGTATCCAGTCAGTCGTGCACTCGTCAGATGTTGCGTCTTGGTTTGGTTCAGGAGGGTGTCGACTGCATGGGGTACCAGTACCGTGAGGGAATTCGAGAGTACAATCCCCTCACTCTGTCGGATAGAGACTGCAGCAGCAGCTACAGCTCGAAGGCAAGCAGGCAAGGCTCTGGCGACAGGGTCAAGAGTGGCAGAGAAGTAAGCGCACGGTCGTTGCTTAGGGCCGATGGCCTGGGTCAGGACAGATAAAGCGCACCCCTCCCTTTCGTGAGTGTAAAGGGAGAAGGGCTTTTTGTAATCAGGGGTACCCAGGACAGGGGCTGAGCAAAGGGCATCTCGCAGTTCTGTGAAGGAAGTTTGACACTCAGGAGTCCAAGGGAGTGGGAAAGGGACGTCTTTGTTTAGCAGAGAAAGCAGTGGTTTTACAACGAGGCTGAAGTTTGGTAACCATTGTCGGCAGAAGGAGGTGAGGCCTAATAGGGAGCGAACCTGCTTCTGGGTCTTAGGGACAGGGGTATCTAGAATGGTTTGGATTCGATCAGGGGTGAGTTTTCTTCCATCTTTGGACAAAAGGTGGCCTAGGTAAGTGACCTGGGGTAGGCAGAATTGCAACTTCTTCTTGGAGACCTTGTGGCCATTTTCCGCAAGGAAGTGCAAGAGTTGAATGGTGGCGGTAACCGCTAGAGGGGTGGTGTCGGCTGCCAAAAGGATGTCATCGACATATTGTACCAACACCACTCCGTCGGGTAACTGGACTTGGTCTAGTTGTCTTTTGAGGGCCTGGCTGTAGATGCTAGGGCTTTCCGTGTAGCCTTGAGGCGCTCGGCAAAACCTATATGAGCGGGCTTTTAGGGTAAAGCCGAAGAGATATCGGCTGTCTGGGTGGATGGGGATGGAGAAGAATGCGTTCTTGAGGTCGATGACGGAAAAGGTGGTGGCAGTGGATGGAATCAAGGTCAGGATGGTGGTGATGTCTGAGACCACAGGGTACTGGGGTACCACCACTTTGTTGATCTCTCGGAGGTCGATGATGAAACGGTATGCTTTCTCATCTCCCTCTCCCTGCTTCTTGATAATGGGCAAGATAGGGCTGTTGCAAACGTTGCTAACCACTTCCTCTACCACTCCTGCGTCTATCAGTGACTGGATAATCATTACCAATGCCTTCTCGCCCTCTGGCGATATCCGATATTGTGGGAGTTTTGGGAGTGTTGCGTCTGGTCGGACAGTAATGTGCACTGGGTCAATTAACATACGCCCTACGTCCGAATCCGCTTTGGCCCACAGATACGGAGGTAGAGTGTCAAGCAGGGACGCGTCGACGTCGGTGATGGAAAACATGTGTCGGGGGGAGCAATGTCTAAGCAGAACGGGGTTGTCGTAAAGAAACACTCGAACTCCATCTTGAGAACACCTGATCGTCGCTCGGAAGTGTTTCAGTAAGTCAAGTCCCATAATGGCGTCAGGGCTATTGGAGGAAAGCAAGAACGTGGTGTCGGTGGTGTTGTTTTCTACGTCAAAGAGAATCGGGGCAGACAAAGGGTTGGTGGAGGGCGTTCCATCGAAACCTGTCGATGTTATGAGTGAGCCAGACAAGGGTGCCCTTGGAATCAGTCGTTTAGATAACGCACTACGTGTTGCGCCAGTGTCTACCAGAAATGGAGACTTGGTACCCAGGACCTTAGCAGTGACATAAGGGCCCTGCTGGTCAACATAGAGCTCGACTGGATCCCTCCCTCGCCCTTGGCTGTCCTATGCGAAGGTGTGAGTGTCGTCATAGTCAGATTGTTGATATTGGTTCTGCCTGGGTCGATCGAACGTATTTGGTCTGCTTGATCTGTCATTAGTCGCGTCATTTGGGGGCCCTCGTTGTTGTCCCTTAGGTCTCGGTCCGTTTGCTACATCCCTGGGGTCTTTGTTTCTGATCATTTCCAGAAGAACTGGGCACTGGGATTTCCAATGGCCAGTCCCTTTGCAGAAAGCGCACTGGTCTTCTCTAAGGTCTGTGCGTCCACTGTAGGAAGTCAGAGTGCGGTCCTGGGGAAATGTAGTCTTAGGGACGTTTGTCTGGTAGTTTCCCCGGTATTGGTCTCGTCCTATAGTCACCCCTTGCAGTTTGGCAATCATCACCCTCTCTTTTAAGTCCTTCTTCTTTTTCTCTGTCGCCCTATCGTTTTCATTTTTCTGATGCTCATAATATTGGGCCATTTGGAGAATCGCTGTAGGTTTGGAGGCTGCCCAACTACTCTCGCTGGCCTGTAGTTTCTGGGAGATTTCCGATGATAGGCCCTTAACATAATTCTGGACAAACAGATGGTGTCCGGTTGCAGTGGTCATGTCCTGGCCGCTGTAATCGGAGAACACCGTTTCAAACCGGGAGAAGTATTCCGATACATCCTCCTGGGGTTTTTGGCGACAGGCTGTTACTATCGACCAGTCCACTTTCTTTTCTGGGATTAGGGTTTTTAATTTCTCTACGATTTTATCTGGGAGGTCTAGAATGGATTTCAACGGCTTTTGTCCTGGTCCCCGTTGTTTGTCCAGGTCATCGAGTTGTGACCAGGTATGTCCAAACAGCTCAAGGTGGTCGACTTTCCGGATTTGCTTCCACACATCAGCTGGTAGACATAACCCGAAGAACAAGTCGATGTCAGCCAGGGTCATAATCGTTGAGCCCAGGGCTGTACCCAATTCAGTATAGAAGGCAGTGGGGTTTTTACGTAGGTCGGGTAGAGATTTCCGGAATGTCAGTATCTCTTGCCGGTCCCATGGCTGGTAGACCCAGTTGTACACTACCCTTCCCTTCGCATCTTGGTTGTTTGCATCATCGTGAGTCCCTGTACCCCGAGGAGGAACCCAGTAAGGGGCAGCCTCACGTATCGGCATCATGGTGTTAGATTGCTCGGTTGGTGGTTCGGTCACTACGGAGGCTGCGGATTTAGCTCCCGGCTTTCGTTCAGTGAGGTGGCGGAAAACCTCAAGCGTACGCGTAAGGAGGTCCGACACATCACACTCGCCCTCATCCCCGATATCGACCTTCCGGTACAGAGTCCTTAGGCTCTCGGGACCTTTGTCTCGATATCGGTCCTCGTATGCATTCAAGACATGATAACACAGTCGTACGGTAAAATGTCGTCTGTGACTCCCTGTATACGAGCTGAACATATCTGTGATGTACTCTTCATCATCCTTTCTTTCTACCAGTGTCCTTGCTATTTTGTCGATCCCCGCTCGCTCATCTTTGTCTAGTCTGTTTGTTCTTGCAGGGCCAGCCCCTCGAGTCTCATGGTCGTCTAACGTTGTTGTTGATGCGGGTTTTAATACAAGGGGTTCGGCTGGCACAGAGGCCATTGGGGCCGACGCTGTGGCGGTACCTTCGTTTGTACCGGGGGGTGGCGCGTGCTGCGTCAAGGGTTGAGAAGGGGCATATGGAGGGGGCATGTAGATGATAGGAGGACCTAACAGCAGGTCCTCATTGGCTCGTTGTTTCGAGGGTAAATCAGGGTAGAGCATGGAGGGGGTTCTAACCGGACACTGGCTTGGCGTTTCCATTTCTAGTTTCTGTTTAGCTTTCTCTCTTTCCTTTATCTCTTTTTCTAGTTTCTGAGCAGCTAGGTGGGCTGCTTTTCGCAGCTCTTTTTCCAACCTACTCTCAGTTTTCTTTTTACGTTGTTCAGTTTCTTTTCGCCACATGCCGAAGCTGTCAAGCATAGTAGGTGTTGTCTTGTTTTTACCCAGGGCAGTTTCTAGCGTTTTTATTTTATCATCATCGAAGGATCCTATCAGGGGCCATTGACTTTCTTGACCCTTTTTTGTATATTTATGCCATAGTTTACTATAGGCTATAGCGGTCAATCCATGCTTCATGAACATGTCCTTATTAGGGGTGCCTTCCAGTGGGGCTGGATGGTCCATCTCTAATAGGCGGTCCGGGCTAAACAGGCTACTAATCAGTGGGGAGAAGACAGACATGACGGCTCGTAACGAGGGACTAAAAAGTCAGCACTGCCTATCTTATCACTAGGTGCAAAGACTGGACAGAATATTTCTATTCTACGTTGTTTGCAGGCAGTGAATACCTCATGGATCAAAATAACAAAAGACCAATAAATAACAATGGGGAGAATGAGTAGGTCCGCAAAGATCTGCGTTACCTACCCTTTTCACTGTCTGCAAAAAGGGTGGTCTCTTCCCTGTTTGCAGACAGGGAATCTCCAGGAAACAATAGTTTTGCGAACAACAGTTCAGTTTCAAGTGATTATTGAGTGGGGGAGAAAAAATAAGCACGGCTGCTGCCCTACCTATCCTCCACTGCTTGCAAAAGAGAGAGCCCGTTGTTTCTCCGTTTGCAGACAGTGAATCTCCAAATAAATAAAAGAGAGCAATACTAGTATTTTTAAACAAACAAGCAATCAAGCAATCATTTCGCAACTTGTCGTGATTACACGACCTTACCCGGACCGCATGGACAGTTTCTTGTCTTCCGAATCCAGCGCCCGATCGTCCTCTCTTCTCCGTTATCCTCGCGGCACTCCTGATGGTTCCCAGTCAGGACCGTAGATCACTCAAAAGAGGTCTGTTCGGAACCAGTGAAGTTCGGATGATCGGCTGTCAGACGAGGGTCTATCGGACAGACGCGTTCCCGATCGTTGCAGTCGTTCACTTTGTCGTCAGGACCTCTCCCACTGGATCCATGGGTCGCTGATGGGCCCCACGCTTGGGTCGCCAATTGTTGGAAATAAAGGGGGGCACTACCAACCAGAATATAAGATCCTTAAGTATTGCCCGGCGGTGTCGCCTCTTGAACCCACAAAGAAGTTAAACTATTGAAGAGGCAGGCGCTGGAGACTGGAAGGCAGGAAACAAGGTTTTTATTCTCTCCGGAGGAGAACACAACGAAACGGACAGAAGGTATCGTTCTGAGGTGCTCTAACTGCATCCCTGAGGCCTGGCCTCTTATACACAAGTTTATCTCTTTATTGCATGTAACACATTCTCGTCGATACTTTGATGTACGGAAAGACATCCTCAGAATCCCCCTTCCCAGCCCGTTCCCACGCAAGGTTACAGTGGAAGTCCCTGCCCCGTTCACAACAGGTGATGATCATCGCGCAGCTGGATATTCCGCCGATTCACGGAGTGTGTGGGGTTCGATCGGATCTCGTAGGGCGGGGGGCTTTGATCAACCCGGGGATCCCTTGCTGGGGGGAAACTTTCTATTGTACGGGGAGGGGCAAGGATTGGTATCGGCAGAGCTGGGTGTCGGCCTGGGAACGGGGAAGACAAACGGGCACACGGGGAAAAGGGGTTTGCATCAAAGGGCCGGGGATCATATATGGGAAGAAGGGAGGTGTTGCGCCGGGAACAGGACGAGGGCCTGGGGCAGAGCAGCGCCGAAGAGGGGTTTTTATGATTCACGGCAGGTGCAGGCAGGGGGGTTGTCAGCGAAGCTAGGAGGGAGAGAGAGGCGCGCTGGCTCTCGGCGAGAGCAGGGAAGCCATGGTGCCCAAAATGGCGGCTGTTTTACGCGCACAAAAGGTTTAAGGAGAGCAAGAGGGCGCCGATAATGTTGACGGTTTCAGCCCAACTTTCAACACTTCCTCCCTCACCCAATTGGTGCCATTTCTGACGAAGTGTGGAGAACCGGAGATGAAATGGGAAGACTGGAAAAGGTATTTCCTCAATTATCTTGAAGCCCTGGAAGAGGAAGGCGACACTCCGTTCTCAAGCAAGAGGAGGAAAAAGATACTATTGCACAACTTAGGTCCAGAAGGGATCAGGATCTACGACACCATCGTCAAAGGTGAGAGGGATGATACGGACACGGATGTCTTCAGTCACGCCATCGCAGATCTCGACGCTCACTATAGACCGGTAGTGTGCGTCGCAATAGACAGATACAATTTCTTTCAAAGGAAGCAAAGGAGTGATGAAACAGTGGACGAGTATGTAGTAGCCCTGCAAAGGTTGGCCCTTACATGCAAGTTCGACAGGTTGCATGACGACCTAATTAGAGACCAGATTATCATGCACACTACCAGCTCCCACGTCCAGGAGAAACTTTGGGTAAATGGAGATGCTCCTCTCAAAGAGATATGGGCCATGGTAAAAAAGGCGGAAATGTCAAAGCGTTGTGCACAAGCGGCCAAGAAAGAAGCAGGAGGAGCACAGACGGTGTGCAAGATCATGACGCAGGCGAGAAGTGACCGGCCGCGACAGAGAGACCCGCAAAGGTACCAAGATGGAAGAAGATCCAACAACAACAACTACGCTCAAACGGACAACAGATCTAATAAGGGAAGCAAGCCGAGCTGCTACAGGTGTGGCAGTACCACGCACATGGGAAATGACAAAGCGTGCCCGGCGTTTAGGGCAAAGTGCTCATATTGCAGCGTGTTCGGACACTATGAGAAGGTATGCCGCCGAAGACCCAAAGGAGCGGTGGTCAGATATGTTGACCAGGAACAGAGTGAAGATGCAGAAGACCGAGAAGACGCAGGAGACCAGGAAGAGTTCCTGTACATCGATGTCCAGGTACTGGAAATGGAAGGGGAAGGAACAGACAAACCCAGACTGAACATGCACATTGGAGGGATACCACTGGAAATGATCGCAGACAGCGGAGCACCCATCTCCATCATACAACATCAAGTGTGGGAAGAAAGGTTCACCACCAAGATAAAGGAGACACTACACCCGATGGATTTGAGGCCAGTCACGTACACAGGACAAAGAATTCCCATGTTGGGGTATTGTCCTCTCCTGTTTGAGTTCCGTGGTCGCCACGCACAATGCAAATTATACATTGCCGAGAAAGGTCCCTCAGTCTTGAGCTGGAAAGACCAAGGAGCATTGGGAATACAACTCAACCCAGGGGGCATTAAGAAAATCTTGCTAATGGACATGGAAAAGAAAGATGACGTAGAGTCCTGGCGGAGGGCGTACCCCAAAGTATTCAATGGACAAATTGGAGAACTAACGAAATACCAACACCTCATAAAACTAAAAGAGGGAGCGGAACCAGTGGTGCACAAGGTGAGAAACATTCCTTTCCGCTGCAGGGAAGCGGTGCAATCGGAATTGCACAGGCTGGAGAGAGAGGGAGTGATTAGAGCCATAGAGAGTGCTGAATGGCTTTCCCCCCTTGTAGTAGCCCAGAAGCCCAACGGCAAGGTGCGACTGTGTGTCGACTTAAGAGAATTGAACAAAAACATTGTAATCGACAAATTTCCCCTGCCACGAATTAATGAGATGCTAGCAAGGACCAAAGACATCAAGTGGTTCTCCACTATAAACTTGTCGTCGGCCTACCACCAAGTAAGACTACACTCCTCGAGCAGCCATCTCACATCATTTATCACGCCGTTCGGCTGCTATGAATTTGTGAGAATGCCATTTGGACTAGCATCCGCAGCAGCAGTCTTTCAGAAGCTTATGCACAAGCTACTGAAGGGAGTGGAGAACGTGCAGTTTTTTCAAGACGACATTTTGGTGATGGGGAAAACTACACAAGATCACAATGAGAAACTCCACACTGTACTGAGGACATTGCAGGACAATGGCCTGACGGCAGAATGGATAAATGCAGGTTCGGATTGACATCCGTCACGTACCTAGGGCATGAAGTGAGCGAAAACGGAATACTACCGAAAAAAGACAACATGAAATCGATTCAAGACGCTCTCACACCAACCAAAAAGGAGGATGTTCGATCATTTCTTGGAATGGCCGAATATTACAGTAAGTTCATTCCCCACTTCGCCACGAAAACACATCTCCTACGCCAACTCCTGAAAGAGAAGAACAAGTTCGTATGGGGTCAGGAGGAACAAACGGAGTTTGATGCACTGAAACAAGAAATTAGCTCAGCAATTCCCCTGAAGGGGTTCGACCCAAGTGCGGAATCCATCCTCACTACGGATGCCAGCGACCGAGGCTTAGGAGCGGTCCTTATGCAGAAATCAGACAACGGAGAAATATCGACGGTCAGCTTCGCCTCGAGATCGCTCACACCCAATGAGGAGAAGTTTAGTGTGGTGGAGAAAGAGATGTTGGCAGTGGTCTGGGCGATGGAGAGATTTAGACAGTATCTGTGGGGTGCGAAATTCTTAGTCCGAACAGACCACAAGCCTTTAGTCCGAGTACTGACTTCAAGCGGCCATGCTCACGCGACACCTAGGATTGCCAAGATGACTCTTAGATTGTTGGATTTTGTGTACGAGGTGGAACACATCCCTGGACCGCAAAACAAAGTAGCCGACTTCCTGAGCAGGGCGGCGGCGATGGAAGCGGCGGATGACAGAGAGAAACAAAGGTGGGAAGGTTATGTGGTAGCCACCATTCAGGATACGGAGGAAGTGATCAGCGCCCAGGAATGGGAAGAAGCGTACCGAGAAGACGTCGACCTAGAAGCCATCAAAGGATACGTAGTTCACGGGTGGCCAGAAAAAAGACATCTCAAGGAGGAATTGAGAAAATTCTGGGAAGTGAGGGATGAACTTTCGTTGGCTGACAACCCCATTTTTTTGCTCAGAGGCGACAAAGTGATTCCCCCACAAGGCATACTGGAGCACCTGATGAATCTTCTACACGAAAGACACCAAGGTATCACAAAGACAAAAGCTTTGGCCAGACAAGCATACTGGTGGCCAGCCATTGATACCCAGATAGAACGACATGTACGGAAGTGCGAGTCATGCGCCAAGGCAGACAAGTCACAGAGCATGTTGAGACCACCTTTAGGGAAATTCCCGGTTCCGGAGGGGCCATGGGAAATGGTTTCGGTGGACATCATGGGCCCCGTCCTCAACAAAGATGGAACACAGAAGTACGCCGTAGTTCTAATAGACAAATATTCCAAGTGGCCTGAGGTGGAGATAATGGAGAATGTGGACTCGGAAGCAGTGGTGCGTTTCCTACGGACCACGTTCGTTAGAGAAGGCATCCCAAAAATTATCACGGGTGATAATGGGCCGCAATTCACTTCAGCGAAATGGACCGCTTTCATGGCCAGGAACGGCATAGAGGTTAAACACACGCCTATCTACCATCCTGCCGGAAACGGTCAAGTGGAAAGGTTCAATAGGGTGATCATGGGCACCATTCAAGCGGCCATAAACGATGGTATGGACTGGGAGAAGGAATTGGAGAAAATGATCTGGGCCTATCGCATCACCCCGGGAAGCACAGGATACAGCCCATTTAAGGTGTTAAGAGGAAGAGAGGCCTTTACAAAGGACAACATGGCATGGAGGAAATTAGTGGTGCAAAGTAAGTGGTCGCCAGCCATAGTCAGAAGGAATTTAGAGAAAGCCCAAGAAGTGTACACAGCGCACTATAACAAGAGACGCAACGTTCAGGGAGCAGAACTGGATAAAGGAGACTGGGTGAGAGTTAAACTGGCCATCGTCAAGAAGAAAGGGGAAAGCAAATTTTCACCACCATTACAAGTGCTGGAGCCCTACACCCGATCGGCCCTGCTCAGTGATGGAAAGGTATGGTCACTGGACAGAATGGCTAAGTGCAGCAAAATCTTGAATTGGGGAGACGACGTTGAAGAAGGAACTCAGCAAGTAGAAGATGAAAGTGGAAGAGAAAGTAGTGGAAGTGAAATTGAGAATGTAGAAGAAGTAAAGCAGCAAGTGGAAGACGGCGAAGGAAAGCGTGGTACGAGTGAAGAGAGGAGAAGCGGGTGCAAAGCAGAAAGCAACGAGGAAGTTCGTGACAGAGAAAATGAAGGTGAAGGGAGAAGGTTAGACAGAAAAGGACCAGGAAAAGAAGGTAGAACTGAAGTAACGAGAACCAGAGTTGGAAGAGCGGTAAAGGTACCAGAGAAGTTCAAGGACTATGATATGGGCTGGAAGTAAGGACTGTATTGTTTATTGTTATTGTTGCATAAAGGAGGGAGATATGTGGTGACGGTCTAGTTTTCTGTCACCGGATAAGGAAGTGGTGAGACGGGAAGCGGAAGGCGGCCATATTGTCATTGGCACCTACCGCTACTAGCAGCGCATTGTCTCCCGGCGCTCCGGGCATAATAAAATAGAATAAACTCATACTTGCCTCAGTGTGCTCACTATCTACTCCACAGGTATGTGATGTCACTTCCGTTACCTCGTATTTTGATAAATCGTTGTCCACGCCACCGAACTCTCCCTGTTCCATCTAATGATTGCCTTAATGTGCTTTTCTCAGAAAATGTTCTGACATCTTTCTCCTTGCATTCCCACTCATTGAACATACGTTCTCTCCTCAGACCTACATGAAATTGCAAAATATTGTTTATTACATTTTTGAAAAACTACTCGAAATTAAGGGACGTTTTGCAAAATTTCATGTGAAAATGGAACAGGAGGGCACCTCGCATTCAAAAATCACGCGAGGTAGTGGCAGGGTTCTATTTAAACCAGTTCTCAGCGGAAAACAACGTGCAAAATTCTGCAGTCATGAAATTCTATCAAATGTGAATTGAATTTCATCATTTTCACGAGTGTAATAAAAATTTCAAATGTGTCTTTGCCCCTTCAAAAAGTCCTTCAAACCTCACCTCCTCCAACTGAAAGTCCTTCATCCCCTTTGCCGCTCGGATGTCCATCACTGTAAGCACACTGACAGTAATGACACGCCCTCTAGGACCGTCCCACTGACTTCTCCACTGCTGATTTCTTGCTATTTACCACCAATAATTAGAATAGCTCCATAAGTTATTTTAATTTAATTGGTGTAGTTCCTTCAATTTTGAAATGCTCAACAAATACACATGTACAACAAAAACACCGAAATACTCCTTTAAACAGTGACTGTGGCGTCTCTTAGCAGTCCACAGCAGTTGTAGTTGTTACCCTATGCTGCTGTTTGTCACCTCTCCAGGCTGATTCCCAATCCTTGGGATTAAGAAATCACACTGATGCACAAAGGTTTTTATTGGCTCCCACAGTCACAAAGGCCATTCTGAAAAGAGGAGAAGAAACAATGTGTGCGGAAAGCAGCTTGACACCTTGACTTCACCAGCTCCCCCAAACCTCTCTAAATGCACCATTCACGCACAGTTTACTCTTTGAGTGCAAACGTCTGCATGACGGGCACACGGTGTCTGTAAAGCACACAAGTTCACTCAAAAACCTCTCAGCATTGCTCTCAACCAGCCACACTTGCAATCAGGAACTTCTGACATGGATATGCTGCTTCCAATCAAATGCTCTAACCTGCCTAATCAGGGAACTGAGATAGTTCAGTGAACCAGGCGCCTGCTGCTGTGTTTAGCGTGCAGCATACATGTCAAAGTTCGGACCGTGGAAGGACGCATGCAGCTTTTCACCCTTGCCAGGCAATTAATATACATATATAGCATGTTATGTACAGTGCTATATGGCAGCAGCAAGCGCTATATACAAACAGGGTTTTATTTTCAAGGGTGAAAAGTGCAAACTTGTACCCCTTTCAAGTATAATCCTGATGGCGAGTGTCTCCAAACGAGCGTTGGATGGAAGTCGTGTTTGTCTGTGTGCAGCAGTCACATGGAAATATTGAGCAGTCTCTTAACTTACGGGCCTGTAAAGTCTATTGCAGACCATATAACACACAGTCAGACATTTCCAGAAAAAGGTAACAATAACTTCATATATTGTATATACTACTAGGTCAGTCCCTGAAGGCTGCATAGACACTAATCTAGGTTGCACAGGTTCCCCATCCAAATTGTACAGGTAGCCTTTGGAAGTCACACAGTTGGCCCCTGAATACTGTGCGGACAAATCATGGAGGCTTCAAAGATGGCATGTGAAAGTGGTATGGTCAGTCCACCTTGGTGCCACTGCTCAAGTCAGGGATTTACAAAAAGAACACCCATCGATCTCAGTCCGAGGCCAGGCCAACCTCGGTCGGAGTCAGGGTCCCTCTATCTCTCTCTCGCCCTCCCTCTATATCTCTCTCGCCCTCCCTCTATCCCTCTATCTCTCGCTCGCCCTCCCTCTAAATTAGACAAAAATGAGTTCTAATTGCCAACTCCCTGACACCCTGAATGACCTCAACACAATCGCCATCGCCAAGCTTTCCTAGATCCCTCTCCCGCAAAGCTCTCCGCGTCCCCAAGGCATCCAGAGAATTGTAGTTCAACTTCCTATAGATGGTTGAGATTGCTTTTTCAGTCAGGGGATTAGTTAGTAGCTGGTCCTCCAGTGGGGATGCATCAGGCAACTGCCCCCCTTTCCCGGATGTGACTTTGCAGAGCGTGACCCACCTGCAAATGTCAGAACCGTTTTAGTCACCTAATTTATACTTTTGTTGTAGGAACGTGAAGAACACAAGCGCCTGTCCCCCCACACATCGCCTGGCCGCTCTAAGCTAATCAATCCCCATTTTGTAAAGCCCTGCAATACTCCCACTGCACTTAAGAGATCACCATCATACAGTGGAGTCATTTCAGTCAGCTTACCTTCTCAGCCTAAACACTTGGTAGCCTCTCTCCACACCCTTACCAATGTTTGGGTATGAGTAGGTAGGGCGCACTCATACTTTCTTCAATACAGCACCTGGGTGGGGTAACCTCTGTTCCCCATGGCCAATCTATCTACCCAGTAAGCAGGATCCTCACGGTCCGCAAAACCCCAGTTGTTGACTGCCACCAGCTGCGTGACCCAGTAATACTTGTGAATACTCCGGACCGCCAGTCCATCTTATTAAACTTCCCTCTGCAACTTACTCAGCGTGACGTGCCACCATCCCACAGCAGGAGCCGAAGTTCTCAGACTACCTTTTGAAAAAAAATGTCTGGTGGGATCTTAAAGGACATTTTTTGCACAATTTACAGGAGACCCTGGAGCGTCATCACTTCAAATAGGGCCACCTGGCCCAGTAAGGAGATCCTCCGCAAGTGTGGGGGATCCCAGCGAAAACGGTCTAATTTCGGAAGTATGTTCCTGCCTGTGGCCCTCTTGTAATGAAAACAACCAAATATTTAAAGCCATGTAGTGCCACCCTAACTGTGCACCTAGAGTGCAGCCGCAGGGTCCCTGCCACTAGCAGGAATATTAAGGACTTCTTCCAGTTGATATTATCTCCTGAATAATCTCCAAGTATGTGAAAAATGTGTAGGATTCGTTCACTCAAAGGCTGGCTACGTGTCATATAACAAAACGTCTGAGTAGACGGAGATTCTCACATCCCACTCCTGATCAACTCGAATACCCCATATGAGAGGTCCTGGTTAACCCAAACATGTGTGAAGAGGATAGGAGACAAGGAACATCCCTGTCGGACGGCAAAGACTCGGTAGACTGTATTATTGAGGCGCATGCTCGCTAGAGGGGCCACATACAAGAGCTTAACAGCAGCGCCACTGGTTCAGCAAAGGAATCTCCTATTGCATATGGTACTCCATTAAGGTGTCGGAGATTTAAGCACATTCCCTGGTGTGGCATAAAGCCCGATTGATCAGGATGAACCACTGTTGCAATTACTGTCCGCGGGCAGATCGCCAGGGCGTTCGCAAGGACCGTAGTCTCAATATTAAGCGGGGAGATAGATCTATAAGACCCACACTCAGTTGCTGGTTCGGCCTTTTTGGGATGACCGCCACCTCAGACGTTCTTTGGTCCTCCGGGAGACACCCTTATTTTCAGGCAGTCTGAAACATCCTCTGGAGGCACTCCCTGATTTTATCCATCATGCTTTTATATAATTCTAACGGGAGCTCATCAGGCCCCGTCGCTTGCCCTGTTTGCAAGGCTCCTATTGTCTTATTTATTCAGTCTTACTGTCAGGTCTTGGTCTGGTGCGTCTCGGTCCTCATACGTTAGCATTGACAGGGTCATGTCTTTCAGGAAGTCTCTCCCAGTATTTCCGTCCCCTTGTCAGTGTCCTCAAAGATCCAATTCCGTCCTTTGTCTTGTCTCTCTAACCATGTAAGCAACTCATTGGCTTTATCACCAACAACATAGAGACAATGCTGGGTAGCCAGCGCAAGACTGCACACTATTTTCCATTAGTGCTCTTAATGTGTGCTGCTTCAGTTGATGGTGTAACGGGAGAGAAATTGATTCCCCACTTGCCAACCCAACCTCCAGGAAAGCACATTCCTTGTCCTGAGCCTCGCACTTCAATTTACGTTCCTTCGACATTCTCCAATCAAGGCTTGTGTCTGGCCGCGAATCACTGCCTTAAATTTACCCTATAGCATGCAAGCTGATTCAACAGGCCGCCCGTTCTCCTTAAAATAGAATTCTGCTCTATCTCTCATACGAGCTTTGTACGTCTTGTCTTTTAAATATCACGGATCAACCCTTGGGGGTAGGATGAAGTCCACAACCGGACCATCGAGTTGCACCTCCACCAGCGAATGGTCTATGATTCCCCCTGCTATGTGCGTATTGGCTCTAAAATCAACTTTATGGACAGTCTGGGTGAAAGGATGGTGCAGGCATGCTAGACTACCATGTGCTGTAGACAGGTGCGTCCGGTTCTGATCCCCTCTTCCCCTCTAGGGGCATTTAGGAGTATCATGAATATAGTATAGGTGCAGTTCTGTCACTCCAGTCACCCCAATGCGTGTATGCTCTGTCATAAGCGTCTTATCCTTCCACAGGATGAGTTAGTCTTGTCTGGGTCTCTTGCCTGTTTCCCGGCACTTGAATAGCACGCCCGAACACTCGAGAGAGCAGTGACCCACCAGCAGGCTTTTGTGGTGCGCTTTTGTCCTGGATGTAGGGCTGCATACAGTAGGGCACCCACTCTGTCTTTTCTTTGCCTTTGCCTGAAGATCAGCAGTCCCAAGGTAGCAGTCACACCTGGCCTGTCGGTAAGTGCAGGCCCTCTGGAGGCCCGACCGTCAGCAATTGAGCCCACACTGTGGCCGGCTGGACCACAGGCATAAGCTCAGACAAGGTGTTCGACACTGGAGTAGTTGTAGTCCCTCATGGGCCTCTGACACAGAGTAGTCAGAAATTCAGCAGCTAAAAGCCCAACACAGGCTCTCCAGGAAGCCAGTAGATTCAGACCCTGTTGTGTTAGGAATTTGGCAAATGCAACCTTGAAAACGCCGTTGGCAGCACACAATCTTCCAACTGGGCCTCAACAATCACTTTGTCGTAGAGTTTTATTTTTTGCCTTGAACTGTTGGGAGAGTCTTGGTGGGGCGGGGGGGGAAGTCCCTCAGACTAGTTGGTCCTGCTGGATGGCTTTCCGGCCCGCCCTACAGATAACGAGGATGTGTCGGACCTTGCTTCTTCCAGGACAGCCCTGTCCTCCCTTCCCTTTCTTACCAGGCAGGCAGGCTTCTAGGCAGACTTCTAGGCTCTTCTGGACAGGTACACAGCTACTCTATTAAGTAATTCAGCCTGCCGGTGATGTCCCTTCAACTTAGATAGACTGTCAGGCTGACACCATCCCTGGTGTCACAGCAGGCACCTGAGTACTTTGTAGAGCACTTTATTCCTTGGTAACAGAGGACTTTGAACTAGGGTATAAAAAAGGGATAGATGATCCCACTTGTTTACACAACTGGCAGGCAGGAGATGCGGTTTACTCTGTCGCACTCTCACATTGCATTTATGCTACGCACACCAACACCCTAAACATGCACTTGATGTTATCACAAAATCTGGGCACAGGTATAGAAATGGAGCATTACATGGGTGTGTCAGTAGGAAGCCACTACACTGACCATGTTCAAAGATCTCATCAGGCTATTGATCCTTACAACAGGGTGTATTGCCACCACCGCTCTAGCTGTTAAACCCATGACAGTCCTCTGCCTTAAATAAGGGCACACTTGGTGTGACCCTCCAGGTCCCAGGACCGGTCCAAGACCTCTCATAGTCCCTTGTTAGAAGTTGCACAATACTGGAGTGGCAGAAAAATTCAGTCTAATTTTCCTGTCTGGACAAAAATGGTGTCCTGTTTTTCTGCACCCGGTACATCCAGGTGCCGAAAAACCTAACAAAAGATAATCAGGTGGAATAAAATGAACACATGAAAGTACGCCTTAATTTCATTGCCCTCGATTCATACTCTGGACCATAGTTGAGGGATATGTCTAGGCATAGTCCTCGCAATACACAATAGATTTGTGTGCGGCAGAGGCCAAACTCAAAAGTCAGGATACCAGCTACAAGTAGGTGGTAACTCAGGGCAGGGGTAAAATGCCCGTTGTCCATGGAGGGGAAATTCCCGTCCCAGAAATCTAGATTAAAAATTAATTAATAGTGTCCCTTTTTAAATATCTGTTTGGTGCCACTGCATATGACTTTAATTTCTGCCTTTGGGATTCTATGTTACAAGTCCATAGGGTGCATGTATCCTTTGTGAGCTTAATAAAATGTTGAAAATTCTATAAATCCTCACTCCTACTCTGCTCTGTCTGAAAAACAGCTCAACATTTTCAAAATTCTGCAACTCTGCATTGATTTGGCTTGCAAAGTATATTTTAGGAAATTTTCATGTATTAACTATTTAATTTTAATACTATAGGTGATTGAAATTACTGACGAAGAAAGCAAGATTTAGCACCAGGCAACGGAAGTCAGTGCCATAAGAAGGATTATTTTGAAAAACTGAAGGACATCCAACCTTCTACGTTTAAACAATTTCCAAAATCTAGGTGTGGCGAGGAAGTGGGAGCTGAGGAAAGTACTATAACTGTAAGTGAAGTCTCTAATTTAGTATTTTATTAACCCAGAACAAAGCCATATCTGTGCACAGAATAACGTTCATCTAAAACATCATGTAATTCCAGAGAGGAAGCACACACTGCATTAAAGAAAGTTATAACAAAAGGTTTCTTCTGAAGACCATCAAAGAAAAGACGCTGAAAGAAGACTCCGAAGCTGACACGTTAACAACTGAAATATTGGAAAATCACCTTTGTTCAACACCGTTTTTAACCAGTTACGCAAGTTTGAGACTATCTGCCTCTGGGTAGAAAACCACGACCCATTCTGCTCACTCTTGCGAAAACCTTAAAAATTCACCACTTTATTGTGTTCATAACAATCTAAGATTGTTTCCTTTTTATTGTGTACTGTTCTGTAATTCTATGTAAATCGCCTCAACATTATCTGCTGTGCGTGATTGATATGTAAAACTGTTAAAGATAAAAATGGATTAAATGAGCACAGTTGCGCTATAGGTAATGTAAATACATCCTCGTCTTCAGAACTACAAATCTTAACCTTACACCAAACAAAGAAAGGGTAAAAGGAACTGATGTTCTGCGACTGGTAATCCACAATAGTACTGTGCACGTTCTAACATCCTCAGTTACTGCCATGACGTCAGTAAAAAAAGGTACTTATCAGCTTAATTATTAAATATCAGACTAACACCTTATCACTGCATTATTAAGAACCTATACAAATAAATTTGAGAAAGTCTTCAGTCACAAAATAAGTTGCTGCCGGCTAGGCTATAACCTAAAGACTATTATCTGCTAGAAACATTTCGAGAGGTGTTACAGGGCTGCTTCCAGACATAGTTTGCTCAATTGAAGTGTTTAGAAGAATACACACAATTTCTTTTAGAGATAAATGCTGAACATTATCTAAACAAGCCTGACTCTAAAATCGGGTTCCCTCTTACCGTGGCATATAAGCACGAGAAAACTAAACGTAGAGATATTAACTCTAGGAATACACCTTATAAAACACTGACTGTGAGAGCAAATTCAGTGTTCAAAACCACTTCAAAGAAGGCAAAATAACCTAATTTGGGGGGAAAAGTTACATGTGCCAAAATAGACACAGCCATAAATCTTATCTCACAGAATTTGACATAATGCACACTGGGGGAATCCACTCTCAGTGCAAAGTATGCCAAAAAAGTTTCAAGCGTAAATCTTATCTCACTGAGCATATGAGAATCCACACTGGGGAAAACCACTCTCCGTGCAAAGTATGCCAAAAAAGTTTCAGGCGTAAATCTTATCTCACTGAGCATATGAGAATCCACACTGGGGAAAAACCGTATCAGTGCTCTGAATGCCAGAAAAGGTTTAGTGTCAAAGCGGCTCTATATGAACATGCTTTAACCCACTCTGCGGAAAAACCTTACCAGTGCGATGAATGCCAAAAAAGTTTCTGCCGTAAATCTAAACTCACTGAACATATGAGAATCCACTCTGAGGAAAACCCTTATCAGTGCTCTGAATGCCAGGAAAGTTTTTGTAACAAACCAAGCCTATTTCGACATGCATTAACCCACTCTGTGGAAAAACCTTATCAGTGCTCTGAATGCCAGAAATCTTTCAGTGACCAAAGGAGTCTCACTCTGCATATAAGAAACCACATTGGGGAAAAATCTTTTCAGTGCTCTGAATGCCAGAAATGTTTCAGTGTCCAAAGCAGTCTCACTCGGCATATAAGAACCCACACTGGGTATAAACCTTTTCAGTGCTCTGAATGCCAGAAATGTTTCAGTTACAAAAGCACACTCACTGAACATACAAGAATCCACACTGGGGAAAACCCTTATCAGTGTTCTGAATGCCCAAAACATTTCAACCGTAAATCTATTCTAACTGCACATTTGAGATTCCACACTGGGGAAAAACCTTATCAGTGCTCTGAATGCCCAAAACATTTCAACCGTAAATCTATTCTAACTGCACATTTGAGATTCCACACTGGGGAAAAACCTTATCAGTGCTCTGAATGCCAGGAAAGGTTTAGTTTCAAAGCGACTCTATATCAACATGCATTTACCCACTCTGTGGAAAAACCTTATCAGTGCTCTGAATGCCAGCAATGTTTCAGTACAAAAAGTAGTCTCACACGGCACATAAGAATCCACACTGGGGAAAACCGTTATCAGTGCTCTGAATGCCAGAAATGTTTCAGTGAAAAACGCTCTTTCACGGTGCATATAAGAATCCACACAGGGGAAAAACCGTATCAGTGCTCTGAATGTCAGAAATGTTTCATAAACAAATGCAGTCTCACTAAGCATATAAGAATCCACACTGGGGAAAAACCTTATCAGTGCTCTGAATGCCAGAAATGTTTCAGTGACAAAATAAGACTCACTCAACATACAAGAATCCACACCGGGGAAAAACCTTATCAGTGCTCTGAATGCCAGATATGTTTCATTCAAAAAAGCAGTCTCACTCAGCATATAAGAACCCACACTGGGGAAAAGCCTTATCAGTGCTCCGAATGCCAAAAATGTTTCAGCCAAAAATCTCATCTCACTGGACATGTGAGAAACCACACTGGTGAATAAAATTATCAGTGCTCTAAATGTCAGAAAAGATTCAGAGGTAGAGATGGTTACTAGCGCCATAAGAAAACACACCATCAAAATAATTCAGTTCTCCGAATGCCAGAAAATCATCAATTTTCAACTCAATCTCACTCTACATGAGCAGTCGCACACAGGGAAAAACATTACCAATTTCTGTGAATGCCAGAAATTCCTATTTGATAGGCACAGCCTCACTAACTATAAGCGACTCCATACTGATGAAACACCTTATTAGTGTTCTGAATGCCAGAAAAGCTGCAGAGAAAAACGCTATTTCACCATGAGAAACTCCACACTAGAGAAAATCCTTATGCCATAAAAGGTTGAATCTGAAAGACAGTGTTATGCTTCATGAGAGATCCCACTCTGGGGAAAAACCTTATCGAAATGCAAGCAATGTTTTGGTTACAAATTACTTCTCACTTGACTTGAGCGAACTCACACGGGGGAAGAAAGCCTTATGTGTGTTCTGAATTGTAGATAAGGTTCAGTCTTGAATACAATGTCATTTCACATGAGAGAATTCACACTGGACTAAAGCCATATACAGGAGGGGAAAGCCAGAAACGTTATACTCAGAAAAGAGATCTCACTAAACATGAGAAATGCATCCACACCAGATGAAAAGTAAGGTGTATCTTGAGTTTGCAGAAAAGCTTCTAACAACCTGACTTTACATGAGAGAGCACATATTGTAGTTGCAATAGAATTCATCAAGAAACTCTTGCAGGATAACTTAGGCTGCCCGCATGCAACATCCAAAGAAATTTCAGGCCTGGAAATATTTTTAATTGCAACAGAATCCACAATTTGAGTATCTGAAAGTTACAAACCTCTCAAGGTCTCTACTATACACAGAGAAGTGTTAGTGCTTGCAAAAATCAACTAATTGCCCAAAAATCACAATAATAATGTCTTAAATTTTACTCCACCCAAAAGGTTTCTACTCACCCTTGTTTCTTAACATATGACTGATATCTATTTATTAATGATAAGATTAAGCCTATGCGGAGTTCCTCAGTGAGGAACTCCGCAAAGTGACAAAAAAACTCTTGGGTCTACGCGGGGTTCCGCAAGCTGCGGAGTGCATAAGGGTTATGCAGTTTATGGTGATTTCATCCCATGTCGGAGGATCATTTGGCCCTTCTCTTCCAGGAAGTTATGGATCTCTTTGCCAAGGGAGCTATCAAACGCGTCCCTGTGCCAGAATTAGGTCGGGGTTGCTACTCCCACTACTTCTTGGTACCGAAGAAGGACAAAGGCCTGCATCCTATCTTAGTCCTCAGGGACATCAACCGCTTCCTCCGAAAGGAGAAGTTCAAGATGTTAACCTTGGCTCAGGTCTTGTCTGCCTTCGACCCTGGAGATTTGATGGTAGCGTTGGACTTGCAGGCCACTTGCTTTCACATCCCCGTCTTGCCTGCCCACCGGCATTACCTGCGGTTTACGGTAGGCCACACACATTTACAGTTTACCACTTTACCCTTTGGCCTTACCAGCCCCCCCGGGTGTTCACGAAAGTGATGGCGGTGGTGGCAGCTCATCTGCGCAGATCAGGGGTTCCAGTCTTCCCCTATCTTAACGACTGGCTGTTGAAGGCGAGCTCGCCAAGGCTGTCGTCTCCCACCTCCAGACTACGACAGACTTCCTGCATTTGCTGGGGTTCACAGTTAACGTGCTGAAGTCGCACCTGATTCCCTCCTATAAGCTCCTTTTCATCGGAGCGGTTCTGGACACAGCACAGTTTTGGGTCTATCCTCCCTAGCAAGTCCAGGATATTCGGGCTATGATACCGATGTTTCAGCCTCCATCCCGGTGTTTGGTGAGAATGACCCTGAGGCTGCTGGGCCTCATGGCCTCCTGCATCCTGCTGGTGCCTCATGGCAGATGGCATATACGTGCTCTGCAGTGGGACCTGAACTTCCAGGGGGCGCAGCACCAGGGGAATCTTTCCGATGGCGTTCAGATTTCGGAGGGGACTGCAAGTCAGTTGCAGTGGTGGTTCACGAACCAGGATTGGGTCAACAGCAGATCCCTCTCCCTTCCCCAACCTGAGTTCACAGTAGTGACGGATGCGTCACTCCTGGGTTGGGGCAGCCACATGGGAATGTCGGAGATCAAAGACCTCTGGTCTCTGGCGGAGTCCAGGCACCACATCAACCCTCTGGAGCTCCGGGCGATTTGTCTTGCACTGAAGGCATTCCTTCTTTCTGTCAAAGGAAGAGTGGTTCAGGTGTTCACGGACAACACCACCGCCATGTGACACTGCAACAAACAGGGCAGCCACCAAAGAGACTGCTCAATGTCAGCAGTTATGCGTGTTAGAGTTTCCAAGACGGCTCTCGCTCGGCGACCCTTTTCTTTGCGAGTGGAGTTGCGGCCTCCTGTACCACTTCTGTTAAGATTGCTGAAGAAGATCAAACGCGATCAGTCCCAAGTCTGGTACCCCGAGCTCTTGAGCATGGCCATCGATCCTATTGTTAACAGATTTTTGAAGTGCATTACTCATCTCTTTCCTCCTTCTCCTTTCGTAATGCCCTAGTGGGAGTTGAATCTTGTCCTCACTTACCTTATGTGTTCTCCTTTTGAGCGCCTACACAATTGTCCTCTTCGCCTCCTTTGAAGACTGCTTTTTTGCTTGCCATCACCTCTGCTTGCAGGATGAGTGAGCTTCAGGCTTATCTTCCAGACCTCCCTTTCTTGCTGTCCAGCCGGACAAAGTAGTACTCCGTATAAGCCCTCTGTTCTGCCCAAAGTGATTGCCTCTTTCCACATAGGTCTGACCATCACATTACTTACCTTCTTCCCACCTCTGCTGTGTTTTTCTCTGCCAGGCGCATAACATATAGACTGTTCACACACTTTCTGTAGTATGCTTCGTTCTGGGCAGATAAACTCTAATCCCCACTCTACTTCTAACCTCGTGTTAGTGCAGCCCGATGTAAACAGTAATTGTAATGTATTTAGATTTACATAACACTTACTACCCCATATGAACTTTGAAGCGCATTTTCGGCGAGTAGCACGCTACTCCAGGATCCAAAAATGATTAGTGGTGAATTAGTATAGGGAAATATAAAATGTATTTGAGAGCTGGACATGTTGGTCTGTTAGTTGGGTTGAAAAAGATAGTAGAGGGATAGAAGAGGGAAGGGTTTGCTTTTATATAGTGCTTGCTACCCCTGATAAAGTGTTGAAGCGCTTTTCAGCAAGTTGCATGCTACTCCAGAACCCAAAAAGATGAATAGATAGATTAATTATGGTGGGTAGAGTTGTTTTACTGTATACACACAACTGTACAAAAAATAATAAAATTCCGTTGTAAAGTTGTATCCAAGAGGCAAGTATAGTCTCTGATAATAATGTATACAATACTGATAAGTTTTAAGTTGGCTTGCCAGCAAGACTGATGCCCCGTAATGTTGATGCAAAGTCATCTGTGCTGGAGTATCTTAGACTCTTGTTGAATTGTACCATCCACCTTGGAGGTACTGCTATTTGTATCAGGTCCACGTTGTAGGCAGACATAAACGCCTACATTGTGCACTATTTATATTAAGCATAATGTAAGTGAGCAGATGACAGTAAGCACTGTACAAGCTGTATTAGGTGCTTAGAAGTAGAGTGACATAGAGGGCAATAAACACTCCACTAAATCTTGTTTTATTATTAACAGTGCTCATAAGACCATACAATTCAATACCATGTACAAATAGCCCATTGGGGAACAGTTCAGGCATCATCTGGGGATTACATATGCGAGAAACACAAGTGTCTTTCATGAATACAAATTGACTCCTCCTCCAAGGACTGCACTGTATTATTGACACGGGCGAAAAGGCAAACAAGCAGTCAGGAGACGCGCACTAATTGTATACCCCCCACCTGACAGGATGGTGACAGACCCCAACCACCTGCAGGGGAAACGTGCCACCTCACCTAATAGCGGCTAGACGCTTTACTATGTAAGCAGACTGGTGGTTTACAACTGTGCCTACATTGGAGCACCACATTTTTTTTCCAGCATAATCTGGTGTACTCCCCCTGTGTGGGATGATAGCACCCACTGAAAACTGCACCGTTGTGTAGTCTGGGACAGTGCACCTTCATGTAATTCTGAACTGGGCCTTTAAATACGGTACTATTTTGTGTGCCTATTTAATTCAGGTATACAAAGAATGTGTTACTACTTGTATACTAGGGTAGGACAAGGAAGATTGAATTTCTATGGTGGCAGAAATGTTTTTGTCAAAGTGCTTTATCCCCTAAACACTTTCCAGTATCCTGAACATAATGAGATTACGTAGATTACATCTCTGCGTGCCTAATGCTGCCATTTGCATTTCAAGACCAGTGATTAATGTGGCTTTATCAAGTTCAACGCCATTGGGTGTTCCCGACCTGTCTGATACTTGCATATGGAAAAGATGAGTCATTTGAACCTAAAGATAGATAAACATATTCATAGGTCACGATTTATGTCTGCATCTAAAATAAAACTGTAAATTAGGAGAGGTGATAAGTGAGAAGTTAAAGGCAGCCGCTAATCGAGTTGCATTTGTACATAGGCCTTCCTATATTATGATATCTATTCGTGCTTCAGTCTTTAATTGTAATGAATTCTTTAATACCCAGGCATGAAGTCATCGTTGAGCTGTTTCCTAGCCAGTGTGCCTTGGGCCCCAAGGCAAGAAAGGAAATGTGACCTCAGCCGTTTATTTGGACTGTGGAAAACAGCAATAATCATTGTTCTGTGGGCCCCTCAGGCCTCTGTTTGAACTGTGACAAACAGCAGTTATCAGGGTTCAGTGGGCCTTTAAGGCATGGGACCTGGTGCCACTGCACCTGCTGCACCAATGGGAAGCTAAGCCCCTGCCCTTAACAGTTTCTATTCTAGCCCCACTGGAGAACCGAAACAGCCAAGTACTGATCTGGCCATTTATGCAGGCATGCAGCCGCCTCTTCCACTGAAGGGATTTAAGTCGCATGAAAGCAGCATGCGGGAAACAACCATTTTCTGAGGTAACGTCAACCAACACCTCTTCTGTTCCAACCTGAATCCATTTAAAACCAGGGACGAAAAAATGGTTCATCGCCATCCCTTGCTTATCAGAAGGGTAAAACAGATTCATCTAACATTACTGTGTACCACATAACAAATTGGGATTCTGTTTACAAATAAAACTAGCATGCATATAGAAAGGAGAGCCTTTGGCCAAAATAGCCATTTCCCTACCCATACTTTTAACACATCTTATACAAAAAATGCTAATTACATTGTCATCCGGAAATAGTCATTAGCGCCTACTCATAAGCAAATGCCACTTAGAATTGTCTTTCACTTCAAGCTTTCAAAGGTATATTAATATAAAAGCAGTATTGAATTATTTGACGTTGTGTACTCTTACCAAAATTTAAAGCATCAACTTTATATGACACACCATAGAAAAAAGGAGTTGTTTATATACACTAAACCTCCAGAAACATTTGATTAACCAGTAATAAAGTCACGTCTAGCTTAGTTAGTTTATAGTCTTCTTTTTTAAGAGAAATTATTTTACATTGTTACTGGACCTGCATGGCTCAACACTTATAAGGTCCCAAAGGCGAGACCTATTGGCTATGACAATGCTTGTTATTGATGGAGTACATTGAGCGGCAGAACTTTTGTCACTTAAACAGGAAAGCAGCTAAAGCAGTCTCTGGACATAAAATAGGTTGTAATCATAATCTTTAGATACATTTTCTGAGTTTCAGGAACAATGTGTGTCTTCTGGGTTTACTCTAAACCACTATAATAAACATATTCAATGCTTTTAGATTTGATCTGTTTGTACTGGTTTCCATTGCAGACTTTAATCTAGATTTAGACCAAGGATCAATTCCACCTATGGCTTTTAAAATCTATTTATCAATGATCTGTATTAGTGTTATCGCAACTAAAACTGTAATAGAACTGATCTGAGAGATGGACCTTCAAGTATTATGCTCAGTCAATTTATTGAACAAACTATGGAGTTAAAATCTGAATAGATTAGATCCATAAGCATTGCCTGACCACTGTATTTTACATCAATAGATTACTTACCAGCACATTTTCTCTACGTACAATTCAGTCATCTTATATTTTTCTCGGAGCTCATGCTGGGTCTGTTAGAACTTTTTCAAAAATATGACATTTAAATGTCCCAAAAATCAGGAATTCTAGTTTCAAGCCTGGTCAAACCTTAATGAATGCTACACCAAAATATGCCCTTGTGTTCCTACATTTGATTGTGTACCATGATTCAGAAATGCCATGTTTTTGTTTTCGGAAGTAAAATTCTAAACATATTTATTGGTGTTGCCAGCCGAAACATTATCACTAATTGGGAAGATAACAACAAGTGGTCTTGTGATGCTTGCTGGAATGGAAAGTGTTTATTCAAAAAGTGGATGGAATTCAAGTTTAGGAGACAATTTTACAAAAGTGTATGGATTTTGTATATATTTAAAATTGTTGATCTCCAAAATGGCCTAAATCAATAAATTGAATTGAAATTCAAGTTTATCATTTGAATCCTATTGTTGGAAAAGATGTGATTTTGAACCCCATGAGGCGGTTCCTTTCCAGAAAGCATTCAGGTTGTAATCATGAGTCAAATATTGCTGAGGAGGTTAAAATATTCAAATTGAATTCTAATTACATATGAAATGTTCAATGTTCAATATATTTCTCTTAGTATTTTAATGTGAGGACTTTATTGTTTAAGGAAAATAATTAGTATTTGTTTTTCTATATGTAGAAAGCATTACATTAATGAAATCACTGTATCTCACCTTCTTTGTTTCCTTTTCTGTTCTTTATGAACGTTTCTATTGTTGAACTTTAAAGACTGCCCGAAATTAAGAATTGTGCTCTACATAACTTTGCTGTGTTACAGTATGTTGATTTTTATGTACAGCTTTCGTCTCTTATGTGTATGGCAACTGATGTTTTGTTTTGCTTTAATAATCAGCTTATGTTTATTAGGTTTTATTATTCAATAAAATGTTTCAAACACAACAAATGGTAGTTGATATGTATTTACAACTGCAGCATTTTTATTGTATAGGCAGTTTTAAAGGGGCCAAAAATATGGTCTGTGGGTTGACGGAGGACCACATTGGCATCAGCAGGGAGAGGTTTGGGCAGGTGATTGGGGGTATATGTAAAGTTGGAAGTAGTGGGAACAACGCATGTACATTGTGTGGACTGTGACTCCTGGAGTTATTGTGAGGGATACCATGCTACCCTGAAAATGAATCCCCTAGTGATTATTATCAACAAACTTTATTCAGTTTTATAAAAGAAAACCATAAAAGTCGTACATAAAATGATAAAACATTTTCCAAGTTACGGATTGAAAAAATATAATATGTCCAAGTTAGTCAGAACACAAGATAAAAATTCATGAATTACAGTACAGAAGTTAATCGCAGCTTGACCTGAGTCTAACAGCGACCCGTAAAAAGTTAAGTGTATGCAAAACAGTGTCATTAGAAGAGCTGGTCTCACCCTCCTAAAACCCGCTTTTTTGAGAATGGGAATAATAAATAACTTTCTAGGGACAGCATAAAAACTACAAAACATTATAAAGTACATCATGTCCTGAGGAGACTCACCGTTGCAGCCACAGGGCATGAGGCACAGGCCTCTGTGGAAGCTACGAGGGTGTGCCATGAGGTAATGGAAGAGGTTGAGCCGAAACCGGGTCAATAGAAAACGATCATGGATGCTTTTAAGCCCTAGAAGATAAGGTTCCGTGGTTGGTACAGTGTTTAACACAATGTACGTATGCACACTAGGCTTACACAGCTCATTTCCCTCTCTATCACAGCAGCTCATTCTTAAAAAACACTCTTTGACCAGAGAAAGGTCCCTCTTACATATGCGCTCAGGGGTAGCAAATAGTTCCTACCTACCCTGGAGAGGCCAACTCTTACATACTTAAGCCATTGGATGCTTGAGACATGGTCAAGTGAAAGGCGTTCCCATAGGACATCTTTGCTAAGTGTATTTGCTTAATTAGCCCAAATATTAAGCCACAAAGCCAGGGGACGGTAAGCCAGTACATCTGAGAGGGAAGGCATCCCCAACTCTTCGTGCACGACATAAAACAGGGTGCTTTGTGGGACAGAAAGGGCCCATCGCAGGAAAGAGTTTTCAGCACTTTGCACTACCCTTACCCTGATGTGGCCCTCTCCCAAAACTAACCTTTGAAATATATTTGGCTTCATATATCTTCAAAAGATCCGCTATTGGCTTCCCTCCCACTCACCTAGCAAAGTTAAAAACAGCTGCAAAAGCTTTCACTATATCCCCTTTTCTTCCAAGTGAGCAAAGGGCACCAACTCAAGGAATTGTCAAACACAACTCCCAAATAGGAGAAAACATTGGTCTTCGGTATTGACGAAAGTCCGAATTTAAAAGTAAACTGCTTAGCTTTACGAGGTCCCATCTGCATAATGAACGACTTGGAATGATTAAACGAAAGGTCCAAGTCCTTCATAAAAAGGGCACAGGAATTCAGAAGAAGTTGTAGGCACCTAGCTGTCCTCGCCAAGAGGACTACGTCGTCCACGTATAGGAGGACTGGCAGGCTACGCTTGCCTACCTGGGGACAATCCGCATTTGTGGCCAAGAGGGACTTCTCTAAGGAATTAATATATAGGTTAAAAACAAAGGATGCTAAAATGCACCCTTGACACACCCCTCTTTAGATGTCAAGCTGACTGGACACTTTCAGATCCTTTGAATAGCGGACAACCGCAGTTGAATCGCGGTGAAGATCCCTCAGAAATAAAATGATGTTACTGTCAATGCCAATGGAGGACATCAACTGCCACAGCTTGGACCTATTGATGCTGAGGACAGGTCCATGAAGGCTAGGTATATGGGGCTGGAACGAGCCACAGTGTATTTGTTCAGAACCATGTACAGGTTCAAACACTGTTCCATAGTGGAAAAACCTGGGCGTAAGCCGTTTTGGATATCGGATAAAAAGATGTTTTCTCAACCCAGGATACAAGTGTGTCAAGCACCATGCGACCCGCCACCTTCACCACAGAGTCCAGAAGAGAAATGAGCCTATAACAATAGGTACTGTACCGATCTTCCTTTTTAAATAACAGGACTATAATTGATAAAGCCCAAGAATCTGGGCGGCCAACCTGGACCGCAGCATTGCTAACAGCTGTGAGGACAGGCACCCAGGTTTCTACGTGGGGGATGTAGAGATCTGGCGGGATCCCCTCTGGCGCGGGGGCCTTGTTTTTAGACAGACCCAGAATAACGTCTCTCACCTCTTGCCTGGTGAAAATAACGCAGTGTACTAGCCTCCACTAAATCGATCCAGGCCTCCACCCTCAGGGCCGACTCACGAGTTGCTAGAGCAGCCTTTTATGCTCTTCGTGAGCTTTGAGAGCCACCCGGTCTCGGGGCTTAACACCCAAGGCCTGTCTCAAGTTCCTGGAAGCCTGGGAGCACGCCGAACCATCGTGGACCTGGTGCATATAGCTCCTACCCGAGGCCCGTAGTAACTTCCTTATGACAGTAGACATGGATCCAAATGCACCCATGACGTCCAGAACACTTGCCTCATCATCGAGACAGGTTGCAAACTTGCTCCGACACTGAGTTAAAAGGGACTCGTGGAGTAGATCTGGGACAATACACCTCACTTTAAGGGGGCCATCAGCCCCCCCCCCACCCACCTCGGTATGTCTGAGTGTCCGAGTGACCACACAAATGGGGTTGTGGTCACTACATTCCCTCACCTGGACAGAAAAATCAGTAACCAGAGAATAAGGGGGGTAGACACAAAGGTGAATTCAATAAAGGTCTCTCACCCTCTTCCAAAAAAGGTGGGAGTAATGTATGTTTTCCCCAGAGGCAGCTTAAGCTCAATACCCTGGGGAATATGTTCCATGTGTAAGCCTGCTTGTCTTGCACAACCCATAGCTTCCACTTCTCTTTGCCTGATGTCCCAACACATGAGTGTTAAAATCCCCTGTTAGAAAAATATAGTGATAATTCTGACCTTTCAAGATGCTATCCTGAAACCCAGCAGAGTTATATAGCCCTCATCCAGATGTGAAACTCCAGCATTGTAAAAGTTTAACAGAAGTAGCTTGCTCTTTCCACTGGACAACAACATCACATGTAAATTGGGAGTGATGTTTAGTGAGGTAGTGGAGATGACAAGGGTAGCTAGAGAAACAAAGGTGATAAGCCCCCCTGGGCTCTCCCTGACCTGGATGGGGTACCAGTATGCATCTATTCTTGGCATGTATAGCTGCAGACATTCACACGTCCCCTCCACCTCCCCCGGAACCTGTATCTGTTACAGTGTTATCTTAGATACATTCTCATGGACATCTCTGTTTCTTACAAACTCCATCATTTCCCTTCATGGCGAAAAACAATCTGAGGATGGAGTTGACGCCCATGCACACTATCGTCCAAGGGAGGAGTCACCTATCTTGTGACTAAAAAATTCTTCTTCCAAGACAACAACAAGGTGCAAGCATCCGAGCCCCACACCAGATGGCAATCTATGTACAGAGTGTGAATCTCTGCAGCTCTACATGCCAAGAACAGATGCACACTGGTAAGTAGCATTTTCTTCCTACAGGTAGCGGAGATGCCGAGGACAGCTAGAGAAACAAAGGTGATAAGCCCCCTCTTGGTTCTCCATGACCTGGATGGGGTAGCTAGAACAAAGAGGTTTTATAGCCATCCAGGTGATAATTACTGTCGACAGCCCAAGTTTCCTGGAGGCAAATCACATCAAAACTCTTAACAAGGGCCAACCATTCGGTGTTCTCAATCTCGCTCTCCAGCCCACAACATTCCAAGAAATAAATTTACACCCTAGCATCCATGTTAGGCACTACTGGGTGGACTGCTGAAGATGACTATGATCCAATGTTCTTTCTGCGTTTACAAGGGCCCCCAACCAAAGGGCGCTTCCTCTTAACGCCTCCTGGGCCCAACCCATTGCCAGGGGTCATGTCAGAGGCTGACCTAAAAATTGGCGACTGGTCTAAGGAGGACGATACCCCCAGCCTGGTCTTGAGGCATATCTTGAGGTATGTCCACCAAGCCTACTTCAGGGGACTGAGGCTGAGTATGGGAACCGGCATATGGAGCAACAGAAGAAACCACTAGGGAAGGGTGGGAGGTGAGCGAGAGAATCGTCTAATAACCAATTCAATCTCCTTGGCCAGAACCCCAGCAGCCTGCTGCAAAAAAGCATCCTATGTATGACTTTTACGTTTTTTTCTTTTCTAAAACCGGATACATTTTGTTGAATCCCCTAATGTTTTTGAAGAAACATAGATTAGACAGTACTGGATCTTAAAGTAAGCCTTTTCTGCCTGCTATTGCTGCATTTGAGGAGCCAAGTTTACACAGGAAGTAACTTGATTGGTATGAAATACAATCTTAGGCATCACTATCTCCTTATTCCTTTAGTCTCTTATCTGTAAACACTTTGAGTGCTTGGAAACGGACTCTGTTAAAGTACAGAGTGCTTTAACAAATCCTTGTGAACCCCCCACAAGGTGTTATTATTATTATTATTATGGAGCATTTTATGTAGCGCACAGATATCCCAACGGGGGTGATGAGACTGTATCTGATGGTGTTCACGGAGTTGGGCAGCCACAAACCTCACTCATTTATTCCTGGCTTGACCTCTTTGCCAAAATATTGTGTTTGAGAACTCTCTATTAAAGGTCTGGGCAGCTCACACTCAGTGGCATTTCCTTGATAAGAACAGTCCCGCTCTCACCATCACAGACAGTGACATCCACGTTGTATAACAAACAAGATGGAATCTCAGTCAGTCAAAAAGCTTTATTATCGGCTAGAAGCCATAAAAGCACATATAAACAATTTTTAGAATAAAACAAGCCAGTTAAAAACAGTACAGTGTACTCATGATGCAAAACAGTCAGGTAAAAGATTTTAAGAAAGACATTAAAAATATAAAAATATCCTAGTAAAGTTTAACACATCCACTCCCTTTTTTATAAAATTCATTAAAGGTTAAAATAGTCACAGAAGTAAAGATCTCATGGTTTGGCATTTTTGATTTTTGTGCTTCTGGTGCACCACATAGACAAAAGATATCTGGAGGTCACAAATACAATCATAGGGAAAGTATCGTATTTTAATATTCTAAATACATCCCTGCAGTCCCTGAGACCCATATTCTTGCATAATTGAACAATCCATTTAGCTCTTGCCTTAGAGTACAAAGGGCAGAAGAGCAGAACGTGCAGAACCATCTCCTCACTACCTTCGCACCCTGGGCATGTGCTAGCTGCAAGGGGTGCATTCAACCACTTATTAGTCACTGCCCTAACTGGGAGTGTTCCATGTCTAAATTGGACATAGAGTTTCTTCGCCAGTAAGGGCGTGATGTCATCCAGGAATTTCTCAAAATGGTAGTTATCCTTGACCTCCAGTAGTCTATTGGTCAATTTACCCAAAGCAGGGTTAAGTGTTAGGCGATCCATGCGGTATTGTTTGAGTTCATTGGCCAAAGCCCTTTAGGGATTAAGGGGCATGTTTGCTCAGGGGAAGTCCACATATCTGCCCTACCCAATACGTGGCAGAGCTGCTTCACAAAGTTTAGCCAGGGGATTTTCCCCACTCCCCTTATAGCCAGTAGATCCCTCAAGTCCTCTCTGTAGCTTGACAGCTCTGGGGTAGTCCAGAGTCGCCTTCAATACAATAGGGGTCGATTGGCCATAACATCCTGAATAGGGACCAAACCCAGGTCTAAACATAGTGGAATCAAAGGAGTGCCCTGAGGAAGTCTCAATAAGCGCCTAATGAAGCTATTCTCAGTGGTGGACAATGAGGTAGGACTGACATGGCCCCACAACTCTACTCCATAGAGCACACCACCCCTCGCCTGGGCTTTGTAGATTTCAACTGGTGATCCCAGGATTTTAAATGAGCACTCGTTGTATACAATTAATATTCCACCAGAGGCTTGGGACAATTTCAGGTTTGCCTTGGCCAAGTGTGACCCCCATTCCATCCTATCATTCAGAGTTACCCCCAAATACTCAAACGTTGATACTCTTTACAGCACCGCACCATCCAAATTGGGGTGCGGGCAATTGGTTGATTTCGCGTGGAAGACCATGTATTTGGTTTTGGAAAGATTGATCGCCAGATTTCTAGATTTGCAAGAAAAGCAGAACGCCTCCAGAGTTCGCTGGATACCCATAGAAGATTTTGATAACAAAAGCATATCGTCAGCGAACATCAGGGCTGGTATCTTGCGTATGGCTAGACTAGGAGAATCTAAATCCCTCGCACCCAAAAGGTGGTCAATCAAACCATTGAGAAACAAGGAAAACAGAGTAGGGGCCAGCACGCACCCCTGCCTAACACCATTTTCCGCACAGAAGGGGGCCGAGAGCTCCCCATTCCTCCCGAACCTCACCTTCGCAAAGGTGCCTTGATGTAAGCGTTTAAACAATTGGCACAGATATACTGGAGCACCCATTTCTAACAATATGACCCAAAGCTTCTCCCTCTGTACCAAATCAAAGGCAGATCGGAGATCTACAAAGATCAGATACAGGCTGCCAGCTCCCATTTTTACTGTCTTCCAATATACCAATTGAAGTCTAAACAGTTGGTCGATGGAAGAGACTTTAGCACGAAAGCCCGCTTGGAGGGGGGTCAGGATGTGGTGTTCATCAATACAACACTGCAACCTCGTTAGTAAAAAGCGGGCAAACAGTTTCTGCAAGACGTCAATCAGGCTAATGGGTTGAGTGGGGAGGCCTTTTTATGGATGGGGATGATCTCTGCGCCCAACCATGTGTGAGGGATTTCCATACCGTGAAGGATGGCATTAAAGTATAACCAGATATAAGGTACCCAGACCTTCTGCTCACTCAGGAATAGGTCTCCAGGGATTCTATCCAATCCCGGAGCCTTCCCAGAAGACAAGCTCCTAAGGGCCGCTTGGATTTCCAACATAGTACAAGGTGGGCAATCATAATCATTTGCCTCCAATGGTCCTGAGACGTTACATATATATGGTAGGTCAGCGATTTTCAAAATGGTCGCCCCCCCACGTCTACTATACCAATTACAGAATCACCCGTTCCCAATCTCGCCGCGTTGGTTTAGACAATTGAACTCGGCTCTGGACCAATTTTTGTGGGCGGGAGGTTCAGTGCGTGTGGCTCTTCGTACCTGCTTTCTGTCCACGTACTGTGGTGGGCTGGCCACGTCAGATATCCTGTCGTACTATCAGGCGTCCCACCTTCTTATCCTAAATGAGTGGTGGTACGGGGATAGAGGTGATCCAGCATACGCCCTTGAACGGTAATTGATGGACCCGGACTCGCTACACACTATTCTGCACTCGGCGCGGTTGAGGATGGGATTACCTAGCGCTACACAGGTGGTCTTTCTGATTTGGCGACAGGTGCTGCATAGTAAGGGGTGGTGGGGCAAGCTTACTGCAGAAACTCCGCTTTGGCGAAACGGCCAGCTCCCGTGCTGGCGTCCCTGCAGGGCTTTCGGGGGTGGGATTCTATTGGAATATCGAGCTTGGGACACGTTCTGCGGGGCACGTCCCTTAAGTCATTTCAGGAACTCAGCCAAGAATATTGCATGCCCTGGACGCAGTTCTTTCAATACCTGCAATTTCGCCATGCCATTGCTCCCTCCCTAGAGGGCCTGGACTCTTTGCCAGAATTTAGCCCAATAGAAGCTAAGGTGTTCATGGGGGATCTGGAAGTCAAGAAGATATCCCTTATTTATCAGACCCTGGTTACACACTGTTCGTCGTCCCTACAACATCTGCGGGAGGTTTGGGCAGGGGACGTGGGGGACCTGGAGGAGGAAGACTGGCGGGAAGCTCTTGTGGCCCCAAGGGGAGCGGCTATTGTTGTACGCCTGCTTTTTACCCAATTTAAATATTTGCATAGGGCCTACTACACCAGAGAGAGACTGTGGAAAGTAGGTTTGATAGCGTCCCCCGAATGCCTGAGATGTGGTCAAGCAGTTGGCACATTCCTGCACACGGTGTGGAGTTGTGACCGATTGATGCATTGGTGGAAGGGTGCCTGGGACTGCCTGTCGGAAGTGCTGGGCTGGGATCGCCCACGCACCCCCAAATTGGGGCTCCTCCATGTCCTTGAGGGAGTTGGGGGCAATCTTTATAAGAGACATCTGTTATTACTGGGCCTTACAGTCGCGAAAAGGGATATAGCTGAGGCCTGGAAGGATCCTCGGGCTCCAAGAGTGACGATATGGAAGCAGAGCCTTGATTTTTGTATGGGACTGGAACGACCAGTGTTTGAAGCCAGGGAATGCCCTAAGAAACACTACAAAATATGGAAACGATGGGCAGATTATCGAGGGATATGGCTGGAGCCGCCCGCAATGCTTAGAGATAATGGGGGGCCATTGTGATGGTGCAAAGGGCCATGGTAGTACACGGAGTTTTAGTATATGTATTCAGCTTCTGTACTGTACAGGGACAATGTAACACTGTGTGGGAGGAGGGGGGTAGTAGGGTAGGGGGGGAGTTAAGGAAGGGGGGGATAGGTAGGTGGGTGGATGTTGGGAGTTTGGGGGTATAGCTATATGCACTATGGATCGTAATTGATGATGACATGACTTGATTGCAGTGCCTTCGGGGCTCGGAGTGCTGCGTTTGTATTGTGATCTTTCAATACAGAGAGTTGTTAAAAAAAAAATAGAAGGAATCAAAGTTTTCAACCGGGAGTTCAAAAGCCTCCACTAGGGAGCAGGCAACATGTTGGTATAGGTCAGCTATTTTATCAGGGGCTGGCACAAACTTGGCCCATTTCATGCGTCTGCCACCTGCAGCTATGATTAAATTCGTATCTACGTGGGTCTCCAGCTCGCCCGGTCTATATTGGTAACCCAATGTGTTTTTTAATTCTAATGACAGAAGGTTATGATCGCTGTCAACCCTTGGGATAATGCTGAAGGCCCTAATTTGAGACCAAAATTCTACATTGACCATAATATAGTCAATGGTTTGGCCTTTCCCTATTCTATTATAGGTACTCTTGCCTGGGCCATCGGGAGGGAGTCTACCATTACATGCTCTAAGGGAGTGAGTTAATAGGAGCTTATTAATCTGTAGAGCGATTGGCGACCATCGCTTTGCCGGGTACATGGAACATTCCTGAATGAGCCAGGTAGAATCCTCATCTTGAGTTACAGTTGGAATCCCGGCCAGAGGTTCAAAGTGACGATTAAAATCGCCACCCATAATTCTATGTATCGGTGGGGGAAATAGTGTAAGGAGCTCATCTAGAGTATTTAACGTTGAAGAGTCCACCATATGGGGAGTGGATCGCAAATACACATTAAAAACCGCCACGCTCGTACCATCCAGATATTTAAGAATAATACAAAGAATGTCCGGAGAGTGGGATTCTATCACCTTCACTGTGCAACCCAAGTGCGTAGCTACCCAAATACAAAGTCCCCCCGAGGGTCTCCCTCTGGGTCCCTGTACCGCAGGTATATAAAACGTTGCAAACCCCACCCTTATGGGGGCAGTCAACATCCAGGTTTCTTGGAACAGACACAGGTCGTACGGATCCATCAACTCTCCCCATTCTGGATGGGTTAGCTTAACACCAATACCCGCAAGATTCCATGACCCAATCAGTGTTCCATGGGTTTCTGCACTTGAAGGAGTGGCTGGGGGGGGGGGGTTAAACACAGATTAGACGTAACCCTGGGCGAAGCACTAAACTACGCTCGCGTAGTTTGCACAACTTCGCACTACGCGAGCTGCAAGTAGCACAGTGCGAACACACGTAGCGTAGTGCAGCGGTCATTTTTTGCTTGTTCGCGGTCCTCAACGTCATGTTCGCGACCGCGAGCAAGCAAAATGACATCCCAGCAAGACTCTCAACGCGGGGAGGTCAGGTTTCTCATTGCGAGTGGTCGTGCATGCTCGCGACCGCTCGCGATGAGAAACTACCAGTTCGCGTTGAGAAAGCTGCCGCTCGAGTAAAAATCTACTCAAGCAGCAGAAAACTACAGCTCGCACTGTGCAAGATGCCGTTTTCAATGATTGCACAGTGCCGGATGCTTGTTCACACTGTGCAATCATTAGAAATGCATCTTGCACAGTGAGAACATGCTACTGCGCAGCTCACGTAGTGCTACGTGAAGTTCACGAAGTGCACTTCGCGTAGCTTAGTGTAGCGCTACTTTGCGAACTACGCCCACCCTTAATTAGAAGGGGACGTTCCTGCCAGATTATCCGGCAGTGATCCCTCTCCTGGGGGGCTTACCATTGAACTAGGGAGGATCATTGGTATTCCATCTTCCTGTACCCCCAGGTTCAAGTGGGGAGGCCCTCCCTCAACCCTCTGGCACTCCTCCACGGGACACCCAGCTGCATTAAAATCTGTTTCAGTGAGCCTAAGTGGACGGTGTAGTCAATCTACATAATTCAAAGCACTAAATCTATTGGCTACAGGTATATTGTATTCTACCGCCTGAACACCTGGGTGTATGTAAGTTGGTCCAAACCCGCCAGGGACTATTTCCCGTGAATGGAAGTACCCCAGAGGGAGTGGGATGATTGTGCCCAAAGGTCTAGGAACCCCCCAATCAAGAATGTGTTTGACCACTCCAGGGTCCCTAAAATTAACAATCACACAATCCCCTCCAATATCCTTAGGTTTGATCCCCAACCAGGTGACTCTTCTAGCGAATATGATTTCACACTGGCCCATACCCCTTAAGGGTCTATTTTTATTCAACCAGAAGGTGATTTTATTCTTCAACTCCGGGAATGTCTCACCTCGGTCACCTGACAGCAATGGGACTCCAGTTAGTTTCACCACATACGGTGAAGCCGCGGGGGATAGCTCAGGGCAAGGTAACATTTATTGGACATCCTTACTAGGAGATTTCGAGACAGGCTTGTGAGGGGCCAAAACCAGGTCTGACTGGTTCCTGCTGTTGACTTGTGAAATTAAATTTGGGACTTGGGATACCAGAGTGGCTGTATCTGGAGGCGCCATGAGGGAAATAGCAGAACCGGAAGACGTGATATTAAGAACACGTTTGAGCGTATTCACCGGTTCCAATCCAGGTGCCAGATTATTGTATCGAGGGGCATTATCTGTGGTTAGACCTTGGTTTGCCTGGTTAATGTTACCTAGATCCACCTTCTTGGTATTACTCCCAGTAGGGACGGGTACCAGTCCCCCTCCTCCACCTATGTTATTAATCATTGAAACATCTTTATCAATTCTGCTCATCAAGGTTTTAAAATGCGATTTGATAAGCTGCTCCATTTGTGTTTGGAAGTCTATTAATAAGTGGGTGGCCCATACCGGGGGGCAAAAGTGACGTTAGCAGGGCCTAACTCAACCTGGGAAGTATCTAGGGCAGATGAAATCGCCTTAACAGGTTTTTTAAGTGGTTTCGGGTTCCTATGTCTGGAACGACACTTGGGTGCTTTTTTAGTCACCTGGGGAACTATAGGGGGTGCAGAGTTAGTGGGAGAACAAACGTCTGGTGCAATCTGGGCGCATGGGAGCTCACCTACAGGAGACTCTAACGTGGAGCCAGGCGAGTTGGGAAAAGGTGAAGAAGCATTCCCAGGTAGCGACGGGGAAGGCATAGCAGGTGTAAGAGAAAGTCGTCTTTCTGTATTAACTATAGCCGGTGAAACCACCATAATAGCTTTTTGGAGCATTTTATCAATTGCCGTCACACTAGGGACGAGAACTGCTAAAGCTGCTTTTTGCCGTGTCAGTGGTTGGGAACTAGGGGGATTGGTTTTACCCATATTACTATTTATCAGTGTCTTAAACCTTCAACGTAACAGGACAATAAAGTTTAACATACAAAGTGGAGAAAAAGAGTTGAGCTGTTCGCTTGGAGGTGGTAATGCCCTCAAATCACAGAGACAATTACCTGGGTAAACAACTAACATTAAAACCTAGCTTTGACTGAATAAAGTATAAAATACCGGCATAGTATGGCCCAGTCCAGCCACTGCCCGTCACGAACAGGCACATACAGGCCCGCCCTTGGTCCCGGGCTTAGTCCCGGCTTTGTCCCACGCCGCTGTAAGAGAGGAGTGGTTTTTATGCGCGTTCAAAGCGCCTCCCACCGCGTCTGACCAGGTGAGTGCAAAGCGATGCACCGTGGGAGGTATAGTCCGTTGGAGATGTCCTCGAGAGTTCAGCAAGAAGGCAGAGAACTCTCAACGGGTAGAAACACCTGGTAAGTGTGTTCATGAAGCCCTCACCCACCAACCTAGTTGGTGGCATGCTTCATCATCGGGCCCACCCAGTGACACCTAGCGTGTCCCGGGTGTGCTTCGACGCCTGATTACAGTGGAGCAGGTATGTTGCTGAGTGTGCAGTGAAGAGTGTTATGAAAGTGATGTTAAAACGGCTTGGCGGGGGTCTCAGTACCCAAAGGTAAATTAAACTTTAATACCTGGGCCTCCGTCAGCGGTTAAAAATAAGGCTGTTGGATGTTAGAGGCGAGTTACGACCTCCCACATCCAGTGGTGGGTCAACATGTTTCAGCCAGTGCCTTATGACTGGTATGCGAAGGAGGCACTACAGGTCCAGAGCAGGCTCTGCACAGAAAAGCTGGTCAACCCCCTGCCACTTCTCAACCTTGAGGCCAAAAACTGCTAAAACTAGGGTGTTTCTGAGAAGGGAATCCCCCTCTCAAACATAGATAAACACTTTAGGGCGTGTACACACATAGTCTGAATAACACACCCACTAGTCTAATTACACTCACTCTTTTAATATAGGTCCTGAAGAAAGCCAGCATATTCATAAGGCACTGGCTGAAACATGTTGACCCACCACTGGATGTGGGAGGTTGTAACTCGCCTCTAACATCCAACAGCCTTATTTTTAACCGCTGACGGAGGCCCAGGTATTAAAGTTTAATTTACCCTTGGGTACTGGGACCCCCGCCAAGCCGGTTTAACATCACTTTCATAACACTCTTCACTGCACACTCAGCAACATACCTGCTCCGCTGTAATCAGGCGTCGAAGCACACCCGGGACACGCTAGGTGTCACTGGGTGGGCCCGATGATGAAGCATGCCACCAACTAGGTTGGTGAGTGAGGGCTTCATGAACACACTTACCAGGTGTTCCTACCCCATGACGAAACATACTCGAGTCCTTTACTTTTGGTAAATTTCGTAATACATGAGCTAGTCTCCTTTTGATTAAATCATATATAAACCCCGGGGATAAGGACTAGCTTTCTGGTCCTCTCGCTCTCTCTTGATACGCATTCATTCAGAGAACTCTCAACCCCACACCGCCTCTGCATACAACAGCCCGCAGGGGACCGCGCTGTTGTCAAATTACTGCCGCCCACACAGATGGAACAACCACAGCGCTTTTGTGCGCGTTCAAAGCTCCTCCAACCGCGTCTGACCAGGTGAGTGCGAAGTGATGCACCGTGGGGGGTATTGTCCGTTGGAGATGTCTTAGAGAGTTCAGGGAGAAGGCAGGGAACTCTCCGTTGTCAAATTACTGCCGCCCACCAAGATGGAATCTATAAAACCAGGAGATTTGTCTTTCTTAATTCTCAGCCTCCCCTTGTGACAAATTGTTTTCTCAAGATCTATCTCTTCGTTTTTAACAGTTACAGAAATAACTTAAATCAAACTAAACATTTGAAGTAAGTTTGTGGTAGAAAAACAGGACTGTAACATTGGGTAGTCTGAGATGCATACTTCGTATCATCCCACTTGCACCATACAGCAAGCGTAAGCAGAACCGCCACCCAACTGATTGGCCATCTTCAAAGACTGTAAAAACGTGCATGTACACGCTGGGGCTGCCAGCTGCATCCAGCTTTTGTTGTAGGTCTTCTCTGCTGTGTTTCGTTAACCAGAAGCGCGGAGAGAAGCCACAATGATTTATTTGTTCTTCAGAAATCGAACATGGAGTTTTGAAATTTCTAATGAATATATGAATCTTTTACTTATACTTTAAGTTATTAGACTCTAAGTTCCCTGACAAAATTTACATTTTAGCAAGGACAAGTGGATACCTATAGAATCCCTTTGGGATCGTAAAGAAGTGCCACACTCAGCGCAACTTCCAGAAAATTCGTTTTCCTACTGCCCTGCACTGAAAAACTAGGAAAGATTGCATCAAAGATGGCATTATGAACTTTGGCACCATATCTTGTTTAGCGATCCTAATTTAATTCATTTTCCTAATTAGGTTACCTTGACCCGTGGACAAAACATTGATCCACACTTTTCATCTCATCCCGGCTGGGAAGTGAGTCTTAACATGCTTTCTACATTTGGCTAGCCTCCAGCTTTAAATAACATTAGGCTAATAAGGGCTTTTATTCCCAATCAGGGGCCATTTTAGGTCTCGCCTAGGTGGCGCTTGCGCTGTCCCTTGGAGGCATGCTGTATTCAGGATATGGGAGTGAAGCTCTACCCACTTTCTGCCCATCTTTTTAGTTGTCTCCTGTTACTGTCATTTGTAAATGGTGGCTTTTCATTGGTCAATAGAATGCACCCAGTGTATGGAATGTACTCCCTAGAGACCTCCGATGCCACCGCTCCTTTTCCTGCTTCAAAAGATCCTGAAACTCCTCCTTAACAAATACCTTACCACACACGCCAACTGAACTGGGCTCCAATAGCTCACTCTCTCCGTGACTCGACCGTTTGGGATAGTTAGTTATTTATGCCATTCACTTCTATGATTTATGCTCTTCTAATTAGTCTGCACACTGTAAACACACCTTTTTTTTGCCTGATTCTCTTTATCTCTATTTATGCTTGCTCGTTAATCTAAGTGTATAGCATCCTACGCAGAACTAAGTTATTCTATTTCTCATTTTATGCATCCTATGTCAAGCTGCATTAGGCTCTTTCTTTTTATGTAAAGCGCTCTGATACCTTTCCGTCTAGCTTACGCTATATAACATTTATAAATAAATAGGCTTAATTCTCATTTAGAGCCACCTTTTTTCATGTTGTAACCTCCCATTGTGACTGCCCCCTTACATGTGTTCCTGCGCTGTAGGTTTTATTTACAATCTTGGGCACTATTTTCTTAAAAGACTTTCCCCAACCTGCTGTTGCAGGTACGACACGCTCACCCGCAACGTAATTACTTTTTTTTTCAATGCATCATGGCCTGCTTGGACTTTAATAATGGCGGCCTCTTGTTTTTAGGTCTCGGCCAGCCAATGCGCTTGCGCATTGCTGGCTGAGATTATAGTAATTGGGCAAAAGAACAGTCTACCAACGGCAGATTTGGCACAGTTCATATGACCTATGCGCGTGCACAGACCAGCCACATCAGAAACAACCATTTGTCTGTGCCTACCGCCTCCCATCACACTTCAAAGCTGCCGCTCCCCGCCCCTGCATCAGACTTCAAAGCAATGCGCTCCCGCCCCGCCCCCCCACAGCAATGCCAAGAGCTTTGCCAGCGTCCGCCTCTCTCTCACTGTTGCCACACGCATTAGTAGGCAGCCCACCCCCATCCCTCTCCATATGGTCGCTGCCTCGCACTCTCATTCACCTATTTCCTCTACCGCCTTCACTACCTTTTGCCCCTCACTGCTTTTCTACTCCTCCTTTTCTTTCACCCTACTCTGAGCTCTGCCATTCATTCCTTTCTTAGCTTGTTTCACCTCCTCCCTTCTTTTCTACTTCCCCCGCCCCTCCTATTTTCTTTCCGTCGCTGGTTGCAGTCTCTCCTCTCCACGGCTAGTAATATTTGATGCCAGCTGGCTCTGTCCCGCCCTGTCCCTTTACCTCCCACCTCGACAGCTGCAATTCATGCTCCCTGTTCTGTCTGCCCCTGCTACGTCACCTCCTCCCCCTGCAGGTGATGCACCCCCTCCCCCGTTCACTGCCTTTTGCTCTCTGTAATGGCCCAGGGTGGCCAGTTGTGCCCCCTCCTCCATTGCTATAGGTATACCCCCCTCTTTGCTCTATTCGCCCTTCCCCAATGCTGTCTGTGCTCTGCTGCTAATCTCCGAGCAAGAACATTGTGTTCTTCTGCTCTCCTCACATGTCCTAAAAGCAGAGCCCAGTGTTCAGGAGCAACGTGCCCTCCCTGCATCCCCCACTCCCGCCCTCCTCCCCATTCCTGCTTCCCGTCTTGATGCACAAGCCACTGTGTGGACATGACAAGCATTGCCACATAAAATGCATAGGATTCCATCAATGGGTACATTTAGTGCCCAGAATATTTACATCGATCTGCCTTCCCCCTTGCAGGCCACTTGGACTGCTAATAATAGGCTTTGTCCTCTTTCTCTTGCTACTCTTCCCTCCATCCTGGACTCCAGCCCGGGCTCCTTTCTTCCGTCTCTGCCGTCCAGCGCTCCCATTCTGTAGCCCCAGCCCCAACCACCCCTTCCGTCCCACCCACTCAGCCTTTTTGAAACCCACTACTCCATTTCCTGTACCTCCTTTATATTGCCCAGTTACTTTCTATCTTCCACGTGGCCTTGGCTTTTCCTCTACCCATACATCCTCTACTTCCCATGCCTACATCGTTTGATGTCCTAGTGAATTCTCTCCCTTGCCCTTCCCCGTCTGTTGATCCATTCCTACGGCTCTTTCATTTCCTGTATTTCCACTCTCCGCTCCTCAGGGGACCAGCACCACCAGTCCATGCTGCATGAGCTCCAGTTTTAGTGTCCATGACATCTTGACTTTGATTTTTTGTTGCTACTTTCAAAAGAATGAAAGATTTTTGCCAGTTGCCAACACGAGTAGCAATTGCTCCCCAAGTTCCCATCAGTTCATTTATCACCCTTGGCTATCTGCATCTGTGTATTTAATTGATGACGATTGATTCTTGGTGATAAATCACTTTATATCGAGTAGGGAGTAGCGAGCCCTTCTATGAAAATGAGGGCATGATATCGTCAGCTGGGAGGCATTGGTGTGAATTGCATAACTGTGCAACAATAAATAGCCTGCCCGGATGTTCTCGCTGCACAAACAGCCCGTTGTTTCTAGCAATGCCAGTTGTCTATTAATGTCCAGAGAAATACAATTGTAATAGTATGCGAGAAAGGCATATTCAGTCTCGGACGTAGGAGGCTCTCTTAGCAATTCTTCATACCATCCCGAGCCCCTGCTTTACATTAGGTGCAATAATTCGCTACGGATGTTAAACGTGGGGTAGGTGGGGCGCAGCCGCGCTTTTGAATCTGCAGCTCTGTCAATCTATAGTGGTACGTCTGGACCAGCGCCTGGAGTCTGGGAGTAATTCCCGGAATTACGCCACATTTTCCCTCAAGAGCAGTCAAACAATGTGAACGACCAGAACACTGGCAGCTCTTGCTTCCAGCATGTGTTGTTTTTGTGGTTTTTTTTTGGTTGAGCGCGAAATGTGTTCTTCTATCCAAAATGTACACAAAGATACATTTCACAGAAAAATATAATGCTAAATATTCTTTTTGCATACTGTACAATTGCCTGTAATGTTTGCCAAATTTCACTTAATTATGCAAAAGCAAATTTTGCACAACCCGATATGATACGCCATTTCTTGGACCCGCACTCACACTCTCTCTCTCTCTCAAACACACACTCTCTCTCACACTCTCTCTCACACACTCTCTCTCTCACACTCGCTCACACTCTCTCTCACACACACACACACACCCTCTCTCTCTCACAGACACACTCTCTCTCTCACACACACACTCACACACACACTCTCTCTCTCACACCCACTCTCTCACACACAGACTCTCTCTCTCTCACACTCTCTCTCTCACACACTCTCTCTCTCACAGACACACTCTCTCTCTCACACACACACTCACACACACACACACTCTCTCTCACACACACACTCTCTCTCACACACACACTCTCTCTCTCACAGACACACTCTCTCTCTCACACACACACTCACACACACACTCTCTCTCACACACACACTCTCTCACACACACACTATCTCTCTCACACACACACACACACTCTCTCTCACACATGCACTCTCTCTCACACACAGTACAGCCTTCTACCGCTACCACTCTCTCCACCAACACTCTACCACTCTATCCGTCACCACTCTATGCTTTACAACTCTTTTCACCACCCGATCACTCTAGCACCCACACTCTAGCGCCCACACTCTAGCGCCACCACTCTACCCTCCAACTCCACTCTCAAAATCCACCATCCAAATCCACCATCCAAGTACTACTATACCCTCCAAATCCACCCTCCGACTACACCCTCTAACTCCACCATCCAACTCCACCCTCCAACTCAACACTCCAAATCCACCCTCCAACACCACCCTCCAAAAACACCATCCAACTCCACCCTTCAACTCCAACATCCAAATCCACCCTACAAATCCACCCTCCAACTACAACTACAGCCTCCAAATCCAAATCCACCCTCCAAATCCACCCGCAAACTACAACTACAGACTCCAAATACACACTACAAATCCACCCTCCAATTACAACTCCACCCTCAAAATCCACCCTCCAAATCCAAATCCACCATCCAACTCCAACCTCCAAATCCACTCTCCAACACAACCCTCCAAATACACCCTCCAACTCCACCCTCCAACTCCACCCTCCAACTCCACCCTCCACCTACACTATCAAACTCCACCCTCCAAATCCACCCTCCAACTCCAACCTCCAACCTCCAACTCCAACCTCCAACTCCACCCTCCAAATCAAAAGCCAACTCCACCCTCCAACTTCAACTTCAACCTCCAAATAATCCATCCAACTCCACCCTCCAACTCCACCCTCCAAATCAAAAGCCAACTCCACCCTCCAACTCAAAAGCCAACTCCACCCTCCAACTCCACCCTCCAACTTCTACCTCCAACTCCAACCTCCAACTCCAACCTTCAACTCCAATCTCCAAATCAAAAGCCAACTCCACCCTCCAACTCCACCCTCCAACTCCAAACCATTGTTGTTTGTAATATCAATGCATGTAAGTCACATAAATACAACCCATATTGCATTACAAATGCTATAGGTGTCACATTTACAAACGTTATAACTATTAGCGTTGTAAATGACAAAGCAATTAATTTCACTATTTTTCACAACAAAACATTAAAATAAAATTGGTCATTTACAATAGCAATAGCTCAAACTTTACAAATGAGAAACATATTGCATTGCATTTTAACTCCCTGTTAACTTCTGCTGATCTGATTCTCACTTTCACCACACCTCCTTCTCTAACTCCCTATTCTATTCTCTTCTCCTGTGCTGATCTGCTGCTCTCTTCCACCCCACCTCCTTCTTTAACTCCCTGTTCTCTTCTGCTGTGCTGATCTGTTACTCTCTTCCAACAAACTCCTTCTCTAACTCCCTGTAGGGAACTGGGGAACTTACTTTGTCTTGCCGACACCTCCAAGAGTCCTTAGCGGCGGCGCGCACAGCTGACGCGCCAGGAGGCGCATTAAAACGCTCACACATCAGTGGAGCGGGGGGAACTTACTTTGTCTTGCCGACACCGGCAAGAGTCCTGAGAGTGCAGCGGAGGGGCCAATCTTGCGAGGCCAGCGGCACCACCGGCTGACACGACCCTACCTGCATCACCGCCGCAGTTTGCATCCGGGTCGCCGCCCCGGGACTGCAACTCCCGGCTTCCTTAGCGGCGGCGCGCACAGCTGACGCGGCAGGAGGCGCATTAAAACACTCACACATCCTCGGCGCGGGACGCTGAGCGAAGCCCGGTCAAAGGGCAGGCCCTCTGAGGCCCTCAGAGACCAGAGGAGGCCAGGCCTGGCCCGATCCCCCCTTATTCAACTGCCCAGATCACCAGACTACTTACAAATTAAGGTACTCTGATTCTTGGACCTACCATCCATTGCCTTGTATTTTTCTTTTCTTTTATATTTTTTCCCTCATTGCATGTACTAGCATTGCGCTGGTACTCACATCGTAATTCAGTATTAGAATACCATCGGTCATGTCCCCAAAGGGGTGCTAGGGGTATCAAGGGAAGGAAATCCCTACCGGGAGGGTCCTTGAAGAGTACCATAGATCAATATATTACAAAAGCAGCCACAGCGCTGGAACAAGAAATTGCCAACGCTGAGCGCCGTCTACAGAACTGCAAAATAGGCACTCCTCATTGGGGTTAATACAACAAGCCATCACCCCAAATTCGGCAAATGGGAAGGAAAAACTCACAAACAGCGACATTAGCATTCCTTCTATATTTCTTGAAACTACAACAATATCTGAACCCAATAGGGCCGATACTAATAGGGACACCACTACAGACCTTGTCCTAGAAATAATCCCTGAAGAATCCCTGATGCTTCACCCTCTAATGTCCAATCAAAAGAACAATCCCCAGGCCCCATTACCACCTAAAAGGCCCACATTAAAGAGAAAAAGGGGGGTAAACAGTCAAGAGGGGAGGCCGGCTAAAATACCTAACACCTCTCGACTTAATCCGACTACTCATACTACAGGAATAGAGATCATAGCCTCAGGCCATTCATCGACCAGACACCAATATCCAAACCAAGATCTAATGGGGAATATTGAGGTGTTAGTAAAATCCTTATTGTTGCCCCTTGTTGAAAGAGTCAAAAGGCTAGCAACTCACCTGGGGTCAATAGAGAGAAACCATCACCACAAATACAACCCTAATGAAGGTTTTAGTTGAAGACAACAGAAAACTAACACTAGTTGCAAACCCTGGGCCGTGTGACCTAAATAAAGGAAACAAAACACCAAAACCACTACCTCCACTGACGGAGAAATCAACTCCCCCTACGAAGAAAATGAATGCCCCGAAAACATCTAAGGCTCCCACGGTGAAAGAAACCGTAGAACAGCAAAACAACCCACTGGATGTATATAGAAAAGGTGAGAGGGAGAGGCAAAACATCAGAAATGTAAATGTCCCCAAGATACAGATAGACCTCCCGCCAGAAGCAGCCCCTTACTTTGCAATACTGACAGGGGTTCCAGAATTGAAAACAGAGAAAACTGAGGGGTACTCGGTCCTTAAAAACAAGGTAATATATTGGTTAGGGAAGAATAGACCCTTACCCCCTAATATTAACGGGGAGCTTTTGAATGTGAGAAGGCTTGGCTGGGTAGGACAGAGGCCCAAAGACACACAAGGTGACGTGATAATCATTAATTTTAGAGATCATAGGGTTATCTCGTTCATCAATGACTGGTACCATGAGAGTGGAGGGGAAGGGATTAGGATACATGACCTGAGTTATTTTTATCCCAGGTCATTACTCCCCCACCAACGAAGATCAATTAACCCAAATTATAACATCCTGGGGGGCTCAGTCTTCGACATCCAGACCTCAAATAGGTTCGCTTCCCTTACCAGTTTAGATGGGGTTGACTGACGAAATGACACTCATCCCATGCCCATATGTCCATCAAATACAAAGGCTCCCCTAAACACCTACAAGGGACCATTATCAAGTCTGTTAGACTTAACAAGCTCAAAGTTTACAGGAGATGGGGGAGAGATAACATGTGAGGGAGAGGTTGAACAGATGTACACAGTCAGTATACCCGAGATAATACCTTCCCCAATGAATTTTAAAGTGTCAGTTGAACTTGATAAAGGGAGCCCAACGTTAGATAGTATCTTTTGGAATGTAGCTGGAATAAACTCACGAACATTAACTGGAGTACAGAGGCAACACTGCATAATATTATTGCTCTGCAGGAAACATGGCTTTGTACCCCAGTTCATTTGCTGGGCTACAAGACCTATTTTTCAAAAGCCATTCCGTCAATATCTGGAAGAGCAAAGGGGGGTTTGATAATATTTGTATCTAATACCCTAGTTGCTGACAAAATTGAAGTCTTAAAATTGGGCTCCAATTACCAGGCCTTAATTATTGTACACAGGGCTTCTACTATTTCTATCATTATACATTTTTATAATAATTTGAATATGTTAGATTTAACAGAAGTTTTAAATGAGATCTCTTCCTTAATTCAGAATCTAACTCAGAAACACATCAAAAGATCGGTAACATTAATATGGGGTGGTGACTTCAATTTGACTTTGTGCAAAGATAGCGGCTCTAAAAAATGTGGTATTGAGGACGAGGATGGAAAACATCCGACACATTTTACACATACGAGGGCCGGAGAGCATATGAACGAAATAATGGCAGCTACAAATCTGGGTTTTACGAATGAAATAGTTAATCCATCGGTTCCATTCTCTAGAACTTTTAATGGAAGAGGCACCATTAGTATAATTGATTTTATACTTACATCAAAAACCAATACGTCAAGATTAGGCAAATTTGAAACAAGAGTGAATGCAGTTAGCGACCACTTCCCAAATACGTTTTCAATGAGTATTCGCTCTGCCATTGCAGAGAAAGCTTATTGGAGTACCCTAGATCAGCAATCTCTCCATTTAGACAAATTAAATGGTTTCTCATTAAAATGGGTTAAGATTGATAAAACCATAATAACGAGCACTGTAGTAAAGAAAGCTCTCCCTATGCTTTTTGCTTGTTTAGATCTGTCTACTACTCCTGAGTTGGTACTGTCCAACTACGATTCCATTACTAAAATCATAGGAGATGAATTGCTATGTAAAAAGAAACCAAAAGGATCCGAAAGGAAGGGTTGGTGTAATACAGACTGCACAAAAGCCTATACAAAATTAAAGGTAGCCCTAACAGGAGATATAAGGTCCAGAAATGAAATAGTGGAATTAAGGAAAAGATACAAGCTAGCCCTAAAAAAACGCAAAATACAGATTAAGAACAAATTATGGAAACAACTACATGAGAGCTGCTCTTTGAAAGACAACATCACATTTTGGAGGATAGTCAAATCCCCCTTTCCCTGTGATGGCTATGATTTCCCGAAGCTGGAAGTGGCGATAGAAGCCGCCAAGTGGGTTGATCACTTTTCAAACATCTTTAAAAAGGATGATGACAACCCACCAGGTACGGAAGAGTCCTTGATTCAAGTCAACTATCCACTCCAATTAAAAATCGCACATAAAGAAGTCATCACCGCACTTAAAAAAATCAAAAACCGGAAAAGCACCAGGTCCGGACGGGGTTCCGGTAGATCTTTTTAAATATAATTTGGTTGAGTCATGGTCCACGTCCATTTTGGTTCCAATTTTTAAAAAGGGTGACAGTGAAAGTCCGGCCTGTTATCGGCCTATATCACTTTTGGATTCCCTCGGCAAAACTGCTGGACGAATCCTTTTAGCTCGTCTTCAGATTTGGGCCTCCGACAATAAGATACTATCAGACCTACAGTACGGGTTCCAAGAAGGCTTGGGCACGGTGGACCAGGCGTTGAACCTCACTTTACTAATAGGGAAGTACGTTTCAGCAAAGGGAGGAGCCCTGCATATGGTCTATGTAGACCTAACCGCAGCCTTCGACTTTGTTAGTCATTCAAAGTTATGGGCAATAATTTTAGACATGGGGGTAGATTCCCACTTGGTGAACTTTTTAAGAGAACTTTACTCAGATGCATCCGCAAGGGTAAGCTATGGGGTAGATGGAGAGCTGACCAAGCCATTTAGTATAGGAAGGGGGGTCAGACAAGGGTGTGTTCTGGCCCCCTTTCTATTTACACTATATACTAATGGGCTGGAGCAAGAGATGGCCAGAGAGAGTCGAGATTTACCATCAATACGGCGCCGTCCTATACCGGCACCTGTTATATGCCGACGACGCGGTCATACTGGCCAGAACCGCTGTACAGCTACAGCGCTCGCTAAACACATATTGCAAATTTATGCAGTCCCTGAACCTCAAAATTAATATAAAAAAGACATTTACAATGCATATTGGTCCGGGAAGAAACACAACTAAAAGCAAAGAAATATTTGTTAACAACTCAAGTTTAGAGACCACTACCTCTTACCCCTATTTAGGGATCTTAATTGACAATAAGATAAGCTGGGTAAGGGCAATTCAAAGTAGGAAGCTATCATTTTTAATAACCACAAAAGCACTGGTGGCTTTTGCACAAAAGTTAGGCAAGAGATCGCCTGAAGAGATGCTAAAAATATATCAGTCCAAATGCATAAGTGTGGCAACCTACGGTTCAGGGATATGGGGTTACTCAAACACTGAAGGGTTACAGAAGGTACAGAATTCCTTTATTAGATACCGTTTGTCAGTCCCCCAGAGCACAAAGACATCTGGCTGTTATTTGGAATTAGGACTGGACTACATAGTAGACATCATAAAGATCCAGCCCATAATGCTATGGCGGCGCATATGGACCACTGAACAGTGCATCTTAACCCGCTCTCTTATAGAGGAATGCATGCAACTTGATAACAGCAAAAAAATTAGATGGTTAGCTTATGTAAAGTCCTTTTTTAACCCCTTCCATGCTCATGACGAGCTGAGCTCGTCATGCAGTACACTGCTTGTTTGCTCATGACGAGCTGAGCTCGTCATGAACAATGGGATTCATAGATCATCAGCATGGAGGAGGGATCTCTGCAGCATTGATGGTGTTAATGATTTAGGTCTACAGAGATATTTCAATCATCCAACCACAATCTCTGAAATATCTAGAAAAGACCTAAAAAAGATTTCACTTCACCATTTGGGAGCCCTTCGACTGGTTGAAGAAATAGGAAAGTGCTCAATTCAACACCTGCTGACCATTCAAACCTCCTTTTCAATCCAGCGATATCTAAAGTACAAATTAACCCAATTTGGGAAATTCCTGCTTACTCGCCTTAGACTAACCATATTTCACAGGCTGATTTTGTTCCTTAAGCAGAATGACTGGACTAAGAATCTACCACCGTGCCCGTGTGATAATATTTCACCTCAATCTTCAATTCACGTGTCCCTGTTCTGCAAATTCTACGAGGCCCCATGTAGACGATGGATTCTTCCATTACTGAGGCAAATTAGAATTCGAACTTGCCGACCAGCATTCCTAGCACTTTTGATGTTAGAAAACAAACTGAATGCTAAGTCCATTGCCTGTTTTTTAAAATGTTGTATAAATCATCGACCCAATCTTAATTAACCAATGTATGTTCTACTTTAAACTGTATAATGAATTATATGTTTTTTTTTAAAAATGATGCTAACTGAAACTATGCTGAACCTGTACTTTTATGTTTTTTTCTGAATAATGAAAACCGAATAAAGATTATGAAACTGAAACTGAAACTCCCTGTTCTCTTCTCTTCTCCCGTGCAGAACTGCTGATCTCTTCCACCCTGCCTCCTTCTCTAACTCCATGTTCTCTTCGCCTGTGCTAATCTGCTGCTCTCTTCCACCCACCTCCTTCTGTAACTCCCTGTTCTCTTCTGCTGATCTCCTGCTCTCTTCCACCCACCTTCTTCTCTAACTCCTGTTCTCTTCTGCTGTGCTGATCTGCTGCTCTCTTCCACCCACCTCCTTCTCTAACTCCTTGTTCTCTTCTTTTAGCCCTCTGCTGACCTGCTGCTCTCTTCCACCCCGCCTCCTTCTTTAACTCCCTGTTCTCTTATGCTGATCTGCTGCTCTCTTCCACATCGCATACTTCTCTAACTCACTGTTCTCTTCTCCTGTGCTAATCTGCTGTTATCTTCCACCCGCCACCTTCTTTAACTCCCTGTTCTCTTCTCCTGTGCTGAGCTACTGCTCTCTTTCACCCGCCTCCTTCTCTAACTCCCTTTTCTCTTCTCCTGTGCTAAACTTCTGTTCTCTTTCACCCCGCCCACTTCTCTAACTCACTGTTCTCTTCTCCTGTGCTAATATGTTGTTCTCTTCCACAAGCTTCCTTACTTAACTCCCTGTTCTCTTCTCATGTGCTGATCTGCTCCTCTCTTCCACCCGCCTCCTTCTTTAACTCCCTGTTCTCTTCTCCTGTGCTGATCTGCTGCTCTCTTCCATCCCACCTCCTTCTTTAACTCCCTGTTCTCTTCTCCTGTGCTGATCTGCTGTTCTCTTCCACCCACCTCCTTCTTTAACTCCACGTTCTCTTCTCCTGTGCTGATCTGCTGCTCTCTTCCACCCGCCTCCTTCTTTAACTCTGTCCTTTTCTCCTGTGATAATCTGCTGTTCTCTTCCAACCGCCTTCTTCTTGAACTCCCTGTTCTCTTCTCTTCTCCTGTGCTGATCTGCTGATCTCTTCAACACGCATCCTTCTTTAACTCCCTTTTCTCTTCTCCTGTGCTGATCTGCTGATCTCTTCAACACGCATCCTTCTTTAACTCCCTTTTCTCTTATAATATGCTGATCTGCTGCTCTCTTCCACATACATCCTTCTGTAACCGCACACACACATACATACAACCACGCACACACACACATACAACAACACACATACAACCACACACACACACAAACACACATCTATCGCCCTCACTCTATCTATCTATCACCCTCACTCTAACTATCTATCGCCCTCACTCTATTGCCCTCACTCTATCTATCATCCTCACTCTTTCGCCCTCACTCTATCTATCACCCTCACTCTATCTGTCGCCCTCACTCTATCTATCGCCCTCACTCTATAGATCTATCGCCCTCACTCTATAGATCTATCGCCCTCACTCTATCTATCGCCCTTACTCTATCTATCGCCCTCACTCTATCTATCTTCCCCCTCCCTCTAGCTATCTATCGCCCTCACTCTATCTATCTATCGCACAATAACAGCATCACTCACGGGCACCACAGCATCACTTGGGGGCACCACAACATCACTATGCGCTACCACAGCATCACTGAACGCCACAGCATCACTTGTCGCCACCATATCACTCAGCACCACCACAATATCAATCTGTGCAAACATTCAATAACAACTTATTGAATATGTTCTCTCAATGTTTCAAGCTTTATTACAAATGTCACAAAAAAAGTTGATATTTCCCTTCTGTTCTTATATTTTAGTCACAATAAAATACACTGAACATAATCTTCACAAAAGTTAATTACAAAAGTTTAAGCTATTTGCCATTATAAATTACAATAACTTTTATTTAGGTATAATTATTTTTTTTAAAACATTGTTATTTGTAAAATCAATACTTCTAAGTCACGTAAATACAAAACATGTTAAATTAAAAATGCTATAGGTGTCACATTGTCGAAAAATAAAAGTATTAGCATTGTAAATGAAAAGGCTAATAATTTCACAATCTTCAAAAATAACACATAAATAACAAATTTGTCATGTACAAGACAAATAACTCAAACTTTCCTAATGCGAGACCTATTGCATTGCAGCACGGCACGATGCTAATGGATCCCACTTGTCTTCTTTTTAAAATGTGCTTCTCTACTGACTTGCCCCTCTCATTAAACTAGATATAAAAAAAATACATATATTTCCAAATGAATGTGACGCCCTGAGGATGCTCTGCCTGGCGGACCGGGGCTCTTTATGCGGGTGTCGTCCGTATCATGTATTCCAAAAGAGACAGCCTCTGCTCCCAGAGGCAAAAATCCTTTATTAATTTGTTGGATGGTTCAGCATAACGCGTTTGAGCCTCCTCTAGGCTTTATTCATATGCATCATGTGATGTGGTCAGTTGATCTGTTTTTAAACCCCACAGGTCATATCAACACTAAAGATGGACAACGAGTGAAGTCACATACATTTGTTTAAATACTAAAGTAGTAGCTTTAGTGGTACTCTTGTACAATTTTGAAAAGTAAAAATATTTATATCTTGTATCCAAGCCAATAGTTGACATCTAAATCAAGGCTTATTAGCAAACCATGTGTCAGTTTGTTTTGTCAAAACCACAGTAAGTCATCCCTTTTCACAGTTCTTACTTTTATTACTGGCCTGTTCTATCACTTTCTTAGAGTAGCCTCTTTCTCTGAATCTCACTTTCATCTTATTCATTTCATCATAGAAGGCTTCCTCGGAGCTACAGTTCCTTCTTGCCCTAAGAAGTTCTCCGTATGGTACGCTGTTAATTAAATTCTTGGGGTGACAGCTATCAGCATGTAGGAAACTGTTACCAGCTGTTTTTTTGTGAAATAATGTGCTTTCCAATTTGTTAACAACCCTTATTTTTACTTCTAGCAATTCAATTTCATTTGCATGTACTTCACTAGAAAATCTAAGATTAAATTCATTCCTATTCAGGGTTTCCACAAAATCATTAGCATCCATTTCTGTTCCTCTCCAAATACAAAAAATATCATTGATATACCTTACCCAGAGAACGACATGTTGGTCAAAGCCTTGATGTTATTGGCCATCTGCTCCTCCCACCAGCCTAGGTACAACCCTGCATAGCTAGGGGCTAATTAGGTCCCCATTGCCGTCCCCTGGGTTTGCCTGTATAATACATGATTGAAAATGAAGAAATTATTTGTCAAATATGTGTACATCATGTCTAACAACATCTCAGGATGCATGAAGTATGACATGGACCATGCGCTTAAGAAATGGCTACACGCATTCATTCCTAAATCGTGAGGTATGCATGTGTACAGGCTATTTACATCCAATACCATCAACAACAGGCTCTCTTCCCAAATTATATTGTTGATCAACCGTAAGAAGTCGCCTGTATCTCTTACATAGGACGGAAGCAGTTGCACAAAGGGTCTCAAAAGGTAGTCAATATACCTTGAAGTATTTTCATTTAGGCTACCCATAGAGGAGACTATTGGACTCCCGGAGGATTATCCTTATCCTTGTGGATTGTAGGTAGGCTGTCCTGTTTTCAGTTTCTATTTTTGGTAAATTCTGGTGGGGTTTTTTCAGTGTTTTCAATATCTTAAAAAACAGTTGTTATCAGTGGTTACACATTTTCACGCCACTAAAAACAACAGAAAAAGTGTTTTTCCGGTGTTTATGGAACGTTTTACGTTTATCATTGCTTACTTTCTGCACTGAAAGAACATGGTATATAGACAGTGTACGTATAGTGTATATAAGGTCCAAAGAGATTTTTGCAAATTAATCTTATTGTAGTACACCATACAATACTCCTTCAGTGAGTCTTTGGTTATGTGCGCTCGCGCTTTCCTTCCCATGTAAACTTCTGTGAAAAGGCCCTCTCAGCATTCATAGCTCCTTGGGCTGAGAACCGCCAGCTAAGGGACACAGTTGGGATGGCTCTTTCTTTGATGCCACATAAAGCACGAAATGATACATATTTGCATTTTAGTTCCTGGGCATATGACAACAGTGCACCAGAATGGACTAAAAAGTCAATAGCATCCCTCATTAACTCTGAAGATTGTAAAGATGCTTCCAGCATACCATCTAACAAGTGGCAAGGATCTCCTACAGAGAATCACTTCAGCTCGGGTATCAATTTTGACAGGTCCTCACACACATTTTTTATATACGTAGCTGAATCACTGCAAATACAAACAATATCACTCCAATCTTTGTTGAACTTGAAAAGAACCTTTTTTGCAGAGCATAACAAGTGACACTGCGTTCCATGTTTTCGAAAAGTCTGGTGTCATGTTTTCACCACTATCCCAGATGCTTGGTTATATATATATACTTGTCACTATACCTTGCATTTAATGTTTAAAGCCTGAGGTGTTGGCAATTCACCTACTATCAATACTGACCCACTAGAAACTATGGTCTGATGTATTAAGGGTTTTTACCCATTCTCTGTGGGTAAATGTGATGACACATATTAGGAAAGATTTTTATGAAACTAGCCATTTTACCTATCAGTGAAAGAATCAAATGCAGCCAAAATATCAAATATGAGTTTGATATGTCCTGATTCTCTACAGTTTATAAAATAATTAAACGAGACATAAAACATGAAACCAAACCCTGCATCTTTAGACCAAAGGTCATAAAACTGAAAAAAAGTAAAAGGAAGAAGAAACAATATTTTAGTGGCATCCCTAAAGAACAAAACTCAAGCAGAATAATGTTAGCCAGTCTTTCTTACTGCTAGCTTGTATAACAAAGTTACATTTTATTGACCTCTTCAGTAAGAACAAAATGACTCTTTCACTTTCTTTTTCCTTTCTTTGAATGGCATTTAGTTTATGGTTGTGCAGGTGTTTTTTCAGTGTTTATATGTTTTCACCGGTGAGGGCTATTTTTCTTTCAGTGGGGTTTTATCAGTTATTATAGGTTTAAACCTAAAACCCCACAGCCTAATTGTAGGCAACATATACATTGCTGATAGTTTCAGGAAAGCACAGCTTAAGAATGTATACTCATCCATTGTTATTAAACAATAATCTTTCCATTTCGTTAGATTGGCTCTGTGTTAGAAAGGCGATCCCAGGGGAGGCAGAAGATGTCTGACTGACCACCTCGAGAACCACCTCTCCTTCTGGAGTTGGCCGAGCGCCGTCGAGAGGCCCCCTTGGCGAGGCTCCTCTCCTAGAACCGTAACAGCCGAGCAATCACACCACTACAAAGGGACACCACACAAGAGGATAGATTCTTAGAGTCTTTATCAGCAATAACAGTAGGTTCTCTCAGCAATATGTTCAAACAGATCGAGGGATCCTTAATGTCTCGGTAACGGGGGGAAGCGGGTAGCGGGACAGTCTTGGTACCAGCCTGGCACGGGGATACCCTACGCACAGCTCTCAATCCTCGAGCTGGGGGGTTCCACAAGGTCGAGCCGCGACGTCGTCGGCAGGGCTCCGAAGATGGTTCAGCGAGGTCGGGCCGCGATAGCGTCAGCAGGGCTCCGAGGATGGTTCAGCGAGGTCGGGCCGCGACAGCGTCAGCAGGGCTCTGAGGATGGTTCAGCGAGGTCGGGCCGCAACAGCGTCAGCAGGGCTCTGAGGTTCCAGGGTTTAAAGTAGCGAGTTCTTCTCAGGGTCAGCCGCGATTCAATCAGCCGGGCTCTCGACTCCAGGATACAACTCCTGACCCCTTCCCGGGCTGCCGCAGATATAGGTCTGGAGTCCTTTGATGTCCGGACCCTCGCGCCTGGGGGTCAGAGGGGCCGGGATGAGAGTGTCCAGACACCCAGCAGGGGGGTGGAGCCAGCGCCCAGGGAGGCCAGAGGGCGATCGAAACCAGGCGTCCGGGGACGGCTGGAGGGCCATCGAAACTCCCCTCCTCCTTGATCCGTCAAGTGGCCGCTTTACCACCTGGTCAGATCTTGGTGCCTCGATGTCGGGGCTTCGCTGGGGCCGCGGCCGAGGTCGGGCCGAGGCCACGTGGTCCGGACGTGGAGGGCCCAAGATGGAGTCGGGCCTGAGATGGCGGCCCGGGGTAGGGGCCGGACCAGCAGAGTGGGGCGAGTAGGGGTCGCCGTGTTCCTGGGGGGGAGAGCCGGAGGTCGCCAGGCGTGGCGGCTCTGGTTGAAGGTTGGAGAGGGGATCTTCAGGGGGGAGGGCAGGGGCCGATGTCATCCAGGGCCCGCGCGGCAGGGGTGGGACCACGCCACGATGCCGGGTCCAACACTCTGTATCTCTCATTGCTTCTTTCATAGCTCACTCTGTCCGTTTTTAGGTCTCGGACTAGCGTTGCACTGCGCAGCAGTGCTCGCGCAGCCGAGAATTAATGTCTCTTAGTGGGGGCTTGAACTAGCCCCTCTTCTCCATTGGCTGGCTTCCTAATTTTACCTTCCAGCCAATGGGAAGAGGAGAGAACAAAAACCACGCCCCCGAATCTGAAAAATACGCTGCTTTCTCCAAGGCATTTCTGCCTCACCTTGTAGAAAGATGGTGGTGTCATGTCGTTGTGCAGGTAAGTTTTTTGCCGTCTGTTCCCTTGTTGTGCTTGGTGCCGCCCCCTCGTCTGTTACCGCGTTACACAAGGTCTGTTTTTGTTTTCTTTTACCTCTCTCCTTTTGTCCTCCCCTCTCATGCCTCATCCCCGCCCCCCAACACGAATACACATAGTAAATAAATGGAAATGCTTTTCCCGTCCCAAGCGCGCAACACGCCCCGGCGTTTCCCTCGGCCCGCAGGGAGCCCGCAATTTTCACATTAGAAAGAACATGTGAGGACATTCCGCCGGAGCTGCTAAATTGAGTGTATCGACTACATCCCCCCTTCCCGTGGCTCTGAGGCTGATAGATGGCGCGATGCTGAGCACATTACAAGGCACAGCGAGGAGCGGGCTATTAATTCAGAGAGACATTTAGAAACCGAGGATGCTGGAAGCCGGCCAGAGGGTGTCCAATCTGAACCACCGGGGTCAGGCAAGGTGTGCGTGGGCCAGGGGTCAGGGCTGCTGAGCTAATAAAGGCCCCGCCTGAGAACGGCTTCATTAACACATGATCAGCAGATTTAATGCATGCATCTCAGGAAGGAAATGTTCAAACACCGTTGATAGGTAGATTTTTTAAAGCACACGGTTATTCGGCATGCACACTATAAATGCATGCTTCATGGCGGGCTCACCAGGTGGTGAGAGTATTAATGTAATTGTATTTTTTCTTAGGTGCGGACAGAAAGGAAATACTGCGGGGCTCTCAGAAAGCGATGCTCGGGATGGCAGGCATTGGAAAGAGACCCGGGGTTCTGTTAGAGGCTGCCGTATTGGTTGGTTGCTTGAAATGTGCCCTAGTCTGAGAAAAGAATAAGATATTCTCATTGAACTCCTCACACTGGGCCCCTCTGCTCGAAGGAGGAGTGCCGGCCCCCACCTTTCTACTACCTGCTTTGAAAACTATTTCCCCAGCCCTGATTGACCTCTGGCCCTCTAATCCTCTGGAGTAACGTGAGCAGAGAAGGAGGGGGGAGTCACGGGGAGGAATGAGGGAGGTAGGGCGATCCCGACCTGAACAGAGCCTGCCCACAGCTGGGAGAGCTCGGCTCCCCGTGTTCAACAGTGTGATCTGAGGGGCCGCGGAAGGGAGTTCTGATGGCTGCTGCTGCGGCTTTGTACGGACACCACAGGCTCCCATAGGGGCAAGACGCCACCACTGTCCTCGCCCCCATGCACTTCCTCTCTCTGGAACGCACCCGCCTCCTGCCTTTTTTCCTGCTCTTCAAAAGTGGCTGAGAGTTCTGAAACCGGGCTGACAGACACCTTCATGCTGAGGCACCAGGGAGCGCCTGATCAGCTTCACGTGAGATCAGCAAATAGCGGGGGTCAGACCCTTCCTCGATCTACCTGCCTTACATCCAACTGCTCTCTGCACCGATAGGACCGGAGCAGAGCTGCGGCGAGTGCCATGGAGATCACTGAGCCGCACGGGCACTCCGATCCCAGAGCTGGGCTAGTCTTCTCAGCAGATCCCAGCGCCTCCCTCCTGGGTCAGGCTTGATACCAACTCGATACCAGAGAGATTGAGAAACGGAGGCTGTGATCAGCTCAGCTGCACTGGTGATATGGAAACAGCCGCTACTTCCTTGGCTTCAAGGCACCTCCAGGTCCAGGAGCAAGCCTAGGTCACCCCATTCTCCAGGGGGCCCTGCATGTGCGCCCAGTTCTCTTCTCATATCTGCACCCTGAAGTAGAGAGATGCGGACATGTTTCCCTGAAAGTGACACTCGGCCATGAGTGGGCATTTGGTCGGTCTCTGCCACCCTCCCCTTGCCAGGAAGGAGCCCGCGACCAGCTGGTGACCATCACAAGGAACGGGTGCACTCTTTTTGAAGGAAGACTGCTGCGCCCCCTGTGGGTGAGAGTCTGTGCCCCCACCTTCCTTCCCGAGAGGCCCGACTTCCCACTACCTGCCTGTGACAGCCTCCGCCCGCCAAATGACAGGCGCGCTCCAGGTGACAGGCCCGTTGCAGATGACAGGCCGGGCTCTGAAGTATTGGTCCTCCTTCAGTACTAGCTGCTTGTGTTGTGTCATGGGTGGGAGTGGAGGCTTGATGGCGGTGATTGCATTAATAACAATAAGAGAGCCGTCACCATCGTTTTGGGGCTTGGAGGGTGAATTGAAAAAGTATGCCATGGCTTTAGAACCACATCTGCTTCATTACGTGTATGCACCAAAAATATAAAATATCTTGTTTTCAGTATCTGCTGTTGACCCAGATCACATCATTCTGGCGCCCATCCTCAACTTACAAAATATCACACGCGTTTGACAACACTTTACACCATAGTATAAATCCCACAAGCAGATGTGCTGCTTGCATCAGAGCCTCAGCTGTGCCATGTCCCAGGGAGCCCCTGTGTGTGTGTGTGTAGCTCTGTGTGTGTGTGGCTCTGTGTGGCTCTGTGTGTGGCTCTGTGTGTGTGTGTGTGGCTCTGTGTGTGTGTGTGTGGCTCTCTGTGTGTGTGGCTCTCTGTGTTTGTGGCTCTGTGTGTGTGTGGCTCTGTGTGTGTGTGTGTGGCTCTGTGTGTGTGTGTGTGACTCTGTGTGTGTGTGGCTCTGTGTGTGTGTGGCACTGTGTGTGTGTGTGTGTGGTGCTCTGTGTGTGTGTGTGTGTGGTGCTCTGTGTATGTGGCGCTGTGTGTGTGGCGCTCTGCATGTGTGTGGCGCTATGTGTGTGTGTGTGTGGCGCTCTGTGTGTGTGGCACTCTGTGTGTGTGTGGCGCTCTGTGTGTGTGTGTGGCGCTGTGTGGGTGTGTGTGGTGCTCTGTGTGTGTGTGTGTGGCACTCTGTGTGTGTGGCGCTCTCTGTGTGTGTGTGTGGCGCTGTGTGTGTGTGTTGCTCTGTTGCTCTGTGTGTGTGTGGCACTGTGTGTGTGTGTGGCGCTCTCTGTGTGTGTGTGGCGCTCTGTGTGTGTGTGTGGTGCTCTGTGTGTCTGTGTATTGGGCTCTGTGTGTCTTTATGTGTTGGGCTCTGTGTGTGTGTGTGTGTGTGTTGGGCTCTCTGTGTGTGTGGGTCTCTGTGTGTGTGCCTCTCTGTGTGTGTGGCTCTCTGTGGGTGTGTGGCTCTGTGTGTGTGTCTGGCTCTCTGTGTGTGTGTGTGTGTGTGGCTCTCTGTGTGTGTGGCTCTCTGTATGGCGCTCTGTGTGGCGCTGTGTGTGTGTGTGTGTGTGGCGCTCTGTGTGTGTGTGGCGCTCTGTGTGTGGCGCTCTGTGTGTGTGTGTGTGTGTGTGGTGCTCTGTGTGTGTGTGGCGCTCTGTGTGTCTGTGTGTTGGGCACTGTGTGTCTTTGTGTGTTGGGCTCTCTGTGTGTGTGTGTTGGGCTCTGTGTGTGTGTGGCTCTCTGTGTGTGTGGCTCTCTGTGTGTGTGGGGCTCTGTGTGTGTGTGTGGCTCTGTGTATGTGTGGCTCTGTGTGTGTGTGTGTGGCTCTCTGTGTGCGTGTGGCTCTGTGTGTGTGTGTGTGGCTGTCTGTGTGTGTGTGTGTGGCTCTGTGTGTGTGTGTGTGACTCTGTGTGTGTGTGTGTGGCTCTGTGTGTATATGTGTGGCTCTGTGTGTGTTTGTGTCTGGCTCTGTGTGTGTGTGTGTGTGGGTGGCTCTGTGTGTGTGTGTGGCTCTGTGTCCGCTAATACTCTCTACTACTCTCTAATGCTCACCTATTGCCCACCTATTTCCATTACTCAATGTACTACTAAATATCAACTACTCGCTACTACTCACTACTAAAATACTTACTCTACAACTTTCTATAACTCCCTACTAACTTTAGTACACCAAAAATACTCTACAGTACTCACTATGACACTCTATTACACATTCTACTATAACACCCTTTACTACACTCTCTACAACTCACAATACTCACTCAAATACTCACTCTATACTACTCACTCTCAAATATTATCACTACTAACTCGAATACTTACTATACAACTCCATAACACTCTCTACTCACTGTAATACTCAATATCAACTACTCGCTACTACGCACTGTACTAAATAGCATCTAATGTATAGTACTTACTATAAGACTGTACTACACACTCTGCTACACTCTCTACTACTGAACATTACTCACTCATAATTAGTCACAATTACTACTCAATCTTTACTACTAAAAGAAAACACACTTTGTATATGTAAGAGTATGGCTGTGCATGTAAATGTGTGTAACTCTAAGACTGTTTACTACTCACTCTTTCACTACTTAATACTAAATATTACACTCTAGACTACTCACTCTCAAATACTCTCTACTAATCACTCTCTACTACTCACTCTAATACTGTACTACTTACTCTACAACTCTCTAATACTGCCTAATAGATTTACTAATGAGAAAAAATGCTGTAAGGTACTCACTCTAATACTCTACAAAAAACGATCTACTACACACTACTACTCTCTCTTATTCTCACTCCTCACTGTACTAGTTACACGACAAATATCTAATACTCTATACTCACTGTACTACTCAATATCAACTACTCACTACTGATCACTCTACTACTAAAGTACTTACTCAACAACTCTCTAATACTCCCTGCTCACTTTAGTACACAAATAAATATTCTACAGTACTCACTATAACGCTCTATTACACACTCTACTACACACCCTTTACTACGCTCTCTACTACTCACAAATACTCACTCAAATAGTCACCCTATAATACTCACTATCAACATTATCAATACTCACTCGAATATTTACTATACGACTCCATAACACTCTCTACTCACTGTAATACTCAATATCAACTACTCGCTACTACTCACTGTACTAAATAGCATCTAATGTATAGTATGTACTGTAATACTGTACTACACACTCTGCTACACTCTTTACTACTCAACATTACTCACTCATAATTAGTCACTATACTACTCACTCTTTACTACTACAAAATAAAAATAAACTTTGTATATGTAAAGGTGTGGCTGTGCATTTAAATGTGTGTGGCTCTAGGACTCTTTACTACTCACTCTCTCACTATATAATACTCACTCTTTCACTTTTTACTACTCGCTCTCTAATACGCTCTTTACTAATAACTCTATCCCACTCACTATCAACTACTCACTCTACTACTTACTCTGTGTGTGGGTGCTAATGCAATAGGTCTCATATGCAAGCGATTAAGCTATTGGCAATGCAAATGACAATGCCATTTATTTATGATTTAAAAAAATAATTTAAAAAATCATAAAATCATGAGCAATGCCAATAGCTCTACCTTTAATAATGCCGAGACCATTGCATTGTAAATGCTTGTTTCATAATCGTTCACATCATCTAATTGTCTCTTGCCTTTCCTCAAATACATTTTTAAGGACCAGACAACTACATTCCCTCCCTTTTCAGATTTGTAGGTCTCGGCTAGTGTAAGGCTGCGCCCATGCGCAGTCTCGCTGGCGAGATTTAATGATTTAGAGGGAATTCTGTAAGGGGCTTTAAGCCCCGCCCCTCTTTCCCATTGGCTGGCGTCACCGTTAATGCTAAACGGTGGCCAGCCATTGGGAAAGAGCATTCCGTGATGTAGACTTTTCTGTTTTTGAGGCGGCCCACTTGGACAAGCTCGTCTCATTACGTCTCAGAAGTTTACTTATCTTTATGGGGCCATGTGTTTCAGACACATCGCCCAATAAAGATAAGAAATCGGTGGACCGTACTTGTATTTTGAAGGGAGTGCTCCATACCATGGAACCATTATAGGTGTCCCTCGTGGTGTTAATAAATTATCCCAATTACAGAAGTCTCTGACAGGCCTGCGCCCGGAAAGCACCTCAGACTGAGACTCGCAAGTTGCCAAGCTTGTGTCTGCACAGCACGAAAAAGGGCAAGCGGGGGCACGCCTTGGTGCCGACTTATGTCAAAGCTGAGTTTTACCTTAGCACAGACAGCTTCACCCTCCCCAAAGCTCCCCCACTCACTTTCTCCTGCGGCCTGTGCAGGGCCCAGAGTGGCAGAATGGGTTGGCACTGAAAGGGACAGCGTCGGTGAACTCATGGCGGGGTCATTGCCACTGACACCAGGAAGCGGGTGCTTTCCCTCAGCGGTCACTGAAGGAGACCTTACCAAGCAGGTTTGTGCTTAGAAGGGGTCGTGGTTAATGACGAATATATTAGGAATCGCACGTGCTGTCCAGGCGAGGTCACGGAAGGTGCAAGCAGGAGGAAGGACTCCTTCGGGATGGGTTGTCTCGATCAGACACTTGGAATGTTTAGTGAATGAGATGTTCATCCTTATGTGAAGGACCCGGATAAAGAGCACAACTGCACTGTTGCACATAACCAGGACATGACATATGGATCCTGGGTGAAGGAAATGGTGGTGTCTGGAAACAGAGTTGCCTCTCGCCAGTGGACAGCGGGTACAGGAGCGACACGGCAGGGCTGCCAGGGGGTCGTTCTTTGGTCAACAGAGTCTCTCTCCTTGAATGCCAATCTCACGCACTACTCCACAGTGCCAATTGCTGATTGTCAAACTCGCCTCTGCACTCAATCTCACTCACTCACTGGAGCAAAGACTGTGCACTGTTTGTGACTTGGGAGCAGGGGTTCAAGAGGGTATGGGGTTTGGGGTATGCCATGGCCTTGAGCTGTCAAATTAAAATCAAAATATCTTTATTTCGATTGTTGGAAGCAATCATAAAAGTACAGATAAAAACACATTATTACAATATTAAAAATACATAATTACAATATGGGAATTCATCAATTTTAAGGGATTCATCAATTTCAAGGGATTCAGCTCCGAGGATGAAATTTAAATTATAAAGTGCGTTTAAATGTCCATGCTTTTCCTAATGCGCATCACATCTTTTAAATACGAAGTTGTTGTCGCTACACATAAGTGATTGTCAAGACATTGAATATTAAGCATCGCCGCACGACACTAACAATGTCCTAATTCTCTTAATAATGGCAGTAAGACATTTTTCCTTGTTGCATCATAAAATTTACAAAATAGGAAAACATGGATAGTACTCTGAGGTGAAATATTGTCCCAGGGGTAGGAGGTAGATCATGCATCCAGTTATTAATCATAGGAAAACTAACCAATCTGTGGACAATACCAAATCTAAAGCGTGAAAGTAAAACATGCTCATATTTATTAGATACATGTATTAAATAGGGCTGAATATTAAAAGTCATTAAAACCATTTGATGCTGTAGGACAGAAGGTTTTAAGACCTCCGTTGTAATTGTGTGAGAGTCCAGAAGAGCTAGACCCTACCTTTTCAACTCTTTCCGTGAGATAGCTGAAATGTTGGTAGGGTTCAAGAAATAATCTTCTCTCCCCATGTCCTTTAAAAAGTTACAAACATAGTTCACCCATGGTATCTTTGTGGCTCCCTCTAATTTTAAAATGTCTGTCAGAACATCTCTATTTAAGTGCGTTGCTTCTTGTGTCCAAAGTCTGTGCCATAATAGCACAGGCTCTAGTTTAATTAGATCAGTTATGTAAGAAAGACCCAGTTCTGCATGGCAATTGTCATTAGGTGAGCTTTTGGGAAGTTCCAAGATATATTTTAAAAATGAATTTTCAGCCATCTGGATGGGTGCGGGGTTTGCAAAACCCCAAACCCCACTACCATAGGTAGCGCCAGCCACACACTTAGCTTTGTAAATTTTAATTAATTGTACAGGTGGTCTAGTCCCTAATTTATTTGAAAAGATTTTAAGAGCAGCAGTCGATTGTAGCAGCTCAAGTTTTTTTACAGACACAGCTTGGGTCCATGTCTCATTTTGAGCGAATAGTATCCCAAGATAAGAAAAATGCTTGGCAAATTCGAGCTTCTGTCCTGCAATAAAAATGGGCCTCTTAGGTTTGCTATGCCTACCACAATACATAGTGAAAGTCTTTGATGTATTGACTTTCAGGCCCAGCTCATTCATAAAGCGGGAAAAGCTATCAACCACTCGCTGTAGGCCCACTTGAGTACCTGACATAAGTACAGCATCGACAGCGTACAGAAGTGCTGGTATTGGGTGGCCGCCTACATATGGGGGATCCAAGCTATCTTTGCACAGAACTTCTTCCAATCCATTTATATACAAGTTAAAAAGGAAAGGGGCCAGGACACAGCCCTGCCTGACCGCACTCCTGATTTGAATTTTGTCGGTGCGTTCTCCCCTTAGGCCAAAGCGAACGCGGGCTGAAGCGTCGCTATAAAAACGTTTAAGATAATAAATAATATTAGATTCAACCCCGAGTTGTTCCAGTAATAACCACAGCTTAGAATGGATCACACAATCAAAGGCGGCCGAGAGATCCACGAAGGCCAAAAACAGGTTGCCCTGTTTTGCCCTCGTGTATTTCCCGACCAATATAAGGAGGTTCAATCCCTGTTTTACTGTCCCCAAGCCGGAGCGAAAGCCATACTGAAGATCAGACAGAACAGAGTTTTCCTCTGCCCACTCCAAGAGCCGGTCCAAAATTACTCTACCTGCTATTTTTGTAAAGGAATCCAGAAGGGAAATAGGCCTGTAACAGGCCGGGTCATGTCTATTCCCCTTCTTATAGATCGGAACTATTACAGATTCCACCCAGGTGGGCAGGAAATCAGTAACACAGCTGGCGTTAAGCACCTGGACCAGGAGGGGCGCCCAGAGAGAAGAAATTGTCTTAAATATATCTATGGGGACCCCGTCTGGGCCAGGTGCTTTACCGCTCTTGCTTTTACTCAGAGCTCTTTCAACCTCCTCGAGAGTAAAGTGCAAGTTTCTATTGGGGGAGTAATCAACAGCAGGGATCGAAGACCCCACTTGTTCCTCGCCCTCATATACTCTCGAGAAGTGTCTAACCCAGTCTGAGTCAGGGATTGCTATTTCTATTTTTGGATCGACCTCTTCCCTAAGAAAGGGAGTTCTCATGAGTTTCCAAAAACTTGCGCCATCATTCCTTGTAGAAGCAGAATGAAGAGCCTCCCAAGCTTCAGTCCTCAGAGTATTCTTCCTTTCTTTAATTGCCATTTTGTATTCTTTCCTACATCTACTGACCTCCTCAGCGGATCTAGGTTTTTTGTACAGCGCCTTCTTTAGGAGCGCGTAGGCCCTAGTGCACCTAGAGTCAAACCAACCTCCCCCTTTTTTTTGATTCTTAAACTGCCTCATAAGGGAATCTTTAATTTTATTCGATATTACAAGGAAGGATGCAAGACAAATTTCAGGTGGTGAATCTACCCCTAGACACGTCATTATTTCTGAAAAGCATTTATCAACCACTATTTGAATTATCTCTGCCTCGTTTACCATGGCCCATTTCAGCGTATATCCATTAACGCTACCGATGGCTAAATTCGTGTCCAAACTGTCGCTTTCTTTCTCATTAATCAGCGTGGATACAGTAGGTAGTAGGACGGTCACACAAAGCGGGAAGTGGTCGCTCAATACTATATCGGAAACACTAAAGGAGTGAATTCTGTTCCCACATTTGTTAGAAATAATAACATAGTCTATGGTTGTAGAGCAACCCCTACCATTAAATGTTGGAGCTGATACAGAAGGTGAGGTACACATTTAATTTGCAAACCCTAGGTCAAAGTTAGCTAACAAACTGTTAAACTGTTCCCCTAAAATAGTATGTTTGAAATGCAAATGGCCCTCACCATTGTCCTGTGCTAGGCCACACCTATTATCCTTTGTTAGTTCACACAAATTACAATTAAAATCCCCCTGATACTCTTGTTCAACTGTTTTGGTGCCACAGCGTAGCAATAAGCAGAGGAGTATGAAGAATAGGAGGATATTTATTTTGGGTAAGAAGGCTTCTGACACGACCCCTTTGTAGATGTAATTTCATTTTGTAGAACGTGAGGCTAACATGGCTCTGTTTGTTATAGAGAGCTCCAGATCACCGAGTAAAACTCAAGGAGTATTGTAAAGTCAGCATAGGTTGCTGGTAAGAATTCTGTGATTACCTTTCCACCTAACCACCTGTGTTTAAAAATCTTGCACTAATTTGTGCACTATGGTTTGGTTATAATTTTCGAGTGTACGCTGTGTCCAGATATTGACCCTTGGAACCTCACATGAGGTTTATCGTTAAAGGTATTGTCTGCATGAGATTACTGATAAATACAACATAATCATGTGCTATTATGTAGCAATGTGGCATCCCCTCATTCCTATTTTGTTATTTTGGTAGCTTGTAAAGCTCCTCCATCTAGGAGAGAGACCACACATTACATTCAGTAAGCAGACAGTCGTTTAACAATTCTGTTGGCGTTTGTGGTTGCTACAATCATTCACATAGGGTGATACCTCTATTACTTCACGTTGACGTGATTGCATGATATGGTTATCTCGCACATTGAAACACCTGGCTTTTGGCATGCTTATCAATGATGGGTATTTGTATCAGTTTGGCAACATCCACCGTTTATTCTATTGATTAATCATTATATTGAATTACATATTCCCCAAGGATCATCCCTCAGCCCGACACTTTTCAACGTCTACATGGCACCGCTCACCCACATAGCCCGATCGCATGACCTCAACATCATCTCATACACCAACGACACCCAGCTGATCCTCTCCCTCACCAAGGCCCCCACCACCGCCAAAACCAACCTTCACAAAGGAATGAAGGCCGTCACCGAAAGGATGAAGAACAGCCGCCTGAAACTGTACTCGGACAAGACAGCTGCACCCTGTCCACCTGGGACGACTCCTGAATGCCGGCCACACTGGGAGCCGCACCGACTCCCACCGACCACACACGCAATCTGGGGTCCATTCTGGACTTATCGCTGTCAATGACCCAGCAAGTCAACGCCATATCCTCCTCCTGCTTCAACACCTTCTGCATGCTCCGCAAGATCTACAGATGGATCCCCACTGGAACCAGAAGGACAGTCACCCAGGCCCTCGTCACCAGCAGGCAGGACTACGCCAACGCCCTCTACGCAGGAGCCTCGGCCAAACTCCAGAAACGACTACAACACATACAGAATGCCTCAGCACGCCTCAGCCTCGGCATCCCCTGCCACAGCCACATCACATCCCACCTGAGAGACCTGTACTGGCTTCCCGTCAAGAGGATATTCTTCAAGCTCCTCACCCACGCATACAATGCACTCCACAACACCGGACCAGCGTACCTCAATAGATGACTCAGCTTCTACACCCCGAACCGCCAGCTTCGCTCCGCTGACCTCACCCTCGCCACCGTCCCTGTGTGGGTGAAATACCCCCTCCGTCCTCAGACCCCGCGCACTGAGTGAGAGACCCTGTGTGGGTGAAATACCCTCTTTGTCCTCAGACCCCGTCCACTGAGTGAGAGACCCCTGTGTGGGTGAAATACCCCTTCCGTCCTCAGACCCCATCCACTCAGTGAGAGACCCCTGTGTGGGTGAAATACCCCCTCCAGCAGACATCATCCACTGAGTCAGAGACACATGTGTGGGTCACACCTGATGGTTCTGTCTCATGACTTTATTGTGACTACAACCTGCTTCTTTCCTTGTTTTATGAGTGAGCTCCTGAAGGGGGAGGTGGACAAGAAAGCAGCAGAGAAATGCAAACCCTGATGTGGTGCAAAGCAGCGGGAGAGAGTTGATTGTCGGAGGTAGTCATTGCGGCGAGATCCGGCCCGTACAATTGCTGCTGTTCGAGAGGTATCGGTTTTATTCAAAGTGTACTTTACATTTTATTAATGGCGCTAGGGCACTGCCAGTGCTGCTGTTCCTAATATTTTCAGTGCCAGTTTGTGACCTGAGTTGTTTGTACTAAATAGTAAAAGGTTGTGCTGCTTATTCACAGCGAAACCCTCTTCTATGCAGTCCCGGCTATGTTTTTGCTTACTGGAGTGGCATTGTTCAATAAGAATGGAAAATATCTTCAATTTGTAGCGTTCCTTAAAAAGTAAACATGTATTTAATTGCAAATTGTCCTTGATTTATGTGTGGTACGACGTTCCCGTCGTGCGCTCTCTTTCCTCATGTAACTAGCGTGTGTGGCAGAGTTTTTTTTTTTTTTACAAGACATGCGAATACATTGCAGTTGTCTTATTCCATTCTTGTAAAGACAGAGGCCACATTTGTCACAATTGTCTAAGCTATTCAGCTAAGTTGTGCCAATGTAGCTTTGTTTTTAGACTGAATTATTCTATTTAGTAAACAGGTTCTCTTGGTTTCTTCTAGCGAACTTAATTCAGCGCAGCTCACGTGCTCAGTATCTATGTTGTAGCTCTCCTTGACAGCAACTTCTGAAAACAAATGTGTGCAGGGCCCTTCTGTTCATCTGGGCAGTGTGGGGGCTCTGCATTCACATCATAATGTTATGCAATTATTTCATAATCTGTCGCAGAGGCCTGCTTGGGAATTGTTTAGCAGTGATACGAGTGTATTTAATACCGAACTTCTCTTGTTTTGCACATACTCCGGTTCTTATCTACATGACTGCGTTTTTGTCTAAACGATTGCATTTTATTTTCCATGGGCTGTTTCTTTAGTACATTGTGGCGTCTTGAGGTCACCTAAAAGCGATCGTGGGAGTTCTGTACTTCGTTTTCATGTTACACCTGACCTAGCGCTCTCATCCGTACTGGAGTGTACACGTGCCCTGCTCTCCACATGCGGCCTAAGCAGAATATTGCTTGTAAGACCTGAACTCTTCTATTTTTATAAACGCCAAAAGAAAAACCTTTTTTGAAAAGCAGTATTAAGACGGAAAAGGAAGAAATGGTCCCTTAAAAAAAAACATGCTTGGACGAGTTACAGTTCACATTTAAGGGTTCTAAAAATGATTTTTTAATTATCATGTTTGATCATCTATGTGCAATTTATATCCCATGAAGTTTTAAAACACAAGCCTTCTGCTAGCAGGCCCCTTCCAGTATCATTCATCTTAGAAAGGGACTGTGGGTTAGTTAGTTTGCAATTCAGGGGCTGTGCAGAAGCTTGAACGTCTTTCCAAAGCTTATTACTGTTTTAAAGGGTGTATTTCTGATATTTAGCTTCTTCCGTGGACTTACGTGTTTGGTTTTATTTCAGGGGGAAAATGTCTCTGTCACTGAGAGCTGCAGTCATGCTGCTGTCTCCGGTTATTGCCCTTCTTTCCATTTCTGCTGCTTTGCTGCAGTTTTAAGACCTTATTAGAGTTTCTAGTTGCTCAAATGGGGGTAATTTCTGATATTTATCTGTTTCTCTAATCTTTATTACTTGATTTTGCCCGCCGCAAGACAGTGTCACTCATAGTCATTGGAATGTCACTCATACTTTGACTGAAATTATGAAAATGTCACACATAACATTCTGAAACCTTGGCAGCTATAGCTTGAGGATTCGCAGCCCTGTCAAATATAAGGAATCACCCTCAGGAACAGGAACATTAGAAACGCTGCTCAGCCTCATTGCAGCAGCTGTGTCTACATTGAACACATTGAATGAAATACAAGTCCTCATTTCAATTCACTCCTTAATATCATGTCTGTGCCTTTGAAGAAGTTAAACAATGAACAAATTGCTGGTATTTCACTGAGGGAGGGAGCAGAGCTGGCATGAGGGCTGAACCTGAGGCTCATCAAGAGCACACCATGCAAGGGTGAGGCCTGCCCTTGGACTGTGAGTGTCCCATATCTGTGTCTTTACAGGTGCCATTGCTTGTTTCCCATAAGACTCATGTCTGTGTGTTTACAGGCACCAATGCTTGGTTCCCATAACACGCATGTCTGTGTCTTTACAGGAACCAATGCTTGTTTCCCATAACACCCATGTCTGTGTGTTTACAGGCACCAAGGCTTGTTTCCCATAACACCCATGTCTGTGTGTTTACAGGAGCCAATGCTTGTTTCCCATAACACACATGTCTGTGTGTTTACAGGCACCAAGGCTTGTTTCCCATAACACCCATGTCTGTGTGTTTACAGGAGCCAATGCTTGTTTCCATAACACCCATTTCTGTGTGTTTACAGGCGCCAATGCTTGTTTCCCATAACACTCAAGTCTGTCTTTACAGGAACCAATGCTTTTTTCCCATAACACCCATGTCTGTGTCTTTACAGCGCCAATGTTTGTTTCCCATAAGACCCATGTCTGTGTGTTTACAGGCGCCAATGCTTGTTTCCCATAACACGCATGTCTGTGTCTTTACAGGAACCAATGCTTGTTTCCCATAACACGCATGTCTGTGTCTTTACAGGAACCAATGCTTGTTTCCCATATGAGACCAAGTCATCCATGTCTGTGTCTTTGCAGGTGCCAGTGCTTGTTTTCCTGCTGGAGCCTGGAGGTGGCGGTTCCGTCAGCAGCCACCAGAGGGCGATCCTCGCCTGCTGATGAAACCCGCTGAGCTGCACATTGGATGAAAGGGAGAAGGGTTTCGTCTTCCGGGTCAGCGGCGGCAGAGACAGCACCAGCAGCGGTTGTGATATCACTTCCGGCCTCTCCTGGTGTTTGCAGCCTGCAGCAGAGAAGGAAGGAGCCCTGTCTGTCTGTGCAGTTACCTTCATCTGCAGACCCCCCTCAAACCCCAGATTGACCACCCCCAGACCCCAGACCTCCCCCCCAAGCCCTAGGAGGAGGAGAGAGCCTGGACACGTCTGCACAGGTCTCCGCTCAGGTAGGAGATTGTCAGCACCTTCTGCTGTGTTTGTAGAAATAGACTGAATAATCCTGGAGGAAATCTCTGCAGGAGCCGGGCTGAGCTGGGCTCTTCTATCCGGGGGCCCCTGGGGCTGAGCTGGGCTCTTCTATCTGGGGGTCCTGGGGCTGTGCTGGGCTCTTCTATCCAGGGCCCCTGTGCCTGAGCTGGGCTCTTCTATCCGGGGGCCCCTGGGGCTGAGCTGGGCTCTTCTATCCAGGGGCCCCTGGGGCTGAGCTGAGCTCTTCTATCTGGGGGGCCCTGGGGCTGAGCTGGGCTCTTCTATCCGGGGGGCCCTGGTGCTGAGCTGGGCTATTCTATCCGGGGCCCCTGGGGCTGAGCTGGGCTATTCTAGGGCTGAGCTGGGCTCTTCTATCCGGGGCCCCTGGGGCTGAGCTGGGCTCTTCTACCCGGGGCCCCTGGGGGGCTGAGCTGGGCTCTTCTATCTGGGGCCCCTGGGGCTGAGCTGGGCTCTTCTATCCGGGGTCCCGGGGCTGAGCCGGGCTCTTCTGTCAGGGGTCCCTGGGGCTGAGCTGAGCTCCTCTATCTGGGGGGCCAAGTGCAGAGCCCATTTCAGGGATCTCCTTTGTTTCTACGCAGCCTCTAAAGTTGTGTGCTGTTCCATAACGTTAGTGATACTCTGCATTCTCTCCTCTCACTGCATGTCCCGTTGCTGCTTTTTAGAGTCACTCCCTGTATTGAAATTCTTTGTAAAGCAGATGACCCTTGAAGGGAAGATTATAATCTCTCTGACACCCCTTGGTACGTAATATCCCGTACCTGGCCCGGAAAAAAAAAACTGACTCTGGATGATTTACTATATGGTAATACTTCCTTAAAATATTGCTCACTTTGCCCATGCTTCAGTCCATATGAAGCTAGTCTTTGCCCTCCCACCCTCATGTCCACACAATACACTAGATCCCACCAGGTATTACATGCTCACCTGCATCAGATTCTCCTCGTGCCTGGCCTGTGTTATTGCATTGTTTAAATCAATCCTAGTGCCTGGCCTGTGTTATTGCATTATTTGCATCAGATTCTCCTCGTGCCTGGCCTGTGTTATTGCATTGTTTGCTTCAGATTCTCCTCATTCCTGGCCTGTGTTATTGCATTGTTTGCATCAGATTCTCCTAGTGCCTCGCCTGTGTTATTGCATTGTTTGCTTCAGATTCTCCTCATTCCTGGCCTGTGTTATTGCATTGTTTGCATCAGATTTTCATAGTGTTTGGCCTGTGTTTTTGCATTGTTTGCTTCAGATTCTCCTCGTGCCTGGCCTGTGTTATTGCATAGTTTGCTTCAGATTTTCCTCATTCCTGGCCTGTGTTATTACATTGTTTGCATCAGATTTTTATAGTGTTTGGCCTGTGTTATTGCATTGTTTGCATCAGATTCTCTTGGTGCTTGGCCCATGTTATTGCATTGTTTGCTTCAGATTCTCTTGGTGCCTGGCCCGTGTTATTGCATTGTTTGCATAGAGATTCTCTTGGTGCTTGGCCCGTGTTATTGCATTGTTTGCTTCAGATTCTCTTGGTGCCTGGCCCGTGTTATTGCATTATTTGCATCGGATTCTCCTAGTGCCTGGCCCGTGTTATTGCATTATTTGCTTCAACGCTAGTGCCTGGCCCATGTTATTGCATTGTTTGCATCAGATTTTCTTGGTGCTTGGCCCATGTTATTGCATTGTTTGCTTCAGGTTCTCTTGGTGCCTGGCCCGTGTTATTGCATTGTTTGCATCAGATTCTCTTGGTGCTTGGCCCATGTTATTGCATTGTTTGCTTCAGATTCTCTTGGTGCCTGGCCCGTGTTATTGCATTGTTTGCATCAGATTCTCTTGGTGCTTGGCCCGTGTTATTGCATTGTTTGCTTCAGATTCTCTTGGTGCCTGGCCCGTGGTATTGCATTGTTTGCATAGAGATTCTCTTGGTGCTTGGCCCGTGTTATTGCATTGTTTGCTTCAGATTCTCTTGGTGCCTGGCCCGTGTTATTGCATTGTTTGCATCGGATTCTCCTAGTGCCTGGCCTGTGTTATTGCATTATTTGCTTCAAAGCTAGTGCCTGGCCCATGTTATTGCATTGTTTGCATCAGATTCTCTTGGTGCTTGGCCCATGTTATTGCATTGTTTGCTTCAGATTCTCTTGGTGCCTGGCCCGTGTTATTGCATTGTTTGCATCAGATTCTCTTGGTGCTTGGCCCATGTTATTGCATTGTTTGCTTCAGATTCTCTTGGTGCCTGGCCCGTGTTATTGCATTGTTTGCATCAGATTCTCTTGGTGCTTGGCCCATGTTATTGCATTGTTTGCTTCAGATTCTCTTGGTGCCTGGCCCGTGTTATTGCATTGTTTGCATAGAGATTCTCTTGGTGCTTGGCCCGTGTTATTGCATTGTTTGCTTCAGATTCTCTTGGTGCCTGGCCCGTGTTATTGCATTGTTTTTATCAGATTCTCCTAGTCCCTGGCTCGTGTTATTGCATTGTTTGCATCAGATTCTCCGAGTGCCTGACCAGTGTTATTGCATTGTTTGCGTCAGATTCTCCTAGTGCCTGGCCTGTGTTATTGCATTGTTTGCACAAGATTCCTCTAGTGCCTGACCTGCGTTATTGCATTGTTTGTGTCAGATTCTCCTAGTGCCTGGCCTGTGTTATTGCATTGTTTGCACAAGATTCCTCTAGTGCCTGACCTGCGTTATTGCATTGTTTGTATCAGATTGTCCTCGAGCCTGGCCTGTGTTATTGCATTGTTTGCTTTAGATTCTTCTCGTGCCTGGCCTGTGTTATTGCATTGTTTGCTTTAGATTCTCCTGGTGCCTGGCCTGTGTTATTGCATTGTTTGCATAAGATTCTCCTAGTGCCTGGCCTATGTTATTGCATTGTTTACATGAGATTCTCCTCGTGCCTGGCCTGTGTTATTGCATTGTTTGCATCAGATTCTCCTCGTGCCTGGCCTGTGTAATTGCATTGTTTACATCAGATTCTCCTTGTGCCTGGCCTGTGTTATTGCATTGTTTGCGTCAGATTCTCCTCGTGCCTGGCCTGTGTTATTGCATTGTTTGCATCAGATTCTCCTAGTGCCTGTCCTGTGTTATTGCATTGTTTGCGTCAGATTCTCCTCGTGCCTGGCCTGTGTTATTGCATTGTTTACATCAGATTCTCCTAGTGCCTGGCCTGTGTTATTGCATTGGATTCTCCTAGTGCCTGAGCAGTGTTATTGCATTGTTTACATCAGATTCTCCTCGTGCCTGGCCTCTTTTATTGCATTGTTTGTATCAAATTCTCCTAGTGCCTGGCCTGTGTTATTGCATTGTTTGTATCAAATTCTCCTCGTGCCTGGCCTATGTTATTGCATTGATTGCATCAGATTATCATAGTGTTTGGCCTGTGTTTTTGCATTGTTTGCTTCAGATTCTCCATGTGCTTAGCCTGTGTTATTGCATAGTTTGCATCAGATTCTTCTAGTGCCTGGCCCATGTTATTGCATTGTTTGCTTCAGATTCTCTTGGTGCCTGGCCCGTGTTATTGCATTGTTTGCATCAGATTCTCCTAGTGCCTGGCCCGTGTTATTGCATTGCTTGCATAGAGATTCTCTTGGTGCTTGGCCCGTGTTATTGCATTGTTTGCTTCAGATTCTCTTGGTGCCTGGCCCGTGTTATTGCATTGTTTGCATCGGATTCTCTTGGTGCCTGGCCCGTGTTATTGCATTATTTGCTTCAACGCTAGTGCCTGGCCCATGTTATTGTATTGTTTTTGTCAGATTCTCCTAGTCCCTGGCTCGTGTTATTGCATTGTTTGCGTCAGATTCTCCTCGTGCCTGGCCTGTGTTATTGCATTGTTTACATCAGATTCTCCTAGTGCCTGGCTTGTGTTATTGCATTGTTTGCGTCAGATTCTCCTCGTGCCTGGCTGTGTTATTGCATTGTTTACATCAGATTCTCCTAGTGCCTGGCCTGTGTTATTCCATTGGATTCTCCTAGTGCCTGAGCTGTGTTATAGCATTGTTTACATCAGATTCTCCTCATGCCTGGCCTGTGTTATTGCATTGTTTGCATCAGATTCTCCTCGTGCCTGGCCTATGTTATTGCATTGTTTACATCAGCTTCTCCTCGTGCCTGGCCTGTGTTATTGCATTGGCCAAGGTACACTTGCTTTTATTGCATTACGGACTCGCGCATGCTAGCGCTGTGTTGCAGGCGCGCTCCGCATTTTAATACCTGTTTTGTATTTCTGTTACTTTATTTTCTTATTCCCTGTTTTTAACGTAGGGCATTCTCCCTCTTACCTGCATATAATTGATGTTCCACCGCTGTTTTAGCGGCTCCGGTTCTGGGGGCTTGGTAAATTGTTGTAAATTGGCCGCCATCTTGGGAGGGGTGGTGACGCTTTAGCGCGCCATCTGGTGCGGTCTAGTGGTGCTGCCTACACGTGGTAACCCTACTTTAGCCAGTTCTCGAGCGAGCAGCGGTTCCGCGCAGCGGGCGTGCCTTCGCTGCGCCTGAGTCGTGCCAGAGTCCTGCCCGTCTGCGCCAGTCCGCGCTAAGGCGGCATCAGGCGTGGTGGCACTCTGCCTGAGGGTTCCATCTGTAAATGCTGCCAAGGTATGTTTATTCTCGGGCCGACTTGTTCGGCATTAGCCATTCCATTCTTCGCTGCCACTATGAGCCGGTCAGTCCCCTCTGTGGTCCGCATACCTGTAGTTGTGGGACATGGTCCCTTATCGCCCCCGCTCCGATTCGTGCCTTTAGAGAACTTGTCCCGGTTAAGCCCCCCGCCAGTAGGCCTCTGGTTCCTCGAGACATTACGGTCTGGAATCTGAACATTAGATCCCTTCCGAAGCATTATGCAGAACTCAATGATCTCATTAGTGAAGAACTGCCAGACGTATTTTTTATGACAGAAACATGGCTTCAAGATGCTGATGTGGCTGCCATCAATCTTGCACTCCCCGCTGATTATTCCATTTTTACACATAATCGGTTATCTAGGGGTGGTGGCATTGCTGTAGTAGTAAAATCCTGCTATCCATGTGAATGGAGGGTAGTGGACCTAGTGGGGTGTGAAAGTGCTTTTTTTAGGATTTCTATTAGCCATCAGTTCACTCTGTCCGGTTTCCTAATCTATCGCCCTCCTGGCTGTGACACTGCTTTTCGAAAGGCTCTCCCTGACTGTGTCAGTTCCCTGGCATTGGGCTGTGCCAGCTTTTGCATTCTTGGAGACCTTAATCTTCATTTTGACTGCACCCATATGCCCACTATCAGCAGTACCTTGGCTGATTTGGAGGCCCTTCAGCTCAATCAGCTGGTCACCTCCCCCACTCATCTGGGGGGCCATATTCTTGATCCTTTTTCCACTAACTTAACTGGGGCCAAGGTAACCAGGCCCAGTTCTGTAGCTTGGACTGACCATTTTTTGGTGAAAATCTCTCTTGTGATTAAAGAGCATCCGTTTAAGCCCCAAGATAGAGTGGTGATGAGACGTCACTGGAAGAAACTCAAACTGGAGGATTTTCATCATCTCCTGGAGGTCAACCCATTGGGCTCTCACCTTAGTGTTGAAGCTGGGTATGACGCCTTCTGTGATTGGGTTTCCCGGGCTTTAGATGCTCTGATCCCTGCTGCCTGGACTAAATGCAGTTCTAGAGCACCCAGCCCATGGTACGACAGTTCCCTGGTTCTGTTAAAAAAAGCCTGTAAACAGGCAGAAAGGGAATGGCGGAAATCTTATGAGGCTGGGAAAAAACTGCCTATCTCTCTAAAACTAAACTATATCATAGAGCGGTATGCATAGCTTGTGCGGCCTACTATGCCCAGGAATTCAGAAATAGCACCAATCCGTCTAAGTTAGTTTTTAAAGTCCTTAAGGACCTGATGGCCAAAAGAGCCACTGAAGCAGAAGTCTGCTCTGTGGACCACTGCGAAAATCTGGCTGCTTTTTTCAGGGAAAAGGTTCTAGCTATTTATCGCGCCTTTCCCATCATTAATCAGGGAGATGAGCCTTCCAGTCCCATATTTACTATAGGTGAGGTTCTATCCTCACTACCTAGTTTACCGATGGAGGTATTTTACAAACTGGCCTCTAAAATTAAACAGGCTCACCAGAGAACCCTTTGAAGCCTGTCCAGTTCAGAGAATCTGCTGCTGTCTGCCTCCCTCCAGTATGCCATCTAATTAATATCTCCCTCACTTCGGGCATCGTCCCGTTAAAATGGAAACAGGCCGTTGTGACACCCATTCTCAAGAAGGCTACCCTAGACCCCCTCAAACTTGAGAGCTATCGCCCTATCTCCCTCCTTCTCTGGGCCGCGGAAATTGCGGAAGCCCATGTGAATGAGGTGCTGACATCTTGCGAGGGAATGTATTCTGGATTCTTCCCAGAATGGGTTCCGTGCGGGCCACAGCACAGAAACTGCCCTGCTTTCTATGACGGAACATCTTCGTTCTGTGCTAGATTCCGGTCAGACTGCGGCACTGATACTTCTTGATCTCAGTGCCGCGTTTGACACGGTTTCGCACAGAATTTTACTTCAACGTCTACGAGAGGCAGGTGTTGAGGGCACTGCACTCGATTGGTTCCGCTCCTTCCTATCTGATCGGACCTTCAAGGTTGCCACTCCTCCGTTTGAGTCCAAACTCTATCCCCTTGATCTGGGTGTGCCTCAGGGTCCGTCATTGAGCCCCACATTATTCAATCTTTATGTGAGGCCGCTGGCTGTTGTCGTCAAACATTGGGGTCTGACCATGGCCTCCTATGCTGACGACACGCTGCTGGCGGTCACCTTGAGTGGGGACTCAGACCGTGATGCCCCCAGATTTTGGGAAGGACTCCTGGCAGTGGCCAGCTGGATGAATACCAACTGTCTCCAGCTTAATGCCAAAAAAACGGAGGTCATGATAGTGGGTAAGCGAGCGGATCTCTGGGGTGATAAGTGGTGGCCCCCTGAGTTGGGTGTAACCCCTATTCCAGTGACAGAGGTTAAGAACCTGGGGGTTTGGCTTGACCCTGCCCTCAGCTTCTGTGGCCATACGAAAAAAGTAGCGGCCACCTGTTTTGGTATTCTACGGGGCTGAGACCTATCTTGAGGTTCTTCGATGCCTCAACTAGGCAGCTGGTTATTCAAGCATCTATACTATCACGGCTTGATTACGCCAGCTCACTATTGCTGGGGGCCAACCAGGCTGAAATCGCGCGGATGCAACGTATCCAGAATGCTGCAGCCAGAGCCCTGTTGGGGCTTCCGAGGTTCTGTTCTGCTGAGAGTACTATCCGGTCGCTACACTGGCTACCGGTGACACAGAGGATCTATTTTAAGACCCTGTGCCTGTCGTTCAAGATCCTCAGGATGGCCTCCCCTCCGATTCTTGACAATCTTCTGAAGCCTTATGTTCCTTCGCGTCCTTTGAGATCCTTGGGCCAAAATCTGGCTGTGGTCCCACGATTCAGACTGTGTAGAGCGGGAGGACGTTCCTTCTGAGTCTTGGCTGCAAAGTTGTGGAATTCTCTACCTTCCCACATTCGAGAAATTGATGAGCTGTTGAAATTCAGGAGAGCCATCAAAACGCATCTGTTCCCTCATTTCTCTTAGGATCCTCATCTGCGTGTTTCCTCCATCGTTCTGCTGTGTTGTGTTTGGGTATTTTCCAGAAGCGCCGGGACGCCCCTTGGCTGGGGCATCTGTGCGCTATAGAAATGTTATTAACATAACATAACATAATGTTTGCATCAGATTCTCCTCGTGCCTGGCCTGTGTTATTACACTGTTTGCATCAGATTCTCCTTGTGCCTGGCCTGTGTTATTGAATTGTTTACAACAGATTCTCCTCGTGCCTGTCCTGTGTTATTGCATTGTTGCATCAGATTCTCCTCCTGCCTGGCCTGTGATATTGCATTGTTTGCATCAATCCTAGTGCCTGGCCTGCGTTATTGCATTGTTTGCATCAGATTCTCCTAGAGCCTGGCTTGTGTTATTGCATTGGTTGCATTAATCCTAGTGCCTGGCCTGTGTTATTGCATTGTTTGCATCAGATTCTCCTAGCGCCTGGCCTGTGTTATTGCATTGTTTGCATCAGATTCTCCTAGCGCCTGGCCTGTGTTATTGCATTGTTTGCATCAGATTCTCCTAGTGCCTGGCTTGTGTTATTGCATTGTTTGCATCAGATTCTCCTCTTGTCTGGCCTGTGATATTGCATTGTTTGCATCAATCCTAGTGCCTGGCCTGCGTTATTGCATTGATTGCGTCAGATTCTCCTAGTGCCCTGCCTGTGTTATTGCATTGTTTACATCAGATTCTCCTTGTGCCCGGCCTGTGTTATTGCATTGTTTATATCATATTCTCCTAGTGTCTGCCCCGTGTTACTGCATTGTTTGCGTCAAATTCTCCCAACGACTGGCCGCTGTTTTTGCATTGCTTACAACAGATTCTCCTCGTGCCTGGCCTGTGTTATTGCATTGTTTGCATCAATCCTAGTGCCTGGCCTGTGTTATTGCATTGTTTGCATCAATCCTAGTGCCTGGCCTGTGTTATTGCATTGTTTGCGTCAGATTCACCTAGTGCCTGGCCAGTGTTATTGCATTGTGTGCGTCACATTCTATTACTGCCTGGCATGTGTTATTGCATTGTTTGCATCAGATTCTCCTAGTTCCTGGTCTGTGTTATTGCATTATTTGCATCAGATTCTCCTCGTGCGTGGCCTGTGGTATTGCATTGTTTGTGCTGTATTCTCCTAATGCTTGGACTGTGTTATTGCATTGCTTGCGTCACGTTTTTCTAGTGCCTGGTCTGTGTTATTGCATTATATGCGCTGCTTTTAGTGTGTTATTATTCTAATAGTTGCAGCTTTTCTAACAAACATGATACCTTTTATCCCAATCAAGTGCATCTGACTGCTAGGACACTGCACTCTTGCTGCAGTAGCAATCTTTTTCCTATTTATGTAGCAACCGACAGCACAGCATGCCTGCCAGAGATGTCGTAGGGTCAGAAACAGTACATAGGTCAGCAGTGAGTAAGATTTTAAATGAAGAAGCTGCTGTGATAGACGACAAAATATCCATCTCGAAACAACAGCACTAGGACAATGGTACATGGAATGATAATGGTAGAGCTATTTACACGTGTGTGCAGAGCGTGTCACTTAATGTTCATTTCTTTCACTCTCATGAGATGGTTTTACAAGGCAAATCTGATCTCACTGAGTGTGGAGCTTCCACGAATCTCAGAGATGGGCCGTTCCAAAGACGGTAACAGAGAAGGTTGAAAGATCTGAGTCTTGATCCTGGCAGATGGACTGGTGATCCCTGAAGGGGTTTAGTTGGTCTGTGTGTTGCCACGGCTGTCCAGGGGGTGTAAGGAAATGTCAGCAATTTGTGGAGGGCCCTCTTTTGGGTGAGAACCTCCGAGCTTCATGCAATACGGACTAAAGGGTTTGTGTCTGCGTAGGATGAGTTACATTCTGATAGCAAAATGGGGGACCTTGTCCAAAGGGGATTGATGTTACCAAGGTTTAACATCTTCAGTTACGGCAGATAGAGAAAGTCCATGTACCTCGAGGTGCTTGAAAAGCTTTCTGCCCTCTGCTGGTGCAGGCAGGATGTTTATTCTCTAGTTGGCATTTGCCAGGGGATGTTCAGATACAGTGTTTGAATTAAACCTTGGAGCAGCACTTGTAGCGTTGACTCTTGGAGTCTTGTAGTGTGTGCTGGATGTGGTAGAACTGTCTTAATGTTCTACGGAGCTCAGAAAATCCAGACTCTCCGTCTTCTCAAAGCACGAGGTCTGTGGCTTGACCAGTAGAACAGCAATAAAGAAGAGGACCTAGACCAGTTCTACCTCTCCCGACCTTTGAACTGATCATTGAGGAAAGAAGCCCTTGTCCGGAAAGCAGATCTACACAAGGATCAGCTGACAAATGTCCTGTCTGGAAGGAAGATCTGCACGAGGCACCCCTGACAGAAGCCCTGCCTGGAAGGAAGATCTGTACAGGGTGCAGCTGACAGTAGTTCTGCCTGGCGGTGAACTCAAAGCAGTGAGAGACCGACAAACAACAAGATCTTTCAAGCCCAGCTAGCCACACTGGACACAATGTACACCAAAGGCCTTATTTATATTTCAGCGGATGGTTTATTCCATCACAAATGTGACAGGTATCCTGCTGGCCCCATTAAAAATGCATTGCATCCTGTGGCAATTATAATAAGGCAGACAGGATATCTGTCACGTTTTGAAAATGCCTTGGTGTAGTTTGCAGATTTTTACTCTGCGGAACTCCACGAAGTGCCAGGGAAACTCCACCGCACTCTGCAGACTTCCGCAAGTGGCAGAGTTTGTTAAGTTACGCTGTGCTCACTGATTGTTAGTGCCAGGAGTTCAACCCCCACTGTAAAATCAGCATGAACAGCACTACACGTCGTGCCAGAGGGCGATGTTGCTTACTGCCGCTCTAATTGACATTCTAATCGAATGGCAGCTTCATCAACGAGAATGGCAGATTTTAACACTCGAGTGGTCGCGACCTGCCGTGACCTCCCGCATTGAGAAATCTCGCCAGGAGGAGGTCTAGTGCGTTATATTTTCTCACAAGCGCTCGCCATCTTACCATTGGCGAACCGCTTGAGAAAAGATCTCCGTTCTGCATGGAGCTTTTTGGAACAAGTCTGCACAGAGTGCGGAGTGGGAAAAACTTTGCGAGCTCCGCCGGCAGAGTGGAATTCTTCACCCACCCCTAGTTTTGAGGCAAAAATCTGTTGGACAAACTCCTAACTAGGCCCTTTGTCTGCAATAAGTGTTGTAGAAGTGAGAGCCACGGCCTTGTGAGTGTCAGGTCATTATCTGACTTCTGATGAACCCCACAGAGTGAGTGAGCAGCCAGAGGGCAGTAGGGGGGCCGAAGGACAGGAAATAAGATAAACTAGAAGATGAGATATATGGAAAGGTAGAAATGCCGCATCACCTGTGGATAACTGACACCTGCTACCGCTCTGCCAAATGCCCATCCAGTCACAAAGTGGCATCCTGGGCCCCAAACTGACAACGTCATGCCAGATGCCATGTAATGGTGGAAAAGGGGGGGAAAGAGTAATATGTACACATCTGCTGCGGGGATATGTCAGGTAAATTATTGGTTGTGATGGATTCTCTATAAGTACTAAATGACTGATATCGTTGAATATTAAATTATATGAATCAACGTTTGTTTGCCTTATCTGGGCTTATAATGTAAAGGACGGGTCTTACAGTAAACTCCTCGTTCTGTTTGACAGAAAAGCCCTGGAAGGAGCTGCATCTTACAGAACTTTATCTACTTTAGAAAGAACTAAAGACTTGCTTTTTAAAGTTATCTTTCAGGGCCAGAACAGGGTGCTGTAAGCTGCACTAGTTTCATGGAGATGGACAGATGTTATGGCGATAGGAACCCCCCCTCAACCCACAATAATGTTCCAATCTTCCAGGTTAGAAGAAACCAGAAATGCTTGAACCAAGGGAGCTGTTGAAAGTGTCAAAGGTGGCTTATGAACAGCGAGGTAAAGACAGGAGTTGGCATTTGAGATGATCTTAAGTGAATAGGAAAGGAACAAGAAGAAGTGTGTGACTGGAGTTACTTTTGTTGTATACTTCGTAAAGAGTTACTGGACATTTTTCAGCCCAGCCTGATCCAGCTCTTTTTCTAAACTCTATTGTTGTTTAAATGAAATCCTGACCATATGCGTCTATCTTAAGCTATACCTCTAGCACTTGGGTGCTCCGTGAGCGCCCTTACTTTGCTCAGTTACTCTGTGAACACTGGTAAATCACCTCCTTTTCAGGCATTAATAAGATGTCACGTGATCAACAGAACTTTTAGTTAAATATCTGTGTATGATGAACAATTCCTTGCTAAGTTTTAAAGGCGGTAAAGAAGAAGGGGGAGATTTACTAATATTTTGCGCCGTATTTTCGTCCCAAAAGTGGCACAAAACAGCGCAAAATCTTTTTTTCCTAATTTACTTTCCAGCCCTACTCTTGTTTAGCGCTGGAAATAACGTAAAAGTAATGTGAAGCAGTACATATCACTGCTTCGCATTACTTCACACCTTGGGGGCCTGTCAAGGTGGGTGCATGGGCGTTCACGTGCAACCACCCAAGGTTTCTCACACTAAAACCAATTTACCAAATACAGTAGATTGGGTTTAGCGTGAGTAAACTGCACCCTTTTAAACTAAGCGCAAAGGAAGGAGAAATGCTTTGATTTATCCTTCCTTTTCTGACTTTACATGCGTGGTGCACCGTGCAATACGCATACAAAGTGGGAAAAGCTTTCCCTCGTGTCCAGTATTTTGTACAGGAAGGGTATACGTCCTGTACAAAAACCTTTGCTGGGCTCACACACACACATCCTAGTGCTCTTGTGCTAAGGTGTGTGCATGGCGCAGGGCCGCTGTAATCAGTGCCAGCGCAAGGGAAAGGGAAGGAGAGAGCCATATCTTTGAAAATATGGTGCTTTCCTGCTCCCTCCCTGTCGAGCATCGCAGCCTCGCCGGGTGAGGGGGAGGGCTGCGCTGCATTGCATGGAGATTTGGTAAATCTCCCCCGAAATGTCTTTTACAAACAGTTAACTTTGTGAATTATAATTCCAATATGTTTCAATTTAGTAATTTTAAATATCTATACATCCAACAGAAAACAAGCCTTGAATGTATGAATTGACCATCAATAATGAAGCGAATGCTGTAAATCTTCAATAATAGCAGAAATAATGAGCTACAGTATTCAGGAAAACATCAGCGCAGTTGGCGACAGAGGAACCTGCACACAAACTGACAGATCCCGGATGAAGCATCAAGGGCAGTTCAGTGATTGTAAGAGTCTGAGCTGTGCACCTCCACGCCACAAGACGAAGAAATGACCGTAGGAAAATTAAGGCAACAACAATAACAAACCTCCTCCTGTATAAACAGGTGTCCAACACCAGCTTTGATCATGGGATCGGTATGGTGAGATTACCGCAGTGCTCTGTTTTCTAATATGATGACAAGCCATCATTCCCTGCTCTAGGTGAATTGTAAACTGTTTCTGGCCAAACAACAGTAACCAGAGAAGAGCACAACAGAGTGGAGCCAGACAACTGACGGGTAAAGGAAAGTGGAGTTCTTGTATCTACAATACAACAGACTGTCCCGATTTGCACCGGCCAGAAGGAAGATACATCTTTACCCGCAAGCGTGCATAGCCATAATCCAATCTAAAGGCCCAATCGGCTCTACAGAGACACCTTCTACATATTAGGACTGTGGCAAATATTTGGTGGCTATTGCATTTTATTGTTAAAACAGAAATCAAACGTGCAAAATACTGCACACATATAAAGTGTGTGAGAAAAACACAAGTGCTTTATCAGCCATGTCGGCCCATCAGGAAATGCAGTCATGGGATGTAGACAAATATATACCCGACCCACAGACACTAACCAAGAAAAAAGAATCATACACATGCAGCAAGAGCTTAAGTTTATCATCACTATGCAAGCGTCATCAGCAAACCTACACAGGAGAAAACCCATTCAAGTGCAGTGAATGTGCAAAGAGCTTTGGTCAGTTATCAATCCTACAGAAACATCAGTGTACACACACAAGGGGAAAGCCATATCATTGCAGTGAATGTGGGAAGTGCTTTAGTCATTTATCAAACCTTCAAAGACATCAGCGAATACACCCAGGGGAAAAGCCATTCAAGTGCAGTGAATGTGTCAAGAGCTTTAGTAGGTTATCAGAACTACAAAGACACCAGCGAACACACACGGGGGAAAAGCCATTCATGTGCAGTGAATGTGTCAAGAGCTTTAGTAGGTTTTCAGAACTACAAAGACACCAACGAACACACACAGGGGAAAAGCCATTCAAGTGCAGTGAATGTGTAAAGAGCTTTAGTCGGTTATCAAGCCTTCAAAGACATAATCAAACACACACAGGGGAAAAGCCATTCAAGTGCAGTGAATGTGGGAAGAGCTTTAGTCATTTATCAAACCTTCAAATCCATCAGCGAACACACACAGGGGAAAAACCATTCAAGTGCAGTGAATGTGCAAAGTGCTTTAGTCTGTTATCACACCTTCAAGCACATCAGCGAACACACACAGGGGAAAAACCATTCAAGTGCAGTGAATGTGCAAAGTGCTTTAGTCTGTTATCACACCTTCAAAGACATCAGCGAACACACACAGGGGAAAAACCATTCAAGTGCAGTGAATGTGCAAAGAGCTTTAGTCGGTTATCATACATTCAAAGTCATCAGCGAACACACACGGGGGAAAAACCATTCAAGTGCAATGACTGTGGGAAGAGCTTTAGTCAGTTATCAAACCTTCAAAGACATCAGCGAACTCACACAGGGGAGAAACCATTCAAGTGCAGTGAATGTGCAAAGAGCTTTAGTCGGTTATCACAAATTCAAAGTCATCAGCGAACACACACCGGGGAAAAACCATTCAAGTGCAATGACTGTGGGAAGAGCTTTAGTCAGTTATCAACCCTACGAAAACATCAACAAACACACACAGGGGGAAAGCCACTCAAGCGCAATGAATGTGGGAAGAGCTTTAGTCGACGATCAGAGCTACAAAGTCATCAGCGAACACACAGGGGGAAAACATAGAAGGGCACTGAAAGTGAGAAGGGCTTTTGTCAATATTCGATCCCACACAGCCCTCAGTGAATACACTCCTTCATTTAACTCACATGGAAATAATCCTAGAGATGCAGAGATTCCGGAAAGAATTTAAGAACATCAAAAATAATATTGACCCGTCTAAGGACATAGACAAGAGCAGAACAGTGCAGTTATTGTGAGAGGAATGAATTACGGAAAAAGATCAAATTCAAATTATGTATGACATTAAAATACCAATGATAGAAGACCTGAATAGCAGTAAAGAAGAAAAACAGATAACGGTATTTGCAGAATTATAATAGTGTTTGTTTCCAGAGATTGTTCACTTCCGTACACAAAGCAAAGCAACATGATGTATCAGGATACACAATGGGAGACAAGCACATTGTGGACTAAAAGAAAAGAAACATTCTTGATTTTTATTTGGTGATGAAGAGATACAAAGAAAAACATTCAATTGCATCTGATCACACTACCTGTAAAAGCAACACTGAACAATACTGGGACTAACAACGGTACTTTCACCTAACTTGTCAGATTAAAACCTGTAAACCCAACGCATCCAGAGTGGACATGTTGTCAGGGCTCTGGAGATGGAAGCTTCATTGGTAAAATGTATGTATTACTATTAACAAATGCCACTACAGTATATGTAATGAACTAAAGTGAAGCACAGGTGTTCAAGAAATAACCTATTTTTAGATATAAAAGAGCATATACCTTGTTTTTAAGTAACGCTTGCTGCACCTTTTACACACTGTTATCGGTTGATGGATCAGCTTGTGCATCGGGCCTTAAAACTAAGTGTGACCCGTGGCTCCTCCCCGACTTGGCTATCCCTATTCATTTTGTGCCTTGCCAAACTCTACTTTTTACCAGAATTGAGCCACTGTAAGCAGCAGACTCTGTTTGAAGAATGTGTGAAATAGCGAAAACCCACAGCATAAGCATATATGTGCCAGGACAATCAGTTGCACTCACAGCAACTTGTTTTCCACACTTGATTGTCCCTTGTCCTCAAATGTTCTGAAGGATTTGTTGTATGAATGCCAGAAGTGGCAGTGACATTCATGAAGCTAAAGCTAACAGGAGTGTGTGGGAGATAGAGAGGGGGAGAGATAAAGAGAGCGAGAGAGACAAAGAAAGGGGGAGAAAAAGAAAGAGAAATGGAAGGAGAGGGAACAGCCGGTGATTTGTATTCACCTAAAAATAGAAGAAGCAGCCGAATACATGTCAGTGTGTGACATCACCAGAGAAACAGGCTGAATGCCTGTCAATTTATATATTTATTTTTAATACCTATAGACCCATGTCATGCCAATAAACAGGGCACAAGTAAGAAAAATAGTGAAGGAGCCCATTATCATATGCAAATCCAAATGACGTCACAAGTAGTGACGTCACAAGAAGTGATGTTAGGCCCATATAATAATTTTCACGTGAAAGGTCGACGGCCTGTTTTAAAAACAAAAAACAAGAAACATAAAATGTAAAAATATGTTTTTGGTTTCCGTTATTATACATCATGTGTTTTTCCCACTATCAGTTTTTAATTAAACTCGGAAATGACTGAAAGTGTAAATATTTTTAAACAGATATGTGGAACTTGGAAATTACATTTTTAAACAGTTTTCAACGAATAAATAAAATGTGCTCTTAATTTGCGTTTGTTTCCTGACGTTGTTCTTTATCCAGCCCCTAAGCCCCAAAGTGTTTCACATTTATAGTGTATTAAGCAAAAGAAGGGACAATTTTGTCTAGTTCTCTGTTCCTCTTGTGCGCAACTCACACAAACAAACACTCAGATGCCTGTGTCTGCAGTGCTGGGGCACAAAGTATCAATTACCAGTCGCAGGCTAAGGAGCTAGGTGGAACTGAGTCTCGTTTCCAGATAATAGGGGGGGACCCCATCAAACTGTGTCGACCCTCGACTTATGCCTTGCTGATGAAGTGAATTTGAATGATTTAAGATGAATTGAAATGAGAGAAAGAGAAGAAGAGAGTGAGGTGCAGGATATAGTAAAAAAAAAAATGAAAAAAGAGACACATGACTTTACCCTGTTCTGTGAACAAGCATTTTACGTTAACAAGTTGTGAAGTGCGTTATGAACAGGCTGCCCCCCCCCCCTTTGTATGTAAATGAGCTTCTGTGACCAGACACCCCAGGGTCCCAGCTCTTCTAGCGCGGATGATAATGTGAGCACTGTAAGGTAATCACAAACAAGGGATATATTGAGAAATAATCGGCTTCCAGGTCATACAGCTGTGGATATGTAGGTCTTTATTAGTTTATTTTAATTTACTTTAGTTTTCAGCAATTATCCAGGTTACTTTTTCTCAGTATATTGCTTTATATCGCTCTTTGCTCTCCATCAGTTAAACGTGAGGTTTGATGTAGGATTTGTTGTTAGTGTCCCTAGACCATGTCGTAATCCCTTTGTCCTCGATTTTTCTGCATGTGTTTTGTCCACACACTGGTCTAGGGTGGGCCTTCTCAAGGTAGAAGGCACTGTAATAGGAATAATAAATCAGACATATATGAAATTGTATGTAAACAAATATTTTCCTTTCAGTTATCAGGCACCACGAGACTCACATCTACACATGTAATTGAGCACCAGACTAAAGTGACTACTCCCTATATAAATATGTGCCATTAGTATTCGGGGTGATGGTTCAGCTGATACGCACAGCAAATAAAGTTTCTGGGATTGCGCGCATTGGCCTAAATTTTAATTGCTGAAGTTTCACACAGTTTTACTGATGCGCACAGCTTAGAAGGTTTGTGGATATTGCGCACTGTGGGCAGATCACTGAAGTTCATCCTTAAGTAGTAACTAGGTCAAAACAGTACGTACAACATGCAAAATGTCATTGCCCCTCCCTTCTTGTTGACATCTCCAGGAGTTCCTCCTCTCTCGTGGAAGGAGGTTTTCACACATTATGCTCGTGTCTGTGGCACTTCCTTAAGCACAGAGAGGAAAGCCTCATTGTTAATTCATTGTTTGGGCTCTGAGGGACAAGAATTCTTTGAACATCTTCCTAAACTCTCTGATAGTGACTCTGTCACTCTTAATGAATACGAGATCTGCTTCAAAAAGTTGTCTTGCACTACCTCCCCAAAGTGAGTACTGTCCTTCAGCGATATCACTTCGGGAGAAGGATGCAAAGGCAGGATAAGTCAGTCGAACAGTACATAACTACCTTGCACAAATTGGCTTTCACATGCAATTTTGGTGCAGCTTTAGAGGAGCGCTTAAGAGGTCAGTTCATGTTGGGATGCGCCCTCGACAAAATGAGAGACGCCCTGTGGCAAAAAGACATGCCATCTCTTCAAGAAGTGCTGACCATAGCCAAAAGTCACAAGCATTCAAAAGCGTGTGTTGATATTATGCACAAAGACAGTTCAGGTGATAAAAAGGAGAACATTAATGTCAAGGTGCTGGTGGATAGATTAGTTAAACCCAAATCGAGCACCACTTCAAAATCCTTTAACACAAATAATTTTCTGGGGAAGTGCTTCAGGTGTGGCAACCCTGCCCATGTGGCCAAATTTAAAGACTGCCCAGGTTGGAAGGCCATGTGAAAAACTTGTGAGAGAAAAGGTCACGTCTCAAAGAGCTGCAGAATGGGCAACGAGCATTAAAAAGTCAGGGAAGTTGATCTTTATGAAGAAGATTTGGAAGGAATCAATATTCTCCCAGTCACAGGGAATGCTAGTGATGGCCCTCAGGAGCTAGTTTGATTAATGATGTTCCAGTGAGCATGCTCTTTGACTCTGGGGCCAAGATACCGCTAGTCCCCAAGACACTTTATGAGCATAATCTGCTGGGCATAGTCACCCTGTTGAAGCCAGACATTAGACCAAAAGGTTAAGGTGGGGTGACTATTGAGTTGCTGGGTTATTTCTGGGGCACAATTGACTTCAAAGGGAGAGTCATCACTGGTAAAATCTATGTCTTGTAGAAGTGGGACTCGCTCATAAGTTGGTCCCATCAACATGATCTACATATCTGCCTTGATCCCAATGAGATCTGTCTGCCTAGAAGAATTACCACCAGTTAAGGTTGTTAGTAATGCTAATTGAGACTGGATCAAGGAATTCCCTGAGATCTTTGCTGGTGAACTGGGGTTGTCTCAACAACTATGTACATTGGATAAAGGTCAAATCCTATGCTGTTCCAAAAACAGTTAAGGTTAGGAATGCACCTGGTAAGTAAGGGAGAGCATGAAAGTTGAATTAGATAATCTCTTAGCCAAATGCATCATTCAAGAAGTTGAAGCAACAAAATGGGTCTCTCCTGTTGTTATGGCCCCAAAGCCAATGGGGAGGCCAGGCTTTGTGTCAGCTTGAGGGAGCTCAACAAAGCAGTTATTGATCATAATCCATTACGCAACATAACTAAAATGCTGTGTTCTCTTGAGGGTGCGAGGCATTTCCTTCCTTGGACTTGACCTCTGCCTATCACAAGGCCAGCCTTCACACCTTGTCAGAATATTCAGAATATTCACTCTTCTTCCCAGGACCTTACCTCCTGTGTAACACCCTTTGGTACCTTTAGATTTCTATGAATGCCTTTTGGACTGATTTCTGCAGCCTCATTTTTTCAGAGGGTGATGAAGGGAATTCTTCGAGGCCTTCAGGATGTCAAGGTGTACCCAGATGAGGTGCTCATCTTTGGCGTGGATTTTGAGGAGCATAACGGGATGTTGAGGTCAGTATTGAAGAAATTACGCGATGCTGACCTCACGCTTAGGGCTGACCAGTGCAAATTTGGTGTCAAAGTAATAGAGTACCTAGGGCATTTTGTGTCTGCTGCAGGCATCAAACCCAAATACTCATTGGTAAACACCCTTTGTAATTTGCGCACCCCTTTGAACAAAGAAGAGTTTGTAAACTTTCTGGCCATAGCTGAATTTTATCACAAGTTCATTCTGAACTTTGCAGGGAAAACCTCTTGTTTGAGGACTCTCCTCAAGAAGGGAGGCACATTTGTTTGGTCCAGGGGCTGTGAGGAAGAGTTTGAGTGCATTTAGAAACATCTGAATGAAGCCAGGTCGAAGGGGTTAGGAGCAGTTCTTTTGCAGATGCTTGATAGGGAGGATAAAGCCATTCTTTTCATCTGTAGGCCCTTGAGAGGTGCTGAATGCAACTGTTCTGTTGTAGAGAAAGAAGCTCTGGTTTCCCCTTTTTATACACACAAATAGTTTGTCTCTGAAGGCAGAGAGTTTCTGTACCTAGTCCAAACCAGTTCTGGGTGCATCCTGCCAGTGCACTACTTCTTCCTTTGTCAGGGTGGGCCAGGGTTACCAGACGCCCCACGGGAGGTGGAGACAGCATTGTGGAAGGTAGGCACAGCCTTATTCAGGGCCAGGTGCTACTCCTCCCACCACTCCCAATGCAGATAGGTCTATTCAGCCTTGTGCTGACTCACCCTGTCTCCTGGAGCCACCCCAGCCCCTTTCACTCCTCACAAACCAGACATGGAATACACAACCTAGCTGGGGCAGGCTTGGATGGTTAGGCCTAAGATGCACTTTACAAGCTGCTTCTGCGGGTGGCACAATCAGTGCTGCAAGCTTACCAGCAGCATTTGCCTTACAAGCCCTGGGCACATGCAGTGTACTGTACTAGGGACTGACGAGTAAACCAAATAAGACTTTCATGGCGTCCCTAATACATTACATCAATTTAACAATGGAAGCACTTGCACTGTGACACTGAATAGCAGTGGCACAGTGCCCAAAGCATCTAACCAGAAAAAACATATCAAAAACAGAGGAGACAACAGCGAAAAATGGAAGGGAGACTCACTTCAATGGTACCAGGTCTAACAGTGGGCAGTATTGAGAACTGGAAAGAGAGAAAGGGGTGATAAAAAAGAAAGATCTTGTATGATAAAAGGAGGTCTGTGAAGAGAACAAGTGGTCAAGATCAAGTCTCCCAGATCCAAATTCCGTTTAAGGTTATCAAGGTTCTCAAAAATGCAATAAAGACGAGTGACCGTAAAATTTAGAATTTAAGTTGAGTGGTGAAGTGTCAGGCTAGTGCTAGTTTTGATACTAGCACCACAACTGGTGGGCCTGATTCAGGCTCTGAGGTGGAAGAGCCTTTTGCACAAGAAAGGGGCTCTGGGCCACTTCGCTTGAAATGTATTCCCCGACGTTTGTGCAATTGTGTTTCTTAAAGTGAGCTCTTTCCCATTTCCCATGCACCCTAGTTTTCTCTTTGCCTATAAAATCGCTTTGTTGAGTTCTTCAAAGATCGTAACTGCATTCTCTATTATGTTCTTTGTATCCTTTGTATTCATTATTAAGTTTCCTTTTATTTTCTTTAAGTTTAGAATGTGTTAGGGGGAGAAGGTGTGACGTCCTGTGTCATAATATGGTATGTTATGTTATGGTATATGGGGCTTTCTAGAGCGCAGGTACACCGCCAGGTTTCTTGGCACTGTGAGAGTGAATCGATGAGTGCAGTTGTGGGCCTGAGATAGCTAGTTGTAGGCTGTAGTGAAAAGCCAGGTCTTTAGCTGTTTTATGACCCGCAGATAGTCTCCCTCAAGCGATGGATTCTGATCACCATCAGGAGGTTCTGGTGCGAGGATCTCAAAGTCCGCTGAGGTAGATGTTTATTGATCAAAGAGATGAAGAATCTTGGGCCGGTGTCTTGAATAGCTTTGAAGAGTGTACAACCAGCTTTGAACAAGGCTCGTTGCTCCACTGGGAGCCAGTGGAGGTCTCTAAGCAGGGGGGTAATATGCCATTGTCTGTCCTTAAGATAGATGATCCTCGCCACTTGATTTTGAATCATCTCCAATCGGTGTCTCAGGAATTGTGGGAGACACATGTAGAGGACATTCCCATAGTCAATTTTAGAAAGGATTAGGGCTATGGCGATTTGGGTGAATGCTTTCTTACTAAAGAAGTGTCTGATCTTGCGCAGTTTGCGCAATTGGACAAAGCATGCCGAAGTCACTGAGCCAATTTGGGTGCTCACAGAGAGGTCGGCATCAATATGAACACCAAGACTTTTTATAGCAGATTTAGGGATGGGTGCCTCTCCTAGATCGAGGAACCAATAGGAGGGGTCCAGTAGTCATGTTTGCTGTGGGGAACGATGATATCAGGTTTTTCTGAGTTCAGCTCTAGTTGATTTTCATTCATCCATGCTTTCACATAGAGCATCGACCACTTGACAAAATCCTTAGATTCTACAGAGTTGTCAAGGGTGAAAATAAGCTGCACGTGATCTGCGTAGTTGAAGATTTTCACACCCATCTGACGTAGACCTGAAATCAGGGGTCGTATATAGATATTAAATAAAATTGGCGAGAGAGAGGAACCCTGAGGAACGCCACAGTTCAGGTCTACCATTCTAGATTTGAAGGGTGAGAGCCACACTAACTGTTTACGGGCTTCCAGAAATGAGCTGACCCAGGCAAGGGCAGAGCCCCCGAGACCTGCTGCGGCAATGCGCTCCAACAAGATTTTGTGGTTCGCGGTGTCAAATGCCGCAGACAGGTCAAGGAGGATCAGACCCGAGTATGGCCCATGTCAACCTGTCCCTTGAGGTCGTCCAGTACTGATAGAATCACTGCTTCGGTGGAGTGTGCGGGAAGAAAACCTGCCTGATGGTTGTCCAAGAATGTAGTGGTTTCCAGAAAAGAGCTTAGGCGAGTAGCCACATGGGTCTCCAGCACTTTCATCGGGAAAGGGAGGAGAGAGATGGGTCTGTAGTTCTCCAATTTATTGGGGTCTATGCCTTCCTTTTTTCTGAAGTATAACAACCACTGCTTCTTTAAAAGTAAGTGGAACAATGCCACGGGACAGTGAATGGTTCAGTAATTTAAGAGAAGTATTGGGGAAGTATCGATAGATTGCTTTGGAGACATAGATGGGGCAATCCTCCTTGGGTGAGCCTGATTTGATCTTAGCTATAAGGTCCAGGAAACATTTCTTGTCCATTAAGGGAAGGGAGTTTAGAACACAAGGATTGGAAGTCTCCTGTTGTTTCGGTGGTCACGGTTAGTGGGAGCAATGGAATTTTGAATTTTCTTTATTTTGTCCAAGAAAAAGGAGTTCAGGTCATCGCAAAGTACCTGACTGGGCACAAAAGATGGCGTGACACGGCTGGGGTTAGAGAGTTCTTTTACTATCTTGAAGATTTCTTTCGAGCCATTGTCAGAGTCGAGTACCCTATTCGTAAAGAAGGCTCTCTTGGCCTCCAGTATAGCCACCATATACTGATGGGGAATGGTGGTGTAATCAAGTTTATCTTGTGCTTTGTAGGTTTTCCTCCACTTCCGCTTGGCTTGGCGTACTTGGAGTTTAATGTTTTTTAGATCTTTGTTAAACCCTTTGGAATCTTCATGCTTCCTAGGGCGGTAGGTTTGGTCTGTAGAGGTGCATGGAGTTCGAAGGCTTTCTTTTGATAATCGTTAATCTTACTCTCCCAGTTATCAGGATTGCCTTCTGATACCAGCTGCTCTGTAAACAGAGTTTCTACTAGTTTATCCAGCTCAACCCGATTCCAGTTTCTATAAGTGCTTTTTGAGAGTGAGGGATTAGAGTTCAGTGGGGGGGGGGCAAGCAGAATGAAATTATTGATATAGTGATCAGACCAAGCACAGGGTAGTACTGCCAGGTTAGTCAAGTTAACATTGATTGACCACACATGATCAACGGTGTGGCCCTTAATGTGCATAGGGGTATCAATGTGTTGAGTAAGGTTTAGACAGGCAAGGGACTCAGAAAGCTCTCTGGAAGATTTTCCCTCATCAGTCTCATTGGCCTAGAAGTTCAGGTCACCTATAATCATTACTTTGTCATAGTCAGTGATCAAAGATGCAATGTGATTAGCAAGGGTCTCGTCTCGTCTTCATGCTTCAACACCCTGCGCATGCTCCGAAAGATCTTCCGATGGAACCCACCGAAACCAGGAAGACGGTCACCCAGGCACTCGTCACCAGCCGACTAGACTACGGATACACCCTCTACACCGAAACCACAGCCAAACTGCAGAAAAGACTCCAATGCATCCAGAACGCCTCCGCACGACTCATCCTGGACATCCCCCGCCACAGCCACATTGCCGGACCCCTGAAAGACCTGCACTGGCTCCCCGTCAGCAAAAGAATCACATTCCGCCTCCTCACCCAAGCACACAAAGCCCTCCACGACCTAGGCCCCAGGTACCTCAACAGCCGCCTGACCTTCTACACTCCCACCCGCCAACTACGTTCAACCAGCCACGCCCTGCCACCGTTCCACGCATCCGAAGAGCCACCATGGGAGGAAGATCCTTCTCCTACCTGGCAGCCATGACCTGGAATTCCCTCCCCATCCACCTCCGTCTTACCCAAGACCACCTCTCCTTCAGGAAGCAACTCGAGAACTGGCTGTTCGAGCAGTAGCGGACCCCCCCCCCCCCCCCAAGCGCCTTGAAACCCTGGGTGAGTAGCGCGCTATACAAATTTCTTGATTGATTGATTGATTGATTGGGTCTTGGGGAAGTCAGGCATTGTTGCGGGGGTCTGTATAACATCAGAAAAATAAGCGTGCTACTGTATAAAGTAAGTTTAATTACAAGAGAATCTACTGATGCAATTACCAGATGAGACAGGGCAGAGGGGGGAAGTTCTTTTTTTTAAATTGCAGCCACTCTTCCCCCTCTCTTCCCTAGTGGCCTGTCTGTGCGTAGGATATAGTAATTGTCGGGGAGGGCTGCCAGGATGTCAGGTGACGACTCCTCTGTGAGCCAAGTCTCAGTAAGTAGCAGGCAATCCGGTGCGTTCGTGTCTATGGTATTACAAATTTCTAACTGGTGTTTGACCATGGAACGGTTATTAAGGTACATCAAATCGAGGTCTTTAACCAAGCCTCTGCCTGTTCCTAATGTGGATGACATCAGACGAATCACAGATCGTACACCCGGGGTTGGATATCGTCAGCAGTCAGGGGCTTGGAGTTTAAAAGCCCAAAGGACTGTAGCTTTTGCTGTAAATGATCCTCAATAGTATAAAGTGTATTGGGTGCCATATGTAGGAGACTGGCTATAGAATAGATGTATTTTTTGGCATGGTGGCGTGCCCCGTGTCTCGTAATGGCACGGACGGGCGCAGACCGGCTTGCCTTTGGGGAGCCCGCTGCGCCCGGCTGCCCCTGCTTTGACTAATACACCATCCTGCTGGCCCGCATCTGGACAGACAGAGATCTCAGTTTCTTTTGAAGCATGCAGCAAAGAGGCCCGCTGTCGATTACTTTTGCCCTAGCCATGGATCTGTTTGCTGCCCTGTTTCATTCACAGGACCCAGCAATCAGTATACCGAGTGAGACAAATTGAGAGGAGATATCACTGTATGCTGATGATGCATTTGTGTACCTCAGGATCGTGAATTCGTATCTACCACAGGTGATGGATGTTCTAGACGATTTTGGTAGGGCTTCTAGACTAAGGCCCCTTTTATACTGTCTGTGCCAGTATATGCTTTTTTGCTCAGTGGCTAAGACAGGTACATGATACACTTTGGAAGTTACAGGTCACTTTGAAACCACTCGGATCAACCCAAGAGACAGAGCTGGTGGGGGAAAATCTTCCTATATTGGAAATGATAATCCAGCATCTTTGGTGAATGGACATCTGAGAAAGTGTATTTACAATGAGTTTCTTTTAAACAACCTTTTCTCTCCTCTCATCTTCAGGAGACAGAGACAAAGCTTGTGCTTGTAAACCAAGGATATTAGTCTTTTTGACGGTTCTGTCACATCACAACACGTCTACGGATGCTGATCTGTTAGGGAGGGTTTGCGTCTCCAAAGCATTTCTCATAAACCATCAAACAGAAGTTACAGCACTGAGTTTTCCCATGTGCACTGCATGGGGATCAATTGTGGCCAATGTTCTCCTCAATCCTAGTTACTGACACTTGGTAAACATTTATGCTCCTTTTCCTTTAGGGATTTGACAACTTTCACATTCACCAGTTTCTTCCGCTCCAACATCCTCACCATTCTTGGAACATAGAATATGTTTCTTCTCAAGAGCTCGAGAATGTTTTAACTTTCCTTGAAATAATCCTTTTCGTTGTGTTTCACTAAATTTAAACCTTCTTTTTTCTGTTCATGCTTCAGTCACCTGTAGAAATGGAGTCAGAGATTGTAAATGAACACAAAGAAAAAATATTTATGACCTTATACTTTGCACAAAGAAAGCATTATCAAAAACAAGATAGGAAATCAGTTGAGTATCATTTCTGATAGTGGTGAAACAGCTCTGGGACACTGTAGATCGGGACCTTTGGACCACTGGAACTCAAGGATGTGAGAATAAACGTAATTAATATTTAAGAAAGAAACACAAGCTGCACATATATTGTGACACAGATTTTCAGAAGCAGCCAACACTATCAATTTACAATATCTGTAACAAAGGCTGGCATCAAATGAGATATTTGTAATACTTTTAATGAATTTTCAGATGTTATTTACTCTCCTGCCCACCTAGACTGTTCATCTATTCCTTTTTCCGGTGATTTAGGAAGGGACATTTTATTGAACAAAGGAATTGGCCTTGTTACACTCAGTGCTTTAAATGCCACCATAGACTGACGCTGTGTCCAGTTAGCTCAGTGGAATTCACCATTTCAAATTGTGCGGATGATAAGGACTTACTTTGTGGCCCAGAACTCATCATGCTCCTTCGACAGGACCCGGGTACTGCAGCACCTGAAAATGAGAAAAAAACCAGCACAACAGCAAAGGAAACGAAAAATGGTCTTGATAAGGAAAACACAAAACAGAAGAAAGAGAAAAAAGGCTATCTTCCACTCTCACCACATGTTCCAGCACAGGGAACTGTGTAGCAGATGCCTGTGAACCCATAAGTTACTTCTAAACACAGTGCCCACAAGGTCAGCACCAGGTGCGGCTCCACCAGTCGCACCACCTTAAAGCAAGCCCTATGTGCATGTCTGTCCACACACATATACTGTGTCTTTTGCTTGTAGTAGACAAGACAGAAAAGGGCAGTTTAGGAGGATTTAAAGAGATGGAAGTCAGATCCATAGAGAAAAGGCGCCGAAAGACAGACAGAGGGATTATGGTATCACGTGCTGTAGAGGAGGAGACAAATGTGATAATAGTTATGTTATGTTATGTTATGTTATATGTTTGTCTTTTATAGCGCACGGCTACTCAAAAAGAGTGTCCCGGCGCTTTATTTAAAACCTGTATCAAGGTAACACAACACAGCAATAAAGAACACAGATCAGACAAGATAATAAAACTGAATAAAACAGCCTAAAGGGCAAAAAGCCAGGTTTTAAGGCCCTTCCTAAAGGTAAACAGGTTAGTAGCACCACGAAGAACCAGAGGTAAAGTATTCCAAAGCTGTGGCGCTAGCAACCCAAAGGAGCGGCCTCCAATACAAGCCCTTTTTACTCGCGGGACCACCGCAAGAAGTAAAGATTCAGATCTTAGAGATCGGGCCGGGTGGTAAAAGGCAAGTCTCCTTTGGAGATACTGTGCTCCCACAGCATGAAGAGCCTTATAGGCCAAGGTCAAGGCCTTAAAAGCTATCCGCTTCCGGATAGGCAGCCAATGGAGCGACTGCAAAAGGCTAGCAGCACTGACTCGCCTGTTTAGGCCATAAATCGCCCTCGCAGCCGAGTTCTGGACGACTTGCAGCCGCTGCAAAAAATATTCCGGCAGGCCCAGATAAAGGACGTTGGAATAATCCAGTCTTGAACCAATCAGGGCCTGCACTGTCATCTTCCTGTGCTCCTCTGAGAGTAGAGGCAAAAACTTCCGGAGCATCTTGAGGAGACCGAAGCATGTTCCCGTTAAACCAAGGGTCTGAGATCTTAACGTCAGACCCTTATCTATCTTGACCCCCAAGTTCTTAACCAGCTGGGAAGACGGAGGGAACATGTTTTCAGGCCACCATGCCTGCCAATCCGGGTCAAAAGGACAGCCAAAGAAGAGTACCTCAGATTTATCTGAGTTGCACTTGAGGCTGTTCAGCTGGAACCATTTAAAAACAGCCCCAAGGCACTCACGGATACTCTTTCCATCGAAGTCTTCTCCTTTCCTGCACGAAAAGAGGAGCTGGGTATCATCGGCTTAGGATACGATCCGGGCCCTAAAGGACCTAGCCAATGCCGCCAAAGGGGTCATAAAGATGTTAAAAAGAGTCGGGCTCAACACAGAACTCTGCGGAACTCCGACTCCCAGTGGCGGCATCACGGCCGAGCTAGATGAGGCCCAGACCGTTTGACGGCGGCCAGCCAGAAATGATCCAAACCAATTGTACACCGTCCCCCTCAGACCGATGTCATGGAGTCTGGCGAGAGACCCTCATGGGGGACGGTGTCAAAGGCAAAGTTAAGGAACTGCTGGGCAAAACTGACCAAAAAAGGAACTGGACCTGCACTACACCCCTCACATGTTCGAGGAGGAATGTGGCTCCATCATATTATTATCAGAAGTTTGATAACAACAAGAATAGTGCACTGAGGGAGTCAAATGTTGAAGCTGAAGAGACAAAAACAAAACAGAGATCAAGAAAGGGAATAGAGAAAGAAGAAACACGGGAAGAGGAAACTTAGAGGTATAGGAATCCTTACCTGAAAGTTATATTATATTTGGTTCCTCCGAGTGTGGCAGCCACGCTGCACTACTTGGTCATCCCAGAATACCTTGAAAGGAAGTAAAGAAATGGTTTTGCGTCAGACGACTATCACACTTCATCACATTTTACAAATAACCGTCCTGAACTTCCAAAACAAAAGAATCTCTTGTTCTCTGGAGGCCATTGCGAAGCAACTATGGTTATGAATAAATAATTTTTTTGGCTCAAGAGCCATGATCCCCTGCTGTAAAAGGTCTCTGTGAATATGGAGTGCACCCACAGTCTCAGATAACAGACCCCAACAACCCAGTCCACGTCTTCATAACCCCCATCTTTCCATTTCCAGGCCATGAAACTTGTAAATCAAAACAATCTGGTTCACAAAAGGCATGTTAATGTCCTTGTACATAATTCTGCCCACCGTTCATAGATAATTCAACAAGACTCTTAGATTTTTCCAAACCATGTTCTCTGAGCAACTGCAATTCAAGCTCCAGCTGACGCAGAGTTCGAATGCTGAGCAATGGAAGCAACAAGGCTTCAATCAATGTGTTGCCGCTTTTTATTGATAAGTTATCTAAAGGTGTGATGTGGAGGATCAGTGTCTTGTGAGCCCTATAGGACAGTGACCAAAGCACTAGAACATTGGAATAAATCCTTCACGAGACAAAGCTTGGAACATTGGAATGTTGAGACCTCCATTGAAGACAACGGAGCAGCAGCAGCCTATTCAACCTGATATAAGCCCGCTGCTCTCAACATTACAATGTCCAAATACACAGCCTCTGCCTCTTTCTTTCCTCTGCCTCTCCGAAATATATGGATTGGGCAGGAGAAGGCAGAAGATAGAGCCTGCAGCAGGGCACACAAGAGCCTCCCCCTTCCTCCTCCCGTGGCTCGCAGTGTCACTGGCGTCTCGGAAGGAGGGGAGGTTCTGCTCATCTCCTGCATCTCCCCGGCTCACCTGAATGATGAAATGCAGTTTAGCCGAGCCCAGGGCGAACCAGCGCTGACTTCAGCCTCCTTTCACAGCTATTGCTGTGAATGTTCAACAATTAACCACCGTGGTCCCGCATGCGGCTGTTCAACAATCACCGCAACAGCTGTGAAACAAAGGTTTTGGAGTACGGGGGATGTTTCAACCCCCTCGGTGTCTGGGACACCATTGTTTTATTAATTAACACATTCTGCCCTCATGGGGCAAACAGTGTAATGACCTTATAGTCAGCCATAGCAGGCAGTACAGCCCCTTAAAGGACCGCTCCCTTGGTAAAGGCCCTTGCCTTTGGAGCTACAACAAGCTTCAAAGCTATATTAAAGGTTTCAAATAATTACTGAAGGCATAAACATGGGTACTCAGTCAGAGAAATAATCATCATAATATTTGCAGGAGAATCACATAAAGATAACCTCTAAAGTATATGAAAAGCCAGAATCAGAAATAACTCTAGCTGTAATGTCAATAGACAGACCACACACAACAAATGTGTGCTAAGAAATAAGAAAACATTTTTTTTATTATATCAAATAGCAAACTGATATGGAATCTGCTCAGTTAGGAATCAAGGAAAAGTTCTTATGTTTTTAGACAGAGAGAACACATTATTGACATGGTTCACGATGGGGTAAAAATGACAGCAATCAATGAATGTTCATGAAAACATGGCACAACAAAATGTAATTTAATAAACCACACCTACAACATGAATAATTAATTGTGACTCTTCCCCAAAAGCCACAAGTCATTTTACAAGGTAATTCCCTAACATAATAACTGGATCTTAATCACAGTTTAAGTTTCTGGCCATTCATCATTGACACAATTTGTACGGGAACATTTGCTGACAGATTATTACTTGTTTAATAGAAATGCCTACAACTTGGACTCCTTTCCCAAGAGGGGGGTTGGGAGCTCCCGTCAGTATGACTGTGAAACGGGAGGCACATTTATTGATTAAAAGTGATGCTGGATTCCCATTTACATCTTCTACAAAAGAGCCACTCTGGGTGACCTCTAGGACTGCACCAGGCACGCAACCCTTCTCCCGTCCCAGGCACCGTCATTGTGTCTGATTCAGTCCAGCAGAAACTCCAAGTGTAGGAGGAAGTTGTGGAAAATCCTTATTAATCACTGAAGGATTTTGTTGAAATACTGAATTTGTTGAGAATTTGGCGTTCTATTCTACTCTGGGCTGTGGGACTATCGGGACTGAAGGCATGTTCCAATATATCTGCCTTTGATTCTGCATGCTCGTCACAGAGGCCAGTTGGGCTGGTACCATTGACTGAGACATCCCATTCTGTGCCATCTGATTCATGTTCCAGTTTCACAGGTTCCTGCAAACATCGCAAGGAGCGTGTCTTATTCTGCACACTATCAGTGTTTGAGGTATTTAAATTGCCACTGTCGGTAAAACCTACACTCTGAGCAGGGCCGGACTGGCCGTAACTGGCTTCGGGTGTTTCCCCGGGGGCTGGAAGAGTCGGGGCTGATTCTTCAGTGCTGGGAAACGTATTTGTTACTGGGGGCTGGTTTTGCTGTGGTGCTGCTATATCGCCCCCTCCAGCAACAAAAGAGGCAGGGGGCTGGTCTGTCAAAATTGTCAGGCCTGGTTTGGGTTCCAAGTCTGGCCCTGACCCAGAGGAACAACATTTCCTCCTTGCACATACTGAACATCATTACTCTGCACCCCAACGCCGTGCATATCCAAATTCACACCAGCAACAAACCCAGAATCAAAACAAGAATACAATCCGTGAGAACCACTATCGTCACCCGTATGGAACATTTTTGTCTGAGCGCTCATTATTTTTTTGGGATAATTTTCTGCTTAGGAACAACATTCTCACTATAGAACTTTGCGTAAAACAAAATCTCATCCGGAATGTTAGCCCCTCACATTTTGCTGGATATGTGGACTAACCTCTGGATGCAACGCTAAAAGATGCGCCCTCTTTTACCTGGTCTTTGCCTTTGCAATATTGTCTGTAACTCTGCATTAATCTCTTGTACTATATAATAAAATATTTTGAGGCGCTTCACTCTGTGGCTCTTCAATTGGCCAGTTTACAAGCAACTTAGACTCATTCCACAAATCTCTTGGGACAACAATTAACAAACTTAAACTCAGTTCTCGACAAACCCGCCCGGCCGAACAGGCCTCATCTCCACTGCATCCCTCCTGGAGAGGCCCCACCTCCTTTGAACCACCCAAACACGAGACAGGCCTCACCTCATCTACACCCTCCTGTACAGGCCTCTCCCCCACTGCACCCTTGGACAGGCCTCACCTCCTCTACATCCCCCTGGACAGGCCTCACTCACCTCCTCTGAGGCCCTGGACAGGCCTTGCTTCCTCTGCATCCCCACAACAGGTCTCGCCTCCTCTGCACCTACCTCCAAACATGCCTCACCCCCCTCTACATCCCATGGACAGTCCTCCCCTCCTCTGCACCTGCTGGACAGGCCTCATCTTCTTTGTGCCTCCCCCTGGACAGGCTTCACCTCTTCTAACCTCCCCCCGAAAGGACAGGTTTCACCTCCTCTGCCCCTCCCCCTCTTCACAGGTCTCACCTCTTTTGCCCCTCACTCCCTCTCCACAGGTCTCACCTTCTCTGTACCACCCGGACAGGTCTCACCTCGGCTGCACCCTCATGGACAGAACAGGCCTTACCTCCTCTGCATCACCCCCAGACCGGTCTCTCCTCCTCTGCACCCCTGGGCAGGCCTCTCCTCCTCTGTCCCCTGGACAGGCCTCTCCCCCTCTGCACCCCGTGAGAGTCCTCACCTCCTCTATACCCCTGGACAGGCCTCTCTTCCTCTGTTCCGCTGGAAAGGCCTCTCCTCCTCGGCATACCTGGACTGGTCTCTCCTCCTCTGCACCTCGGGACAGGCCTCTCCTCCTCTGCACTCCTGGACAGGCCTCACCTCCTCTGCACCCCTGGACAGGCCTCACCTCCTCTGCACATCTGGACAGGCCTCACCTCCTCTGCATCCCTGGACAGGCCTCTCCTCCTCTGCACTCCTGGACAGGCCTCACCTCCTCTGCACCCCTGGACAGGCCTCACCTCCTCTGCACCCCTGGACAGGCCTCACCTCCTCTGCATCCCTGGACAGGTCTCTCCACCTCTGCACCCCTGGACAGGCCTCTCCTCCTCAGCATCCCCTGGACAGACCTCAACTCTTCTGCTCCCCTGGACAGGCCTCTCCTCCTCTGCACCCCTGGACAGGCCTTGTTTCCTCTGCATCCATGGACATGCCTCCCCTCATCTGCTCCTCCTCTGGACAGGCCTCTCCTCCTCTGGACAGGCCTCACTTCCTCTGCCCCTCCTTTGGACAGCCCTCACCTCCTCTGCACCCCTGGACAGGCCTCACCTCCTCTGCACCCCCTGGACAGGCCTCCCCTCCTCTGCACCCCCTGGACAGGCCTCACCTCCTCTGCACCCCTGGATAGGCCTCACCTCCTCTGCACCCCTCAGAACAGGCCTAGCTTCTTCTGCATCCCCCTGGGCAGGCCTCACCACTCAGCATCCCCCTGGAGAGGCTTCACCTCCTCTGCACCACTCCCAGATATGCCTCACCTCCTCTGCACCCCTGGATAGGCCTCACCTCCTCTGCACTCCTCCGGACAGGCCTCTCCTCCTCTGCACTCCTGGACAGGCCTCACCTCCTCTGCACCCCCTGGACAGGCCTCACCTCCTCTGCACCCCTGGATAGGCCTCACCTCCTCTGCACTCCTCTGGACAGGCCTCTCCTCCTCTGCACTCCTGGACAGGCCTCTCCTCCTCTGCACCTCTGGACAGGTCTCTCCTCCTCTGCACCTCTGGACAGGCCTCTCCTCCTCTGCACCTCTGGACATGTCTCTCCTCCTCTGCACCCCTGGACAGGCCTCTCCTCCTCTGCACTCCTCTGGACAGGTCTCTCCTCCTCTGCACCCCTGGACAGGCCTCACCTCCTCTGCACTCCTCTGGACAGGCCTCTCCTCCTCTGCACCCCTGGACAGGCCTCACATCTTCTATACCTCTGAACAGGCCTCTCCTCCTCTGCACCCCTGGACAGGCCTCACTTCCTCTGCACCCCTGGACAGGCCTTGCCTTCTCCTGGGGGGGCAGATCTGGAGTCTGTGAGGGGCTGTAGATGGAGGTAACTGCCCACCAGGCAGGGATCCTTCCTCCTCTGCAACAGGCTGCACACCAGGAGAGACAGGAAGTGATGTCACCACCGCTGCTGGTGCTGTCTCTGCTGCTTCTGACCCAGAAGAGGAAACCTTTCTCTCTTTCATCCAATGTGCAGCTCAGTGGGTTTCCATCAGCAGGCGAGGAGCGCACTCTGGTGGCCGGTGACAGAACCGCCGCCTCCAGGCTCCAAGAGTGAATACATTTCACACAAACAAGCATTGGTGCCTGTAAAGACCTGGGATTTCAGATGTCACAGATGGGAATGTTTTTAAGGGTCAGGCAGTTCAAGTACAGGGCCTCACACTTTGCTGCTGTCAAAAATAATTTATAGCTTCACTTCAGATGAGCATCTTCCAAACACTGATGTAAAGGACTTAAGAGTATTTACAGAAAGGTGACAACTGGAAGTGGCAGTCTGTATTTCAAATAATAATATATCTGTATTTCAATTAATATATCTGTATTTCAATTAATATATGGGTAAATGGGTCAGTTTTGCAATTAAACTGGGCAGCTTGGAGGAGCCTAGCTCACGGCCGTGATGGTCGCTTTTTAGCTCGGCTCCCGCAGCCCTCCGTCCTGATTGACGATCCTGTCTTCTATCCTGTCCGAGGACGACACATCTTTTGGAGCATTGAAACATAACGGCTTGTTTGTACTTACCATCCGACCCCGGGGTCTCGGTGTGCAGTGGCTCCGGAGTTGTGGCCTCCGAGGGATCGGGGCCTCTGCGAGACTTGGACCGGGACCTGGCTGGCGAGATTCGACGGCTCTCGGCCCCGGCCGAGAGCGAGAACCAGTGTTGGGAGCCGATGTGCGAAGATCCCGGCGATCCTGACCCGGGCCTGCCCTGGTGGCCTCGCGGCCGACGTGGGTGAGAGGCCCCGGGACCTGATTCTGTGAAGGGGTCTCCCTCCGCCGCTGCTTGGTCCGGCGGCCCTGGTCCTCGGGGCCCGGACTCCGCTTGTTTGGGGCACCGGAGCTGGTGCTGGCGGAGACCCGTTTTGGGCGGATATCCTTTTGGCATCGAGGCCGCCCTTGCTGGGACCCCCGGAGCTTGTAAAGTCCTACATTTGCGAACTGTTATTTCCGGGGGTCTTGGTGGGCGGCGATTGGGCTGATTCACGAAATGGCGGCCGACCCTCTGGAACGAGATTCACCCTGTGGCGGCGGGCCCGTGTTGCCTAATCGTGTGGGGAGCGGATCTGGTGGACGTGAGCCGACGGTCAGAGATATCCTGGAAGCCCTGAGATCCCTCCACGCTTCCCTGGCCCTGGGAGTCTCGGTGGGTCCGCCACGATCTGCCGCCATTTTGGGCGGCCATTTCTTCTTGTCGCCCTCTTGTTTTGACGACTTCATTGCCTCGCCCCCCTCGATTGACTCGAATGTCTCCGCCGCTGATCGAAGATCGTGTGGTGTGCCGGTGACTTTGGGGCGCCCTGCTTTTCATGGTTCGGACCCCGGGGACTTGGATGCTGTATTGCGACCATGTTCGACATTGTTGCCTGAAACTATTGGTGGACTGCCTCCTGTGCTTACTTCGATGACTTTGCCTGTGTCTATCATTGGGACCACTTCGCCCGATCCGGTGGCGCAACTGAACTCCTGTTTTACACTGATCGTGCTGCGATTGTGGATGCATCTACTCTTTCGGTTCGGACTATTGCTCCCTTGTGGATCTATCTACCCCCCACGTAGCTATGTTAGTCACCATTCCACTCGACTATATGCTGATTTCGTATTTAGTATGTGGTTTTACATTGCCATGTGGTGGGTGGGATTTGTCGCTCGAAAGGGTTGGGGGTGAAATGTACGACTTCTGTTTGATTCCCGGTGTACGATTTAGTAGCATCATTGTTTTTAATCGTAGAACGGTGGGCGGTCCCCTTCTCTTAATGTTTTATAGCGCGTGATGGGGTGTCGTCCTGGTCTGTTTTTGACTGTATTTTTCTGGTTGGGCGGAGGGCTGCGGCCGCCCGTTCGGATTATAGTTATTCTGCTCCTCCCTCCTGTCCTTTTTTCTTCGCTTTTGTTGTTCTTTTTTGTCTCGTTCTTCTTTCTTACTTCTCGCTATATTTCGGGTTCTGGTTTAGGGCGACAGGCACGCTGTCTGAAGGGTAGGCCATAGCCTTCTACAGGGGTGCAGGGTGGGTTGGGTACTATTTTTTGTTTGTCCTCTGGTTCTATGGCCCTTTTCTATCTCTTTTTTGTGAGGCCGCGTCTGTCCTGACCTCCTCTGGTGTGTCGGGTGGGGGGTGTGGCGTCGTTAATCCTCCTGATAGGTTTCGGCTGTCTTTCTCCCCGATTGCCATCCCCCACTTGGGCCGCTACTCCTTTTGTCTCCTGTCTTCCTGCCACGGGGGGCCTGGGTCGGCGTGTCTTCTTCCTTTCGTTTTTCTTATTTCTTTATTTCCCTTTTTATTGTCTTATTTTGTTTTCCCTCCGTTTTCCCTTCCCTTCCCCCTCCCCTTCCCTACCTCGTCCCCCCCCCTTTTTTCCTCCCGGTGTCCTAGAAGTTCTTATGACGAGTTGGTTTTGGTTTATTGTCTTTCCGATACCTCTGTTCTGGCTTGGTAGTGTCCTGGGTGGCGGGCATGTTACGAGAAGAATGCTCAGGGGCTGATTGTATTTCACATATCCTGATTTCTTGAATGCATTGTATTATCCCCCCCGATCTTCTGGCCCCATGCCCCCTTATTAATGTTGCAGTTGATTACGGGATATCGGATGCCTCCGTATTGAAAGTGCGCCTGTCATACGTCTTCTCCCCATATTATAAAATTAAGCCTTATTTACTCCTGTGTTCTAGCCCTTTGGTTCCCGATTCTTTTCTCCCCCCTTTTATATTGTACGGCCTCTGCTTTGTATTGATTGATTATGTGATATTTGCCTGGTGACTCCTGATTGTTTTGTACATTGCGGCCGGCCGGTTGGGTTGTAGGCCTTGACTTGTCTCTCCTTTTTGATGTCAATAAAGGTTTTAAAAACAAAACAAAAAAAAAAAAAAACTGGGCAGCTTATTTATTCTTTTAAATAATTTATTTGCAGTTTTTCAAATCCACAACGTCCTAGATTGCAAAGTCAACAGAGGTAAATACCATGGAGTTTAAGACACCAGATCAGTGACAATGAGGCATAGGTCTTGTGTCAAAGCGACAATTAACAGCTTATTTCTAATTTTCCTATGTCTGTGGCTTATTCCTTATATTTAATACGGTTTTATATCCTTGAACAAGACTGAAATGTAGGTTCTAATTAGGTTTTGAGTTTCTGGTTTAAGAGCACACTGTCTCCTAAAATATTAAGATAGCGGTCTCTTGCAGGCTTTGTTGTTTTGTTTCCAGTAACCACCATCCTCTCTCAACAAAGATTCACTGACAAAAATAAAGCAATATATATTTGAAACAATTAATTCCTAAGATAGGGCAACCGAGTATGAACCAGAAATTTCTCACACGGTTTACATTGTATCATAAAAAGAGTGGGTATTACTGGTCTGACGAACAGGGGAGGGGCATTTCATTAATCGAAAATATTCTACTCCTTCACATAGGCCCCTATATCACAGTATGCTCGTCATCAATACACCATTGATTAGCGAGGGTGTCAACTCTTTGTAGCATTGTCATACAAGCAGCCTTGAGTGCCTCAACAGTGACATTAATTCAGAGGTGCATACTTCAGAGCCCTCAAGCCTCACTCATCACAAGTGACACTAACACATTTGGAGGTCGGTCTGAAGTCTCACTCAAACCTGGCCCATTCTTCAAAACTATGGGGATTAACTAGAACTTCACAAGTGACTATTCGGCACAGAGCAGGCCCTCTGTCCCACATTTTGGTGGCAAAACCTTTCTCATATTTCACCATGAGTACTGCACACAGTTCAGTAGAATGTTACATTGAATGTCTATTTTAGTGAGACTTGGTTGTAATTTTATCACTTTACATGTGTTCTGATCATGTCTATAAATTCAGTAATGTCTCTTCCTTTGGAATTGTCAAAGTCAAATGTTAAGTGACACCACTCCCTGTGTCTTTTTTTATACCTCAATTCTCTATTGATTATTAATATACAATGAGCATATAATAGGTATGAAAGTTTATCGATTCAGCAAGATACTGTGTAAACTAGAACTTGTGAGAAGACATTGAAAACAGGAAAAACTGTAAATGAAAAAACCCTCTAGATAGAGGTGATGTGGCTCAGAAGATCCCGCAGATGATCAGGGAAGGAGGATGAGGGAGAACACGAGGGGAAGGGACTTGGGAACAGGAAAAAAAATATGTTAGGGTGCCAGGCCCAAAGGTCGCCACCAAAAAAGACAACTCCCACTATGAAGGCCATAGCCAGCTGACTCTTACAGTGGCGGATAAATCCTGGAATACTGACATTTTGTGAAGCAAGGTCAGACGGGCCATCAATTGCGGTGCCACCCCTAGGTTGGTCATCAAGGTATCCCAAACGGAGCCCAAGTAGCACAAAGTACTGTACAGTCTGCAGGAAATGTAAAATATCATAGGCGAGTGCGTCACACCTTCAGCACCTCCAGCACTTGGAATCCTCCACCATATGTGCTTTATAGATCCACTCCGGCGTCCAGTGCCAGTGGTGTAGGAACTTGAAATAACTGCATTTCAGCCTGACCTCCTGGAGGAAACTGCCATGGTCTTTCCAAAGGTCGTGCCCGTCCTGCTCAGACAGTGAGAGGCACAGCCTCTGCTCCAACAAACAGCATAAAGTGTGGGCAGTGGTGCTTGAAAAAAGGCTGTCCATAGTGGTAACATACAATCCCACCATAGTGTCCTTGAATCCTTTCCACATCAGGATATAATGCAACATTGGGTCAGTCTCTAGATCGTAAGGGGGAGCACCCAGCATGTGTGGCAGGCTATGCATAGGCTGTCGATACTGTCAGTGATGCGATTGTGGCAGCCCATAATCACGCATGAGAGTAGCAAAGGGGGCCAACTCACCGTCCCCTACTATATCGTCCACAGAGCGTATCCCTCTGGTCCTTCACTATGTAATCGGAGTTCAGCTCATACTTGGCCCCAAGCAGCTCCTTGAGAAGAGCAGGTGTCAGCAATGCGTTATACGTCTGAGCCAGGTGAAACGTGAGGTCAGTCAACCAACGCTGTTATGCCTCACAGTGGCATTTATAGGCAGCCAAATCATTCATCAAATTACCTCTAAAAGGCCTTCGTGCCCTCTCACTGCACCTGTGCAGAGGACGTGGACCCAATGTTTTCCTCCAAGTACTGGCTCAGATATTGGTACCATCTGTGCTTGTTTTCAGGGGCTTTATACCGTGCTGTATACATACGCCAATGGGCCTGAGGGGTTTGCAACAATCGAAGTTTATGGTCGAGTAGCAGAAGATCATGATCAGAGGTACTGTTTGGGAGGATCAAGGCGTAAACGTTTACAATGGACGCAGGAGGTGAAAGTATAGTCCATGTCCCTCAGGTGAGTCAACCACCATGGATCCATCAAGGCATGATCATCAATAATGTCAGAGAGGATGAACCGGTCTCGGGGCTGCCTGGTCGTATGGTTTCTGGACTTGTCAAGGTGCCATATTCCAGCACCCCCCCTCATGAATACCCTGGATGTCCCACAAAAGAGCATGAGTTTGGTCAGCTGCCAGGGCATAGATAGAGCCCACACACAAAGATTCATTGTGTATGTGAACCTTGACAAAGTTATATATCTGCTAAGGGGGGTCCCACCATGTTCGCTGTGTGCAAACCCCCAGCAATTTGTGAAATAAGATGTCCAACCCACTGTGCCTCTGTTCCAAAGGAGTAGGTGGGTGTGTAAGGGTAGTCTAGATCCGGCTGGCATGTACTCATCCAATCCCTTCTGAGTTCATCATGTTCTATAGGTGACAGGTGTGTTTCCTGGAGCAATGCTACATCAAGGAGGAGCATCCCCCGAAATAAGAGGATTTTCTGCCTCTTGATAAAATAGGTCAGGCTGCTGTCATTAAGGGGCATATTTAGAAGGAAGTGGTGGAGCACGGCGTTAGCCTCCTTGGCTTAACACCGCACTCTCCACTTCTGAAATGAAGGGCTACACCGTATTTACAAGAATACGGTGCAGCCTTGCATTTCGCCCTGTGCTGGTGCTAAATTTAGCTGCCTAGCACCAATGCAGGCAGCCTTGCACCATAGTGCAAGGGTGCCTGCGTTGAGGGGAACAGGCCTGACAAGTACCATGCATCAGGGGTTTGAATAACACATTTCAATGTGGTGGTCCGCATCACTGTACTGAAATGCAAAGTCACACATTTGTATGGCTTTCTGAGCTGTCAAGTGCTGAAGCGCTGCTATAATAATTAGAAGTCAAACTGAGCAAAGCTGGCAGCGCACATTTAGGGGTTCTGGTTTAGCTACGTTCAGGCATGGCACTCCGATTTGTCACATGAGACATCCTGTGATTCTGGGCAAATCATTCAATATCCCCGTGCCTAACAAAAATGAATGTGTCCATCTGTAATGCAACTGGGGCTCACATAAAGCACTATGATCCCCGATACCTCTGGGTCGAGTGCGAGCTTAATGAAACTCCGAAACAAATGCAGGGGTTATTCCTATTCCAACTCTAATGCTAACCCTATGAAGCACCCTACAACTTTAGGGCTACTTACACAAAGACGGACTGTAATCCAAGTCAAAGAGTTTCAACCCCACTACTTCCTGAAGTAAGCCTAAAGGAGGTTCTGGTGATGCCCTACCAAAAGAACCAGTGGAGGCCAAGTTGCGTGAAGTTTGGGTGGTTTCCTAGGGTCAGCTCTAACTGCAGCGGTTTAGGGAACGCAACTCTTCCCCGTTCAAGAGTTTGACATCAGCTGCTGTCCTAGTGGTTTATTGATTTCAAACAAGTTTTTATTGGTTGTTTCCAGACGAAATTACATACAGTAAATCATTTAAAGACATACAAGGATATATACGGAAGGACAAACATCAACTAGTCATATAAGTAAGTAACAAGTGCGATTGTATCGTAGTTAACATCAATGCGCAGAATGGTACAGTAGAAAATCATAGATAAAAACAATACTAATACATACTTACCACAATTTTGAGGCATATGTAGTGTCAGGGGAGAGTGCCTTAAGGTGAACGACATGACAGTAGTGTCAGGAGGTGTGAACAGATACCCGGTTGTAGAGGTTTATCACAGAGAGCAGGGGGGGTTAAGATAGCCGGTGCCGCTGGTAGGTCTTGGTGCGATAGTCAGATCTTTGAGGTGAGCCGGCCTAGCGTGATTGAGGTGAATCAGGGTGGTTTGTGTGAGCTAAGATATGAGTCGAGAGTCTCCCACATGTGTCTGGTAGAAGATTTCCATGGCTCGTTCTGGAGGGATATATTGTCGGCGCCTCTTAGATTGATGACCCAGATTAACCAGCAATTAAAGGAGGCTTTGCGTGTGTCTTTCCAATTGTTGAGGATAATCTTAATTGCCGCAGTTAGAAGTAAATCTAGGAGTGTCCTGTCCTTTTCAGTCAGTGCTTTTGCTCTAAGGAAACCAAAATCTAGTGACAAGATATCACTACTAGGGGAGTAAGAGAAAAGGTTAGATATGAAGTCGAAGATCTTATCCCAGAATGGTGTCACCCAAACGCACTAGAGTACGAGATGATCAAGGTCACCAACTTTGTCCTTGCAATTCCAGCAGATGGGGTCCTCCCTAATTTTGTGTGAGTGGAGTCGGGCTGCTGTCCAGTAGGCCTTGTGCAAGAGCCAAAACTTTGTCTGGGAGAGTACCGGGCTAATTTTATTTCTCAGTGTTGAGGCCCAAGTTTTGGACCAATCGAGCTCTGAGATCGGGGAGGAGGACTGCAATCCCCAAAACGTTACCAACTTCTTATTAAGGGAAGATTGTTGAGGGCGTATTAGCTCATAGATCCAGGAGACCGGATGACCTAGCCTATTTAACTTCGAGAGATAGTGCGGTAGGGAAGGAGAGAGGAGAGGTAACTTCGCTTTGTTTAATGCTGATTTTATTTTTGGGAAGTTATAGAACTCAATTGGTTCCAGGTTATAAGTAGCTTGTATTACTTTGAACGAGAGGGGGTAAGCGCCGTTGAACAGTTGGTGTGGAAAAAAGATGCCCTGTTAACCCAGGAGTTATTGTATAGAGGGTTTCCCTTGTAGGATACTTTATGATTGTTCCAATGCGTCTCCATGAAAGCAATTACGCCAAGGTTCAGTGGGGGGGGAATGGGGAATCTACTATCAACTTCCCAGTTGAGCGGGGGGTGCGGCAGGGATGTGCAATGGCACCCCTGCTGTTCTCCCTGTTCATTAATGGTATAGTGGATAGGCTATTGGACGCAATGGTAGACGCACCTTCGCTGGCGGGCATCAGGGTTCCAATACTGATGTTCGCCGACGACACTTTGATTGTGTCGAAGACCCCGTCGGGACTTCAGCGAGCCCTGAACATATTTGATATGTTCTGCAAAGAACGGGGTCTCGAGGTTAACGTAAATAAAACCAAGTTGATGGCCTTTGGGCAAAAGCGCCAATCTCAACCTAGGGTATTTTTGAACAACATCAAATTAGAGCTAGTAAATGTTTTTACATACCTTGGGGTAGAGATATCAAGTAAACTGGGGTGGTCGAGACACATTGAGAAGGCGGTCCTGAAACACCAGCAGATCTCAGGAGCCCTCAGGGTCGAGCAGGCAAAATCTAAAACTAGGCCTATAAAACCTGTTCTCATGGTCTATGACGCGAAAGCCTTGGGCGCAACCCTTTATGGGGCTGAAGTCTGGGGCTTTGAGAGCCTTACCATTCTCCAAAGATCGGCCAACAGGTTTATGAGAGGGATAACTAGTCTCCCCCAAAGTACCCCATTAATACCGCTTGGCTTTGACCTAGGCAGAAGATCGCTTAGCGACCATGCCCGATTGAGGCCTATCCTCTATTGGAGACGGCTATGGACAACCATGGAAATAAGACACTACGCTGAGGGGTTCTTAGCATTAGCTAAACTAGACGTTTTCCGTAAAATTACATGGCTGAAAAAGCTAAGGGATGTCCTTGCTGAGCTTGGCCTCTCCAGACTCTGGGAAAATCCCCTTGGGGAAGTGTTCCCTAGTAAAACCAGTATCAAAGAACTATACTGGGATTACATCGATCAGAAGCTTTGGAGGAGCGTAACCTCGGAATCCATGGGGGGTAGATTTATGGAAATTAAAATAAGACCAGCCCTAGAAAAGTATTGGGACATTATATCTGTTCCGCAAGATAGGAAACTATTTTTCCAGCTAAGGGCAGGCTCTCTCCCCTTGGGGTGTCTGACGTCCAGCTGGAGAACCACTAGTAGTCCGCGCTGCCCATCATGTGGGGCCCCCAACGAAAGCATCGCACATTTTCTATTTATATGCGAGGCTTACTCAAATCCAAGAAAATCGTGGTTGGCTCCTGTCTGCAGGAATCTTGGTGTGCTAAGTGGTGTAGAGGGATTGAGAATTATTTGCTCCTCCACTGAAACGTCCATTGTAGTTGGAACTGCAAAATATCTGGGGTGGGCATGGTCCATAAGGAGGAGGGCTCTATCCCCTAATGTGTTTTGAATTTTACCTTTTCCGCTTGTTGATTCATCCTTGTTAGAACGTACTGGGAGAGCGATATGAATTTTAACTATAAAATGCTGCTAATATGTATGTTAAGAGTTTTTTGTATAAACTTGGAAATGGTCCGTAACGCGGAGGATTCCTAACCTCAACATGCACCTAGTTTCAGCACTCTATGAGAAAGCTTATTTTAACCGCAATTGGCAATAACTTTTATGTCTGTGTACTATGTATTTTTAATTACAATTTTATTGTCAATGAATGCATGAAGTTTTAAAATGTATATATTTATATGTGTGTGCTTTTATGAGTGTGTAACTCGAAATAAAGCTTTTTCAATCAATCGATTGTTCCAAAGTGATTCAAGTTTGGAGCGCCTAATATTGTTGTCCAGAAATTTATTGATCTTCAGTAGGGCCCATTTTGTGTTTTTAAACAAGGACTTTGGGCATGTAACCGCCTTGAGATTTATGGTCAGCAGGGACGCAGGGGAGAGATTCATGTGGATTGGTTTCTCAATGTCCAGCCAAATTGGGGTGTAGTCCTCTGATTTAACAAGCCAATAGGAGCCTTGTTTTGCTAAAAAAGCCGTCTGGTAGAGTTTGTAATCTGCAAGATTGATCCCACCCTGTGAATTATCTAATCTAAGTTTCTTCATGCTAACTCTCGCTTTCTTCCCTTTCCACAGGAATTTGGAGAGAAGGGCGTCTAATTTATGGTGGCAGTCCTTAGTTAAAAGGAGGGGGAGCATAGTGATTATATAGTTAACTAGGGGCGAGGTCATCATTTTGATGGTCTCAATCCTATCCCACCATGTTATGAATCTTGAGGACCATGCATCAAGGAGACCTTAAATTCTCCCTAGGGTGTTAGCCTCATTGCGATGGAGTGTCTCGAGGATCGTACTGCCAAATTCAATCCCCAGATATTTTATGTAGACAGGTTGCCAAGCAAGCCCAGAGTCCCCTAACATATCTCGGGTACCAAGGATGTTCAAAAGTTTGACTTCAGACTTGTCGCGGTTTTATATGTATCCAGAGTGACTAGAGTATCTTTCTATGGTGGACATAAGTGCTTTGATGGAATCACTTGTGTTCTCTGTAACCACTAGGATATCATCTGCGTAAGCCGCCAGCTTCACTATGGTATCTCCGAATGACACACCCTTTATATTGCTATTACGATTGATATCCGTGATCAGTGGTTCCAAGGCCAAAATAAATAATGCAGGAGAGAGGGGACAGCCCTGTCTGGTTCCCTGTTCTAAGCGGAAGGGTTCTGACAGGGTGCCAATAATAGCTATTCGGGCAGTAGGGCAAGAGTACAGGGCCAGGACCATATTGATATATGCCTCACCTAGATTAAAAGCAGTCGCTTATGCTTGCGGCCCCGCCCACCACGAGCTCGGCGAGGCGGAAACGCGGTCATTACAAATACGGCGGGTTTGCAGAATGGACGCAACCAGTCACTCTGATGCCCTGACCAGGCTCGTGGGGGTAGGTTGTGACGGCTGTGACCGCGCATATATCCGGTAAGTGCCTTACGAGTTAAATTCAAGCCCGTTCTCTGCCTGATAATGTACCGGGCTGGGGGCGCGGGTTGTTCCGTTCCGTTTTGAGAGCTCTTGCTCGCTGAGTGTTGGTGAGAACTAATTCCCTGAGTGGAGGGTTTAAGTCTGGGTAGCTGTACGGTACTGACCGGTTGCAATGTATGCACGGGGCACCGTTCTGGCCTGACTCCACCTCCGCCAGATTGCCGGTTGGAGTGGGCAAGGGCCGATCGGGTTTGCTCAGTGTATGCGGCGCTCCGGGGTGTATTGTACAGCCTCTTGGGCCCTTATCTTGACTGCTTGGCAGTTATTCTAGCCACTCATGGTGTGGTTAAAAGCTACTCCTTACACGGCCACCACCACCCATGAGCCCCTTTCTGATGTCGACTCGCTACTACACACACCCCCCTGTGAGTCGTCCCTAAGACTGTGGCCTCGCTGCTTATTTCTTCTTCCCTTTAGGTACCTGACCATTGGCGCAGGTCCCACGAGAGCAGACTGCGAGGCGCCTTAGGGAATTACTTAGGGTAAGCTCCTTTCTTTCTCTCCTACTGTCCAGCCCTCTCTTCAGCTGTGTGGGCACCTCCACCCCCCTCTTTTTAATCAGTTTTAATCAGATATACCCACCTATGTAGGATCTCTGTCACCAATTTCATTATAAGTGTTTAACCATTGAGTGTCTTTCCACAAGAGTGCTTCTTCCAGCATAATATGGTTGTGACCTAGAAATGAATGGAATGATGCATTGATCCCTTCTCCATATTTGCATATATTTTCCTTAGGTCGCCACTCAATAGCAGGACCTGTCTATTGACCTCCTGGAAGAAGGTTGTACATTGAGTTTTAATTTGTATTCACTGTGTAGTACTGAGCACTTAGGTCCTGAAGAATTGCCACTGGAGCAAGAAACATGTTGACCTGACCAGAGGGTCGTAGATATCCTGCTGAGTACACTTCTTAGCACATATCTCCCCTCCCACCATTTTAACCTAGGGTGTCAGCCACGCTAATAAAATTCCTTGTGGACTGACAAACCTTTTTTACTTTCACCACCACTTCACGACTACACCTTCACTTGCCCTCTCACCCACACACACCACTATAACTGGTGAACTTCGAGGAGCAGAACCCATATGATAAAGCATGAGATCTAGCTTGCTAGGTGTGTGAGGGTTTTAGTTCCAAAAAGGGAAATGCCCTTTCCCTTTTTCCTTTCCTCTATGCTGCACGCACTCTTGTCTCTCACACTCTCGTCGGGGAACTTTGTACCCTTCTTGTGCTACTAGTCGTCCGGACATGTACACTGGACCCCGTTAAATATTGTCCGCATACGGTTCCCCCTGTTGTTGAAATGTCATTAGTATTGTCATAAATTATGTTACACAACATGTCATGAATGATGTAATATGTGAGGTCATAAGCACTGCATGATGGGGGCACAGGTTATAGTTAGCTGTGCTAACTATGACTGGTGAATTTCTGTGTTTTTTTAAAAGTTCAAAAGATCTGTTTTTGTTTAAAAAACATTTTTTTAAACCTTTTCAGAGTGAACTGGCCCTAGGGGAAAAGAGCTAATTGCCCAAAAAGAATGCTCTATTTTTTAACATTGGGTTCCAGGTACTCTTGCAAGAGTCCCTCAAACCCAACTGTCCAGATATACAATCATTTTGTAATCTTAATTTCTCAAAAACTACTGAATGGATTTTCATTAAATCACAAAAAGCACAGTCTGTGGACCAAGCTCTAGCTTCCTGCAGAATTTGGTGTAATTCCATTTAGCAGTTTTTGCTGTAGCCCATCTTAAAGAAGTCTATGACAAATGCATGGGGATTTTGCGATTTGTGACCCTCCCTTTTATCTTGGCCACTGCTTGCTGGGTCACCCCAAAACTTTCCAGGAAGGAGCTGAGGTGGATGAACTATTTTTTGGAAAGTTGGAAATTGGGCCAGAGTTATTACCAAAACACCCAAAAATATTCTGTCTAGGAAAACAGACCTATCTATAACTTCCTAGTGACAACACCACTAGGTTACATAATATAATATAAATAAAATATTATATATATAAATGTCTCCAAAACCTTCTATAATAAAGGAGCCGGCACTCGTCATCATGGGGTTTCTCCCGTTTATTATGTCAGTCACATCAGACACAAGAAACAAAACAGGCACTGGAGGGACGCGTTTCGGCAGCCACGCTGCCTTTCTCGACCTAAAATGCGCCATATTGGTGCTGATTTTAAAGTTTCCATGACACTAGAAATAGAAGAGGCACTATTGTTTGCAATAATTGGGTTAACACAAGCACATGGGAAAATCATAGTTATCAACATTGTTGCAAAACTACATAGTTTCAACCACGAGTCACAGCATTGAAAATCCTGCAAATAAAATCGCTTTTAGATTAATTCACTAGCTGTGCTGGTTAGAGTTATGCATACAATTTAACTCATTGCACAAAGTCCCATCATGCCTTGCCATTTCTCGTGTAAAACCGGACCGGATTGCTAAGCAAGTCCTTAAGCTGCAAATAAAGGCATCACAATAATGTCTTTTTAAAAAAGCAAATGTCACGCATTTCTGCCCATTTGAATGAAATCAATGCAAACATGGTTACCAGCCCAATCTGATTCCTTGCTCCTTTTAAATACCTTTGTCCCCAACGGACAGTTTTACTGCTCGAGAACAAGTTCATTGTTGAATATAAATATCCAATTTAAAAAGGAGTAAGGGGCTCACAAGGGCGCTTTCATGCTGCCAAAATTCAAGTTTCCGTGTCCGGTGTGATTCAAGTTGACAAACAGTTGTCAGGTTCCATGATGCCACCGCTGCTAAGGATAGTGCCTACTACAGTGCCCACCTCCATCATAGGGGTGGTATTCCCAGGGTGAGGACATGCCATTAGTGGAGGAGTTCAAGTCCCCGCCAATACACACACACACACACACACGCGCTCACACACCCACACCCACACACACATACACACATGCACACACACGCATACACACACACACACACACGCTCACACACACACACACACACACACACACACGCACACACACACACACACGCACACACACGCACACACACGCACACACACGCACACACACACACACACGCTCACACACACACACACACACGCACACACACACACACACGCACACACACACACACACGCACACACACGCACACACACGCTCACACACACACACACACACACGCACACACACGCACACACACACGCACACACACACACGCACACACACGCTCACACACACACACACACGCTCACACACACACACACACACACACGCACACACACGCACACACACACACACACAAGCACACACACGCACACACACACGCACACACACACACACACACACGCACACACACACGCACACACACACGCTCACACACACACACGCACACACACACGTTCACACACACACACGCACTTAAACTAAATGTTTTCAATGAACACCTTTATGTGAAAATTAGCAACTTGAGGTTGTAAAGCTTGTAGATATTACATTTCAGTGCACATAAAGCTTTACTGAAATGAATTGCCAGAAGCGATATTCAACTTGAACATAAGTGACACTGTTACACAATAACAGGGCGCAGCCCCTCCAAGTTGATGAAATGCATTGATCAGGAAAATAAACATCACAAGGCAATTTTGACCGGTACAGTCAAAGCTTCAGGAAACCACTTTTGAAGAAAATATCAGCCAGCAGGAAAGCGCAGTTATGAGAAATACTGATGTGGTTATAGGAAGTAAAAACCCATATCAGCTGAGGTGCAGGGTGTGGACACCACAAAGGACTGCAAAGTAACTTGTGACCAAACTTTAGAGTTGTGCCAGAGGCGGTAAGTCTTGAAAAAGCAGTTTATTGTTTCCTGGAATTACAGTCCCTGTGCAGACATACAAGGCCAGGAAACAACAGCAACTGACTAGCCTAAGGGCACAAGCTCTTTATGTACACACAATGGAGATGGAGCATGCGCTGCATGAGAGCAAAGGAAAAATAGAAACAAACACATAGGAAAATAAACACCTACCAAACAGAAAGTGAAGGGAGAATTGAGAGTGAAAGCACAGTGATTGGAGAAAGAGGATGAAGATTGCCTTACAAAAGGAAATTTAAGTTTTAAACAAGCTGTACATAATTATATTACAAGAGAGAGGTTTTAAACAGAAGGACACAAAGAACAGAGCAGGTGAATTTTTAGAGATAGGACACAATATGCTTGGCGAAGGTAGCAAGCTATCCATAGTTATAACTGCCAAGTTTTTCAGGTCCTGGTGTGACGTGCTGTGCTAATTTTCTTTTTTCTTTTCATTCTAGGAGCTATGGTCTTGTTTTTCCATTAGAAAACCAAGATGTCAAGGACTGGGAAACAAAGTAGGGGTGCACAGTTTGTTTGGTAGTTGGTCCCGTGCTGCCTTCATGATTTTCTCCTCCAGAATCATGTATCCTAGGGTTGCTGGAGTCATCTTAAAGGTCATCTCTCATCACTAACTCACGCTCTCCTCCTCGTAGAGGCTTGAAATATGATGAGTTGCGAGTGATGGTGTGCTCAGCTCACTAGGCTGTAGTCATGGTGCCATGGACAACAGTGATCACATAAAGCTGAGGGGCGAAGTCTGTATCATCCTTGTGATGAATACACGACTTGGCAAGTACCAGATCGCCTTGTTGGAGCTTCGACAACTTGGCTGCGTGGTGATTGTCAGAATTGTATAAAATGTTGGCATCCTCATCCGTTTGTTGAATTTGACATGATATTCATGAGTTTGGACCCTCCATACAGTAGGGTGGCTGTCCACAAAGGCAGCAGAAGAGGAAGAAAAAAGACAATGCAAGTGAAGACGTACAGTTCATCGTTGAAAAAGATTCCAAGGTTTCTAACTGATTTATTGGGTTGGGAGAGAGGAACTAGACAGAGTCTATAGCTTTGCTGCTATTCACACATAGCCAATTGTTTGTCAATCATTTCTGTATGTGTTGGAGGCAATGATGCAGTAAAAAAAATTCTCTAGTTCTTTTAGGATATTAATGTGTATTATGGTATTGTCAGCATAGTGGTAGCCACTGCTGGTGTTGTCGAGAATAGAAGTGAGTGGAGCCTTTGTCGGTGAAGAGAGTTGGTCTGAGAGATGAACCCTCGGAAACATCACTGGTCATTGCAGTTAGTTAAATGTGATCTGAGCCACTGGAGTCGAACACATTTGAGTCCAAAAGAGGTCTAAAGCTGAGAAGAGAGAATTATGTGGTTGTCTGTATATAAAGCTGCGAACAGGACTAGGAGGATCAATATGCAGCTTTTACGGTGATCCCTGGTCGAGAGGGATGCTTACCAGAGGTTCAATAGGATAGTTTTAATACTTCTTTGGTGCCTGATGACTGGCTAGAAGTCACTAAGAAACTTCCAGGATTTAGTATTACTGGTGTAGGCCAGAAATCAGTCTATATTTGGCAAGGACATTCAGGTCACTGGCAGGTGGCTTTACAAGAGGTTTAATTATAATAGCATGTATGTCTGGGATGTTTCCTAGCAACAGTGATGTTTTGACAAATATGGTGATGAATGTCGCTGAGGCACATTGGTCATTTTTAATGGTTTTGGCACTGCAGCCTTTTGAGCAGGTGGTAACAGGTTTTAGTTTGTTGATGATTTTATTTACAAATGCTTTCAACCAGTGTGGCAAAGGAATCCCTGGAAGGGGCTTCGGTCTGCAAGGACAATGATCTCATTCTGGCGGATATGGGACATTTATATTAGCGAGCATATTAATGATCTTGCTATTGGAAAACTTCATGTCAAATATGTAAAACAAGGATCTGAGGTATATTTCTTTCTCCAAACGTCCCTCAGAACATGGGTGGAGCCTAGATCCAGCAGAGACTGAAGAGCCTTAGATGTACGACCTTTATACTTTCTAGGGCCCGTGTCTACCAAATCCACATTCAAATTGATATAGAAATCCCCACACATGGTAAGCGGGAGTGGCCATAATGATAACTCAGAGTTTAACCACTCAAACACCGCTGGGTCATCTAAGACTGACCCATATACTGAACAAAGCGTAAAACCCTCTTTGGGGAACTGACACTGAGCAATGCCCAGCGTCCATATTTGTCTCTCCGAACCCTTGGGAACATGCCCCTAACTTTCCACGCCAAAGTTGCGACCCCCTTTTTACATGCTCCTTGTGAAGTACTACCTACCACTTGATACCATAAAGACTCTAACAGTGTCTTCCTAGGCCCCTCAATATCTGTCTCTTGCACACATGATGCTTGCCTTGAGTTAAAGCATATTAAGGGCTACCCTACGCCTTTTTATGGGATCATTTAACCCATAAATGTTAATAGTTGCAATCTGCAAATAAATTCATAATTTGTGAAAAGCTAATTGTCACCCCCCTTTTGCATGACTGTCCCTGTCTACTCTGATGACCTCCCCTGCCCCTACCCCACCCAACATCTCCCCCAACCCACCCTAAGGCACTCACCCCCTGACAACCTCCACCACAAACAAGCAAATAGGTCAGATCTGACCCTGTTGATGCCACCCACTCCAACTTCCCCGAAGTGCCCCCAGGCTCCAACCCTCATGTAAAAATCAGGGCAGAAAAAAAGACAAACGAAGGAATAGAAAGATTTGGTGGTAAATATAATATAAGTAAGAAGAAGGAAAAAAAGAGCCCCCTTCTTGAAGTCCATAGACTGCCGGCTCCAGAAATCCTTACAGAGTTAATATTATGGGAAACATTTCATTCTAATCCTGGCACCTGGACCTCCTTTGATCTCCTTCAGATACTCTTCAGCCTTCATTTCAGACGTAAAAATCTGCACCCTGCCATTAGAGAGGACTTTAAGACGGGCTGGATTTAATAGATATGCCTCACTACGCAGTCCCTGAAAGGATGAAATCAGCTGGTGTAGTCGGTATCGCCTTTCCACGATAGTGTGGCAAAAGTCCGGGCGGACAAAGAACGTATGCATCTAATAGGTGCGCTTGCCTTCTGCCTTGTTGAATATGGCTTACCGGAGTAGGAAGTTACCCAAGAAAAATAAAACTGCCAGAGGCCATTCAGGTTGTCCTGCCACTTGTTTTTTTCTTTGCATCATCGGAAAACGGTGAGCTTGCTGCACCTCAGCGTCCCAGTTCCACTGAGATAAGTCAGGAAAAACTCCCTTAAGAAGTCCCACCATAATACATCTGATATCACTCCCCTCAATGTTTTCTGCTTGACCTAGAAACCTCCCTCTATTGAACTTATTTACTCCACCTTAAAGCAAATGCAAGGGGATGCCCGGTTGGAAAATAGTGGGCCCAACGATTTTCCAACCGGGCATCCCAGTGCATTTGCTTTAAGGTGGAGTAAATAAGTTCAAAAGAGGGAGGTCTTTTGGATCAGGGAAGTTGCCAGAGCCGACTTGTGTTAAGCTTTTTCCTCCCCCGTCCTCACTGTGAACCTCATGGGTAGAATAGTCCCATCTTAGTTTGCCGGCAGTGCTGGTATCCGTGTCTTGGCCGGTTCAGCTTGTTCTGGTTTTTTTTCTTCATTTTTGAGAAGCGATTTTGTCGGGGACTACCCCCAGGGCTGACTGATTAGCATCAGTCCCTATTTTTTCAGCTCCACATAAAGTTTATGCAAGCCTATACTATTTTTTTTTATTTCCCTAGATCTTTTGCAGGGTTGCCGAATAGAGAAATATCCCACGGTCACGTCAGAGCATAACTCGTAGGTACTAGAGGTGCCTCATCTAGATAAGTTGGGTCAGTCGTGGGGTTGGTCTTTTGAACGGGCTCTGTGCATACCTAAATTACATGCAGGAAAGGATTTCAGTTTTTATGGCAAAAAACACGGGTAGTACTCCCGCTGGGATAATCTGGGATGCCTTCCAAGAAGGGGTTCGAGGCGAGACTGACATGTACAGCTGGGCCCGTTAAAAAAGAGAGACTCCTTCTGGGTGACCTCTATAAAAGACTGTCACTCGCAGAAGCTACGGTGAGGGAAACAGTGGCCTTGGGTATGGAGACTCAGACAGCACAGCTGAAAGTGGCTGTGGCTAAAGCAGCAACAGTGAATATTTGGACAAAGAAGGCCGCAGACAAATTTCTGGCACAGAAATATATATTTTTTGAATATAGTTAGGGGTGGGTCATCTGTTGGCGGTGTGGGCTAGGCAGCAAATAACCCCGTCCCATATTCAGGAAGTTCAAGATCCTGTTTCAGGAATAGTCTCAGATCCAGAAGGAATAAAGGCTGCCTTTTAGAGATTTTACCAAAGGTATATACTAAGGATGTGGGAGGGGTGTCTGAGGACTTGATAAGATATCTGAACTCCGGGATGATGGGGAATATAGGAGAGGAAGACCAGGAATATTTAGGTCAACCAATCACTGTGGAGGAAATCGATTTAGCAACCTCCGTCCTTGCAGCTGGGAAGGCAGCTGGAACGGAACTCATTCCGGGAGAGTTCTATAAGATATAGTCCCCCTGCCTCAACAAGTACCTGCTGGAACTTTTGCTGATAGGACAGGGCGGGGAGGTGCCACATGGGTCTTGGGCCTTGATAAATATTGTGGTATTCCTAAAATAAGCGAAGTCTACATTAGAACTAGGCTCATACCAGCCGATTAACCTAATGAACAGTGACTCTAAAATCTACTCCAAGATCTAAGCTACAAGTCTGTCTGGAACAATTAGCAAAATCGTGTCTGCTTGGCAACACAGCTTTGTTCCGGATCAAGGAACAACTGACCACGTCAGGCGGGTAATTACACTTTGACGAAGCAGCAGTGAAGGGAGACTCAATGGTGCAAATACACTTGGATGTTGAAAAAGCATTTGACAGGGTCTCCTGGCACGGTCTCTGATCAAGCAGATTGGTTTAGGGGCCAGGCTTTAAATGGCCTTGAAAGCATTGTATCAGCATTTCAAGGTTAGGATTTCCATTATGGAAGGCCAGTCGGAACTTATAAAAATACAATGAGGTAAAAGACAGAATATCTCTGCTCTCCCTTGTTATTTGCCTTGTATATTGATCCTATGATAAGGAGGATTGGAACAAAATGTTTTATTCAGCCTATTAGGTTGCATGATTGGGAAAGAAAAATACTGGCCGATGACTTGGCAGTAGTTACTACAGATCCAAGGGAAGCATTAAGAGAAATAAATGAAGAGGCTTAGCAGTTCGGCAGATTTTCTGGATATCCATTAAATCAGGATAAGAACCAAATTGTTGGGGGCGTGACTTGGACGGCGGTGGTAATGGCCGCCTAATCTGTTCCTCTGTCGTGTAGGAGAGCGCCTTATGCCGCCACAGGAGCGATACACCAAAGCCACACTGTAACACTCGCCGGATTCGGACCCCTGATGCCAAGGAGCTCACTCGGTGCGAAGAAGCGGTGTAATTCGGGATCGGGAAGTGTACCGTTTAGCTCCTGCATCTCAGCGCCCTTCTGCCCTTGTTCACGGGTAGTGAAGCCTGGGAGTCGCTTCCCTAGACCGGCTGCTCCAGTCTACAAATGCCATAAGCACCACAGATGCCTCCAGAGGTGAGCCGCTCGCAGCGCAGCCCACCACGAGTCTGCCGCTAGTGCCCGTTGCATGTTCTCACCGAGTTTTCACCATCCTAATCGGTCCCCGTGTCATCGCCATGCCTGCCTCTCAAATGGCGGCCCGTAATCACCGCAACTGATAGACTTGTCCGTGAATGCTCACCAAACACTAAATGGCCATGTCTCCTCCAGCCTCATCACTACTTATACGGCCCAAATAGATGCCAACACTGATCGCTGGCGCTACGTTTCCTGCACCAATCCTCTGAGGCTTGCCTGACCTTAAAATGGTGACGTTTGGGACACAAAAACGGCGCGAAAAACTCTAAATCAAGCAGAAGAACACCAGCCATGCTCACCTTTACATGGAAGGCTTTGCAATTACAACCAAGGAAACCATTGCCAGAGTCAATGTTACCAGTGGGCTTAAGTTGCACAATGCACCAGTGATGCTGCTACAGCCTCACACACACTGCAACCTAGCACCAGGGATACTGCAATACTGCCTTAAAAGCCCAACTTTTGCCCCTGTACACTCCAGTGTTGCTGAGTGTCCCTCACCGCCGCCGAATCAGTTACCGTCCAGTGTCCTACCATCCCAGGGAACCCTGAGGAGGCCCAGGTGACGTCACGACACGCAAACTTGCTTCAAGAGGTGACGCCACGTTCATCCCCATTGCATCACCATTGCCATTGCCATTGAAGTGGAGAGACGGGGAGCCTTCCGTTCATGGACTCTGCTTTCACTCTAATCTGCACTGCTTCAATATAGCGCTACATTCACAAGCGACGCAGCTCTTGATGATACTGGCCTTCATCCAAATCACGTCGCCCAGGTTTATGTTTAAACCCAGCCTTGCTTCAGCTCTACTGCTTCCTCTGGTGCTGACCCGTCTGTCAAACTGGAAGATCTCTGCCCCACCTTCAGCCCGCAAAAGGAAATCCAACAAAATGGCGGAGAGAGACGACAAAAAGAATAACAAAAAGGTGAGACCGGAATCGTCCCTATCGGATTCACCCATCAAAGCAAGAGCGGACCTTAATAGCACTCTGGACATTATCCTCAAAAAACTTGCAGAAGTACACGACCTCGCCAAATTGACGAAGAGCAACACAGACACCATGCAGCTTGAACTTACGGCGATTAGGGCGGACATGAACTCTGTCCACAAAAGCCTAGACGAGGCAGAACAAAGGATAAGTGACGTTTAAGACAAATCCAACCTCTCAGCCAAAACTATTCTACAGCTTCAAAGATCGACCGACTGCCTCAAACGCCAGAATGCAGAATTGGAAGACAGAAATAGGAGGGGAAACGTTCGCATCTTTGGAGTTCCTGAGAACGCAGAGAAAGATGCTGATTCCTGCATTGCTTTCTTGGAGGCATGGATCCCAACGATAACAGGTATTTCGTTTAATCATGGGCTTGAGCTCGACCGGGCTCACAGAACTCCAACCTTCATCCCTCATGGATACAAAGGCCCTCGTCCACTGATCTGCAAACCTCTACGCTTCCAGCACACTGAAGCCATCTTGCAATTCGCTAGACACAACCGTTCGTCACCTGGGGAGGCCACAAAATCACCTTCACTCAGGTCTACTCAAAGGACATGATGGAAGTTTGGAAAGGATACCTGGCCCAAAGGGAAAAATTGAGATCAAAAGGTATACAGTTCTCCTTTGCAGGCCCGGCAAACTTGAAAACCATCATCCACGGCAAACCTCGCTTCTTCTCTGATCCTAAAGACTTAGCGAAGTTTCTGGAAGACTCACCTTCGCAAGCAATGGACTCCTCTAACAGCGCATCTAATAAACGGAAGACAGACGTCCATGAGTCTGATAGCACAATCATGGGACAAGGATGAATTGTTCACTGATCTATCTGAGATTTACCAACGCTTCATGTCTGTCCATTCTCATAAGTCGCCTACATATATCTGCTTACCTGCCTGTTTCATGTTAGGCAAGTCTCTGCTGTACTAGATGGTTCGTAAAATCCGAGTTGATCTTCAACACCAGGTAGGACCTAACTTTACCTTCATCTGTGCATCAAGCTACGGCTTAGAACTATTACCTCTCTGTTATTTGTTGGTCCAGGAAGGACTAAGTTCGAAGAGTCACCTTATGACGCTGATGTTATACCTACTCTGGAGTGGAAATTGTTCACACCTGTGGCCCTCGCATGGCCATCGAGTTATGCATTAATTCCTATAATCCTATAGTTCTGTAAATTGTTAGCCTTATAACTCTGTCTAATTTTTGCCTGTACTGGCTTTTCACCAATTGCTCAGTATTGCTTAGTTATGATATGTTACAACATAGTAACTAGATTTGTTGATCCTCCTGTTATGCTGTCAGCTTTGATTATTCCTACGTTAAGCTTGGACGGTACTGCCGTCGCTGCTCCTACATTCTAGTTATGGGAGGGAAGTGGTCTGGGGAGGAGGCGGGAGGGGAAGGGGGGAGATGAGGGGGTGGAGGGGGGGGGAAGTCTTCTTGGATTGTTTCAGTATGCCTTTTGTTCTTTTTTTTCACATTCTGTGATGCCCTCTTAATTACAACAGTACAGACTTTTATCATGCTGAAATGTTTATGGCTGGTTGCTCGTCCAATAATCTCACAGCCCTTTCCTGAATTTCACAAACCTTATCACCAAATCAGACCAATTCTCAAATGCAACATTACAGTAATTCTCACTGCAGTAGGTTTCCAAACTCACAAGCGGCATACTGCAGCCTCATGACCCGCACCAAATCCATAGCGGAAGGCCTTAACATTGTCTCCCTAAACCTCAAAGGGCTCAATCACCCGCTAAAATGGAGGAAAGTCCTAGAATATCTAGCCAAGTCCAAGTGTGACATTTTCCTACTCCAGGAGACCAAATTGTCGAACGAGGATGCAGAATTTATCAAACAACACTGGATCTCGCACACTTTATGCTCCTCAGCTGTGCACAAAAAGAGAGAGGTCCTTACCCTTCAAAAAAATCCAACATTTCCATATCCCACACTCCGGATTCCGATGGTAGATTCATCATGGCACACCTTTTAAAGAATGATGACCACATCCATGTTCTGAATATTTACGGCCCAAATGGTGATGACCCGATCTTTTGGGACTCTAACCCTTACTTGAAAACATCCCCCAGGATGAACTACTAATCATTGGGGGGGACTTCAACTAACCTCTAGATCCGGTGATTGATCGTCAATCAAATTGTACTTATCACCCCATCCGCTCACACGACAGTTTAAAACGCCTCTGCTCCAAATTTGACCTACAGGATTCGTGGCGACTACAACACCCTGACGGTCGTGACTATACGTTTTATTCGGCTCCACATACTTCCTATTCCAGAATCGATTATATCCTTGTCAATAGCCCTTTCACACACCTTATAGACGAAACGAATATTGCCCCCAAATTGGTCTCTGACCATTTCAGCATACAAACCAAACTAGTAGGCTCAAGATCCATTGTTCCCCCGAAGAGATGGCGCTTCAATGACGATATTTTCTCAGATCCAGAGAACAAAAAAAAGATCGAGTCCGCCATACAGGATTATCTTACCTTAAACGATACTCTTGGCTCGGACATAGCGAATGTCTGGGACGCACTTAAGGCCACTATAAGGGGTGTGATTATTAGCATCCGAGCACAAACTAACAAAAAACTAAATCTAGATCTCGTGGCTTTGGGGAGAGATATCAATACTCTAGAATTATCTCATGCGGCGGACCTCCACAACGCGTCGATCTTAAACGACCTCACTAAAAAGAAGTACGATTACGACGCGATTCTTAGCAGAAGAGCGGGGGTTTGGGTTAATAAATTCAAGTCCTTGAAGACATGCAAAGGCAACAAAGCTGGGAAGCTATTAGCATCCTACCTAAAAAATAAACATAGGCAATTTAACATTGCCTCAATCAAAGATCAAAACAATCTTGTCCAAACTAAACAAAACCACATTCTCCACACCTTCAAGTCTTTTTATGAAGACCTTTACAAGAACAAATTAGACTTTGACTCACAGGCATGCTCTGATTACCTAAACTCCTTATGCCTCCCAAAACTCGATGACACTGACAATTCGAAGCTGAATTCCCCGCTCACCCTACAGGAAGTCTTAGCGTCTATTAAAACCCTCATATGCAATAAAGCTCCTGGCCCCGATGGCTTCTCAGCCGGTTTCTACAAGGAACTCAAGACTTCTATTAGCCCAACCCTACTAAAAGTATTCCAATCCTTCGCCTCTACAAAAGGGGTGCCGCTCATTCAGCTGCCAGTGAAGTGTGCTGCTTTGCTGTCTTCACGACGAAAGGAAAGTCCGCCTAACATCAAACCCTGTTTGTCTGGCCGCCGCCTCCCCTCAACGAGGACTCGCTGGTGTGAGCGCGTCCTGCAATCGGCAGGACTATCCAAACGCTCCCAGCTAGAGTCCCCAGGGTAGAGGCTAGGGGCAAATACCATCAGCGAGCCGGGGGACTGCGAGGACCAGCATTCTCCACGCACCTTAGCTGGTTCCTCTTCCCCCGGTGGCCACGCCCACGGACACGCCCACCGCCTACCTGCACTTAACCTTTCGCGACACCCGCTCCGCGGGTGCCGCTCATTCAGCTGCCAGTGAAGTGTGCTGCTTTGCTGTCTTCACGACGAAAGGAAAGTCCGCCTAACATCAAACCCTGTTTGTCTGGCCGCCGCCTCCCCTCAACGAGGACTTGCTGGTGTGAGCGCGTCCTGCAATCGGCAGGACTATCCAAACGCTCCCAGCTAGAGTCCCCATGGTAGAGGCTAGGGGCAAATACCATCAGCGAGCCGGGGGACTGCGAGGACCAGCATTCTCCACGCATCTTAGCTGGTTCCTCTTCCCCCGGCGGCCACGCCCACGGACACGCCCACCGCCTACCTGCACTTAACCTTTCGCGACTCTCGCTCCGAGGGTGCCGCTCATTCAGCTGCCAGTGAAGTGTGCTGCTTTGCTGTCTTCACGACGAAAGGAAAGTCCGCCTAACATCAAACCCTGTTTGTCTGGCCGCCGCCTCCCCTCAACGAGGACTCGCTGGTGTGAGCACGTCCTGCAATCGGCAGGACTATCCAAACGCTCCCAGCTAGAGTCCCCAGGGTAGAGGCTAGGGGCAAATACCATCAGCGAGCCGGGGGACTGCGAGGACCAGCATTCTCCACGCACCTTAGCTGGTTCCTCTTTCCCCGGCGGACACGCCCATGGACACGCCCACCGCCTACCTGCACTTAACCTTTCGCGACACCCGCTCCGCGGGTGCCGCTCATTCAGCTGCCAGTGAAGTGTGCTGCTTTGCTGTCTTCACGACGAAAGGAAAGTCCGCCTAACATCAAACCCTGTTTGTCTGGCCGCCGCCTCCCCTCAACGAGGACTCGCTGGTGTGAGCGCGTCCTGCAATCGGCAGGACTATCCAAACGCTCCCAGCTAGAGTCCCCAGGGTAGAGGCTAGGGGCAAATACCATCAGCGAGCCGGGGGACTGCGAGGACCAGCATTCTCCACGCACCTTAGCTGGTTCCTCTTCCCCCGGCGGCCACGCCCATGGACACGCCTACCTGCACTTAACCTTTCGCGACACCCGCTCCGCGGGTGCCGCTCATTCAGCTGCCAGTGAAATGTGCTGCTTTGCTGTCTTCACGACGAAAGTAAAGTCCGCCTAACATCAAACCCTGTTTGTCTGGCCGCCGCCTCCCCTCAACGAGGACTCGCTGGTGTGAGCGCGTCCTGCAATCGGCAGGACTATCCAAACGCTCCCAGCTAGAGTCCCCAGGGTAGAGGCTAGGGGCAAATACCATCAGCGAGCCGGGGGACTGCGAGGACCAGCATTCTCCACGCACCTTAGCTGGTTCCTCTTCCCGTGGCGGCCACGCCCACGGACACGCCCACCGCCTACCAGTATATAATTAATACCATTATAACCGCGACGCGGGACGCGCGCGGGGCGGAGCTCGGGCGAAGACCGGGCAAAGAGCGGGCCGTTTGAGGCCGTTCGAGAACGTAAGAGACCGGTCCGGGCCCCTCCCCTAACCTTTACATTTGCGTACCTCTATCACAGGAATTCATATAAACTATCTCTGCGTACCCAACTATCCATCTAATAATATCAACTAAAGTCTTGGCACAGTCAATTTAGTGAAAATGAACTCGAGGGGAAGCAAACAAAAAAAACTGAAAAAGACAGGGATAGGAGAACAACTGTTGGGTCCAATGGATGATTTTATCACCAAAGCTAATACATTCATTGACCAAAGCATCAGCCTGATTGAGGGTAGAGTATCAACTGAACTTGCAATTGCAAGGCGATCCTCATTGGGCCAACTAGCAATTGCAAGAACACCAGAAATACACTGTCCCTCAACTCAAACCATAGTGGCCAACAATAGGCTTAGCCTTCCAAATGTCGTAGACCTTTCAGCCTCAAAACTCTCTGTAACTTTCTCAGAAAGCGAGCTAGAGAAAACACCTGAAATATTCCCTGATCACACCCCGGAAGAAGTAAGACAAGCAAGAGGGAGGAGGGAGGGAGCCATAAAGAAAAGGATAGATACGGAAAAGGTAGATAACACTGCAAATAAGTAAGCGGACGATCGTACCGATTTGACTGACATCACAAACTCGGTAGGTCCATCTTACCAAATCCCTGACCCAGCCAATAACTTTGTAACGATCCACCATCCACCACAGAACATCCCAGATACTATCACCCAAGAATCCCCCCCCTCTTTAATAACTGGCAAGGACAACGGAGCATCAAGGCTAATAAAGGAAATAGCTTCCCTGCTAGATTCCTATGTTCGCCCAATAGAAACTAGACTCCTTAACATCGAGTCGCAACTGACAAAACTTGCTGGCTGTCCCAATCCAAAAATCACACAGGGAGCGCAAAAAGTGGGGATAAATAACTCGTTCACATTAGGCCCACAAAAGAAAGTTACAACTTTAGCCTGCCCGTCGCCTAAACAACAACCGACAGCAAAGGGTCCTACAGTAGCAAAAGTTCCCACAGTACCGAAACCCACTCCCAATGTCCTTACAATTCCCCCTCAGAGTAATACGGCACCAAAAACACCGTCACCAAACACGCCAGCTATAAAAACACCGGCCCCCAAAACTCCTGCTATCAAAAAAACAAATCCCCCACCAAATAAAGGAGGTATGAGAGGGACCACTGGTAGCAGGCCCCCCCTAAATCTGCCACCTGAGGCATGTCCATACGTGGTAGTGATGACAGGGGTACCTGAACTAACGGGGGAGGGGGCGGAACCAAACTGGTTGTTAAAAAATAAGGTACAACATTGGTTGAACACAAACCGACGCACTCCGCCAACCTGGATAAGTAGGATAACATCAGTACGCAGGACCCCTTGGGTGGGATATAGGAAAAAAAGTATACAGGGAGACTGTATAGTGATCACCTTTGAGGACCCAAGCGTAGTAGAGCACATTTGTCAGCAAATCAGAACTACCAACACTATGAGGGCCCATGGCAGACCGTGGGACCACAGAATAGAGGCAGAAACTGGGAACTGTGGGGTAGATCGTGATATCAACCACACAGACCTATCTATAGAGAAACCCCACACTGGGAAAATTGGTCGGGCATTCCCACCATGAATCGGTTCAGCAGCCTGGAAATGGTCGACTGACCACTAGTCGAAACTCCGAACCCCCCACAGGCTTTTCCTGCCTTAGCCCCAGAGCCACCAAAAAGTGACACGGCAGACCCATTAAAGAATACATTACGGATTCCCGTTATTTTCTGGAACATCGCAGGCCTCCGACCGAAAATAGAGGATGGTTCTGCTGCCCACTTTTTGGAGGAAGGTAAAATTATATGTCTACAGGAAACATGGGCCATGACGGCCCTACATCTTGTGGGTTATAAGACATACTTTTCCCCTGCCCTACCAAGTAGTGCAGGCAGACCCAGGGGGGGTCTGGTAACTTACATAGCCAATACAATAACAGACCTAAAGGTACTAGAGGTAGAATCTTTGCCAAATTTCCAACTGTTTTCACTCATGATAGGGAAAAAACATACCATTATCTTAATAAATCTTTATAATAATTTAGAGGATGACCATTTACTTAACATTCTCTCCTCAATCCAAGAAAAAACTGCCCATCACAGACAATTACATGAAAAAAAGGGCAATTTTCATATATTATGGGGAGGGGATTTCAATCTACACCCCTGCCCTCTATCGGGTAATCAGATCTGTGGAATGGTGGATGAACACGAGAATCCTCTCGTACATTTCCTCCATTCACGGACGGGGCTAGCTCTGAATAACCTACTCTCAGATCTGGAACTATCAATAATAAACCCAATACAACCAACAAAGTATCTACTAGAACCTACCTACCGGGGGAGGGGACATGAGACTACAGTCGATTATATAGTCCTGACAGAAGGTTTGAAACATCTAAGTAGGGACTTTAAAATTATGGAAAATATCCTAAGTGATCACTCTGCTTTCAGGCTGAATCTACAGCTGAACCACCCAGAATCTCACCTGACAGAAATAGCAAACACTCTCTCCCAAAATAGGCTTGAACTGGGCAAAAGAAACGGATACACCATAAAATGGGAAAAGGTGGACCCCAACAAGCTGACTAGCACACTAATAAAGACTGCTTACAACAATATAATGACATGCTTAGATCCATTATCAGATGATAATCTAATCTTGAAAAATTTTAAGTTAATACTAGATCAAACAAAAACACTGTTGACCTGAACACCTAAACAAAACAGCTTTAGTACTACGGGTTGGTTCAACCGTGAATGCACTAAGGCGCAAACCAACTTAAGAAAGGCGCTTGGTAAATCGAATAGAGATCAGCTAGAGATACAACATCTCAGGCGAGAGTATAACAAGGCCAGAAAGACAATGAAAAAAGAGCTGAAACTGACTCTATGGGGCGATTTGCATAAAAGCGCACTCATGAAAGACAGTCAGTCCTTTTGGCGAATAGTAAAGTCTCCCCTGCTATCGGATTCCACTCCCCAGATCGACGTTGCTATTGACGAGGTAACCTGGGTAAACCACTTTTCAAAAAATTTCGAACTAACACCTTTAATAGGAGAACTCCAACATATTGTTCCTCCGGTAGTATACCCAATATCGATAGTCTTCAAGCTACAAGACCTCGAAATGGCACTGCAGTTGAGCAAGAGCGGCAAGGCACCCGGCCCCGACGGAGTCCCAGTAGATTTATTTAAACATCTTCCTGATCTCTGGGCCCCCATACTCACCCGAGTTTGCACTGCAGTGGCGAAAATGGGATTGTTGGAGTCATGGTCAAGCTCTATCATGGTTCCCATCTTTAAAAAAGGGGATCGCCAAGATCCGAAATGTTATCGCCCTATCTCGCTGTTAGACTCTCTGGGCAAGGTAGTTGGCAGAGTAGTCCTAGAAAAATTACAGCAATGGGCAAAATATAAAAACATCCTTTCGGATTTACAATTTGGATTTAGGGAAGGACTCAGAACTGTGGAACAGGCCCTTAACTTAAGCATGATAGTCTCTAAATACATTCACGCAAAGCCAGGGACAATGTACATGGTATACGTGGACTTGTCCTCCGCGTTTGATTGCGTGTCTCATGCGAAGCTTTGGACCCTGTTAGGAAAAAGAGGGGTGGACCCGCCCCTTCTGGATTTTCTAAGGGAGCTATATGGTGAAGCCTCTGCAAGAGTACGCTACGGAACAAAAAGAGAGCTGACTGCATCATTCAGAGTAGAGCGAGGAGTAAGACAGGGATGTGTCTTAGCCCCTTTCCTCTTCTCCCTGTATACCAACGGATTGGAGGAGATGATGCTGAGGGGGGGGGCAGGACCTACCAAGAATGAAACATCGCCCGATCCCCGCACTGCTTTACGCGGACGATGCAGTTATTTTAGCACGTACCCCTATCGAGCTTCAGAAATCTCTATCCAAGTATGCCGATTTTATGGGCGCCCTAGATCTACATATAAATGTAAAAAAACCATATGTTATGGTAGCTGGCGGACAACGAAAACCCACAAAGTCTATTTATTTAAAAGATCAAAAAGTTGAAAGGACCTCACAGTACTCTTACTTGGGCATTATGATAGATGAAAGCCTAAACTGGAAGGCTGCTATCGAAGCCAGGAGACATCAGTTCAAAAGAGCAATTGTAGCACTGATGAATTTTTCACAAAGACTTGGAAAGCGACCACCAGTCGAATTGTTAAAGATTTATGCTGCAAAATGCCAAGCCATCGCCCTTTATGGGGCAGGGATTTGGGGACACACACCCATTGGTTCATTGCAAATAGAAGAAAATACCTTTATGAGATTCCTCTTATCCACACCAAAAGGCTCTTCCATCTATGCTTCCCATATGGAACTGGGAATCCCATATATAGAAGACCTGATAAAGATCCAGCCATTGCTACTTTGGAGACGAATCTGGTTGTCGGACAATAATTTGCTGGACTCCATGGCACTGGACGGCGCACATAAAATAGCATGGCTTACCTATATCAGACACTTTTTCTACGACCTGGGCTTACAAAAGTACTATTCCACCCCAGAAAAATTAACTGAAATATCTAAGAAGGACCTGAAACAAAATAGCGTTGAGCCATCTAGAGTCCCTGAGGCTGACTCTGCTATCGACCAAAAAATCTGCGCTTCATGCAAACATGATACAGCATAACCCGAAAATCCAGCTCTATTTGACATTAGAACTTACAACATATGATAAAATGCTCCTGACAAGGTTCAGACTGAATCTTTTTCACAGACTAGTGACTTTTCCAGAAAAGAACACTTGGGACTCAAACTTGGTCCTCTGCCCATGTGACGATAGGTCCCACCAGTCATGTATCCACACAATTTTGTTTTGCAAATTTTTCCATACCCATAGAAAAATCTGGCTATTTCCTTTACTAAAGGGCTGGGGTTACAGACAGTGTCGCCCAGCCATGCTAGCACTTCAGATGTTGGACTCGGAACGTACCTGTTATCATGTACTTAACTTCCTAAAGTGCATTATGAGACATAGGAATAACCTATAAAAGATAAAAGAAAATGATATGAGACCTATTATTTTATATCTCGCTCAAGAATCACACAGGACTCCGGTCACATTATTGTTTTTAAAGTAATAAGTTGTTTTTTTCTTTTTTATACAAATGTGTATGTATATTGTGATAACTTTTATGGTTTTCCATTGGTAAAAAACCGAATAAAGAAATAATTATTATTATTACTAAAAGTATTCCAATCCTTCGCCTCTACAAAAGGGGTGACTAATTCAATGAATGAGGCCACCATTATTATCATACCCAAAGATGGGAAAGACCCACTTCTGACAAAAAACTATCGGCCTATATCATTAATAAATCTGGACTGCAAGATCTACGCCAAAACTCTTGAGACCAGACTTAACTCGCTCCTCCCTAAATTAATTAGTATATCGCAGGTTGGTTTCCTAAAACATCGCATGTCTAACGACAACACAAGACTTCTTTGCCATGTTATAGAAAAGGCCAAAGCGTTTGATGCTCCCTCCGTGGCTATTACGCTAGACGCGGAGAAAGCGTTCAAAAGAGCTAAGAGTTTCCTGGCTCTTCCTTAGGCATTGTATGTCCAGCTTCAACCTAGGAAACACCTTCATAGATATGGTGATGGCTTTATACCTCTCCCCATCCGCTCGCATTGCCATAAATGGATCATTGTCGGATCCGTTCGCCCTGGAACAGGGAACCAGACAGGGCTGCCCCCTCTCTCCATCCCATTTCCTCCTAGCGATGGAACCCCTCATCGCCGACATTAAACAAAACAATAAAATTAAGGGAGTGAGTTTTGGAGATACCTGTGCAAATTAGCCGCCTACGCGGATGACATCCTGATAGTATCTGAATCCCCGGGACCCTCCATCGCCGCCTTAATGTCCACCATTGAAACACACTCCACTCATTCAGGGTATAAACTAAATCGGGACAAGTCGGAGGTCAAGCAATTGAACATCCTAACCACAAAAGAAGTGCTGGGAGATTCGGGTCTCTGCTGGCAATCAGGTTTTGTTAAGTACCTGGGGATAGAGTTTGGGGACTCCCTTATGGAAACCCTTCAACAGAACGAGAAAGCTACCTTAACTAAAATAAAAAGCCAACTGGAAGGATGGTCCCCTTGCTTCATCACTTGGTGGGGCAGAGTTGAGACCATCAAAATGATGATCTCGCCCCTGGTGAACTATCTCATCTCCATGCTTCCTCTAACACTCACCCAGGATTTCTACCACAAGCTCGACCAGGCACTCACCAACTTCCTTTGGAAAGGGAAAAAAGCGAGGATCAGCATTAAAAAGCTACGCTTGGACAAATCACTAGGAGGGGTAACCCTACCAGACTTTAGGCGCTACGAAACTGCTTTCCTAGCGAGACAAGGTGCACACTGGCTAGCCCCCGCAATAGACTACACCCCGGTTTGGCTGGAAGTCGAACAAGCGATCCTAGACGGCATCACACCTGCTGCAGCCCTTTCACTCAACCTAAACTTGTTATCCTACTCGAAATCTATCTTCCGTAATACAAAAGCAGCACTTCTTAAAGTCGATAAATTTCTAGATCATAGCATTTGCCGCTCAGGTTGGGAATCATTATGGAATAATCGATCTATATTATGTAAAGGCAAACCACTGTATAACTCGCAATGGGTTAAAAAAGGCCTCTTTTTCCCGCACCAACTATTCGAGAGGTCATACTCCATCCCGTTCAGAGACATTCAAACTACTTACAGTCTTGCGCCACTAGAATTCTACACCTTCTTAAATATAAAAGCTGCACTCTCTAAGGCGAAACTCTCTTTTATACCCAACTTCCTCCCATCTTACCTCACTAGGTTGAACAGATTAGGCCATCAGGTGTCCTATCTCTACAAACTCATTCGCCCTCAACAAACCAAGCTGACCGCACCACTTGCACAGTTCTGGTCTGAACTGTCTTCTAGACCGATCTCAGAAGCGGATTGGACCAATACCTGGGAATCTTGCATGCGACACAAAATTAGCCCTACTATATCCCAGACCAAATATTGGTTTCTCCACAAAGCCTATTAGACTCCGGCGCGTCTCTACGCTCATAACATCAGCTCAGACGCCTTTTGCTGGAACTGTAAAAGGGCGGAAGGCGACTTATCACACATTATCCTACATTGCGACTGTGTAACCCCCTTCTGGGACAAGATATTTGCCTTTATTAGTAAAATTTTCCCCATTTCCCCGTCCAGAGAATTACCGTACCTGGCCTTTAGTTTCACCCAAGAACCCTCCCTCCACGCCGACGACAGAGCACTACTAGATCTCCTGCTCACAGCAGCTGTTAAAGTAGGACTTAGTAATTGGAAAGACTCGAGCAAAGCTACCTTTGCATGCTGGCTCAATTGGGTGATTAGCCTCCAGGGAGCGGATAACATAGCTCTGCAACAGTCACCTTGGCGCCCTCCTATAAGAAGGATGTGGTCTACCCTCGACAGTTATTTTACCACACATAAACCACCTTAGGTATCCACTCCCCCCTTCGCATTGACCCGATCTGACAACACCACAAACCGGTTGTGTGAGTTTCACTACTAGATCTGTTCACTCAGGAACCCTGCAACCCAACCTCACATCTTTGCTGCTCTTTACTCTGCACCCCTTCAAATTCCATTGCTGAAAACTGTTGCATGCGACTCCACTATAAATCACCATGGACACTGTCTACTGTAATGTATATTATTTTCCACCCCACTGTATGTTGCCTATTACCCCTTGGCTTTATTGTACTGTACTGTTTCTTTTGTAATATTGTATGTTTCCAATTTATGCATCGTTTGCATTTACTTTATACTGAAACACCCAATAAAAATTATTTGAATTAAAAAAAAGAACCAAATTGTTAAAAACACAGAGGTGGAATGGGAGGATTGGCTAGTGATAGAGGGGGCTACCTATTTAGGGGTAAAATCATAGTTAAGGTAGAAAACAATTATACAGACAAATTTGGATCCATTAATAAAAAAGTACAAGGGTAGAATTTGGCAGAATAAACAACTTACAAATGTCTTTAATAGGTAGAAGAATCAATTTGATCAAGGTCCCTAAAATACTCTACTTTTTAAGGCCATCCCTCTTGAAGTAGGGAACCAATGGTTTAAGGTTATTGATGGGACGATCTCTCGATTTTTGTGGGCTTATACTAGGCCTATAATGGTGCTGAAATATCGGACACTCCTGAGGGAGCTCAGGGGGTTAGCAGTGCCTAATATAACAATCTACTACTGGGCCACTGCCCTGCAATAGAGATCTATTTTATTGGGGATACAATGAGAGGCTTATCAAAGTCCTAATCCCATACAAGCTTCTGATAGGGGATGTGGCATGGGGTGTATTTTGGAGGCAGCTTTAGTATGGATACTATAAAAGAGTTCGATTTAAGACCCTCCATTGTTTGTTCAAAATATGGGCCCTGGTGCAGAAGAAAGTAGGCCTGGGTTGGCTGAACTTCTACACTGCATTGCACATAGATTTTAATCTCCCGGTAATTTTTGGGGACTCTTATATGAATTGTTTGAGACCCTACGGCACAGGTTTAATCTGGGGCATCACAAGTTTTTTAAAATATCTTTTTTACTGAAAAAAGCAGGAGGGGCAAAGGTATTTATACGGATGAACTGGTGGATAGAGTCGATTAGCAAATCCCGATCGGGAAGCTTTATCAGTTGTTGTATAAGCTCATGCCAGATGATATAGAATAGCAGATAATGTGGTGGGACGAGAAGGTTTCAAGCAGGAACAGACGTCCTCGCGAATTCCAGAAATCTGCCACAGACAATTTTAAGTTTTGCCTTTCTCAAGTACAGCATTTTAAAACAGATTACAAGTTGTACTACACTCTGGGGGAAATAGCTAAATGGGGTGGAACCAGAAACGAGCATTGTACCCAATGCCATGCGCATTTGATACGCTGTTTGCAACCTGCCCAGCCCTAGGTGGCCTGATTGGGGACATTACTGAGTTCCTGGGGGGAAGACTTGGACCAAGTATAGTACAGAGCCCACAACTTATATTACTGGGGATTAGTAATGAATCAATCCCTAGCCAGGCACAGGCATTTGTGTTTATTGTAATGATGGATTTTCGGCTAAGCTTGGCTATGGCACGGCAAGACCTCTCAGCACCATCGATCCAACAATGGCTCGCTCGTCTAATGGCTATTTATCATACGGAAGAGGCAGTATATGCAAAAAAAGGAGAGGGGGCAAGGAGAAAAGGGTCAAGGGCGTGGGCACCTCTGATGGGTGGGGGGCTATACTAGAAGAGGGATAGTAGAGCACCTTTCTATTCACTATAAGATGTGGGAATGGGGGTCAATTGGATGTCTTCTATGTGGGAAAGATAGCAATATATGTATACATGTTTGATCTGTGTATAAGACGTGACATGAATTAATCTTAAGAATGGACTGTCCTCTTGAAGGGGAGCGTTAAAACATAAGCTATAAAATGTGCAATAAGGATATGTTTAAAAGAAAAAAGGAAACCATCAAGTCATTCTAAAAGCTGTTGCGAAGGTAACCCAAATCTTAGAAGAGGGGCCTGTGAACTGTGCTTGATAGAACCAAAGATCTATTTGAGGAATTATCAGCGTCAGCTTTTTGAGATTGGAAGTTAACCAGTTTTGATCTTAATATAGATGGTTTACAACCACTGCAATGGGCGTTTCTGGCGTTCAAAACACTAATAAACACTTTTTCTTTATAACTTGACCTTCCAACTGAATCTGTAGTGTAGTTCCTATATTCCCAATAGGCTCTGCGCATTGGAATAACATAAACGGTAGTTTAGACGTGGGACTGAGGTCGACCAGGTCTCTACTGAATATGTTAGACTTAATTATGAATGCCAGCTAGCTCAGAGATCACTAGAAACTTTCTCGAATAGACAGGAAGAGATTAATCTTCCTGAATAGACAAGAAGGGATTCGTTTCTGACAACCGCATTAACATGACAACTTTCCTTCTCCAAGAATGAGGAGGAAAATCTCCAGAGTCGCGGAAACAATAGATGGCTATTTTACTCAGTCATTCGTGCATGCTTAGTTTCACCAGAAAGTGCAGAGAAACAGAGAGACGGGCGTTTTCAATAAAAAATGTTATTTATTGAACAGTCCTCTTTCTCAAACATGAGAAGTGAATTGCTACAATCACAATACTTGTCATAAAGTAAAGTGCGTACAGTAAAAAGAGTATTATGAAATAATACTGTAAAAGCACGATATAGTTTCTAAGCCATAAGATGCATTAAAACGAATAAAATATATACAATGATAAAACAATGACTAAACGTACTCAACTAGTGCTTCTAAGTTACCCCTACCCCGGTGTACCTAACCTAAGCCTAGTACAGGGAAGAAGTGACTGATAAGAAGTTTAAGTTGAAATAGTTTTTGCCAAGAGTCTATCCAAGAATTCTCTACGGGTCTAATCAGCTCCTTACCTTGTGATAGAATGTGGGAGGTCTTGTATCTCTCTCTCAGGACTCGATCTCCCAGTAACCCACAAGGGTAGCCGGGAAACACTGGAGCTGGATTTCTCGGCAGGAGAAAATACAGCATCTCTCTCAGTGTATCAGCTGGAGGGGTCGGCTTCCTCAGGCGCTTGCAACAGCAGGGCATCAGGCAAGTAGATAGTCGATCTGCTCCAAACCACCATGTGTTTAGCTAGGGCAGATGCTGGTATATTTATACCTGGTAGGGGCTGAGTTTGACGTAAGGGTGGACATATGACGTCATTAAGAACTCGTAGTTCTTTCAGGACTCTAGGAGTTCTAGGACAAATCAATACAGAAGCAGAGGCGGGGGAAAGTCCCAGGATGCTGGATGTTTTGGTTTCTCTAAGAACGCGTTGTACTTTCTAGGAGTTTGTGGAAGTAGCCTTGCCGTATTGGACTACATTGGCTATGACTTCCAGCAGCCGATGGTTGAGACGCTACGCACTCAGAGGGATACGAATGAAAAATTGCCCGATTGAAGGACTTTGTACCAATCCGGTCCAGATGACTTACACGCACTTGGATCTCAGGACTGTCGTGCCCTGTATACTTGTCTTGAGAAAGACCCTCTGCGACCACAAAGATTGGCGCCTTAAGGGTCGAAACGTCGACATTTCCACCTAGGCCTTGAAAATTTCAGAACCCTAGTACATCGATGAAACGACTAGGATTCTGTAAAAACTTAAAGCAATTGTTGGCCTTTATGTAATTAGAACCTGTATATATTTGTATAGATTGTCCTTATTGAAATTCTTTTTATTGTATATATTGTTCTTGTCATGTGATCACTATTCACTATCTTCACTGTTCGCACTTGTTATTAATATATTGACAGTCATTTGTGAATTGCCTTGAATGAAATTTTGATAAATATAAAAGCACAACAAATCATATACAGGCTTTCTTTTCATTAAATGTAAGAACCTGGTTTGTGTTTTTGTCAGAGGTTGGTTGGTTTCTTCTGTTACATGTACTAGAGTTTGCAAATCAGTTGTGTTGCCACCCGACAGAACTATTGTATAATTAACTATGCCTTAGTATGGGTATATTATGCCTATATAAGGATATGGTTTAGTATAACTATATAAGGGCATAAATCAGGAATATTAAATTAGGGTCCTAGCTACAGTTACAACAAATCTTTACATGCCTTCATAACACTCATACATTATTTTAGCTAGGATGGACTTTTATATGTGGAGTGAGAATTATTTTATAACTAAAGCTTCTCTGGAATTCAGAGCACCGAAAAGGTTCTTCCCCCATTGTGTGTTCTCTCATGAACAGTAAGATGACTTTTCACACTAAAGGTTTTCTGGCATTCAGAGCACTGATAAGGTTTTTCCCCAGTGTGAGTTCTCTGATGTAAAATAAGACTGGTTTGATAACTGAACTTTTTTAGGCATTCAGAGCACTGAAAAGGTTTCTCACCAGTGTGAGTTCTCTCATGGAATTTAAGATCACTTTTCAGCCAATATCTTTTCGGGCATTGAGAGCAGTGATATGTTTTTTCTCCGGTGTGGGTTCTCTCATGTTGAGTGAGAAGGTATTTACGACTAAAGTTTTTTGGGCATTCAGAGCACTGATGGGATTTCTGCCCAGAATGGGTTAACTCATGCCGGGTGAGAATGGTTTTCCGACTGAAGGTTTTCTGGCATTCATAGCACTTATGAGGTTTTTCCCCAGTATGCGTTCTCTCATGTCGAGTGAGAGCTGATTTACACTGGTAACCTTTTGGGCATTTAGAGCACGGATACGGTTTCTGTGGATTTAAAAACAGAGATTGTTAAAGATTGCAAACTGGAACAAAGGAATAACATTTATTACATAATACAGACAACCAGAGTCTGAGTTCATTTTGAGAGATGGATGAGAGGGCTCTATGCATTTTCGAGATAGAAAGCTTGAGAACAATGGAACACTAGGTTAAAGAGGTCTAAAGATGGAAATTCTGATGAACAGTTTTGTGCACATCAGTAATCATCAGTAAGCTATTCAAGTGTCTGATCAGAACTTCCTCCCACTCACTGTGCAGTATACCTCTTCGCACAGGTCCCCAAACCAGACAAGCAATATCTCAAAGAACAAGCATGCCCATCCTCAAAAGAGTCTCCCCTTCCCAGCACCACAAACAATGCTACTTCTCCCGTGCAAGCATGTGTTACCAACTTAGAGTCGACACTAGACAAGAATTATAGAATATCATGGCCAACCTTAAGCTGGCAGTGGAAATAACTATGGCTCAGAAAATTAGGAGACCGCATAGATCTCCCACCACCACAAACACACAGTATCAAGCACACCTAGATGGATCTCTATGCCTTTGCCAAACACAACTATATGCCTCAACAGGACAACAAACCAGATGTTAGAGGTGGACATTAGATGACCTTTCCCAATCTTACATAACATACCCTCACCACACAGAAACAACTTATAAAATACACACTATAGCTATATATACGTCTCTGGAGCAATGAATCATCATAGCTTCTACTATAAACCTCTCAAAAGTAAGACAGATCACCTTCATCACAGGTAATCAAGACAGAAAAAGAGAGCCTAAAAAGACACTGAAAAGCTTACTGCACAACTGCAATCAGCAGCTAAATATGCTAAAGACATGGCCGACCCCACCCCGTCACATAATCTAGACCAGGGGTGTGGAATTTAATACAATATCTACTTGTCCAAGGGGCAGGTTGCTTCATAAATCTTCTTGCCCTGTAACAAAATCCACTTGTCCCTTTAGTGCCATGAAGTGTGGCGACAAATTATGGCAGCAATCTCCTTATATAAGAGCTCGGATAGAGCCTCTCTGATTATGCCAGGGCTCATACCAGAGTAGTGTTTGAATACTTGCGGTCCCCTTATGTTGCCACATTTCTGCAGATCTACAGACTGGGGCTAAAGGTAGTGGTAAGCAATAGTTCTAGGGTTAGAATGCCCTTTTGAGTCTGTGTAAACCTACTAACTTGCATATTTCAAGGGTTTTCAACAACTCTTCTCTGATCTTTTCCCATACTGAGAAATGTGGGAAATGTACTCCTTACAATGGCAGAGGTAAACCTTCTTCCAGAGTTGGGGAAAAAAGTGGTTGGAGGGAAAGTAAACTTGCAAACACTCAGATGTTCACATGAGCAAAGATACACATGCATATTTGCTCATAACAAAATGCAGTTCACAAGTATTTTCTAGGGGTACTATGTTTTGTCCTACTTCTGCAAATTCTTGGGAATTCATGAAAGGCGTATAGCTGCACTTAATGCAAAGGACATAGACTTCCTTTAATAAATGAGCCCTTAATTTGGTCTAGTGTTGACCATGACACTTTGCGTTTATTAAAATGTTCTCTCTCTCTCTGTATCGGCTGGTTTCACTGTGAGTGACAGCATTCTGCTTTCACAAGGAGGATATCAGCACAGAGTAGTTTTGCTCAATACCAGTAACTACTGCGGCAGTGTATGCTATTTAAGACCAAAAACAATTGTTGCTTTTGCCAAAGTTTGTTATAATGGTGAGGGGCCCGGCAGCTCCCAGACCAATAAGGTTTTTCAAAAACCTTGCCAAAACAATTCACACATTGACAAAACTAAAAAGCTGACCAGGAAATTCAGACCTATTGGCTTTGCCGATGCTTGCTTATTTTTGTTTCCCATAATCTTACTGAAACTGGTTACACTGATTTCCCATAATGAATAGTTTGGGAAATAGTAGCAGACATTAACACGTAACTAACTGATGCTGCAGCTGCAAAGAAATGGTACCTGAAATTTTACAGTAGTTTAGCTAAATGTTTTTTTTTCTGCATAGAGTTGCCAATTCATGCTGATCAGTGTCAAAGTACAAGTGTTCCTTGTGTAAAGTGGAATGGTAATTGGTTGGCCATGATTGGTATGTTTGCCTTACTAGTAAAGTCTCTAGAGATGTGCACTGTGTGTGCCAGGGCTACTAATGCAAAGGTCCGCGGAGAAGGGAACTCAGGCCGGCAGTGTAGGGCCTGCGCACAGTTTGCTAAGTTAGCATGTTGTACTGACAAGTGCAACCACTTGTCAGGCCTTATTTTCCCTTTTGCGTACACAGTGGGCACCCCTGTGGTAGGTCCTGGGTACCCCCTGGGCAGGGTGCAGTGTACGTAAAAGGAAGGACATATACTGAGGTGTGTGCTATGTCGTGACAGGGAAAAACACTCCATTTAGTTTTTTCAGTAGTGAAAGGCCATCCTGCGCATAGGACAGAATGGGGGAGGCTGGGTATTGTGTTTGTTGGCCTAGTTTCCCATAGTGTTAAAATGGAGCGGTGAAGTTTAGTATGTACGAACGCACAGTTTCCAAACACATCTTTCTATGAAAGTGGTTTAACAGTGTCATAACACATCTTTCTATGAAAGTGGTTTTGTCACTGTGTGTTCAGAAGCCACTCTTTTAGAAAGTGGCTGAGTTTTGTGCTTTAAGTATTTATGTGTGTCTCTGCTGAATGTGGATTGACTGTCTGGATCTGAGAGGTGAGAGGAGCTGGGAGAGGTCTTGCCCAAGGCAGGGGTTGAGATGGCACCAGTCTGCCCTGCATCTGGGGAGTAGGGGGGAGGAGAAGCCCAGGAAGTGAAAAGGCCTGGATTGCTGCTATAAAACAATTGACCCATCTCCTGCTGAGTGATTAAGGATCCAGACCCCCAGTATCAAAGGGAGAAAGGTGACACTGGGAGGGAGACACCCAGAACTGATTTAGGCAGGGGTCAGGGACCCCTGAGCGCAACGAACTTCAAAGACATTTATGGGTAGAACTATGAGAGCTCAGACCCCTGAACGCTGGAATAGAAATGGATTGAGACTGAAAAGGCTTGGACCCATTTTGTGGTCAAAAGGAACCTCTGCTAAGGAGGGAACAACTGAAGAGACTGCTGGAAGGACGAACCCCTGCTTTGTGATCTGAGGCTGGTCTGCAGTTTGCTGTTTTAACCAAGGAAGAGGCTGTTGGGACTGTGCTTTGTGCGCTGGGTTCCCCTGCTTGAAGAAGACTGTGTTTTGTGCTGTGTATTGTTACCCCAAGGGCCCGGGGTGAGCTGGCTCCCTCTTTGGAAACACAGGAATATAAAAGTTTCCAGAGAAGTTTCAAGCAACGCGGTAGGTGTGTGTTGTGCCAGCTTGAGACCCTCGGAAGGTGTGCTCTGTGATTTTTGACACACAGAGAAACCAGATTCGAGCGCGCTGGGTGCATGTCGTGGAGCACAGGAGGTGTTGGTGAAGAGCGCCTGGTCAACATGTGCATCGAAGGTGAAGCGAGTCTTGAACACGTTGGGTGCATATCGTGGTGCACTACAGGGGATGGAGTAGAGCGCCTGGTCAGCATGTGTATCGGAGAAGTGAGACTCAGACGCGCAGGGTGCGTGTCATGGTGCACCGCAGGCACTGGTGAGAGTGCCTGGTTAGCGTGTGCATCGGGGGTGAAGGAAGAAAGTGAGTCTCTGCAGCACGGTGTGCGTGCCTTGGTGCCAACTGAGATGTGCTTACAATACGTAGTATTTACTAAGTAGAATCTTTACCCTGTTGGAAACTTTCTCTGTAGAACAAAAAAAATGTGAGGATCATAATGGACACATGCAGTCAACTGTCATCTGCACACAGAATTACTCTTCAGTGCAAAGATTTATAAAGTGTTCAATACTACACACCTATGATGTATTAAGAGCACAAGTTTTGTAAACAGACCCATTAGCTAGATACAGGCTGTACAAAACTGGGTAGAAAATTAATATGGTAACTACTCACCACTGTGTAAACAATAAAACTAACATACTTTGAGAGATGTCATCAGTGATGTCATCAACTATGTCATTTGAGATGTCATCAGTATTGTCATAAATTATGTTACACAACATGTCATGAATGATGTAATATGTGAGGTCGTAAGCACTGCATGATGGGGGCACAGGTTATAGTTAGCAGTGCTAACTATAACTGGTGAATTTCGGTGTTTTTTTAAAAGTTCAAAAGATCTGTTTTTGTTTAAAAAAAAAAAAAAATAACCTTTTCAGAGTGAACTGGCCCTAGGGGAAAAGAGCTAATTGCCCAAAATGAATTCTCTATTTTTTAACATTGGGTTCAAGGCACTCTTGCAAGAATCCCTCAAACCCAACTGTTCAGATATACAATCATTTTTTAATCTTAATTTCTCAAAAACTACTAAATAGGTTTACATTAGATCACAAAAAGCTCGATCTGTGGACCAAGCTCTAGCTTCCTGCAGAATTTGGTGTAATTCCATTTAGCAGTTTTTGCTGTAGCCCATCTTAAAGAAGTCTATGAAAAATGCATGGGGATTTTGCGATTTGTGACCCTCCCTTTTATCTTGGCCACTGCTTGCTGGGTCACCCCAAAACTTTCCAGGAAGGAGCTGAGGTGGATGAACTCTTTTTTAGAAAGTTGGAAATTGGGTCAGAGTTATTACCAAAACACCCCAAAACATTCTGTCTAGGAAAACAGACCTATCTATAACTTCCTAGTGACAACACCACTAGGTTATATAATATAAATAAATTAAAAAATATATATATATAAATGTCTCCAAAACCTTCTATAATAAAGGAGCCGGCACTCGTCATCATGGGGTTTCTCCCGTTTATTATGTCAGTCACATCAGACACAAGAAACAGAACAGGCACTGGAGGGACGCGTTTCGGCAGCCACGCTGCCTTTCTCGACCTAAAATGCGCCATATTGGTGCTGATTTTAAAGTTTCCATGACACTAGAAATAGAAGAGGCACTATTATTTGTAATAATTGGGTTAACACAAGCACATGGGAAAATCATAGTTATCAACATTTTTGCAAGACTACATAGTTTCAACCACGAGTCACAGCATTGAAAATCCTGCAAATAAAATCGCTTTTAGATTAATTCACTAGCTGTGCTGGTTAGAGTTATGCACACAATTTAACTCATTGCACAAAGTCCCATCATGCCTTGCCATTTCTCGTGTAAAACCCGGACCGGATTGCTAAGCAAGTCCTTAAGCTGCAAATAAAGGCATCACAATAATGTCTTTTTAAAAAAGCAAATGTCACGCATTTCTGCCCATTTGAATGAAATCAATGCAAACATGGTTACCAGCCCAATCTGATTCCTTGCTCCTTTTAAATACCTTTGTCCCCAACGGACAGTTTTACTGCTCGAGAACAAGGTCATTGTTGAATATAAATATCCAATTTAAAAAGGAGAAAGGGGCTCACAAGGGCGCTTTCATGCTGCCAAAATTCAAGTTTCCGTGTCCGGTGTGATTCAAGTTGACAAACAGTTGTCAGGTGCCATGATGCCACCGCTGCTAAGGATAGTGCCTACCACAGTGTCCAGCTCCATCATAGGGGTGGTATTCCCAGGGTGAGGACATGCCATTAGTGGAGGAGTTCAAGTCCCCGCCAATACACACACCCACACACACACACACACACACACACACCCACACGCACACACACGCACACACACACGCTCACACACACACACACACGCACACACACACACACACGCACACACACGCACACACACACACACATGCACACACACGCACACACACACACACGCTCACACACACACACACACACGCACACACACACACACACGCACACACACACAAGCACACGCACACGCACACACACACGCACACACACACACACACACACACACGCTCACACACACACACACACACACACGTTCACACACACACACGCACTTAAACTAAATGTTTTTAATGACCACCTTTATGTGAAAATTAGCAACTTGAAGTTGTAAAGCTTGTAGATATTAAATTTAAGTGCGCATAAAGCTTTACTGAAATGAATTGCCAGAAGCGATATTCAACTTGAACATAAGTGACACTGTTACACAATAACAGGGCGCAGCCCCTCCAAGTTGATGAAATGCATTGATCAGGAAAATAAACAGCACAAGGCAATTTTGACTGGTACAGTCAAAGCTTCAGGAAACCACTTTTGAAGAAAATATCAGCCAGCAGGAACGCGCAGGTATGAGAAATACTGATGTGAATACAGGACGTAAAAACCTGTATCAGTTGTGGTGCAGGGTGTGGACACCACAAAGGACTGCAGAGTAACTTGTGACCAAACTTTAGAGTTGTGCCAGAGGCGGTAAGTCTTGAAAAAGCAGTTTATTGTTTCCTGGAATTACAGTCCCTGTGCAGACATACAAGGCCAGGAAACAACAGCAACTGACTAGCCTAAGGGCAGAATCTCTTTATGTACACACAATGGAGATGGAGCATGCGCTGCAGTAGAGCAAAGGAAAAATAGAAACAAACACATAGGAAAATAAACACCTACCAAACAGAAAGTGAAGGGAGAATTGAGAGTGAAAGCACAGTGAATGGAGATAGAGGGTGAAGAATGCCTTATAAAGGAAATCTACGTTTTGAACAATCTGTACATAATTATATTACAACAGAGAGGTTTTAAACAGAGGGACACAAAGAACAGAGCAGGTGAATTTTTAGAGAGAGGACACAATATGCTTGGCGAAGGTAGCAAGTTATCCATTGTTATAACTGCCAAGTTTCTCAGGTCCTGTAGTGATGTGCTGTGCTAATTTTATTTTTTCTTTTCATTCTAGGAGCTATGGTCTTGTTTTTCCATTAGAAAACCAAGATGTCAAGGACTGGGAAACAAAGTAGGGGTGCACAGTTTGTTTGGTAGTTGGTCCCGTGCTGCCTTCGTGATTTTCTCCTCCACCATCAAGTATCCCAGGGTTGCTGGAGTCATCTTTAACGTCATCTCTCATCACTAACTCACGCTCTCCCCCTCGTAGAGGCTTGAAATATGATGAGTTGCGAGTGATGGTGTGCTCATCTCACCAAGCCGTAGTCCTTGTGCCATGGACAACAGTGATAACATAAAGCTGAGGGGCGAAGTCTGTATCATCCTTGTGATGAATACTCGACTTGGCAAGTACCAGATCGCCTTGTTGGAGCTTCGACAACTTGGCAGCATGATGATTGTCAAAAGTTTATAAAATGTTGGCATCCTCATCCGTTTGTTGAATTTGACATGATGTTCATGAGTTTGGACCCTCCATACAGTAGGGTGGATGTCCACAAAGGCAGCAGAAGAGGAAGAAAAAAGACAATGCAAGTGAAGACGTACAGTTCATCGTTGAAAAAAATTCCAAGCTTTCCAACTGATTTATTGGCTTGGGAGAGAGGAACTAGACAGAGTCTATAGCTTTGCTGCTATTCACACATAGCCAATTGTTTGTCAATCATTTCTGTATGTGTTGGAGGCAATGATGCAGTTACCTTTTTTCTCTAGTTCTTTTAGGATTTTAATGTGTATTATGGTATTGTCAGCTTGGTGGTAGCCACTGCTGGTGTTGTCGAGGATAGAAGTGAGTGGAGCCTTTGTCGATGAAGAGAGTTGGTCTGAGAGATAAACCCTCAGAAACATCACTAGTCATTGCAGTTAGTTAAATGCAATCTGAGCCACTGGATTCGAACACATTTGAGTCCAAAAGAGGTCTAAAGTTGAGAAGAGAGAATGATGTGGTTGTGTGTATATAAAGCTGCAAACAGGACTAAGAGGATCTATATGCAGCTTTTACTATATTCCCTGGCGGAGGGATGCTTACCTGAGGTTCAATAGGATAGTTTTAATACGTCTTTGGTGCCTGATGACTGGCTAGAAGTCACTAAGACACTTCAGGATTTAGTAATACTGGTGCAGGCCAGAAATCAGTCTATAATTGGCAAGGACATTCAGGTCACTGGCAGGTGTCTTTACAAGAGGTGTCATTATAATAGCATGTATGTCTGGGATGTTTCCTACCAACAGAGATGTTTTAACAAATATGGTGATGATTGTCACTGAGGCATATTGGTCATTTTAAATGGTGTTGGCACTGTAGGCTTTTGAGCAGGTGGTAACAGGTTTTAGTTTGTTGATGATTTTATTTACAAATGCTTTCAACCAGTGTGGCAAAGGAATCCCAGAAGGGCCATCGATCTGCAAGGACAATGATCTCATTCTGGCGGATATGGGACATTTATATTAGCGAGCATATCAATGATCTTGCCATTGGAAAACTTCACGTCAGATATGTAAAACAAGGATCTGAGGTATATTTCTTTCTCCAAACGTCCCTCAGAACATGGGTGGAGCCTAGATCCAGCAGACTGAAGGGCCGTAGATGTACGACCTTTATACTTTCTAGGGCCCATGCCTACCAAATCCACATTCAAATTGATCTAGAAATCCCCACATGATAAGGGGGAGTGGCCATAATGATAACTCAGAATTTAAACACACAAACACCGCTGGGTCATCTAAGACTGACCCATATACTGAACAAAGTGTAAAACCCTTTTAGGGGAACTGACACTGAGCGATGATGACCCAGCGCCCTCTTTTGTCTACCCAAACCCTTGGGAACATGTCCCGCCTTTCCACGTCAAAATTGCCACCCCCGTTTACGTGCTCCTTGTGAAGTACTACCTACCACTTGGTATCCTAAACACTCTAACAGTGTCTTCCTAGGGCCCTCAATGTGTGTGTCTTGCACACATGATGCCTGCTTTGAGACAAAGCATATCAAGGGCTACCCTACGCCTTTTCATGGGGTCATTTAACCAATAAATGTTAAAACAATTGTCACCCCCCTTGTGCATGACTGTCCCTGTCTACTCTGATAACCTCCCCTTGCCCTACCCTACCCGACCCCTCCTCCAACCCACCCTTAGCACACACCCCCTGACCACCTCTACCACAAACAAGCAAATAGGTCAGATCTGACCCGCTTTTGATGCCACCCACTCCACCTTACCCGAAGTGCCCCCAGGCTCCAACCCTCATGTAAAAATCAGGGCAGAAAAAAAAGACAAAAAGGAAAAGAAAAATACAGTGGTAAATATAATATAAGTAAGAAGAAGGAAAAAAAAAAGAGTCCCCTTCTTAAAGTCCATAGACTTCCGGCTGCAGAAATCCTTACAGAGTTAATATTATGGGAAATGTTTCATTCTAATCCTGGCACCCTGGACCTCCTTCAGATACTCTTCAGCCTTCATTTCAGACGTAAAAATCTGCACCCTCCCATTTGAGAGGACTTTAAGATGGGCTGGATTTAATAGATATGCCTCACTACCTAGGCCCTGAAAGGATTAAATCAGCTGGCATAGTCGGCATGGCCTTTCCACGATAGTGTGGCAAAAGTCCGGGCGGATAAAGAACGTATGCATCTCATAGGTGCGCGTGCCTTCTGCCTTGTTGAATATGGCTTACCGGAGTAGGAAGTTACCCAAGAAAAATAAAACTGCCAGAGGCCATTCAGGTAGTCCTGCCACTTGTTTTTTTCTTAGCATCGGAAAACGATGAGCTTGCTGCACCTCAGAAGTTTCACCATAATACATCTGATATCACTCCTCTCAATGTTTTCTGCAAGACCCAGAAATTTTAGATTGTTTCAGTGCTGTTGGTTCTTGAATTCCTCAAGTTTCCACATTACATCCGTCATGTGTGAATAATGTGCCTTGTTATGCTTTTAGAGTTTCCCGCCTTTCTCCTCTGTTAATCCGGCCCCTTCCTCCAAAAGGGTTACTCTCTCCTTCTTTTCTGAGCAGGTTTTACTGATTTTCCAAATTGATCCTAGCAATTTTTTGTGGCCTAGTGGGCCCAACGATTTTTCAACCGGGCATCCCGTTTCATTTGCTTTAAGGTGGAGTAAATAAGTTTAATAGAGGGAGGTCTTTTGGATCAAGAATAGTCCCATCTTAGTTTGCAGGCAGTGTTGGTATCCATGTCTTGGCCGGTTCAGCTTGTTCTGGTCTTCTTTCTCCATTTTTGAGTAGCGATTTCCCTAATTTTTCAGCTCCACATAAAGTTTATGCAAGGCTGGACTATTTTTTTTTATTTCCCTAGATCTTTTGCAGGGTAGCCGAATAGAGAAATATCCCACGGTCACGGCAGACCATAACCCGTAGGTACTAGAGGTCCCTCATCTAGATAAGTTGGGTCAGTCGTGGGGTTGGTCTTTTGAACGGGCTCTGTTACTGGATGATGCATACCTAAATTACATGCAGGAATGGATTTCAGATTTTATGCCAAAAAACCATGGGTAGTGCTCCCGCTGGGATAATCTGGGATGCCTTCCAATATGGGGTTCGAGGCGAGACTGACTGGTACAGCTGGGCCCGTCAAAAAAAGACTCCTTCTGGGTGACCTCTATAAAAGGCTGTCACTCGCAGAAGCTACGGTGAGGGAAACAGTGGCCTTGGGTATGGAGACTCAGACGGCACAGCTGAAAGTGGCTGTGGCTAAAGCCCCAACAGTGAGTTTTTGGACAAAGAAGGCCGCAGACAAATTTCTGGCACAGAAATATGATTATTTTGAATATAGTTAGGGGTGGGTCATCTGTTGGCGGTGTGGACTAGGCAGCAAATAACCCCGTCCCATATTCAGGAAGTTTAAGTTCCTGTGTCAGGAAAAGTCTCAGATCCAGAAAGGAATAAAGGCTGCCTTTTAGAGATTTTACCAAAGGTATACACCAAGGATGTGGGAGGGGAGTCTGAGGACTTGATAAGATATCTGAACTCCGTGATAATGGGGAATATAGGAGAGGAAGACCAGGAATATTTAAGTCAACCAATCACTGTGGAGGAAATAGAGTTAGCAACCTCCGCCCTTGCAGCTGGGAAGGCAGCTGGAACGGAACTCATTACGGGAGAGTTCTATAAGATATTGTCCCCTGCCTCAACAAGTACCTGCTGGAACTTTTGCTTATAGTACAGGGGGGGAGGCGCCACATGGGTTCTTGTGCCTTAATAAATATTGTGGTATTCCTAAAATAAGCGAAGTCTACATTAGAACTAGGCTCATACCAGCCGATTAACCTAATGAACAGTGACTCTAAAATCTACTCCAAGATCTAGGCTACAAGGCTGTCTGGAACAATTAACAAAATCGTGTCTGCTTGTCAACACAGCTTTGTTCCGGATCAAGGAACAACTGACCATGTCAGGCGGGTAATTACACTTTGACGCAGCAGCAGTGAAGGGAGACTCAATGGTGCAAATACACTTGGATGTTGAAAAAGCATTTGACAGGGTCTCCTGGCACGGTCTCTGATCAAGCAGATTGGTTTAGGGGCTAGGCTTTAAATGGCCTTGAAAGCATTGTAACAGCATCTCAAGGTTAGGATTTCCATAATGGAAGGCCAGTCGGAACTTATAAAAATACAGTGAGGTACTAGACAGAATGTCCCTGCTCTCCCTAGTTATTTGCCTTGTATATTGATCCTATGATAAGGAGGATAGGGAAAAAAAATGTTATTCAGCCTATTAGGTTGCATGATTGGGAAAGAAAAACACTGGCCGATGACTTGGCAGTAGTTACTACAGATCCCAAGGAAGCATTAAGAGAAATAAATGAAGAGGCTGAGCAGTTCAGCAGATAGATTTTCTGGATATCCATTAAATCAGGATAAGAACCAAATTGTTAAATAAACTGAAGTGGACTGGGAGGATTGGCGAGTGGTAGAGGTGGCTACCTATTCGGGGGTAAAAATCGTAGTTGAGGTAGATAAAATTATACAGGCAAATTTGGATCCATTAATAAAAAGTACAAGGGTAGAATTTGGCAGAATAAACAACTTACAAATGTCTTTAATAGGTAGAATCAATTTGATCAAGAACCCTAAAATACTCTACTTTTTAGGGCCATCCCTCTTGAAGTAGGGAACCAATGGTTTAAGGTTATTGATGGGACGATCTCTCAAAGTTTGTGGGCTTATACTAGGCCTATAATGGTGCTGAAATATCTAACCCTCCTGAGAGAGCGCAGGGGGTTAGCAGTACCTAATATAACAATCTACCACAGGGTCACTGCCCTGCAACAGATGTCTATTTTGTTGGGGATAAAATGAGAGGCTTATCAAAGTCCTAATCCCGTACAAGCTTCTGATATGGGATCCGGCATGGGGTGTACTTTGGAGGCAGCTTTAGTATGGATACTATAAAAGAGTTTGATTTAAGACGGTCCATTGTTTGTTCAAAATACGGGCCAAGGTCCAGAAGAAAGTAGGCCTGGGTTGACTGAACTTCTACACTGCATTACACAAAAAGTATAATCTCCGTTAATTTTTTGGGACTCTTATATGAATTGTTTGAGACCCCACGGCACAGGTTTAATCTGGGGCATCACAAGTTTTTTAAAATATCTTCAGCTCTGTGATTTATTTTTTTACTGAAAAAAGCAGGAGGGGCAAAGGTATATATACGGTTGAACTGGTGGATAGAGTCGATTAGCAAACCCCCATCGGGAAGCTTTATCAGTTGTTGAATAAGCTCATGACAGATGATATAGAAAAGCAGATAATGCTGTGGGAAGAGAAGGTTCAAGCAGGAACAGACATCCTCGCGAATTCCAGAAATCTGGCACAGACAATCTTAAGTTTTGCTTTTCTCAAGTACAGCTTTTTAAAACAGATTACAAGTTGTACTACACTCAGGGGGAATTAGCTAAATGGGGTGGAACCAGAAACGAACATTGTACCCAATGCCATTCACATGGGCGCATTTGATACGCTGTTTGCAACCTGCCCAGCCCTAGGTGGCCTGATTGGGGACATTACTGAGTTCCTGGAGGGAAGACTGGGACTAAGTATAGTACAGAGCCCGCAACTTATATTACTGGGGATTAGTAATGAATCAATCCCTAGCCAGGCACAGGCATTTGTGTTTATTGTAATGCTGGATTTTCGGCTAAGCTTGGCTACGGCATGGCAAGACCTCTCAGCACCATCGATCCAACAATGGCTCGCTCGTCTAATGGCTATTTATCATACGGAAGTGGCAATATTTGCAAAAAGAAGGAGAGGGGACAAGGAGAAAAGGGTCAAGGGTGTTGGCACCTCTGACAGGTGGGTGGGTATACTAGAAGAGGGATAGTAGAGCACCTTTCTATTCACTATAAGATGTGGGAATGGGGGTCAATTGGATACATTTTTCTGCAGGTGTCTTCTACGTGGGAAAGATAGCAATATATGTATACATGTTTGATCTGTGTATAAGACGTGACATGAATTAATCTTAAGAATGGAGTGTCCACGTGGAGAGGTGCGTTAAAACATGAGCTATAAAATGTGCAACAAAGATATGTTTAAAAGAAAAAAGGAAAACATAAAGTCATTCTAAAAGCTGTAGCGAAGGTAACCCATGAATCTTAGAAGAGGGGCCTGTGAACTGTGCTTGGGAGAACCAAAGATCTATTTGAGGAATTATCAGTGTCAGCTTTTTGAGATTGGAAGTAAACCAGTTTTGCTCTTAGTATAGATGGTTTACAACCACTGCAATGGGTGTGACAAGTACACTGGCAAAAGGTATATGTTTAAGGTTTTTCGCTCAGTGGGGGTTCTCTCATGTCGACGGGCATCCATTTTACAACTCAAGTGTTTCTGACATTCAGAACAGTGATAAGGATTTGGCACAGGACGCGTTCTTTCATGTTCATTGAAATGAATTTTCTGAATAAAGCTTTTCTGGCATTCAAAATACTAATAAACACTTTTCCTTTATAACTTTGACCTTCCAACTGAATCTTTACATGCCTTCATAACACTCATACATTATTTTAGCTAGGATGGGCTTTTATTTGTGGAATGAGAATTATTTTATAACTAAAGCTTCTCTGGAATTCAGAGCACCAAAAAGGTTCTTCCCCCATTGTGTGTTCTCTCATGAACAGTAAGATGACTTTTCACACTGAAGGTTTTCTGGCATTCAGAGCACTGATAAGGTTTTTCCCCAGAGTGAGTTATCTCATGTAAAGTTAGTCTGAGTTTATAACTGAAGCTTTTCTGGCATTCAAGGCACTGATGAGGTTCTTCCCCCATTATGTGTTCTCTCATGAACAGTAAGGTGACTTTTCAGACTAAAGGTTTTCTGGAATTCAAGGCACTGATAAGGTTTTTCCCCAGTGTGAGTTCTCTGATGTACAATGAGACTGGTTTTATAACTGAATTTTTTTAGACATTCAGAGCACTGATAAGGTTTTTGCCCAGTGTGGGTTTGTTCATGGTGAGTGAGACTAGTTCTAGCTGTAAAGTTTTTGTGACATTCAGAGCACTTATATGGTTTCTCCCCAGTGTGAGTTCTCTCATGGAATTTAAGACCACTTTTCAGACAATATCTTTTCTGGCATTCAGAGCAGTGATATGGTTTTTCTCCGGTGTGGGTTCTCTCATGTTGAGTGAGAAGGTATTTACGACTAAAGTTTTTTGGGCATTCAGAGCACTGATGGGATTTCTGCCCAGAATGGGTTAACTCATGCCGGGTGAGAATGGTTTTCCGACTGAAGGTTTTCTGGCATTCAGAGCACTTATGAGGTTTTTGCCCAGTATGCGTTCTCTCATGTCGAGTGAGATCTGATTTACATTGGTAACAATTTAGGCATTCAGAGCACTGATACGGTTTCTGTCCAGTGTGAGTGCGCTCATGTTGACTGAGAAGGGTTTTACAATTGAAGCTTCTCAGACATTCGGAGCAATGAAAAGGTTTTTCTCCAGTATGTATTCTCTCATGTCGAATAAGGCTGAATTTAAAACTGAAACCTTTGTGGCATTCAGAGCACATATGAGGCTTTTCCCCAGTGTGAGTTCTCACATGTTGAGTCAGCTGGGTTTTGTGAGTGAAGCGTTTGAGGCATTCAGAGCACTTATGAGGTTTTTCCCCAGTGTGAGTTCTCACATGTCGAGTCAGATGCTGTTTGTGAGTGAAGCGTTTGAGGCATTCAGAGCACTGATGAAGTTTTTCCCCAGTGTGAATTTTCTCATGCTGACTGAGTCTGGATTGACAACTAAAGCTCTTCTCACATTCAGAGCAGGTATGAGACTTCTTTTTGGTGCTAATATCTCCAAGTTCGGTTTTGTCTTGTATACATTCCATTATGAGATAAGATTTCTTTCTGAAGTTAATATCTCCAAGTTGGGATTTTGCTAGCAGACACACCATAAGACAATACTAAATCTTATTCAGCATGTGTTTAGCATCACCCACTCAAATTTGCTGCACTTGTTCAACTTAACACTTGGACATTTATTTAGCCAAAGGTCACTTCTCTGTGCAGTTCACAGTGTATAACCTCTGCAGGCAACCTAATTCACCCTACAACCTTAATCAGCAGCCCCTGGTACTTATGGGGAAGCCTCTCGTGGGATTATTGCCTCTTCAATACATCCATGTGGATTCTCTAACCCTTTTCTCATACTTATTTATTTATGAGTAAATGCAGCACTGATCAGGTCTTTGGTTGGTGCTCAGTATTTCAAAGCTAGGTACATATTCACATAATGTATTGGCATGAACATTCAGAATACTATTGTGTATCAGTAGCAGCACATTGTTTCTGGTCACCCTTCTTACGGATGTCTCCTATGTCTGTATATAAGTATACAATGAGGATGTTAAGGATTTTGCAGGTCTTGCCAGGTAACAAGTACCCGAGGTCACATCTAATGGGCAGGAATGATAGTGGGCACGTGGACCCGGGCTACAAGCAAAAGGTGGTTATTGGTCACAGAGGTGCATTTTTTCCCCTCATTATCCTTCCCTTTGTCCCAGATATACCCACATCGCTAGTTCGTAACTAACAGGTAACTTAGTTCTAAGCAGACTACCTGTCTTTTAAGCAGCTTTGTTCACACTGTATGAGTGACAAACAGATATTTGTTTTTGATATAAAGACAATTCACTGGATATGGTGCTCAAGTGTTACATTTGCCGAGGTCTGTTAAAAACTCTTCAAGTCCCACTTGTTCTGTGTGTTTTATCTTCTCTTGGACTGGATAGAACTTTAGACTGATGCTTGTCCTCTCTGGTTCAGACAGTTGGTCTTCTTACCCTGGGTTAGCATCTCTAGGGCATTCTTCACATACCATTAGAGCAGAAGGAAGTCTATTTAGATAAACTGCTTTCACATTCTTATTTTACTCTAATCCAAGTTTCTCACCACATCTTTTCATTAGATACTTTTCTCTTGTTGAAGCTCTGAAGCAACTTTACTTCTTTAGCATCGGTCCTTTAATAGTTTTCAATTATTTGCTTATTACTGACTACCATTTTGTCTTCTACGCCCACTCTTCAATCACCTGTGGATTTAAGAACAGAGATTGTTAAAGAATACAAACTGGAACAAAGGAATAACATTTATTAGCTAAAACAGACATTCAGAGTCTGAGTTCATTTTGAGAGAGGGATGAGAGGGCTCTATGCATTTTTGAGATAGAAAGCTTGAGAACAATGGAACACTAGGTTGAAGAGGTCTAAAGATGGAAATTCTGATGAACAGTTTTGTGCACATCAGTAATCATCAGTAAGCTATTCAAGTGTCTGATCAAAATTCCTCCCACTCACTGTGCGGTATACTTCTTCGCACAACTCCCTAAACCAGGCAAGCAATATCTCAAAGAACAAGCATGCCCATCCTCGTAACAGTCTCCCCTTCCCAGCACCACAAACAATGCTACTTTTCCCGAGCAAGCATGTGTTAACAACTTAAGAGTCGACACTAGACAAGAATTATAGAATATTTTGGCCAACTTTAAGCTGGCAATTGAAATACCTTTGCCAAACACAACTATACGCCTCAACAGGACAACAAACCAGATGTTAGAGGTGGACATTGATGACCTTTGCCAATCTTACATAACATACCCTCACCACACAAACAACTTATAAAATACACACTATAGCTATAAATACTTCTCTGGCGCAATGAGTCATAGCTTGTACTAAAAACCTCCCAAAAGTAAGACAGATCCCCTTCATCACAGGTAATCAAGACAGAAAAAAGATAGCCTAAAAAGACACTGAAAAGCTTACTGCACAACTGCAATCAGCAGCTAAATAGGCCAAAGATATAGCTGACCCCATCCAGTCACATAATCTAGACCAGAGGTGTGGAATTTAATAAAATATCTACTTGTCCATGAGGAAGGTAGCTCAAAAAGAAGGGGGACCCCACATCAATGCTAGGCAGGTAGACGGGGAAAATACATATCAAGGAGGAAGAAAGATACCTGCCTATCGACATGCAAGGTGGCCTCAGAAGAGGTCCAAATATATTTGCACTAGCCTCAAGCCACACTAGCAGTTCAAAAAACAGTATTTAGCAACATATCAAGATAAATTGCGTATTTTATTATTTATTTAATTATTTATCAAAGCAAATACCTTTTCAAATCATGCATTTCATAAAAACAGCTAGGTTACATAGAATTCATAGTAAAGAAAATAACGCAACAGTGCATATAATTCTTAGAACAGGATATGACATGACGTCAATTTAAAAACCAATGTGTTCTCACCAAGGCCCACACATCAAACCACAAGCTAGTATCACCAGACATACACATACATACTTCTCACATCCAGATAAATGCTGCAATCACATTCACAAGTCACTAGTCACTCCGCAGAAATGTTCTAATCAGTGATCAATGGGGATAGTTTGAATATTCTCCCAGATCATTCGGTTGGTCCTCAGATGGTAAGATCTGAGGACCAACTGAATGATCTGGGAGAATATTCAAAGAATAAGAAGAAAAACGCCAGGAAATTTTGGGCCCTAATCAATCAATCAACCTCGAGTTCCTCAAATTTTGGAACCTCAATGTTAGAAATGGGATCCCTGGCTGGCCAGGGCTTGCGCCAAAGTCAGTCAGAGACCACCAAGGGAGTTACACGTCAAGATAACCCCTGCTCACCCTCTAGGTAACGTGGTGCGAGCAGCAAGGCTAAACTTGGAGGCGATGTGAGTTAAGTATTTGCGCACGCACCCCAGCAACAACACCCAAGGCCCACCCCAAAGGAAAATCCACACAAGGTTATGTATAAAAATAGCCCTTGTATTACACCAAAACACATTAGATAAAAACACACACTTTACAACGTGCCAACAGGCATGGGCAGAATTTACAGGGGATATGTACAAGACAGGGCCACCTGGACCACTGTCAGGAATCAGCACTTTTAGAACTTAGAATATAAATCACTTTATCACAAATTAGAACATAAAGTACACAACCAGTAACTACTGGTAACGGTTAAGCACCACCTACGCAATCCTAACCACCTTAGGAACAGGTCGCGCAGGGAACCAGGACCTCACTAGCACCACCTGCACTAGGAGAAAAACCACCTAAGTATCAACAATACCTGTAGGGGTATAAGCACATAACACATGATGCATAAACATACATTCAGAGGTGCAAGGAAGGAAAACACATGATGCCTAAAAACATTCAGCGGGGTATCAACAAGGCACATGACGCATAAAAACACATTCAGAGGTGCAGCACAAGAACAATTGCGCCAAACTCACAGAAGTCACCACCTGTGACTGTCCCTAGACCAACTGGCCTCTCTAGGGCTAGGACGCACTGTGTCCCAGTGTCAGGGGCCTAAACGTGGCAGCTGCCCACGAAGTGCTGGGCAGCTGTGAAGCAATGATGGTGGGGACAACGTTGGAGCCTCTCAGGCTCTGCACAAAGGAAATGTCCCCCCTGAGCCTCGTGGGCTCTTCAAAATAACTGTGGCGCCTGGAGCCTCTCTCCGGGCCCTAAGAAATTAATGTGGCCCTCCAGAGCCTCGCTGGGCTCTAAACAAACAATGGGGGCTGTGAGCCTCTCTGGGCTCGAAGAACAACTGTGGGACCCTGGAGCCTCGTGGGCTCTAAATAACCAAAATGGGCCACCTTCAGCCTCTGGAGCTGCACACACAATGCCCCCGTGGCCCTCGTGGGCCTCTGGACTAAGAACCTGTGCCCTTCGGGAGCCCCTCGTGGGCTTGTGAACCACCTCCCATTTGTGGAGCCTCGGGCTGGAGAATAGCTGGGGGGGGGGGAGCGGCCGGCTGCCTTCCGGGGCCGCTCTCACACGCAGGATACTGCCCCCTTCTACTGTAGGGTCCCTCTCGGGGGACTCTGACTTAAGTAAGGCCCCACGGGCCTTCCGACACAACGGCCCCTTGCTCTGGAGGGGAGGGGCGGGCTCCGGCAATGTGCCCCGACGCCCCCTCCTCTCCTTCTTGGGTGCACTCACCGGTCTCGTGGCAGCTGGCTGGAGAGCTCCTGCTCCTCCGGACTCTCCTCGGTCGCAGTCTCCTCTAATGGAGTAGCGCGTCTCCTCTGCCCGGCGGCTCTTCTTGGCCGGCCTGACAACCACTTCCGGGCCGTTTCAGTCACTTGTAGGCTGGGGAATAATTAACCGAGGGGTGGGCTCCCTCGAGTTAAATTAGAAAAATATAAAAACAGCGGCAAATCACCGGGGCAAATGCTGGGTGGGCACCGGCGGTTCCTCACTCGAAATGCGGCGTGGGCAGCCGCTGGAGACAAAATAAAGCGCTCTTAAGCGCTGGGGCCCCAAGATCAAGCGCTCCCAAGCGCTAGGCAGGTGAATACAGCGCTCCCAAGCCCTATAAGTGGAAAACAAAGCGCTCTGAGCGCTAGCAGGCAATCACTAAAGCGCTTCCAGGCGCTGGAGGCTCCAAGAGTACAGTAAGAGCCCTTCAAGAAATGCAGCAGGCAGGGGGCAAGGCTGGGCCCAGAGCCAGCTCACTGGGTCTCCAGGCAGGGAGACAATCCAAGTGGCGGTCCTCCTGGCCCCAGCAACAGCAGCAGCCCCCTCAGGCAGGATCCTGGCAGAGAACAGAACCTTTTGTTAGGGGACACAGCCCCTTCTTATACTAGTAAATCCTTTGTCTGTAGGTGCAGGGTGGGGGAGAAACCAGTCGCAGCTGGTTGGTGAGCACTCTTGATGTGCTCAATCACCCTTTTCATTCACTGGCAGGACTAGGGTCATCAGTCGCACCACAGGGGGCGGAGCCAGCATTGTGTGGGGAAAGCCCAGCCCATTCAGGAACCAGGTGCAGCCCTCCCCAGCCATCAGCATGCTAATCTCACACTCACCACCGGGCAGACCCATCCAGACTTCCTGGAGCCAGGCTCACCAGCCAGCTCCAGCCAATCACACGCCAGAAATATTTTACACTAATATGCCAACTCCTAGGAGTGGCACTTCCGCACAAGACACAATCATGCCACATACAGCATTGCGAAGCATTCACTTTGCACATACCAGACTCGAGCCTGTACACCCCACGCATCAGGAACTACTAGGGACACATATATTCCCCATGCATTCCTATGGGAGGGCAGGCCTATCTCATCACATGCACTCAAATTGCGCACGCACTTTCCACTGGGACACAGTGAAAGTGCGCAGAACCCAAAAATCACCATCACCAGGTCACCATTAAAAGCAAAAAGTCTAGGGGTGAACCTGCCAGAAGGGTCAAGTCCAACACTCAAATATACAAGAAGCAGAATGGGCAATCTATCTTACGGATCATTTCACGTCACAAGTCCATCAAGATCCAGTAGGACAAGAATTGCCTTCAGAATCGGGCCCCGGGCCTGGAATTAAAGGGCGCACTCCCATCGACCCAACACCACTCTCTGACGAGGCTCATCAGGTGACCGAAGACAGGGTTATCATAGCCGTGAAAAAGGCCAGACAAGACAGAGCACCAGGCCCCAACGCCCCCCACAAAACTTGTTCAAATCGGACGTAACTTTTTGGTCTGGATTGTTAACTAATCTTTTCAATTATGCATTGAGAACCGCAACAAGCCCAGACTCGTGGCGGGGTGCAATCATTCATCCGATTTATAAGTTAGGCCCGCGAGATGTCCCTAACAACTATAGACTCATAGCCCTGTTGGACATTGAGGCGAAACATTACGCAGGGCTCCATCTGGAAGACCTGAGGCAATGGACAAACGATCACAACATTGTCCCAATGACCCAAACCGAGTTCACTGCCAGCTCGGGGACCATGACCAACTTACTAGTGATGTCATCCATTGTCGACAAAGCCCTTTTAACATCTAGGTTTGCGTTTTGCTGCTTTATCGATTTTAAAGCCGCTTTTGACAGGGTCCCCAGGGAGGCCCTATGGGAAAAGCTGAGGAAGTGGGGAATCCCTGACAAATTACTGAATGCAATTATCCAACTGCACTCACGCACTTGGGTTCGAGTGAAGTTGGGGTCCGGCACGCAGCTCTCGTGAAAAATTTTCACAACGAGAGGGGTCAAGCAGGGATGCGTGCTGGCCCCCCTCCTATTCAACCTGTTCATTGCTGACCTGTCTAGTACCCTGGATGGCGTAAATAGCCACTCGCCAAAAGTAGGAGGTACGGCCTCGAGCAATCTTTTATATGCCGACGATTTAGCCTTGTTTAGCCACAGCAGGGTGGGGTTGCAAAGGCTGCTTGACACACTGCTGCAATACACGATCAAGAACCAATTAGAAGTCAATCTGAAGAAGACTCAAGTTGTCCCATTCGGGAAGAAGCGATATACCGGTGGCGGATGGTCCTTTAACAACAACAGCCTCGCCATTGGCCAGTCGTACAAATACCTGGGGTCCATCTGGACTCCAGGGGCAACCTTATAAAGCAGCGCAAAGAGATTGCGGTCAAAGCAATGACGCTTGTGGTGTCATTGGCTAAGCTTTCAAGAAACCTTTCAGGCCCCACGCTGTCCTCTCTCTTGGAAGTCTTGAAAGCGAAAATCGGTCCCACCCTGTCCTATGGAATAGGGATCTTTAAGGGAAAACTGAACAGTGCTCTAAATCAGCACACAATCAAAATTTATAAAAAGGTTTTCCACTTGCCATACTCTGCATCCCCTCCACAGATCAGATTAGAGATGGGGCTACTGAATTAGGACGTCTCCTGTATTGGGGTATTTCTTAACCTATGCCACAAACTACGACAATCCAATCCAGGCACTCTAGAGACCCTAGTTTGGCAAGAAATAACTGAAAAAAATCCAGGAGGATCATTTGGTTGACTATTTAAGGACTACATCCAACAAATCTCAGCAGAAGGCCTCTGGGCGCTCAATCCTAGTCAGCCTGCATTTAAGCTTGCCATCAAAAAATGCGTAAGATTGCTATCACTCATTAGTGACAAAGCACTATTTACAAAACGAAGCCATGCGTGGGCAGTTATTAATTCCTACAATCGACTGACCCCTGCCACTTACTTTTCCAGTCCTTATTCACTGTACTTAAAACGCAGTTTCATTACTATTAGAATGGGTGACTGGCGATTCTTGCAAAATATTCCCCCCTGGCGTCGCGTGAAGGAGGATACAACCTGTAGAGGGTGTGGCGAAGTAGCAGAAACGCTACTGCATGTGGTCTGCATCTGCCCCGCCTTTGACCTCCAATGCAGGGCTAAGCTGAGGGGGGAATGGAATCGGCTGGGTGTTTGGACCTGTAGGCAAGCTATTATTGCAGCACTGAGTCCAGATAATACAGACTTAAACATAAGACTGACAAATTTGATCCAGTATGCTTATCGCAATTTTAAACAAAATCAGCCTGCCACTACTTTACCTTTACCTGTTTTAAATTAAACAATGTATTTTAATGAACCTCAAAGTACTGGGAAAACAATGCTAACAATGGTTTAAATAGTAGTCCACGTGCATGGGGTGGTTTTATGTACGGACTCGCAGCTCAGGGGAGAAGTTTTAGCAATTGATTGCTTGTACCGTTTTTATTGTTATGAATAATGTGAACCGGAAATTCTCTTTTAAAGATATTTGTTTTATATCTAAATAAAGATATTTTTGACTTTGACTTTTGACTATGAGATTTAATAAATTGTTTACTTGACATTTCAGTTTCCGTGCCAACTTCTATTTGCTGGTCTGAGGACTTGTGTGCAGAGAAGGATGAACCCTTAGCACTGGTAGGCCTTGCTGAGGTCTACTTCTACAAATTGGCGCCCACCCGTGTGGCTCATCGGCGACTCGGATACCCGACGGAGTGGTCTTGACGGAGGGTTGGAATCTCGCTGCGGATGATTACTGCCTGAGGAGGCCCGTGTCTTGGCAGTCACAGAGTTTTTCTACTCTTCCCGATCTGACCCTTCAGGTGGTGCCGGTCCTCGACTGAGATCCCTTCTGGTGTTCGCCGTGCAGAGACCATTTGGTCGATTCAGAACTTGGCACTTGGAATCTGGAGACTCTTGCTTGGTAAGGTCATTTGATGCGACACTTCTTGTTTGTTTGACCAAAATCTTGAAACTTGCTTGGATATATATGAATTGCAATTTATTAGACCGGTAATGAGGAGATTTTTCTCTAACTTTTTTAAAACTTGAACGGCACACATTGAGTAAGTGCCACTTGGCAAATAATATTGTATATGCTGCAATATTCTTGGCATGCCTGTTCCTAGCACACTTCGTAGAATGTGTTGCTTTCTTGTAGGTACCAATATGGAACTAGAACGGAATCAGCTGTCTCCCCTCCCCCCAAGGGTACACCAAATAGGGACATGTATATTAAAAATGGTACTCCTTCTATAACCTACAGCACACTATGGAATAAATATACTAGTAATGATCCTGAGTTGCGATGGCCTATAAATGGGTCATTTGATCTTAGAAAAATTCAGTATGTGGAACAATCTATGTTTAAGCACAAAAGTAGACAAGATATATTTGACTGTGTACGAATGTGGGAGAAAGAAGTGTGTGAACGAGTGAGAAGAGAGCAAGCTTTGGTAGAAAAGGAACAACGCAAAAATATCCATGCGAAAGCGCTGGAGCTGAAAAATAGAGAAATGAAGGAGATAAAAGAGAGAGAGGATAGGGAGCGTCGTTTACAGGTAAATGGCCAATACCCTGTCCGGCGCCCCCTTTACCCTCTATTTAATAGACCACAGGACGATTCCATTTTGTTAGATCGTTGCCCGCTTCCATATACTTTTCCCTCTGCCCCTAAGGTTGATTCTGATGCTGATATTTTTCCTTCAGATCAGGATCAGTCAGGATCAGATGCTCAAAGTCAAACTCGCTCTTTTCTGACTGCTGATTGTGCAGCCACTCTTAGATCTGTTGCTGGCAAAGCAGCCCTTGGTAACACTCCTGCTTAAGATCTAATAGCCGATGTACAACAATGGCTGGATAGAGAGCAGTTATATTTTGTAGAGATGTTTACCACAGAAGTAATTGAACCGTTTAGAAAGCATTTCACAGAATTAGAGCCTGTTGATATCGCAGATGACTATAAAAAATTGCGTGACGGTCTTTTTGTCCCTTCCCAGGTGGCTGACTTAATTAGACATGTGGTTAAACCACAAACTGATGCATTCCGTTTGAGAGGAGAAAAAGGCAGCTGCTGCAGCTGAACAAACAATTCAGACCACCGTGCCACAGGATGACACTCAAGGGACAGATAAGAATATTGTAGCTCATGGGAAACCCATGCGGGAAGCCGCACCTTTGTATGTCCCTCCTGGAGTACGAGAACAGATGATAATAAAGATTCCACTGATGCGAAGGGTTATTTTATTTATTATTGGGTCTATACTCCTTGGAGTAGAGCAGATGTCATGGCTCTTAAAGCTGCTTTGCCTGACCCACGGAAAAATCCGGCCGCTTTCTATGAAGAAGTTGACGGAGCCATTCGGTCTTGTACCATGACTTTATCTGATATTGATATGTTTTTTGGGCTTATTATCTACCCTCTGATATGTGAAGGTCTATTCGTAAAGTTGATGATCATCCAACTTTTGGGGATGTTTGGAAGGCACTAGAGAGGATAGATGCAGAAAGGGAACCCGCACAGAAACCACAACAAGAACTTTTAGACCTTCAAAGGATATATTAGTTACATTGAAATCTCTCATGCCTCCTAAAAAGATAGATTGGACTGTGTTAGCATCCTGTAAGCAAAAGGCAGATGAATCGGTCTCTGACTTCTTTACACATCTTGAGGAGGCATTCCACGACTTTAGGGGCCAGTCATTGACAGATGGTATGGGCAGGCATCGGTTTGTCGATAAATTTGTTGCAAACATGTTGCCAGGAATGGCTAGTCGCCTAAAGGCCAGCAAAAGTTCACGGACCACGTCTTCCTCAGACCTTTAGATACTGTAGAATTCCTCAAGGGTATACAGAGAGTCCTAGTATTTACAGCCAAGCATTGAAAAGACAGATGTTCGTGCATTCATTGGTATTACTTCTTTTTGTAGGCAATGGATTCCAAGTTTCTCACACATTGTTAAACCTCTTTTGACTCTTCTGACTAAAGACACTTCAATGCCCCTTCCATGGACGACTGAATGCCAGAAAGCTTTCCACCAGTTGCGTCAAGCTCTTTGTTCTGCACCAGTATTAGGCACTCCAGATTACACTAAGGCTTTTACACTCTATGTACACGAGAGAGATGGTTGTCCACTTTCAGTTTTAGTACAGACACACTGTGACAAGCAGCGTCCTTGTGCATATTTTTCAGCTGTTCTCAATCCAGTTGCTCATGCATTGCCTGGGTGTTTCCGTTCTGTTGCAGCAGCAGCTGTGACCATACGTCAGAGTGAAGGGATAGTCTTGTCACATAGACTGTTTGTGTTAGTATCCCATGCAGTTGATGCCCTTCTGAACCAAACCAAAACACAGCATTTAACTAGTGCTAGGTTGACAGGATATGAATTGACACTTTTGGCTCCTCACATCACTCTGCAAAGATGTTCAACCCTGAATCCAGCCACTCTGTTGCCATACCCAGCAACTCAGTCACAAGAGCCTCATGATTGTATATTTCTTACTGAGGAACAGACAAAGGGTCGTGTCGACTTGCAAGATACGCCCCTCTCAAATGTTTATGGGGAACTGTGGGTTGATGGGTCCTGTTTGAAATTAGCAGATGGCACAACATCAGCTGCATATGCAATCACAACACTTCTGACGGTAGTTGGGACAGCTCGTATCCCACAGAAGTCAGCTCAGGCAGCTGAGCTAATAGCACTGACAAGAGCGTGTGAACTTAGTACTGACTTATCTGTGAACATCTATATGGATAGCCGCTATGCTTCTAGAGTGGCTCACGTTTTTGGGTTGCTCTGGAAGGAAAGAGGGTTTCTTACATCCCATGGGATGCAAATAATGCATGGAGAATTGGTACAAAATCTTCTGACTGCCTTGACATACCCGAAGAAAATAGCGATTGTTAAGCGTAGCGTACACAAGAAAGTGACTGATAAAATCGGACAAGGTAATGCCTTCACAGATCACACAGCCCGTGAGACTGCAATGCAGCGAAGCACCACATCTATGTACGTAGTGAAGTCACAGGCTGAAGGTTAGCATGATGCCAGGCAGGAAATGCTAGACATGCAGCAGAACATGGCAATGGTCTAAGGAGGGAACATGGGCAATGGTCTAAGGAGGGAACATTGGATGATGAGGGCTGTTGGAGAAATAAAGAAATGACCAAGTGGAAACTGCCCACAGCCTATGATTCATATGGCACATGGGCCGGCACATGTTGGAGCCTCCTCGATAACGAAGTTGCTTACACAAGTTTGTGAGCATCCAGAAATTGCCGGCACAGCTAAAAAGATAGTGCAGTCCTGCTTGAATAGTCTCCAGTACAATCCTGGAAAAGGGACACAAACTCCTACAGGAGGGTTTGCCACACCAACTGCTTCTCTTGAAGTTTTGAAAAGGATTACATCCAGCTTGAATGTTCCAACAATCTAAAATATGTTCTAGTAGTGGCATGTGCCTTCAGTAAGTGGATAGAGGCGTACCCTACGAAAGATAATACAGCTCTTACTACAGCCAAGGTACTTCTAAAGGAATACTTTCCCAGATTTGGTGTTTGCAAACTTTTGTGAAGTGACAACGGACCTCATTTTATTGGGCAAATTGTTGAGTATGTCCTGAAAGGATTAGGGATTAAGCAGAAGTTTCATACTGCCTTCCACCCACAATCAGCAGGGCTAGTGGAACGGTACAAGGCTTCTCAAGCTTAAGCTAGCTAAGATCCAGGCTTCCACACGCTTGAAATGGCGTGACGCACTACCCTTGACAATGTTGTCCATTAGATCAGTGCCACATTCACGAACTGGTCTTACACAATATGGAGGTGGTATTTGGAAGGCCTATGAATATTTGGGGGATTCCTAAGCTAAGCCCCATACATGATGTACCTTGTGTCTTGATGAGTGACTACCTGTCACAGTTGACTGACAGTGTGATTTCTATTCATCAACAGGTTCGAGAAGCTCTTCCTGCTGACAGGTCGAAAGGTGAGGCCGACAAACTACGGCCCAGCGATCATGTGATGATCCGGTCCTTCCAGAGATCGAGCAGTTTGGAACCTAGGTGACGCGGCCCAGAGCAAGTCCTCCTAGCGACGAGAACTGCAGTCCGAGTAGCCAACAGGAGGAACTGGGTGCATTCTACCCACTGCAAGAAGGTGCCGTCTACCCTGGTGGAACCTGCTGCCCTAATCGACCATCAAGATATCCTGGACACAGAGAAAGGCCAAGCCATATCACCTGAAGACCCTGAGGAAGTCTTCCTGGACCATACAATTCCTGGTGCATCTCAATATCAACTGCGGCCCCGGAAAGAAACTTCATTGTTGAAAACGACTGGTTGAGCAACCGTCCTGGGTTAGTGAGAAACTGCGCTGAAGAGGGGGGGGGTCTTTTGCGTAGTGACACTCATCTTAACCCTCAGTGAAGAAACCAACGACTGATCAAGACATTAGAGCTCCAACTGTTTTGTTATTTCAACAACAAGATGAATATGCCTATGGAGAAGACATCAACCGCTGTGAGGATTTGCGACAAGAGGATTATGTGTATTGTTGGGTTCATTCACTATGGCAGTGATAACTTGGATTGTAGAGGAAGTGCTTCATGCTCGACGAATGCTGACTGCCTCTACTTCAGCATCCATTGAACACCACTATTTCACTCTCCCTTACAATGAGCAGAAGCATAGACAGTGCTATCTGAACAGCACGTTCATCCAGATGTTGCACCACACGCACAATGCCACGAACATTACTAACTGCTCGGTGTATGGAATGATGCCAGCTCATCAGAAAAAGGGAGGAACACCTTTTATTCCTCTTCCATTTTCTCATAACAGTTCTTGTCAAGCCTGGTTTGCACTTTTATTGGCTTATGAAGTGACTAATATTACTGATATGGGTGTAGGGAGGTTAAAATATTATCTTAATAAAGCATGTTATCCTGATGAATAAGGTGATCCGCAAGCTTAAGGTACTAAATAGGAGATGGAGGAGTACAGACGAGGAAATGCTTCAACACATTATGTTTACCCAAATACTCGAACTGCTTAGGGTAATGGACCATTTGTTATAGCTGTAACTAGAGCCTGAGCAGATTTATGTGGGAGTAGTGTTGGGAAAATTCCAGTGGGGAAAAGTTAATGTACTTTAGTTCTGAACATTGTTGGTAATAATAATAGTAGCTTCACGTCTTCACATAATAACTATTTTATATTTGGAAATAAGGGATACTACCATCTACCTGCTGGATCGTCTGGAGATTGCTATCTGTCCTTTTTATTGCCACCTGTATTTTTGGCTCCTGCATCATATCACAAGGACTCAAAACTGTTTAATGACATTTCCAAAAACAGATTTAAGAGGACAGCAAATCACGACGAGGTGGATCAGACTGACACCACACTACAGCAATATGTTGATTTTAATTTGAGGCTGTTCTTTGTTGGTGCTGCCCTGAACTGTAGGAAAATCACACGTTTGACGTGGGTCGTAGAGGCTGTGACCAACCAGACAGCTATGGCACTTGGAAACATCACAGAGGAACTACAGATTGCGAGGATTGTGGCGCTCCAACACCGTATGGTCTTGGACGTAGTCCTGGCTGATCGAGGTGGTGCATGTCGCTTCATCTGGAGTAGTTGCTGCGTGTACATTCCAGATCATGCCCCTTCAGTTTCTGATGCGATCTCTAAACTACATAAGATTGCTGCTGAGATTCACCCCGATACTGGAACATGAACTTTAACCGGTTGGCTATGGACATTGTTTGTCACCCGGGGCAGGAAACTGTTAACAGTTTGTATATATTGCTTGAAATTCTATTGACATGCTGTTTATGTATACAATGTGGTCCAATTCTTTGCTCCATCTGTATCAATGCTTGTACACCTGCCAGATGTGATGTTAAACAAATGAATGCCCAACGTGTACTAGACAAAGAAGTTGATGAAATGATGCAGATCGATGTACATGATGTATACTTAGACTCTCTTAGATTATAGATGTCTTCAGCTAATCCTAAAAGGGACGTCTGAGGAAATTTGGCAGAGATCGCTGTTAGCCGATGGGCGGACCACTTTTCCGGGATGCACACAATTTGAAATGATTCAAGTTTGAAAACAGCAAGTTAAAGGTGTGCACTTCAACCCGTCATTTAGTAGCATTGAGCTGACGCCATCTTGTTTCCGGCAGCCACCTTGTCTGAGCATGTGCTCACCATGTGCTCTTTCCTTCTTCGCTGTTGCTTGCCCTTGTGCTTTGCTCAAGAACTGGCTATACTTAGCCCTTGCTACTTTGCACATGCTCTGTCTGTAGCTGCCCATGCACCTGCTATAGTCTGTTAATAGGCTGTTTTAACCGAGATCAGCAACTTATCGGCCCTCCTTCTTTGTTGACTGTGCATTCTCTATATGACCACCTATGTATGAAACTCTTCATATGTGAACTCGTACCGCCTCCTTTTGAGCTCCTGTGTGGTTATAAAAGACCCATGGTTCTTCTACTCCTTGTGCTACTTGATCCACACTGCCGAAGGGTGTTATGCGAATGTAGTTACACCTCATGAGGTTTAATACATTGTTTTCTTGACGTTTCAGTTTCCGTGCTAACTTCTATTTGCTGGTCTGAGGACTTGTGTGCAGAGAAGGGCAAACCCCTAGCACTGGTAGGCCTTGCTGAGGTCTACTTCTACAATCGCTTGTTTTAGGTCTTCATGTGGAAGGTAGTGTTTAAGTTTCCGCAGAATGCTCAGCTCCTAATTTGCTCCTTTGGTGACTGCTGTAATGTGATCCTGCATATTCAGATGTTTGTCTAATACCCAAGTGTAGGAAGGTGGCTACCTGACTATGGTTACCCCGGATTTTTTTGCCTGTGTTTAGCTGGTTTTTGACTTAGTTGACCTGGTTCCCTGCTAATCAGGGCCCCAGGCCATCTGCTCTCTCTGTAAAATGGATTCCATGTACCCTAGGTACATACCACAAATTGGAAATGGACTCCTTGTCAGCCCCTGTAGAATGCACTATAGGTGCACAGGGCACAGGAGCCACTAAGGCCTACCAGGGGCTGCAGCATATCTTTTGCCACCCCTGGCTGGCTCTTAAATTGACACAACTGGCTGATCACTCAGCTGGGGTAAGGTGGTGTACACACCCCTTGCTTAGATATAGTATACCTATGTCTAAACCTATATCTGGACACATGTAAACCTGTGAGCCACTCCTATAGACAGGCCTCACCAATCCTGGAGGCTGGGTGCATGGTTTTTATGTGAGATGGAGCTCTAGCATGAGCTGAGCCTGTCTGCAGCCGTCGGGAACAAATCCCTAAGCTGTTTCAGGATAATGCCATACCATATACTATTAAGTGCCTTATAATCCTCGCGGTTATTTAGCAACTCTGGTTTGGCTTTATCAAAACATGTCGTGTAAGGTGTCATACGCTTTGGAATACCATCCCCTCGCCAGTTCTGGCGACGGGGATGGCATTCCACCCCTCTAGAGGGGTAAGACATGTTACTTCACTTTAATGCGGTTGATTTCTCCAAAGGCCTTAAGATCCACAAAATGGATGCCTCTGCCACAGACAAATGTCTGGACCCCTGGAGCTGACCGAAACCCAGTCAAGGGGGTCCTGGACAAAGGGTTTCCTGTCACAGGAGGGTGTCACCGCCCTCCAGACAGGAGATAGTGTATTGTAGCAGGGAGGTTTGAAAGAAACCAGACACTGCCTGGGGCGCACAAGGCTGCCCCTTGCATAATCCGGCCAAACCGGTTCTGGGGCACTCCAGCCCTCGTGCCAGGGCGGCCTGGATCAAAGGAAGGGGGTGTATCCACCCACTTCCTGGGTCCCACCCATAGGAGGGGACCTAGCAGGTAATCACGCCCACCAGATTCGAATAAGAGTGGGAGCAGTGCCAATGCACATCAGATTTCCTGGAAGAAACATTTGAAACGATATTCTGGACCCTTCGCCCTCCATCTCAACGTGGAAGCCCGAAGAATCTCCCTTGTGGTCAAGGAGTGACCACCCTGCAGCAGCAGGCACCATCCAGCCCTCGACGTCTACTTAGTTGCAGTTCCCGCCGGAACTCGAGCGACTGGGATCGACGAGATCAAGCCTGCCCAGCTTCTAACAGCCCGATCCACAGTCCATGCAAAGCTGAGACCCGTGGAGGCGACCGGAAGCGTGGGGCACGCCATCTTGAAGTGACCACGAGACGCTGACCGTGCAGCCCACGAGTGACCCTCGAAGCTGTACACCGGGGTTTGAGAAGCCCCCACCCTGAGCTACTCCTGAGCCGAAGTTCAGCCCTCCACACTCGACGAGTGCTGCGTGGGGCCCTTTGGCACGATTTGGCTCAACGCGTTGGCCCGGTCACTTGCCAGCTGGCTTGTGGTCCCTGTGCCGACGAACTACCAAAGAAGACTCGTGAATCTGGTTGCTCCAGATCCACACCAGCTCCCCTGAAAAGGAGCCCCGACTCTGACCTTCCTGGTCCGAGTGAGAAGCAATCTTCCGATCCTGCGTGGATTGCTCTTACCAAGGCTTGTTTGCTCCAAACCTGAAGCCGACTGCACCGACGGTGAGAGCCTGCGTGGGACAGATCGTGACCTGCTCCTGGACGTCGCAGATGCCCCAGAGCCCACGTGACAGCGGAGAGAAGCTCCTCGACGACCACCTGATTGCGCCCGACATTGCCTGGTTCCGTCCTGGTTCCACCCTGGTCACTGCTGAGTGACCCAGACTCTGTCCCCTCTGCTTTCAGGTACTCTACAAACTTGAGTCCACCCTTGGACTCCACCGGACACTTCGTCTTCACCCTGCCTGCAGCCCTTTCAGCTCCAAGCACCAAGAGCCTGCGTGTCAAAACCCGACGCCACTTCGACCCTGTGCACCCACTTCCTGTGGGTGAGGTAACTTTGCTCCGCCGGTGTTCCCACACTGGTGCACACCTCTAGGGTCTGTGTGTTAAGTTTTGTTCCTCTAGGTTCAGCGGAAGTGTCCTTAAACTTTAACTATTTGACTTTTACGCACCATTGGTTAACATTGGTGCATGCGTGCGCTTTCCGCACATCTCCCGAATCCCGAGGGCCATTCCCGACTTCAGCATTGCTTGTCCTGACTGCTCCCAGCGATTCCCTAGGCCCTAGGCCTAACCACTGTTCGAGTGGCCTCTCTTATACCACTTGTTTAGTATATGGTTTGAGTGGCCCCCCGCCCTCATCCATAATTGTGCAACTTGTATGTTTAAACAGTGCTTTTGATTTAACGCTTGTGCCCTTTTATTCATAAAGAATACTGGGGATTGTTTTTAGTAATAAACACATATATTTTTATAATATATACTTGTGTGGTGTCCTTTCATTTGGTATTACAGGATTGTATGTGGTAAAACAGCTCGCTTAACACGACCTCTTAAGTTAAGCCTTTAGGCTGCTTAGTCCATGCTACCCCTAGGATAGCTTGTCTAATAAGGTTGACTTACAACCAGACACCATAAGGGATTGTTTGGTCAGGTAGTAGGTGGTTCCAGAATTGGAAACATCCCCTACCAGGCCAACTTCTCACATTGGTGAGCAGCGGTGCGGATTTGAGCTTGCTGTTGTTTTACCATTGCAATCTTTATATCAAATTGAAAGATCACATCAAGTACCTCTAGGTACATATAAAATCAAAAGCTTAGCATATTAAGTTCTACTGAACTTAGTAGTTGTAGGTTGAAGGGAGTAGCACACCCCTGACTACAACTCACTAGGAAGGTCCAGTAGGAAAACACTTAGTGTAGGTAAGTGCACCACTTACACCTCACTAGTAACCATGTCTGACACAGGAAAAGCCTCAGGGTCTACTCCTGTGACAGTTGACCCTACCCAGGCAACTTTTGGATATGACAAATTAACCCGCAGAGACTTGATTGCCTTGTGCAAAGCAAGAGGGTTAAAAAGGGGCAGAAGCCCCACCTGCCTAATCCTGGTAGAAATCCTAGAACAGGATGACTTAGAGAAGGCAAAAGCAGCTTCCCTAGATACAGGAACTGGAGGGAACCCCCCTGTAGTTGATCCCCCTGAAGAGGAGGATGATGATGACTTGGATGAGGACTCAGAGGTTGAGGACTTAGAAGTACAGGATCAGGGTAGCCAGGTTCCAGTTGGTAGGCTTAGCCAGGCCAACTTGGACCTACTGGGGAATGGAGAGGGCCAGCACCTCCCCAGAACCCAACATGTGATTCTCCCAGGCAACAGAAGAGTGAGATCTCCCTCAGGGGACTCTCATATTTCTAGTGCCTCCAGAGAATCAGAGAGAGGCATGAGTGCTTCTCAGAAAGCTGAGCATAGGGCCAGAATGAGGGCTGTCCAACTCCAAATAGAGAGGGAGGAGGTAGCCTTGGCTCAAGCTAAACTTAGCATGGCCCAAGCTAAACTTGCCTTGGCAAGAGAGAAAAAATTGTGTGGCTTAGATGCCACTGGTGGCAGCAATATTCCTAAAGAGAAACCCAGGTCCTATGATAGTAGAAACCTGACAAAGATTGTGCCCCCCTTCAAAGAAGGGGATGACATCCACAAATGGATGACTGCTCTTGAGAGAGCCTGCATGGTACAGCAGGTTCCTGAGGAACAGTGGGCAGCAATCTTATGGTACTCCTTTTCAGAGAAAGGGAGAGACAAGCTCCTCACTGTTAGACATGAGGATGCAAACAATTACAAAGTCCTGAAGAGTGTTCTGATAGATGGGTTTGGCTTAACCACTGAACAGTACAGGTTGAAGTTCAGAGATACCCAGAAGACACAGACTCAGGATTGGACTGATTTTGTAGATTGTGCTACTAAGGCTCTGGAGGGTTGGCTACATGGCAGCAAAGTACATGACTTTACAGGATTGTATAATTTGATTATGAGGGAGCAGATCCTAAGTAATTGTCAGAACCAGCTCTTACACCAGCACCTGGTAGACTCTGATCTGACCTCTCCCCAAGAATTGGGAAAGAAGGCAGACAAATGGGTCAGAACCAGGATTAGGCCTAAGAATCAGGACAGTAACCAGAAGAAGGAGTCTACCAAGCCTCAAGATAAGGGTGGGGATAAAAGTAAAGAAAAGACATCCCCAGGGCCCCAAAACTCCAAGGATGGGGGTGGGTCCCAAGACACTTCTTCAACTGAGAAAAAGCCCTATTGTTATCCCTGTAAACAGGTGGGGCATTACAAAACAGACAGCTGTTGTCCCAAGAATAACAATAAAGAAAATATACCTCCAAAGCCAGCTTCAACACCTCCTGTTACTGTCAGCAGTAATCCCCCAGGAAGTGGAAGCACACCCAGGAATCTGGGTGGGTTTACTTTTGGAAATCAGGTGGACCCTGGCCTATCCAGGTCCCCATCACCCAATGATCTTGTTTATGAGGCTGGCATGGGGTTTGCCAACTTCTCTGCTTGCCCAAATACTTTGAGCAAGTATAGACAAGAACCCATCATCAATGGTTTAAGAGTTGAAGCTTTTAGAGACACAGGGGCTAGCATCACCATGGTGGCTGATGGCATAGTCCCCTCTAAGCAACTTTTACCTGGTGCCACATACCAGGTAATAAACATTGATGGCATCCAAACAAATCATCCCATGGCAGTAGTAAGTCTCAGCTGGGGAGGTGTCACTGGCCCAAAGAGAGTGGCAGTGTCCCCAAACTTGCCTGTAGACTGTCTACTGGGGAATGATTTAGAAATCTCAGCCTGGGCTGAGGTTGAACAGGAAACCCATTCTAGAATGGTGAATTCCCATGGAAAGGTTAGTGAGGCTGTACTGGCTACAGCCCCAATCCAAGATGTCCTTCCTGAAAAGGTTGGTAGGGCTGAGAAACTCTCTGCCCCATCTTTAGTAAAAGCTCTTCCTGAACAGAATAGCAAAGCTGTTATGATAACAGCAGAAACCCAAACTGAGTCTCCTCCTGAAAAGGGTGGTGGGGCTGTGATGGCCACAGCCCAAACTCAAACTGACATGTGTGTTGTGAAACCTGAAATGATGGATAACTCCACACAAACTGAGAGCATGGAGGAGGAAGAGAAATCTCCCCCTCACCAGACTTTAGGACAGGATCAGCCTCCTCAGGGAACTGATCTTACCCCTGATGAAGGAGCTGCCCCAGAGGTGGTTGGGCCTAGCCTGACAGAACCTCTGATGTCAGTGGACCCTTCTCAGGTGGGACCCAGTCTGGAGCAGGTAACCTGCCCCTCTCTACCTTGCCTTAGCCAGCCCAGGGCTGCAGAGGACAAGAAGGACAGTGAGACCCAGAGGGCCCCCTGTCAAATAAAGCACCCCCATCAAAAGATTAGGTGCACCAAAACTAGTAGCCCTAGTAAGGTGAAAACTTTAAAAACTCCTAAGGGAGCCCCCTTAAAAACAGTTAGGGACCTCCCACAGATGGATTCTGTTGGGCACAGCCAAACCTGGGACCCAAAGGGCCCAAACCTGAACTGTCCCTCCAGCAAGCCAAACAGAGGGACCCAGCCTCCAGCTTTAGGTAGCCAGAGGTTGACCCTGAGAGCACAGTGCAACTCAGTTAAAGAAAGAAAGGCACACATGGTGGAAGATAATTGGAGGAAGCCAAGCCCTAACTTAGTAGAGCCTCACTTCAAAACTCCATATCCAAACCAGCCTTTAACTTTGCATAAACACACCCAAGGTAGTGATTCCCTATGGTGGAGACCCTCTAATACCCAAAGGGTGAGGGACTGCTTAGTGGACCATGAGACAGGGGGTACCCATGCTAGTGCAGGTACTTCCTTATATGGCCACTCAGGCAATATAGGCTTACCTGGCCAAGGATAGCCTTATCTCCTTTTGTTTGGGGGGGGGTTATGTAGGAAGGTGACTACCTGACTATGGTTACCCCGGATTTTTTTGCCTGTGTTTAGCTGGTTTTTGACTTAGTTGACCTGGTTCCCTGCTAATCAGGGCCCCAGGCCATCTGCTCTCTCTGTAAAATGGATTCCATGTACCCTAGGTACATACCACAAATTGGAAATGGACTCCTTGTCAGCCCCTGTAGAATGCACTATAGGTGCACAGGGCACAGGAGCCACTAAGGCCTACCAGGGGCTGCAGCATATCTTTTGCCACCCCTGGCTGGCTCTTAAATTGACACAACTGGCTGATCACTCAGCTGGGGTAAGGTGGTGTACACACCCCTTGCTTAGATATAGTATACCTATGTCTAAACCTATATCTGGACACATGTAAACCTGTGAGCCACTCCTATAGACAGGCCTCACCAATCCTGGAGGCTGGGTGCATGGTTTTTATGTGAGATGGAGCTCTAGCATGAGCTGAGCCTGTCTGCAGCCGTCGGGAACAAATCCCTAAGCTGTTTCAGGATAATGCCATACCATATACTATTAAGTGCCTTATAATCCTCGCGGTTATTTAGCAACTCTGGTTTGGCTTTATCAAAACATGTCGTGTAAGGTGTCATACGCTTTGGAATACCATCCCCTCGCCAGTTCTGGCGACGGGGATGGCATTCCACCCCTCTAGAGGGGTAAGACATGTTACTTCACTTTAATGCGGTTGATTTCTCCAAAGGCCTTAAGATCCACAAAATGGATGCCTCTGCCACAGACAAATGTCTGGACCCCTGGAGCTGACCGAAACCCAGTCAAGGGGGTCCTGGACAAAGGGTTTCCTGTCACAGGAGGGTGTCACCGCCCTCCAGACAGGAGATAGTGTATTGTAGCAGGGAGGTTTGAAAGAAACCAGACACTGCCTGGGGCGCACAAGGCTGCCCCTTGCATAATCCGGCCAAACCGGTTCTGGGGCACTCCAGCCCTCGTGCCAGGGCGGCCTGGATCAAAGGAAGGGGGTGTATCCACCCACTTCCTGGGTCCCACCCATAGGAGGGGACCTAGCAGGTAATCACGCCCACCAGATTCGAATAAGAGTGGGAGCAGTGCCAATGCACATCAGATTTCCTGGAAGAAACATTTGAAACGATATTCTGGACCCTTCGCCCTCCATCTCAACGTGGAAGCCCGAAGAATCTCCCTTGTGGTCAAGGAGTGACCACCCTGCAGCAGCAGGCACCATCCAGCCCTCGACGTCTACTTAGTTGCAGTTCCCGCCGGAACTCGAGCGACTGGGATCGACGAGATCAAGCCTGCCCAGCTTCTAACAGCCCGATCCACAGTCCATGCAAAGCTGAGACCCGTGGAGGCGACCGGAAGCGTGGGGCACGCCATCTTGAAGTGACCACGAGACGCTGACCGTGCAGCCCACGAGTGACCCTCGAAGCTGTACACCGGGGTTTGAGAAGCCCCCACCCTGAGCTACTCCTGAGCCGAAGTTCAGCCCTCCACACTCGACGAGTGCTGCGTGGGGCCCTTTGGCACGATTTGGCTCAACGCGTTGGCCCGGTCATTGCCAGCTGGCTTGTGGTCCCTGTGCCGACGAACTACCAAAGAAGACTCGTGAATCTGGTTGCTCCAGATCCACACCAGCTCCCCTGAAAAGGAGCCCCGACTCTGACCTTCCTGGTCCGAGTGAGAAGCAATCTTCCGATCCTGCGTGGATTGCTCTTACCAAGGCTTGTTTGCTCCAAACCTGAAGCCGACTGCACCGACGGTGAGAGCCTGCGTGGGACAGATCGTGACCTGCTCCTGGACGTCGCAGATGCCCCAGAGCCCACGTGACAGCGGAGAGAAGCTCCTCGACGACCACCTGATTGCGCCCGACATTGCCTGGTTCCGTCCTGGTTCCACCCTGGTCACTGCTGAGTGACCCAGACTCTGTCCCCTCTGCTTTCAGGTACTCTACAAACTTGAGTCCACCCTTGGACTCCACCGGACACTTCGTCTTCACCCTGCCTGCAGCCCTTTCAGCTCCAAGCACCAAGAGCCTGCGTGTCAAAACCCGACGCCACTTCGACCCTGTGCACCCACTTCCTGTGGGTGAGGTAACTTTGCTCCGCCGGTGTTCCCACACTGGTGCACACCTCTAGGGTCTGTGTGTTAAGTTTTGTTCCTCTAGGTTCAGCGGAAGTGTCCTTAAACTTTAACTATTTGACTTTTACGCACCATTGGTTAACATTGGTGCATGCGTGCGCTTTCCGCACATCTCCCGAATCCCGAGGGCCATTCCCGACTTCAGCATTGCTTGTCCTGACTGCTCCCAGCGATTCCCTAGGCCCTAGGCCTAACCACTGTTCGAGTGGCCTCTCTTATACCACTTGTTTAGTATATGGTTTGAGTGGCCCCCCGCCCTCATCCATAATTGTGCAACTTGTATGTTTAAACAGTGCTTTTGATTTAACGCTTGTGCCCTTTTATTCATAAAGAATACTGGGGATTGTTTTTAGTAATAAACACATATATTTTTATAATATATACTTGTGTGGTATCCTTTCATTTGGTATTACAGGATTGTATGTGGTAAAACAGCTCGCTTAACACGACCTCTTAAGTTAAGCCTTTAGGCTGCTTAGTCCATGCTACCCCTAGGATAGCTTGTCTAATAAGGTTGACTTACAACCAGACACCATAAGGGATTGTTTGGTCAGGTAGTAGGTGGTTCCAGAATTGGAAACATCCCCTACCAGGCCAACTTCTCACACCAAGGATCTAGCAGAGTGTATGATGTGAAGAGAGCAAGTGAGGGCTGCAAGAGGTTTCAATCAAAGATCAATCTTGGGGATGTTATTCGGCGGTGAGATGAGAAAGAATTACGTTTTGGTAGTAGTGAGTTTGAGATGGTTATCCGTGGGCCAGTGATGTGTATTTTGCAAGGTGGAATTGAGGAATATAATGTCTGGGAAGGTGATTTTGAGATACAGCAGAATGTCATCAGTGTACATATTATACTGGATGGTAGCGGATTGTAAGTGATTTGCCAGTGTTTCCAGGAATAGATTGAAGAGAATGGGTGAGAGAGCAGATCCTTGTGGAAAGCCAAGATTGAACGTATAGGGCTTAGACAGAGATGGATTCATTTGGACTCTCTGAGATCTGTTTTAGTGGAATCAAGAAAACCATTGCAATACGACCCCTAATAAGCCCATCCTTTGTTCCAATAGTTTCAGTAGTCTATCGTGATTAACTGTCAAAGGCAGCCATAAAGTTGAGCAGTATCATGGGGGATGATTCATTTAGGTCCAGCATTACTATGTCATCCACAAAATAAGTAAGTGCAGATTCAGTGCTCTGACCTTGACGGAAAACTGATTGGTGTTGGTCAAGGAGTTAAAAGTTGTCTATGTGGTTGCAGAGTTGGATCTATACACATTTTTCTAAGAGATTGGCAAGAGTAGGGATGTTGGAGATAGGCTGAAAGTTATTAGGATCAGAGCAGTCAGCGAGTTGTTTTTTTTTAAGTTGGGGTGTCCTGCTTCTAGGCAATCATGGATAGTGTTTTGATGTAGCGAGGCATTTACTATCTTAGACCATCGGTAGAATGAAGGTTTTGATCTCTTTGAATATAGATGGAGGTAGAGGGTCAGTGAAGTGATTAGATGGGTTTAATAATGAAAGGATTTTGTAAATGTCACTTTCGTTGATTGTGGAGAAGGTGTGGCACGAGGCATTGTTTTTGGAAGGGTGCCTGGATGGATCACTACCTTCAGTATACTGGGTGGTGAGTGAAAAACTGAGTGAGGAAACCGGTAGTAGTTCATTCACTAGTTGTAGCTCATTCTCTATCTTTGTGGTATTTTCCATGAACAAGGCAGCCAGTTCTTCACAGTCTGGGAGGGTGCTGGTTCCGGCGTGACTGCTGCTTGACTATTTCAAATAGTTTTTGACTGCATTTCTGGCTTGGTCAAACTGTGCTCTAAAGAAATTAGCTTTCACTTGCCTTACTTACTTCTGTTGTATGTGTTCCTCGTTGATCTTAAGCGTTTTAGAAGTTCTAAGGATGGAGAGGATCTCCAGGCTCTTTCTGCTAATCTTAGATTACGTCTTTCGGTGTTCAAGTTGTGGGTGAAATACAAAAACTGAATAGACAAAGAAATCCTCAGCACACAGTCATAGGTGTAGCAACAATTTGTTAAGTGCACGATGTAAGCACAAATTATACACAAGTTATTTCAAGTATTATTATTTTTTTTATTCTTTTGGTCTTGTTTCAGACAGCCAAGTATTTCATTGCTTACAAAGGGAAATCGTCCCACGACTTTCTCAAGGCTATGTCCTTTTTGATAAAGACCTTTCTTTTGTGGTGATCGATCCAACCCACAAAGGGATTCAGTATCTTGCGCGATGTCAATAAGGCAGTCCATGCATCTGAGGGATCCTATTTTGTCCCCAAATTCTTGAGCTTGTGAGTCAGACGGTTTTGTCCCAAACATCGCTCTCCCTGTAGCTCGAGGGCGATTTCCCTTTTCAGCGGTGGCTGCAGATTGTGCAGTTGCACATTCTTGACCTTGCTGGAGTCAAGGAACAGTTGTCGTTGGACCCCTGTGGCCCCCTGGACTGTGGGCGGAGAGGTGGGGCCTTGATTGCTGCCTAGCAAGGCCAAGGGGGAAATCTCCTGGGGTGCTGGAGACCGAATTCTCCTTGAGGGTGCTATGCGGTGCATGGGATGCTGCACAATATCACAGGCAATTACAACACATTTGACACAAAGGGTTTGCTGTCGAGCTGCATGTGGCCTGGTCCTACTGCTGCAGGCCATTTAGGTCGGCCTGGGAGGGTGTCAGACAGAGCTGCCTCCTCTTCTTGTTTCTTTGTCCTCCCCACCACACTCCAGAGAGGATAATACAGTGACTACAGTGCCCGCAGAAGCCTTTGGTGGCTGATGAACTGAGGTGGTTGACGCAACCCGGGTCTAGAGCACGGGGGCACCTGGTGTGCACACGATGGACAAGGACAAAACGGCCTGCTTTGCTAGGGCCAACACAATCACACAGTATACTACCCCTCGACACCCCCGTAAAGAATTACAAGACAAACCGGCACTGGCAATGAGGGGGAAGATGGCGCAACTTGCAAACCCTCATGTGTGGAGCTCCTGGCGGCCATCCAGGGTTCCAGGAATCTCCTGAAAAGACAAAATGAGACCGTGTCTATTGATGTGAACATATTGAGAGCCGATTTACGTAATGTAGCAGATAAAGTGTCCACGGCGGAGGGAGATATAGTGGACTTAAAAGGAGAGGTGGCAGCATTTAAGCAGCACGTGGCCCAGACGTCCAGTCACAAAGGCCCTTGAGTGCCGGGCCAAAGTTGCGGAGAGGCGCGCAAGGCACAGCAACATAAGAGTCCTAGGGTTCCCTGAGCAAGTTGAGGAGGACAGGGAGAAGCAATTCCTGGAGCAATGGATATGCACCCAGTTGCGTCCGTGAGGCTTATCCGAACTCTTTGCAGTGGACAGAGAACACAGAGCCATGGTGCCTTCGCCCCCCCCCGCCCCCTCTTCCCCCAGTACTTCCCCCCGGACTCCCTCCCAGGTAATAATCGCCAAAATATTGATCTATCAAGATAGCGACTGTATCCTCTGGGCTGCAAGAGAGACGGACGGGAACCCACAAGATGAATAGAGAATTACGATGGGCGAGGACGGCACCATGCATTGAAAACCATCAAGCTGGGTGCCTCCTCCTCACCGAACACTGAATCTGGGCCTGACACAGAGGATACTCCGGAAACACTGAACCCGATGATGTACATAGTCCTTGAAACCATCCTGAAAGCAGTTCCAGCGACGGAAGCTCCATGGAAAAGGGGACATTCACACAGGAACTGAACTACTGTTGGCTGCTCTGACATTTATAATAATTAAAGAATGAAGTGCATGTGGGCCACACATTTACTACTGGGGGGGGGGTGCCTGGAGTGGCAAGAGGGTAACGACAATCCAAATGTAACATTGAGAGTACTGCAACCTTATTGGGGACCCCCGCTGGACTACACTTCCCTTGACGGGCATTTTGTAGGTATTGTGATGGGCGGGCTAGGTTGTGAGGCTGGTTAATTTGGGAAGTTCAGTGGCCCCTGTTGGGCTGCGAGGGAAGCTGCGCACATCCTGGAACAAGCATGGGGAGGGCATTGACGATAGCGCTGTTGCACGTTACTGGTCCTTTGGGGGTGGAGGGAGCATGGCACAGTTTGGTTTGTTTTTTAGTAGTTGTTATATGCAGCACATGTGGAATGTGGATGGAGTGCACAGCTGATGACTGGAACAACACCAAGATAGATATTGCTATGGCAATGGAGGTTAAGTTCCTTAGTTGAGATGTAAGGGGATTGGGTACAATTTTGTACCCAATCCCCTTACATCTCAACTAAGGAATTTAACCTCCATTGCCATAGCGATATCTAGCTTGGTGTTGTCCCAGTCCCCAGCTGTGCACTCCACCCACATTCCACATGTGCTGCATATAACAACTACTAACAAACGAAGCACTTTGTTGACAGGACTCCTTCACTTCTTTCAGTGTGCAGGGCAGAGACATCAGCCGCTCCCCAGGGGTGGAGCCAGCATTGTGGAAGGCAGGCACAGCCCTATTCAGAGTACAGGTGCACTCCTCCCTCAAGATGCAGATCTCTCTATTCACCACTGGGTGACTCAGCCTGTCTCCTGGAATTCCCCAGCCCTGTCACTTCATGAAACCAGACATAGGAATACACATCCTAGCAGAGGCAGGTTTGAATGGTTAGAAAAGCAAATACCTATTTTCTAAAAGTGTTATTTGCAAACACAGAAAATTAAAATAAACTTCACTAAAAGGTGTATTTTATTATTCTGAGTTCAGGCATACTGATGGACGCAGTGCAACGAATGGAGCAGCACATGATATAATTCTTAAGCGACACCACGTCTGAGTGGCCTGCTGGCAAGAAACCCACCTGGATGATGCGGGAGCCAATAAGTTGACAAAAAAAAAATGAAGAGGCCAGATATTTCACTCATCCTATTTTACTTATGCGAGAGGTGTATTGATATGGGTGGCTCTTGGGACGCCGTTTGTCTTGCAGTACATGAAAGCCGACGTGAACAGCCGCTATGTCCTACTCAGGGCGATACTTGACAGACGGGATATCACTATCCTAAATATCTATGCCCCAAACATAGGCGATCCGGGCTTTTATCAGTCTATACAAAACATACTGGCCCCGGACCTGGACGCTCCTCTTCTCTGGATGGGGGATTTAAATTGAGTGTTGGATCCTAACTTGGACAGGCACCCTCCTAGACAGGGAAATAAGCCGCAGATGACCAAGAGGCATCGGGAGGTAATGGAGGACTTGGGAATAATGGACATAGGGAGAGATAGGCACCCAACGCAGAAATTGTATACCTGCCCATAACACACACAGCAGGTTGGACAGGGTCTTGGTGTCAGGGATGGAGGCCTTCCTAACGTGGAGGTGACCCATCTGGCTTGATTGCTGTCTGATCATGCCCTGATCAGTTGTGTGGCACACTGGGTCACCCCCCTCTCACCTACCCAGAACATGGCAAATGCCGGCAGACATTCTAGAAGACCTGGTTGGGAAGGAAACCACATCCCATGTGTTGACAGACTAAATGACAATCTACTGGGAGGGTGCGACCACCACTAGGGCATGATGACTATGCAAGACATATACCCAGATGGGCACTTCCTTATGACAGAAGACCTGAGTTACATAACCAATCCCTCACCGTTGTTTAATTTTACCATTCATAGGCTGCGGCAAGCAATCAATGCCCACTATGCGACGTACCGATCTGAACCCCCGGTGCTGCCGGCGCTGCAAACGCTACTGGTTGCACCTACTATTCGTAAACTAGTAACAAAACTCTAGACAGAGGTGTACAATGGGATAGATCTTGGATCTGATAAGAGTCTTACCCGAGGGAATAGCAGTTTAACTCCACCACTACCAGAAACATAATGGGACCATATTTGCAAGCTGACCGGTGCCCTCACACCCAAAGGTAACTTGCGCATCAAACATTTCAAATACATTCACCAAGTCTACCACACGCCTGTTAAACTACACAGATGTGGCCTTAGAGAAACTAATAACTGTAAAAGATGAGGAAAGCCGGAAGCTGACTTCTTACATCTGGTGTCTGGGTGCAGACGAGAGATGTTGTTCTGGGAAGGGGTATTGCAATACCTACAGGAAATGACTGGGATTGTATTGCAGTGCGTTCCGTCAGTATGTTTGCTATGCCATGTACCTCACGTAAAGGGTGCAATGGGAAATTTTGTGCGCGCTGCGCTGTTATTGGCCAAGCACCGAGTTGCGCTGCACTGGGAAAGTGCATTGGCTCCTACGACTAAGTGTTGGGTAAACGATATGATTTATTGTAATGAAAATCTTGTATTATATGTAGAGGAGCTACTGGCTACGTCAAGGCCCAGGGATATATGGGAACCTCTATGCCAATACCTGCTAGGTCTGGCTTCCACTGACACACAGTTTGATAAGCGTCACTACTAATATAATCAAATGATGTGCTGCCACATGATATGTTTAATTGGTCACTGCAAATGCTGATGAGTCAAATACTGGTATTGTTTGAACACTGTTGGGGTAAAACTCAGTCACAAATGGTTGTATGATTGTTCATGGCAGTGAAATTGTAAGTATTATTTCAAATGCCAATAAACAGACAAATATATTAAATAAATACTCAGACACTTAAAAAAAAAGAGAAGATGCAATAGGAACAGAAGAGACAACAGAATAGACAAATTGATATGATAGTCAACAATATTGTTATGTCTTTTAGCAATAAAAGCAAATTTTAAAAAGCTCAAACTTTCCCATTAATTTTTCACTTTCGAAAAAAAAAAAAGAAAAAAAAGGTGCGCACCCACTTCGCATGGCAGTTGAGGGTTAAGAGGGAAAAGGAATACATTGTGGAAATTAGAGGGGATACGGGAGGTGTTACAGTGTCGGACATCTAAAAGGCGCACATATTTGGTCACTTTTGCGAGACCTTGTACACGACAGAGGAGACGAAGGGAGAGACCCATGTTGAATATCTGGATGAGGTCACTCCTCCTCAAGTAACGGAGGCGCAGAGAGGGTCACTGGGAGCCCCATTACAGAGGAGGGGGTTCAGGGAGCAATGGGGACCCTTAAGCTTCATCAAGGCCCGGCCCAGAGGGGCGACTGCACAGCTTTGACTAAACATTTAACTCTGAGCTCATTGCACGTTTAGTGTCTATTTTAAACATGTGGCTGTCTCTGGGGGGGGGGGGTCACTGCATCTCAGAGTGAAGCTCTTATTTCAGTTATTATCAGTGCTTTAAATGGGCCGGTACTCACCGGTACTGAGTACCGGCACTTCTCATTTTTATCGCTTTGAGTACTGGCACTTCTCTGCTGCCAAGGAGAGTACCGGTACTCATCTAAGGACGTTTATGTTTGCTAGTGCTCACTAGCACGAACGAGGCTGTCTGACAGCCAAAGCACCTCTGTAACCCAAGCGGAGCCACCTCTAAACTATTCGGCAGGGCTCATTCGCATAATGTCCGGTGTTCCCCCCACACGCTGTGTTTGACAGAGCAGGGTCCATTCAGGCCCTGTGCTGTCAATCACATTCACACCATGGTGTGTATGTGTGCACACTGGAATCCAGGCATCCCGCTGACAGCAGCAATAGCAGCAATGAAGAAAGCTGTGGGAGATAAGGGGTGTAAAATGGCCTTTATCCCACCAAAGTCTTTTGAATGAGTGTCTGTCTGCTCGTGTCTGGGTGTTGGCCTGCTTGTTTACGCATGTTTGTGAGTGTGTGTGTGTGTGAGTGAAAAAAGCAAGTGAAAGAGGGTGTGAATCCAGACACTAGGGAGGTATTTTAAAGGACATAAAGTACCTTCACTTATTTTTTTTCTCATTTAAAGCATGGTTATTATACCAAAGCAGGGCTCGGATCCAGGGCCTGGGGCTCACCCCGACCCGGGACTCTTAACCCTGGATGGAAGACTAGATTTGAAGACTCTCGCTGTTGGCTCCAGCGCCATGCTTCCTCGCCCGCCCCCCCCCCCCCCCCTCTCCCCTCTCCCCCTGACAGCCTCGCACGTACCCGCGTCAGTCGCGCGTCTGTAGGAACGTGGCGGAGCGCTGCGTGGCGGCGTTGGCCTCGCGCGCCTCTCGTCTCGGGGGTCAGTTTGGTAACGTCGGGCTCGCGCGCCCCTCGTCTCTGGGGTCAGCGGTGGACAGCTGACTTGTCTGCGCTGCCTCGTGCTTTACTCTTTCCGGGTTCTTCTCTTCCTGTGACGTGGGCGTGTTCTCCCGTTTCATAGGTCCATCGGTCATGACACGCTCTCCAGGCCACGCAGCTGTCAGGTTCAGCCCCTGGGTCGCGCGCCCCGTGACCGCCTCACAGACCGCCGGTGCCCCGTCACCTCCAACGCCCCCATTCTTCTGGTCTGCTAAACCCTCCCCCGGGGCAGCCTGGCCCGGCCTCAGCCTGTCTTCAGCGGCCCCTCTCGGCTGCCCACACTGAAATGTCTTCTGCCTGCCCCCCTCGCCCCCCCTCCAACCGACACCCTCCCTGGGAGACACACCGACCGCCCAGGGTCACAGGCGGTTGAGAGGCGCCGAGATTCAAACTCCGCTCCCTGCTCCAGAGCCTCGGGCCCCCTCCCCTCTTCTGCCCCGCACTCCTGCGACCACTTTGAATGTGAACACCCCCCAGGCCCGAGCAGCTCGCCTGCCGCGGGGGGAGGACACTGTCCTAGCTAGCTGCCGAGGATCACCGCCTGTCTGTGCCGCTCTCCCAGGGGCCGCCCCCGCCCCCGCCCCCCTTTGTTCTCTGTCATGGACTCCACGCAGCCCTCACTGAACCTCAGCACCGACAGCCAGCCCCCCTCACCAGCGTGCCCCCGGGCAACACCCCTGCCTCTCACCCCCCTCCATCCCCTTCGCATCGGTACCCCCGTTGCTATCCCTGCATGGTCCTCCTCTGCCTATTCTGTTGGTGGTCAAAGCCCCGCACCCCCCTCGCTCATGAATGGCACTTCAATCCCCGCCGCTCCCCCCCCCCCCCCCCTCTCCGAACACGCACCCCCAGATCGGATGCGGTGCTCTGACTCCGGATCCGGCGCGGGCTCTGCTCAGGGAAGCTCTCATCCACTCGTGTCTTTGTGCTGCTGTCGATCCTCTCCAGTCTGTACCAGTGCACGCGCCTTGTGCTCTACTTGAATCCTTTCATTGTACCTCAAACACAGTTAGAAGTGTCAGCGCTCTTATGTTTGCTACAGTCTGGATGGATTAAAGTTCCGTAACTTCACGTTTTGAGTTTTGGCCTGTGTTCCTGGTGACACATTACCTTTCCCCTCTATCACAACATTAGCATTCTCACAAACTAAATAAACCAGGTTGCTGTCTGCGTGTCCAGCCACAACCCCCCTGCAGCAGCATCTCACCTCCCCATCCCGCTCAAGGCCCACTGCTCCCCGGACCCCCCCTCACCTCACACTATGGAGCAGCAGCACCTCTTCTCTCGTGGAAATTCCCCAGAGGAAGAGGACCCTGTGCCAGGCGCCTCAATTAAATAACCTCCCCACCCCCCACCTCCCTGCCGAATTTAGTACTCGGCTGACCCAGCGCTGTTATCTGCTGCTCCAGCCCTTCCCTGCCTCCCTTCCCTTCTCCCCACCCGGTCCTGTCCGGGGTCCGACCCAGCGCTGTTATCTGCTGGTGCAGCCATTCCTGCCTCCATTCCCTTGTCTCCTCCCAGTCCTGTCCGGGGTCCGACCCAGCGCTGTTATCTGCTGGTGCATCCCTTCCTGCCTCCATTCTCTTGTCCCCACCCAGTCCTGTCCGGGGTCTGACCCAGCCCTTCCTGTCTCCATTCCCTTGTCCCCACCCTGTCCTGTCCGGGGTCTTACCCATCGCTGTTATCTGCTGGTGCAGCCCTTCCCTGCCTCCCTTCTCTTGTCCCCACCCAGTCCTGTCCGGGGTCTGACCCAGCCCTTCCTGCCTCCATTCCCTTGTCCCCACCCAGTCCTGTCAGGGGTCTGACCCAGCACTGTTATCTGCTAGTTGAGCCCTTCCCTGCCTCCATTCCCTTCTCTCCACCCAGGCCTGTCGGTGGTCTGACCCTGCGCTGTGATCTGCTGCTCCAGCCCTTCCCTGCCTTCCTTCTCTTGTCCCCACCCTGTCCTGTCCAGGGTCTGACCCATCGCTGTTATCTGCTGGTGCAGCCCTTCCCTGCCTCCCTTCTCTTGTCCCCACCCAGTCCTGTCAGGGGTCTGACCCAGCGCTGTTATCTGCTAGTTGAGCCCTTCCCTGCCTCCATTCCCTTCTCTCCACCCAGGCCTGTCGGTGGTCTGACCCTGCGCTGTGATCTGCTGCTCCAGCCCTTCCCTGCCTTCCTTCTCTTGTCCCCACCCTGTCCTGTCCAGGGTCTGACCCAGCGCTGCTATATGCTGCCCCGGCCCTTCCCTGCCTCCATTCCCTTGTCCCCACCCGGTCCTGTCGGGGGTCTAACCCAGCGCTGTTATCTGCTGCTCCAGCCCTTCCCTGCCTCCATTCTCTTGTCCCCACCCAGTCCTGTCCGGGGCCTGACCCAGCGCTGTTATCTGCTGTCCAGCCCTTCCATGCCTCCCTTCTCTTGTCCCCACTCAGTCCTGTCCGGGGTCCGACCCAGCGCTGTTATCTGCTGGTGCAGCCATTCCTGCCTCCATTCCTTTGTCTCCTCCCAGGCCTGTCGGTGGTCTGACCCTGCGCTGTGATCTGCTGCTCCAGCCCTTCCCTGCCTTCCTTCTCTTGTCCCCACCCTGTCCTGTCCAGGGTCTGACCCAGCGCTGCTATATGCTGCCCCGGCCCTTCCCTGCCTCCATTCCCTTGTCCCCACCCGGTCCTGTCGGGGGTCTAACCCAGCGCTGTTATCTGCTGCTCCAGCCCTTCCCTGCCTCCATTCTCTTGTCCCCACCCAGTCCTGTCCGGGGCCCGACCCAGCGCTGTTATCTGCTGGTGGAACCCTTCCATCCCTCCCTTCTCTTGTCCCCACCCAGTCCTGTCCGGGGTCTGGCCCAGCCCTTCCTGTCTCCATTCCCTTGTCCCCACCCTGTCCTGTCCGGGGTCTTACCCAGCGCTGTTATCTGCTGCCCCAGCCCTTCCCTGCCTCCCTTCTCTTGTCCCCACCCAGTCCTGTCCGGGGTCTGACCCAGCCCTTCCTGTCTCCATTCCCTTGTCCCCACCCTGTCCTGTCCGGGGTCTGACCCAGCGCTGTTATCTGCTGGTGCAGCCCTTCCCTGCCTCCCTTCTCTTGTCCCCTCCCAGTCCTGTCCGGGGTCTGACCCAGCCCTTCCTGCCTCCATTCCCTTGTCCCCACCCAGTCCTGTCAGGGGTCTGACCCAGCGCTGTTATCTGCTGGTTGAGCCCTTCCCAGCCTCCATTCCCTTCTCTCCACCCAGTCCTGTCTGGGGTCTGACCCTGCGCTGTGATCTGCTGCTCCAGCCTTCCCTGCCTTCCTTCTCTTGTCCCCACCCTGTCCTGTCCAGGGTCTGACCCGGCGCTGCTATAAGCTGCCCCGGCCCTTCCCTGCCTCCATTCCCTTGTCCCCACCCGGTCCTGTTGGCGGTCTAACCCAGCGCTGTTATCTGCTGCTCCAGCCCTTCCCTGCCTCCATTCTCTTGTCCCCACCCAGTCCTGTCCGGGGTCCGACCCAGCGCTGTTATCTGCTGTCCAGCCCTTCCCTGCCTCCATTCCCTTCTCTTCACCCGGTCCCGTCCGGGGTCTGACCTATCGCTGTTATCTGCTGGTGCAGCCCTTCCCTGCCTCCCTTCTCTTGTCCCCACCCAGTCCTGTCCGGGGTATGACCCAGCCCTTCCCTGCCTCCCTTCCTCCCTTGTCCCCTCCCAGTCCTGTCAGGGGTCCGACCCAGCGCTGTTATCTGCTGCTCCAGCCCTTCCCTGCCTCCCTTCCTCCCTTGTACCCTCCCAGTCCTGTCAGGGGTCCGACCCAGCGCTGTTATCTGCTGCCCCAGCCCTTCCCTGCCTCCCTTCTCTTGTCCCCACCCAGTCCTGTCCGGAGTCTGACCCATCGCTGTTATCTGCTGGTGCATCCCTTCCCTGCCTCCCTTCTCTTGTCCCCTCCCAGTCCTGTCCGGGGTCTGACCCAGCGCTGTTATCTGCTGGTGCAGCCCTTCCCTGCCTCCCTTCTCTTGTCCCCACCCAGTCCTGTCCGGGGTCCGACCCAGCGCTGTTATCTGCTGGTGCAGCCCTTCCTGCCTCCCTTCTCTTGTCCCCACCCAGTCCTGTCCGGGGTCCGACCCAGTGCTGTTATCTGCTGGTGCAGCCATTCCTGCCTCCATTCCCTTGTCTCCTCCCAGTCCTGTTCGGGGTCCGACCCAGCTCTGTTATCTGCTGGTGCAGCCCTTCCTGCCTCCATTCCCTTGTCTCCTCCCAGTCCTGTTCGGGGTCCGACCCAGTGCTGTTATCTGCTGGTGCAGCCATTCCTGCCTCCATTCCCTTGTCTCCTCCCAGTCCTGTCCGGGGTCCGACCCAGCGCTGTTATCTGCTGGTGCAGCCCTTCCCTGCCTCCATTTACTGCAGGCTGCCCGGGGTTCACAAAGGGGACCCTCCTAAGAGGGCGGCCGCCTTGGTGCCACATGAGGGCACACGAGGCAGCCGCCTAATGTTGGGGACCCCCTAGGGGTCTGCTCGCCTGCGTCTAACCCGAGCAGGAGTGAGGTTCAAATACCTCTCCCGCCCACTGGCGTCCTCTTTGCTCACTACCCTGACGCCGTTTGGGTCTGTCGATGTCGTGTCCCTGGTCTGGCCTCGGTCCCCCGCTGTTGTGAGCTTAGTCACGGTGAGTGCAGGGATATTGTCAGTCCCCTCCCTCAAGTCTTTCTTCAGTATGGTGCTGTGTGCGGGGGGACAGTTATGCGGCGTGGTGGGTGACCCGAGGCCCCCCGCGCTGTGCTGTCGGGTTTTTTGTGGCATGTGCTGCCTTGTCGGACCAAGTGGGTTCCTTGTCTGCACGGGCACAGCGGAGCACGGACCCATATTCTAAGCTTTCTGGTTCCTTACGGGTCTGGGAGGGGAACATTAGGGCAGTGGGGGCAGACCCTGCTGCCCAATTATGTTTGTGCGTGTGGGGGAGATTCACTGTGGGGCTTAGCTCGGGGAGCGGTTACAATTTCCAAGGGTCTTGCAGCAGCGAGTGCGCCCCAAGGTTAATGAGATTCATGAAGCCCGGAGTTAGTCGCACACCACGGGTCGCCGTTGTGGCAACTGAGATTTTGGCTGCATGCACAGGGAGACTGAACTGCTCCGGTGCTGAGGGGCACAGTTTAGAGCCTGGGAGGCCCCAGATCATCCTTGGTGGGGGTTAGTGTTTGTTCACCTCGGTTTTGATCTCCGGCCTACGTCCGGTTGGCTAGGAGACAGTGCGGCTTCAGGAGGGGAGGGCAATTTTGCGGGTGGCTCGCGGGCCCCCTGCTAAAAAGCAGCTTGAGTTACCAACTGGGGGGCGGGTGAGCCAGGTGCCTTGCGGGGTGTCTGCTGCCCCCCTTGAGCATGGGCAGGAGGCATTGTTTAATAACGTTAAATGTTCCAGCTGCGCAGCTTGTCGCGTGCCTGACACGCAGTGCTGTAGAGGTGTGTGCCATGGGACTGCGCGGTGACTGCTAGGGGGCCGGTGCTGTGCAGCTGGCTTGTGAACGGCATGATTTTGTGCCATCCAGTGGCTTTGCCAGGCACAGGTTTTTAGGTCTCTGCTGGGCGTGGCAGCGAAGCTGCCCCGCCTCTCCGAGAGATCTTGTAAATACAAGATTTCTAAAAGGGACTGTAAGCCCCGCCCCTCCTTTCCATTGGGTAGCGTCAGCGTTTATGATAAACGCTGGCTTCCCAATGGAAAGTAGTGTTTTTGGTGCCACCCTGTTTGTTTTTCGGACAGCCCCTTCGGACACCGTGTCCTGCTTTGCGGCCTCGTGAATACTTTTCTTATCAGCTTGTCTGATGAGGCTGTCCACGGAAGGTCCAGGGAGAGTTCAGCAAGCTGAAGCTCAGACCACGCACCTCTGTTTATCAGGAGAGAGAAGGGTACGCAGTCTCGCTTCCCTACGAGCCGCTTCCCTGCCTCCTCCCCCGCCCACCCGAGCTCTGCTGCCTCCCGGGCTCAGACAGGGGGCAGACAGCAGAAATTTCCGAGCTAGGAGCTTCTTGGAGTCTCGGCTCCACCCTCTGGTTGTTTGATCCTGTGCATGTCATGTTTTCTGTCTGTGGCTTGTTTTTCTCAGAGTCTGGATGCGTTTGGTTCCCAATCCATTTCGTACAGTCAGTAAGACAGTTCCCAGGCTTCTGTTAAATACTGATCAGTGATCAGCAAGTGGGCAAAAGATCTCTGTACTAACCACTCAACCGCCTGTGCTATATTACTAAGATTCAAGCGTTCACAGTACAAGTTAGACACTATGTCTGCCGCAAAAAATACAGCCCACTGAGCTTTCTAGCAGGAATGAAATCTGCAGCCTGCTGCGTTTACGCGGGTCTGGGCAACACATGCATTAACCTCCCCAGCTGTCCTAGCAGAAGGCAGCTCTGCTGCTTAAAGCCGCCTTCTGTGCATGCCCGAATGCGAGACGACTGACTGGTGTTACCATGGAACTAACAGCAAAAACACTTTTCGTGGATCCATTTCCGACTTGTCAATTACTTTCCATTGCATCGCTCCCCCTTTTGGAAGCCCAGAAACGATAATAGTATTGAAGTATTTTATGTTACTAATTTCTGCACAAACTTCACTGTTTCGAAAAAGAAAACACGCATAAATGTTTTTTGTTTTTTTTTAAGCACCCTGGGCAGCGAAAGACCCAGCATCGTAAAAACATATAGAGTCATAAAGCGCTTTAGACAATACAAATGGTGTGAATGAGCTAGGACGCGATCATTCTCGGAGGGGACACTCACCGCTTACTGCTGCCCTTGCTGCCCTGCCGGAGCGTCGATCTTACAGCCAAGTAACAGTCCAGGGGACTGCACCGTTTGCTACCTGCACTTATAGCGCCGGGACCATAAATCCCAGAGTCCCCGGGCGCGAGTATACCGTGTCACTGCCTGCACTGGGAGGTGCTTAACACCTTCGCTGCGGCAGCTATTCCACCGCAGCGCTAATGGTCGCGGGGGGCGCACGGCTCACATGCGCTGGTGACAGAACCGTTCCGTCACGGCTTGCGGGTGAGCTGTGCTTGTGACGGAACAGTTCCGTCACGGCCCCGCCCGCTTAATGAAACCCGCCGCGTAGGCGCGAAATCAGCACTGCGCAGGCGCGGCGGCCGGGCCATGACGGAACCGTTCCGTGATGAGCACAGCCCACCCGAGGGGCGTGACGGAACGGTTCCGTCAATAGCGTGGAAGGGGTTAAGAACACCTCGGCCCTCCCGCTCCCGTCAGAGCCCGGAGGAGGCCGGGCTGGGCCACCCTATTGACACTTTCATATCCACCAGAACGGTAAGTTGTGGACCTTTGGACTAGGGACTTGTTGGCAAGTGGGGCGTTTGCTCTTGATTGGGCGGGGGAACACGGCCTGTTATTAATATGAGCAAAAGGAAAGTGGGGGATAGGGTGGTGGGAACTTTAGATGCTTTTCTTAATAGGGCAGAGTCAGTCCTAATACACGAAATACAGGCCACAGAGCGCAGGCTATCACTAGAGCCCACACCCTCTAGGGGCGGCTCCTTGCCTAGTGCCCAGTTACCTCCATCAAAGACGATTATGGAATTGGGAACCGCCAGTGACATAACTCCCCCTAACACAATAAGTGTTACACCCACGCCCTTATCCCCGGTATCTCCACTAATACAGTGCAACACAAACAGCCCCTTTATGCTAACAACTAGGGGAAGGAAAGTTCCAGGGGGGATAGGTGCTGAACCACGCACAAAAAAAAAGGAAAGGACAGGGTACTTCTAAACAAACTCCATTGTCAGCCATTAAGGAAGCTAGCAGGGTTTTTTTGTTTGGAAAATCGGGGGAAAACACCACGGGGTCTAACTCTGTTGTACAACCACAAATACAGTTTAATCAAGATGAATTGTGTTCCTTATTAATCCTATACTTAAGCGTCTTGACTCAGTGGATGCTAGGCTCAATCAGATTGAACAACGCTTAGCCTGTAGTGCCCAAAGGGACTGCGAGCAACGTCCTGCGCACACCAATGTGGAGGCGCTTCGAAGATCTAATAGGGCAGGGCATGATACACAGCGGGTAGGTCTGCAAAACGCACAAAGTATTGGAGAGCGGGTAGCTCCAGTGATGAGTGTAGCTTGTCCTCCGCAAACCGGTGCTACTGAGGGTAGTGTTCCTCCCCAGATACAGCAACATAGGGCAACTGCCATTGATAACAGACGATTAGATGAGCGAGGTTTAGATGGGGATCTGGCTATGCTACCTAGTTTACATCTGCCACCAGAAGCCACTCCCTAAACGGTCATCCAAGCGAATGTACCTTCCCTCCCACCGGGTACACGCGAGCACTGGTCAACACTCAAAAACAATGCCCTTCATTTTTTGAGTAAGAAGACTGGGATTCGCCATGAGCTCTTTGATGAATTTAAAATGGTTTGTCGTGTTAACTGGGTGTGCCACTGGTTGGTGACTGTGTGGTTGTAAGCTTTAGGTCACCCCTCTGGGTTCGTCATATTCTTGAGTCGCCGGGCACTTTCCACCTGTTGCAGATGGAATTAGAAAGAAACAAAGTGTTATCCCGGTGCACTCCGAATTTCAACTGGGTAGAATATAAATATACAAATTTTATGAGCAGCGCTCTGGTCGTCGCACGTATTCAGGACGTGCCTTTCAGTCTAATCCCAAGTATTGAGGGTAGTGGAATCTATCCTCCAGACTGAGCGCGAAATAAACAATGAAACGCTGGGTTTCTTATCCAAGTTCATAAATGTTTATTGAGCTACTTAGAGATGCTTTAAGTGTTGATTTTAACACGACATTATTCGAAGCACTTTAGTTGCATACATAATAACATTCTTATGTAGCCGAGCTGTTAATGTATATGTCAATTTTCATTACACCCAATGCATTTCGGGTCATGTAGATCTGACCCTTCGTCAGGGGTCTGAAACAAACACACACAGGACCAAATTAGTCACTCCATTATGTCTACTGATACGCAAAATGAATCATGATTAACGTGGAGCAATGAACGATATCAAAGTGCCATGTGATTATTAGCTGTGAAAGATAAAATGTGCAATCTAAACGTGCCAGGTAGTAATCAACCTGCATCAGAAAATAGAGCCTGAATAGTGAAGTGACCAAAGAAGGTTACACGCCACCAAGTGAATTGGATCCCACAGTGCCTACTGCAGCGTTCAAACAAAAATATTCGTGCACGACAGAACCCGTGACAGTGACGGACTAACTGAAAAATGAACCTGATACCATCAAAACAACAAGTGAATCATATTACCCTCAATACTTGGGAGCAGATGGAATTAGATCACTCCCACTTGTTTTTTTTTACAACAATTGGTCTGCTCCCAGTAATAGGGTCACGCGGCCCCATCAAGGGTCTTTTAATAGGCTAGATCACCCTATCCTGACCAGCAATCATTTTTAACCCCTGTCAAGCCTTGAAGATATAGACTGACTGAGTGGAAGGTTTCCAGGGAAGCAGGTATTAGATAGAGAGGTCAATATGACAGCACTAGAGAATCCCTCAATCACCATTTACAGCCATCAGGGAAGCGGGAGTTTCTCCTCTCGGAAAACATTGATAAGTGGTTTAGGGAGTATAAGTATGGGAAGCGAAGGGCGGGGCACCCCTACTACTCCTGAGATTCAACCTCACACAAGAACATGTAGTTTGGGCAATTCATTAATAAGGGCGCCTATCACAAATGAGACTCTGACCTCTACTGGGAATACTGGTTCTGACCCCCTGAGGCAGGCTTTGACACTGTCTTCTTGGAATGTTGCAGGTCTCGAAGCGAAATCCGTGTCACCAGACTGGTGCAAGTTAATAGAGGGCTCGGATGCTTGGGAATTCCAGGAGACATGGTCTGTAGAAGGAGTGTTCCATGTAGGTTATTTAAACTTCTCTAAGGCTGCCATAAGGGGTGAGAGAGGAAGACCCATAGGAGGTCTGACTTGCTGGGTTTGCCAATCTGAGGGCGTTAGGATAGATGAGGTTTATATCGACAGCCCCGATATCTTGGCCTTGAGGGTAAGCGCAACAAAGGGCCTTGACTTAACTGTCTACAATGTGTATTCGAGAGGACAACCAGGCGGCAGGAGCTCGATTGTTATTACATTATTAGAAAATCACTTGGACCAGGGTGTTAATACCAATACATTGATCATTGTTGGCGATTTTAACACCACATTCAAACCCTTGGGCATTGAAGATGGAAGGCTCAGTGAGGATATAGATGCAGTATGGGGTATCCCTTCACTGGACCTTAATCCCATAAGGAAATGGTCTGAGGCCGCCCTTCAATTAAAGGGGCTCTGCCTGGAACGGGGCCTGAGGGCGGTTAATGGCAGGACAAAGTCCGATAGACATAGAGCCACAACCTTTGACAATGGTAGGTCTAAAAGCTTTATTGATTATATATTGGTCAACGTAGAATTATGGCCGTCAGTCTCAGACATGGAAGTGCAGAGTAGACTCGAAAGCGATCATAATCCTCTGGTGTGTAAAATTGATGATAAAAGCTTCTCCTTCTCCCCCGCTTTGGAAGAAGCTGGCTGCCCTAATATCCTAACTACCTCTAATGATCTTAGAAGGGTTCGGTGGCGACGGATAGCTGCCAACAATAGTGATGTTTTCCAGATCAGGTCTATGGTTTCAAGGTCTTTGGCCAAACTTGTGGCCTGTGAGTCCCAGGATGTCCTTAATTCCACCATTCTGGGAGTTCATACTGACCTGTTTAGTGGGCTGAAAGGGTTTTTTATTAAAACCAATCTGCGCAAAAAGGTCAACCTACCGAAGCCTAGATCATGGTACAATAACGTGTAGAGCTGCCCTTAAAGATCTGGTTGAAGCCATAAAATCACGGTCCCAAAGTAGTATCAAACAGTGTAGAGTTAATTACAAATCTGTGCTAATACAAGCCAAGAGAGAATGGGACGAGGACCGCTGGAAGGATTTGTTAAATGCCTGCCAAGGGAGGAATATGGTGCAATTTTGGGAATTACTTATGTGTGGGGAATAACCCGCAGGCCAAAACCCCGGGTAACTATGTTGAGCCACAGCAGGGGGTAACTTTCTTTGAATCACAGTTTAGGGCTTCACACAGCACTATGGATGCCGCCCTGTCTATTCAAATTGACAGCCCATTGGAGTTTACTAATGGTGAGGTGGAATCTGTCCTGAAAATAATCCCGAGTGGCAAGGCCCCTGGCCCTGATTGTAATCCTGCAGACTTATTGAAGCAGGATCATGAGCTATGGGTCCCATACATAAAGCTATTAGCTAATGCTATTGCCCGAGGAGCTCCTATCCCTCCATCCTGGTCCGGAGCAGAGATTATACCAATATATAAGGAGGGAGATCGCTCTGCTCCGGCCAATTATAGGCCCATCAGCTTAATTGAGGCCATGCAAAAGATTGTTGCACGTTTGATCCTGGGCAAGATACAGGTATGGCTGATGGAAGAGGAAATCTTGTCTCCCCTACAGGGGGGAGTTCGGTACCACATAGGCACCCTAGATCAGGCCTTTCGATTTGTCCTGATCTTCTGGAAGGAGGTTTTTGTAGGCGGGGGCATGCTCGTTGCAGCTTTCGTGGATCTTAAATCCGCCTTCGACCTTGTCCCCAGGGCAAGGTTGTGGGAGGTTTTACTTAAAATAGGGATGCCCAAAGAAATGGTTGCTTTCCTAGTTAAATTGCACGTTCACACAAATGCACAAGTTTGATGGGGCAAACCAGGTGAGGTCACCGAAAAGTCCGAGGTGAACAAAGGCGTCCGGCAGGGGTGTGTGCTGGCTCCCACCCTGTTTTCAATATTTATTAACGGGTGGTCCAGTACTTTTCAAACTACCCAACAGACGCGCCTATGTTGGCAGGCATGAAAGTGCCCCTGCTCATGTTCGCGGACGACACGCTGATAATATAAAAAACGAGACAGGGACTACAACTGGCCTTGTCACGGTTTGAGGTGTTTTGCCGCGAGCATGAGCTGGTGGTCAATGTAGGGAAAACTACGTTTATGGTGCTCCACGGGTCAAAGGCAGTAAAAGCTTGAGTCCTTATGGATGGTGTACCTTGGAGCAGACGGACGTTTTCACCTACCTGGGTGTCACTTTCAACGACAAACTGTGCTGGAAGCCCCAAATAGATACCTTGGCTCTAAAACATGCCCAGTTAGCTGGTGCCTTGCTTAAGGAACATAGTTTGTCCCTCTCTAAACCAATAGCTCCGATGGTTAATATTTATGCTTCTAAAATTTGCCCAGCAATCTTATGCGGAGCCGAACTCTGGAGCTTTAACAACTTATCCACACTCTCCACAGCCCAGAACAAAATCATGAGATCCATAGTGGGACTGCCACAATCTTCCCCTAGAATTCCACTGCTTTACGATCTCGGTTGTCAGGCATTGGAAAATGTCGCCCGTTATAGACCATTGGCATTCTAGAGGTGCCTTTGGACTGCTCCAGAGCTCAATCTTTATGCCAGGGCATTGTTGGAAGTTAGGGGGCTAAGTCGTTCCCACAGGATCCCATGGTTCTCTGGCGTTAAATCGCTGTTAATTGACATGGGAATGAAGAATCTTTGGGATCACCCTGATACTGCGGAATTCCCACAAAAAAGCTCTTCAAAGCAGCATATTGGGAGCTGATGAAAGAAAAAAGATTCTCCACCCATGTTATCTCGTCATTTACAAGGGATTACCTTGATATTAGGGACGAACCTCATTTGGAGGCTTATTGGGACCTAGTAACGAAATGACTAGATCGTAAGTTATTCCATCAGTTCAGGGTTGGCACTCTACCCCTAAGGTGGCTTACAAGTAAGTGGGCCACCTCCACTAGTAATAAGTGCCAGTTCTGTAAAGACCAGATAGAAGATATAGACCATTTTTATTTGTATGCCCGGTCTACCATAATCCAAGAAGCACCTGGTTGAAACCTGTTTGTAAACTCTTGGGCACTAGATCAGCCATGGTGGCTAAGAGATTTCTGAAATTCGACTCCTCTGATTATGTATTTATAGGAGTTGCCAAGTTTCTGAGCTGGGCATGGGTGCTGCGTGCCAAAAAGGGTGGGTAAAGTAAACATGTAAGGACCTGGCATTTATTTTTACTACTGCACTTTATAGCGGGCTTTTTAACAGCATCAATAGCCAATGACAATGATTGTATGTCCTAAGTCTTTTTGCAGGGTTAAAGGTTTAATATATTTTTAACTGAATTTAATAATGACAATGTTATTTTATATGGATGTATTTATTATTGTGATGGTGTTACATTGTGAATTCACATTTTTTAACCTTGGAGTAGTATTAATGGATGAAATATGTAAAATGGTGTTATTTTGTTATATTGTCTTTTTATGATGAAGAATCCGCAGTGGCTTGTTTTCTTGTGGTTATGGCTTCATTGTTCACATTTGCTTTGCAAGGTCTGATGCAGCAGGACTGAGGGCCTGAGGAATGACTCTCAGGTCTCAAAGCAGCTTCTCCTTTCTATTCATCGACTCGCTACCAAACAGAGAAGATATTTTGCCCTGTGATGTAATAATCTGTCGCAGCGCGAATCTAACCATTCAGTAGGATCCCCAAATACTGCCTCTTTCACATTGATGAGGCAGGATTCGATTTGGGAATTCTCAGGACTCAATTTGGTTGCCGGAGGGAGGCACAGGAGCTTTGTTTTGGGGACCAGCACTTATTTCTCCTCGTCAGACATTTCCTGAGAGAAAGCAAAGGAAAACCACACATAACAGAAGGACAGAGGAAGAGAAATACAGAAAAAACAATTAACAAGGAAGGAAGCAAAAACATTTGAGTGATATAACAGGGCAGGGCGTGCCTGGTAACGAATCAGTGATATAACAGGGCAGGGCGTGCCTGGTAACAAATCAAAGAGGCCTGAGGTGGATTCAGCAGTGATATTACAGGGCAGGGCGTGCCAGGTAACGAATCAAAGAGGCCTGAGGTGGATTCAGCAGTGATATAACAGGGCAGGGCGTGCCTGGTAACGAATCAAAGAGGCCTGAGGTGGATTCAGCAGTGATATAACAGGGCAGGGCGTGCCTGGTAACGAATCAAAGAGGCCTGAGGTGGATTCAGCAGTGATATAACAGGGCAGGGCGTGCCTGGTAACGAATCAAAGAGGCCTGAGGTGGATTCAGCAGTGATATAACAGGGCAGGGCGTGCCTGGTAACGAATCAAAGAGGCCTGAGGTGGATTCAGCAGTGATATAACAGGGCAGAGAGTGCCTGGTAACGAATCAAAGAGGCCTGAGGTGGATTCAGCAGTGATATAACAGGGCAGGGCGTGCCTGGTAACGAATCAAAGAGGCCTGAGGTGGATTCAGTAGTGATATAACAGGGCAGGGAGTGCTTGGTAACGAATCAAAGAGGCCTGAGGTGGATTCAGCAGTGATATAACAGGGCAGGGAGTGCCTGGTAACGAGTCAAAGAGGCCTGAGGTGGATTCAGCAGTGATATAACAGGGCAGGGCGTGCCTGGTAACGAATCAAAGAGGCCTGAGGTGGATTCAGCAGTGATATAACAGGGCAGGGAGTGCCTGGTAAGAATCAAAGAGGCCTGAGGTGGATTCAGCAGTGATATAACAGGGCAGGGAGTGCCTGGTAACGAATCAAAGAGGCCTGAGGTGGATTCAGTAGTGATATAACAGGGCAGGGAGTGCCTGGTAACGAATCAAAGAGGCCTGAGGTGGATTCAGCAGTGATATAACAGGGCAGAGAGTGCCTGGTAACGAATCAAAGAGGCCTGAGGTGGATTCAGCAGTGATATAACAGGGCAGGGCGTGCCTGGTAACGAATCAAAGAGGCCTGAGGTGGATTCAGCAGTGATATAACAGGGCAGGGAGTGCCTGGTAACGAATCAAAGAGGCCTGAGGTGGATTCAGCAGTGATATAACAGGGCAGGGAGTGCCTGGTAACGAATCAAAGAGGCCTGAGGTGGATTCAGTAGTGATATAACAGGGCAGGGAGTGCCTGGTAACGAATCAAAGAGGCCTGAGGTGGATTCAGCAGTGATATAACAGGGCAGGGCGTGCCTGGTAACGAATCAAAGAGGCCTGAGGTGGATTCAGCAGTGATATAACAGGGCAGGGAGTGCCTGGTAACGAATCAAAGAGGCCTGAGGTGGATTCAGCAGTGATATAACAGGGCAGGGAGTGCCTGGTAACGAACCAAAGAGGCCTGAGGTGGATTCAGCAGTGATATAACAGGGCAGGGCGTGCCTGGTAACGAACCAAAGAGGCCTGAGGTGGATTCAGCAGTGATATAACAGGGCAGGGCGTGCCTGGTAACGAATCAAAGAGGCCTGAGGCGGATTCAGCAGTGATATAACAGGGCAGGGCGTGCCTGGTAACGAATCAAAGAGGCCTGAGGTGGATTCAGCAGTGATATAACAGGGCAGGGCGTGCCTGGTAAGGAATCAAAGAGGCCTGAGGTGGATTCAGCAGTGATATAACAGGGCAGGGCGTGCCTGGTAAGGAATCAAAGAGGCCTGAGGTGGATTCAGCAGTGATATAACAGGGCAGGGCGTGCCTGGTAAGGAATCAAAGAGGCCTGAGGTGGATTCAGCAGTGATATAACAGGGCAGGGCGTGCCTGGTAACGAATCAAAGAGGCCTGAGGTGGATTCAGCAGTGATATAACAGGGCAGGGCGTGCCTGGTAACGAATCAAAGAGGCCTGAGGTGGATTCAGCAGTGATATAACAGGGCAGGGCGTGCCTGGTAACGAATCAAAGAGGCCTGAGGTCGATTCAGCAGTGATATAACAGGGCAGGGCGTGCCTGGTAACGAATCAAAGAGGCCTGAGGTCGATTCAGCAGTGATATAACAGGGCAGGGCGTGCCTGGTAACGAATCAAAGAGGCCTGAGGTCGATTCAGCAGTGATATAACAGGGCAGGGCGTGCCTGGTAACGAATCAAAGAGGCCTGAGGTCGATTCAGCAGTGATATAACAGGGCAGGGCGTGCCTGGTAACGAATCAAAGAGGCCTGAGGTGGATTCAGCAGTGATATAACAGGGCAGGGAGTGCCTGGTAACGAATCAAAGAGGCCTGAGGTGGATTCAGCAGTGATATAACAGGGCAGGGCGTGCCTGGTAACGAATCAAAGAGGCCTGAGGTGGATTCAGTAGTGATATTACAGGGCAGGGAGTGCCTGGTAACGAATCAAAGAGGCCTGAGGTGGATTCAGCAGTGATATAACAGGGCAGGGCGTGCCTGGTAACGAATCAAAGAGGCCTGAGGTGGATTCAGCAGTGATATAACAGGGCAGGGCGTGCCTGGTAACGAATCAAAGAGGCCTGAGGTGGATTCAGCAGTGATATAACAGGGCAGGGCGTGCCTGGTAACGAATCAAAGAGGCCTGAGGTGGATTCAGCAGTGATATAACAGGGCAGCGCGTGCCAGGTAACGAATCAAAGAGGCCTGAGGTGGATTCAGCAGTGATATAACAGGGCAGCGCGTGCCAGGTAACGAATCAAAGAGGCCTGAGGTGGATTCAGCAGTGATATTACAGGGCAGGGAGTGCCTGGTAACGAATCAAAGAGGCCTGAGGTGGATTCAGCAGTGATATAACAGGGCAGGGCGTGCCTGGTAACGAACCAAAGAGGCCTGAGGTGGATTCAGCAGTGATATAACAGGGCAGGGAGTGCCTGGTAACGAATCAAAGAGGCCTGAGGTGGATTCAGCAGTGATATAACAGGGCAGGGCGTGCCTGGTAACGAATCAAAGAGGCCTGAGGTGGATTCAGCAGTGATATAACAGGGCAGGGAGTGCCTGGTAACGAATCAAAGAGGCCTGAGGTGGATTCAGCAGTGATATAACAGGGCAGGGCGTGCCTGGTAACGAATCAAAGAGGCCTGAGGTGGATTCAGCAGTGATATAACAGGGCAGGGCGTGCCTGGTAACGAATCAAAGAGGCCTGAGGTGGATTCAGCAGTGATATAACAGGGCAGGGCGTGCCTGGTAACGAATCAAAGAGGCCTGAGGTGGATTCAGCAGTGATATAACAGGGCAGGGAGTGCCTGGTAACGAATCAAAGAGGCCTGAGGTGGATTCAGCAGTGATATAACAGGGCAGGGAGTGCCTGGTAACGAATCAAAGAGGCCTGAGGTGGATTCAGCAGTGATATAACAGGGCAGGGCGTGCCTGGTAACGAATCAAAGAGGCCTGAGGTGGATTCAGCAGTGATATAACAGGGCAGGGAGTGCCTGGTAACGAATCAAAGAGGCCTGAGGTGGATTCAGCAGTGATATAACAGGGCAGGGCGTGCCTGGTAACGAATCAAAGAGGCCTGAGGTGGATTCAGCAGTGATATAACAGGGCAGGGCGTGCCTGGTTACGAATCAAAGAGGCCTGAGGTGGATTCAGCAGTGATATAACAGGGCAGGGCGTGCCTGGTAACGAATCAAAGAGGCCTGAGGTGGATTCAGCAGTGATATAACAGGGCAGGGCGTGCCTGGTAACGAATCAAAGAGGCCTGAGGTGGATTCAGCAGTGATATAACAGGGCAGGGCGTGCCTGGTAACGAATCAAAGAGGCCTGAGGTGGATTCAGCAGTGATATAACAGGGCAGGGAGTGCCTGGTAACGAATCAAAGAGGCCTGAGGTGGATTCAGCAGTGATATAACAGGGCAGGGCGTGCCTGGTAACGAATCAAAGAGGCCTGAGGTGGATTCAGCAGTGATATAACAGGGCAGGGCGTGCCTGGTAACGAATCAAAGAGGCCTGAGGTGTATTCAGCAGTGATATAACAGGGCAGGGCGTGCCTGGTAACGAATCAAAGAGGCCTGAGGTGTATTCAGCAGTGATATAACAGGGCAGGGCGTGCCTGGTAACGAATCAAAGAGGCCTGAGGTGGATTCAGCAGTGATATAACAGGGCAGGGAGTGCCTGGTAACGAATCAAAGAGGCCTGAGGTGGATTCAGCAGTGATATAACAGGGCAGGGAGTGCCTGGTAACGAATCAAAGAGGCCTGAGGTGGATTCAGCAGTGATATAACAGGGCAGGGCGTGCCTGGTAACGAACCAAAGAGGCCTGAGGTGGATTCAGCAGTGATATAACAGGGCAGGGAGTGCCTGGTAACGAACCAAAGAGGCCTGAGGTGGATTCAGCAGTGATATAACAGGGCAGGGAGTGCCTGGTAACGAATCAAAGAGACCTGAGGTGGATTCAGCAGTGATATAACAGGGCAGGGCGTGCCTGGTAACGAATCAAAGAGGCCTGAGGTGGATTCAGCAGTGATATAACAGGGCAGGGCGTGCCTGGTAACGAATCAAAGAGGCCTGAGGTGGATTCAGCAGTGATATAACAGGGCAGGGAGTGCCTGGCAACGAATCAAAGAGGCCTGAGGTGGATTCAGCAGTGATATAACAGGGCAGGGAGTGCCTGGTAACGAATCAAAGAGGCCTGAGGTGGATTCAGCAGTGATATAACAGGGCAGGGAGTGCCTGGTAACGAATCAAAGAGGCCTGAGGTGGATTCAGCAGTGATATAACAGGGCAGGGAGTGCCTGGTAACGAATCAAAGAGGCCTGAGGTGGATTCAGCAGTGATATAACAGGGCAGCGCGTGCCAGGTAACGAATCAAAGAGGCCTGAGGTGGATTCAGCAGTGATATAACAGGGCAGGGCGTGCCTGGTAACGAATCAAAGAGGCCTGAGGTGGATTCAGCAGTGATATAACAGGGCAGGGCGTGCCTGGTAACGAATCAGTGATATAACAGGGCAGGGAGTGCCTGGTAACGAATCAAAGAGGCCTGAGGTGGATTCAGCAGTGATATAACAGGGCAGGGAGTGCCTGGTAACGAATCAAAGAGGCCTGAGGTGGATTCAGCAGTGATATTACAGGGCAGGGCGTGCCTGGTAACGAATCAAAGAGGCCTGAGGTGGATTCAGCAGTGATATAACAGGGCAGGGCGTGCCTGGTAACGAATCAAAGAGGCCTGAGGTGGATTCAGCAGTGATACAACAGGGCAGGGAGTGCCTGGTAACGAATCAAAGAGGCCTGAGGTGGATTCAGCAGTGATATAACAGGGCAGGGAGTGCCTGGTAACGAATCAAAGAGGCCTGAGGTGGATTCAGCAGTGATATAACAGGGCAGGGAGTGCCTGGTAACGAATCAAAGAGGCCTGAGGTGGATTCAGCAGTGATATAACAGGGCAGGGCGTGCCTGGTAACGAATCAAAGAGGCCTGAGGTGGATTCAGCAGTGATATAACAGGGCAGGGAGTGCCTGGTAACGAATCAAAGAGGCCTGAGGTGGATTCAGCAGTGATATAACAGGGCAGGGCGTGCCTGGTAACGAATCAAAGAGGCCTGAGGTGGATTCAGCAGTGATATTACAGGGCAGGGCGTGCCTGGTAACGAATCAAAGAGGCCTGAGGTGGATTCAGCAGTGATATAACAGGGCAGGGAGTGCCTGGTAACGAATCAAAGAGGCCTGAGGTGGATTCAGCAGTGATATAACAGGGCAGGGAGTGCCTGGTAACGAATCCAAGAGGCCTGAGGTGGATTCAGCAGTGATATAACAGGGCAGGGAGTGCCTGGTAACGAATCAAAGAGGCCTGAGGTGGATTCAGCAGTGATATAACAGGGCAGGGCGTGCCTGGTAACGAGTCAAAGAGGCCTGAGGTGGATTCAGCAGTGATATAACAGGGCAGGGAGTGCCTGGTAACGAATCAAAGAGGCCTGAGGTGGATTCAGCAGTGATATAACAGGGCAGGGAGTGCCTGGTAACGAGTCAAAGAGGCCTGAGGTGGATTCAGCAGTGATATAACAGGGCAGAGAGTGCCTGGTAACGAATCAAAGAGGCCTGAGGTGGATTCAGCAGTGATATAACAGGGCAGGGCGTGCCTGGTAACGAGTCAAAGAGGCCTGAGGTGGATTCAGCAGTGATATAACAGGGCAGGGAGTGCCTGGTAACGAATCAAAGAGGCCTGAGGTGGATTCAGCAGTGATATAACAGGGCAGGGAGTGCCTGGTAACGAGTCAAAGAGGCCTGAGGTGGATTCAGCAGTGATATAACAGGGCAGGGAGTGCCTGGTAACGAATCAAAGAGGCCTGAGGTGGATTCAGCAGTGATATAACAGGGCAGGGAGTGCCTGGTAACGAATCAAAGAGGCCTGAGGTGGATTCAGCAGTGATATAACAGGGCAGGGCGTGCCTGGTAACGAATCAAAGAGGCCTGAGGTGGATTCAGCAGTGATATAACAGGGCAGGGCGTGCCTGGTAACGAATCAAAGAGGCCTGAGGTGGATTCAGCAGTGATATAACAGGGCAGGGCGTGCCTGGTAACGAATCAAAGAGGCCTGAGGTGGATTCAGCAGTGATATAACAGGGCAGGGCGTGCCTGGTAACGAATCAAAGAGGCCTGAGGTGGATTCAGCAGTGATATAACAGGGCAGGGAGTGCCTGGTAACGAATCAAAGAGGCCTGAGGTGGATTCAGCAGTGATATAACAGGGCAGGGAGTGCCTGGTAACGAATCAAAGAGGCCTGAGGTGGATTCAGCAGTGATATAACAGGGCTGGGCGTGCCTGGTAACGAATCAAAGAGGCCTGAGGTGGATTCAGCAGTTATATAACAGGGCAGGGAGTGCCTGGTAACGAATCAAAGAGGCCTGAGGTGGATTCAGCAGTGATATAACAGGGCAGGGAGTGCCTGGTAACGAATCAAAGAGGCCTGAGGTGGATTCAGCAGTGATATAACAGGGCAGGGCGTGCCTGGTAACGAATCAAAGAGGCCTGAGGTGGATTCAGCAGTGATATAACAGGGCAGGGAGTGCCTGGTAACGAATCAAAGAGGCCTGAGGTGGATTCAGGAGTATTCGGCATGTTGGCATTTTATAGGCTGCATGTGTCTGTCCGGGTAGCGCTTTGGGCGCCGGCACTTAAAATTTTAGAACTAAAGCAACGCGAATCCAACCAAAAGGTCTGTGAATTCAGGCAGGTAGGCCTGCGAGGAACAACACAGCTCTATGCCTGCATTCACATTCGCATAATGCTATTTTTAACATGTTTATTGCAGCAGCTGTCCCTTTAATCAGGATCCCAGAGCACTGGGGCGAATGCAGAGGGCCTCTGGATTGCTGCGCGTGACACATTCATAAGGTGAAGCTGCTCTTCACTGACAGCTTCCGGTTGGTGAATGGTCATTCCACCCCCTGGGAGGAGTCATAAGGCAAGACACCCTCCCTTGGGAGCCCCTCCTTTCAAACCACCAGGAATTGCACTTGGAAGGGCAATTGCGATTGGTAATTTATATATACGCTTTATATACTGCTGGCCTTGATTATGTTTTGGGGAACTGCATGCTTTGTTATTCCAAATCCCTTTAATAGATCAGATCCACTGTCCTTAACAGCTTACTGGATGCAACAAGCATTTGCAATGCAATAGGTCCCGCATTGGCGAAATTTTAAGCTATTGGCATTGTAAATGACAATGCCTTTTATTTATGTTTTCAAAACTAACACATAGATAAAAGGTTTGCCATTTACAAGTACCAGTAGCTCAAAGTCTCGCAAATGCGAGACCTATTGCATTGCAAATGCTTGTTTTTCTTTGATCGCTTTGAACGGCAGGGGGGAGGGGCTCCAGGATTGCCTAGCCTTCGTCTAGTTTCACAGAGCCAGGGAGGAGAACGAACATTTACCATTGACATGTGGGTCGTCTCTGTGATAGGATTGCGGTCCTTAGCGTGTGTCTCATGTGTAACGGAGCGCTGGCGAATGCTGGTTCCAATTTTGCGCAATATTGGTCGTTTCTATGTATGTGTCGCCTTGTGCAGCTCCAGGTCAGAACTTTTGTATCCCGTTGTCGGTATCACTTGATTAAGCCTACAATAAAAGTCTGGGCGGTGCTTCATCCTCGGATGCAGTATGTTTATATATTAAAGAAATGCTTTATCGTTTAAATCCTATCTTTAATAGAGGGTATGCAACATATTACGGTATGATGATGCAATATCTGAGTTCATAAGAAAGCCGACCAATGAGCGAGATAATACGGCCTTACTGCCAAGACTACCCACCTTGGCGCAGGGGGGCCAGGACCGAGCCTCGGCCTCCGCATCCTGGGACTCTGGGCATATGACTTCTAATCCCTGTGTCCTTTTGGGGGAGTTGGCTATTTCTAAGATATCGTTCACATTGGGGAGACTGGGAGGATCGGCTGTCAGCTGGGGAGGCAGTTTGGATGCAGGTAATTGGCTGTTTATAACCAATCTCCGTGCGGACCTGTTTTCCATCCAAGGAGCCCACACGGGTTATGGTGCGTGTGCTTGCTTGGGGAGCCATGTGCTTGCAGTTTTGTTTCTCAGAGTGAGGTGGCTGCAGGGTCGGGGCACGGTCCAGGTGCCGGCTCTGTGCTGACCACATCCTGCCTTTAGGTGACTCGCTCGGCTCGTGCGCCGGGACAGAGGACAGTCCTTTCTGCAGCTTTCTCTCGCCCACAATGCAGGTTGTGCCTGCTGGGCGCGACTGCCCCTATGCCGCCCATAACAGAACAGGGCAGCTCTGCTCAGGAGCAGTAAAATTTTTTAACGAAGGCTGCATGTAGGGACTGACATGCCGCCTTCGTGGTGGCATGTTGTGTCCTGTCGGTCATGGAGTTAACGGTGAGTGCTGGGTCCTGTGGTGGCCGTGGCCTCTTTCCTGGACGGCTGGCTCTTTTCGCCTGGTTGGGCATAGCGCAACCACTGACTATGATCACCACTTATTGCAGGGTTTGTGAATCAATTGTAAAGCGCACTACATACCCGCAAGGGCCTCAAGGCGCTGGGGAGGTGAGGGGGGCCGCTACTGATCGAACAGCCAGGTCTTGAGTATCCTCTTTCTTGCAAAGTTTCAGAATCGATCTACGGACGCTGGTCGTCAGTGCCACAAGTTTCCTCCCAAAGCTGCTTGAGCCCCCTGCCTGTCTCCCGCCGTCCTGCTGGTCCTAACAACTCACCAGCGCGACCGCCGAGCGGAGTTTGGGCGGGGACTACCATTCCCGGCATCCTCTGCGGCAGTGACATCAGCCGACAGCGCCAGGAGGCGCATAAGAAGGGTGTAAGCCCCTGGCGAGTGGGACCTCTTTCTTGCAAAGTTTCAGAATCGATCTACGGACGCTGGTCGTCAGTGCCACAAGTTTCCTCCCAAAGCTGCTTGACCCCCCTGCCTGCCTCCCGCCGTCCCGCTGGTCTTAACAACTCACCAGCGCGACCGCCGAGCGGAGTTCGGGCGGGACTACCATTCCCGGCATCCTCTGCGGCAGTGACATCAGCCGACAGCGCCAGGAGGCGCATAAGAAGGGTGTAAGCCCCTGGCGAGTGGGACCTCTTTCTTGCAAAGTTTCAGAATCGATCTACGGACGCTGGTCGTCAGTGCCACAAGTTTCCTCCCAAAGCTGCTTGACCCCCCTGCCTGCCTCCCGCCATCCCGCTGGTCCTAACAACTCACCAGCGCGACCGCCGAGCGGAGTTCGGGCGGGGACTACCATTCTCGGCATCCTCTGCGGCAGTGACATCAGCCGACAGCGCCAGGAGGCGCATAAGAAGGGTGTAAGCCCCTGGCGATTGGGACCTCTTTCTTGCAAAGTTTCAGAATCGATCTACGGACGCTGGTCGTCTGTGCCACAAGTTTCCTCCCAAAGCTGCTTGATCCCCCTGCCTGCCTCCCGCCGTCCCGCTGGTCCTAACAACTCACCAGCGCGACCGCCGAGCGGAGTTCAGGCGGGGACTACCATTCCCGGCATCCTCTGCGGCAGTGACATCAGCCGACAGCGCCAGGAGGCGCATAAGAAGGGTGTAAGCCCCTGGCGATTGGGACCTCTTTCTTGCAAAGTTTCAGAATCGATCTACGGACGCTGGTCGTCTGTGCCACAAGTTTCCTCCCAAAGCTGCTTGACCCCCCTGCCTGCCTCCCGCCGTCCCGCTGGTCCTAACAACTCACCAGCGAGACCGCCGAGCGGAGTTCGGGCGGGGACTACCATTCCCGGCATCCTCTGCGGCAGTGACATCAGCCGACAGCGCCAGGAGGCGCATAAGAAGGGTGTAAGCCCCGCCTCGCGGGACGCCGGGCGAAGCCCGGGCCAAGGGCGGGCCCGTTTAAGCCCGTTAAAGACCGGGTAAGACTGGACTGGGCCACCTTATTAACATTTGCATTGCGAAAACATTCTGTCTATCACTATTGGACAATTACCATTCTTACATCTGTTGTTATATTGTACCATCCCTGATAGTTTCGCAATCTGACCATGACAACCAGAGGTACCAGAAGTAAAACAGCACAAGGTGCTGCTCAGATAACTGGCCCAATTGACCAATTTATTACCAGGGCTAACGAGGCAATTGACCAGGGCATAATCCTGCCGGAACGAAGGGTTTCGCAGGATTTGGCCATGGCCAAACGATCCTCGTTGGGCTCTCTCGCTGTTGCGAAAACAGCCTCACGCCCCTTAGAACCCTGCCCACTATTGGAAGTGCATGTCGAAACACACACTGTCCCATGTACTGTTGACCTGTCTGCATCTTTAGAGCTCTCAGACTCACAGTCATCTTTGCTATTGGAGAAAACCTCTGTTCTTTTTGCGAGCCCGAACAGGGAGGACTCCATTACAGCACAAAATAGGGGATTAAGGGAGGGAGCGATACCCAAACATAAGAAATCAAAAAAATCGCACAAATCGATCCATTCCAGGAAACAACCTAACAATAAAGTTTTACCCACTATTCAGTCTCCAAGTCAAGCTGTTTCGATACAGCAAGAGTTAAACCCCACACCCCCAGAAACAATTAACCTTTCCACAAACACTGTAAACTTAGTGTCAACAGTAACGTGGGAAGAGGATGTAAAATCTGTCGTATAAATAACCAACTGCTGACTAGATTAGGGGAACTATTCAAACCTTATGTGCAACCCACTGAACAGACCCTCCTAAAAATTGAAAAGCAGATAGCAGCCTTGAGTACAGCTTTAAAAACCCAAAAGGGTACGGGTCCTGGTCAAACTGTGGTGCAAAAATCTAATTCCAAAACTAATAAGGAAGGGGCGGTAGCCACAAAACCGGCCACCGTAGTATCAGTCGTACAACAAAAGCCCCCTGCCACAGCGGCGAAGAAGGGTCCTGTTACAACAAAAATCCCAGCTCCTCAAATAACTCAGGCGTCTGTTCAAGTTAAGCCTCCAGGGGTACAAAGTACTATCTCTAGGACCAGGGGGAGGGGTGGTCATCCTATTCACTTACCACCAGAAGCAAGTCCATACGTGGTGATTATGACCGGGGTCCCTGAGCTGAGTACAAACATGGAAGAACCAGGCTGGTCTCTAAGAAACAAAGTATTGCACTGGCTATCTGTCAACAGACCTCTTCTACCGTACGCAGCCAATAGAGTATCAATGGTCCGCAGGGTCCCTTGGATAGGCAAAGAGCCGAAAAGAATCCAGGGAGACTGCGTCATTGTTAATTTTGACGACCCTCACACAGTTGAGCATATTTGCTCCTGGGGTACGCAAGCAACAAATGACGGGATTGATACTAAAAGACTCTCTTACTTCTATCCGCCAATACCCCGATATAATGAAGGACCGGAATGGAACTGGACTCAAGTAGGAAATTGGGACAGAAGAAGAGACTGGGTTGACTGGCCAGGCTACGGAGGTAGAGAAGTTGCTCCATCTTTGGGATGGAGAGGTGTTCCGCTAGCAAATAGATTTGACTGCCTGGAAATGGTGGATTGACCACCAGTCCTTAATAGCCAGGATAGTACAGATCTCCTCCTCCTCGAGCCCAAATTATTGCAACCAGCCTTCTGCTTCTTGAGATTACATCCTACAAACGGTATTTTAGTTACGACGGCAGAATCCAGATCAATATCATCATCCTCTTCTGTAGAAATGGCCTATGAATCATTAATGTCCTCAGTTGTAATAACATCTACCGGGTCCCCCTGGTAATTCCAGGCAAGCAGTTCTCCCAAGTCCAACAGACCCAGATCTATTGCTTGATAATTCTGTCAACTGTGACGACCATTCTGAATCGCACTCCATCGTCTCAATATCACACTCACCCCCATGGCCAGGTATTTTAGCTTCTGGTGCCCCCTCTAATACAAGTAATCCGGTAAACCCTAATCGGATGCTTTCTGTCCTATTTTGGAACGTAGCAGGTCTCCGCTCCAAGATAAACCACAAACCATGGTTAGACACAGTAAATGCACACCAAATAGTATGCTTACAGGAAACCTGGGCCACTGAGCCCATATACATTTAGGGTTACAAAACATACTATGTCCCAGCAAGTACTCCAACTCATGGTAGATCCAAGGGAGGCCTAGTAGTATACTTTTCAAATAATCTACCATCAATGAACGTAACTGTCCTCCTTACCAGCTTGAACTTTCAAATTATAATGGTCTCATTTAACAAGTGCACGTTGCACTTTTTTATTCATTTTTATAACAACCTTCAGCCCGTTGAATGTGTCAAAACTTTTATTGAAATCACATCTTTTATAAAAGAACAACGAAACAAGTACCCCTCTCTTGCCTGCTATGTGATTTGGGAGGGGGATTTCAATGTTCCTCTGTGCAATAACTATAAGAATGGTATCTGTGGTCTCCAAGATGAAAATGGTTGCTCTCTGACCCACTTTACACATTCGTATCTAGGTAATACCCTGAATGACCTTGTGGATCCACCCGTTGAATTTAAACCTACATTTCACGGTAGGGGTCTGTCAAGTCTCATTGACTTTATTCTATGCTCCCAAATACTAAAGGGTCAACTGCATTCATTTAAAACAGGTTCTGATATATCCAGTGACCACTTTCCAAATAGTGTCACCCTGTCAATCAATACTGCTCTACCTCACCTTACTAGGGTCAGCTTATTAAACCAACAATCTTTGGCCATGGACAAAGTAAATGGCTTTTCCGTAAAATGGTCCAAAGTTGACCGAGAAGTAATCACTGGCAGAGTTATACCTAAAGCCCTTACATGGATGAATAACTGTCTGGCAGAAGATTCCTCACCCCAGCTGATTATATCCAGTTTCCTGGAGATCTTAAAAGTTATACGGGCAGAATTATTTCGTCACCACAAACCTCGGAAACAGGAAACCAAAGGTTGGTTTAACTCAACCTGTCGTAAAGCCTTATCCACCCTAAAAAGAGCCCTTCACAGTCAAGACAGAGACATTGATGAGATAGCCAAACTTAGAAGGATCTACAAATTGGCACAACATAATCGCAAAAAGGAAATAAAGAAAAATCTTTGGGCCCAATTACATGAGAGCTGCCTATGCAAAGACAGCTCCTTGTTTTGGCGCACAGTCAAATCACCCTTTTTGGTAGATGCCACAGCTTCTCAACATCTAGATGTGGCAGTGACGGCCGACGAGTGGGTGGCTCACTATTCAAGAATATTTGGTGGTTGCTCCGTCGACACTATAACTGTGGCTCAGAAGGAAAGCGAACGTATTGGGGACCAAATATTTCCGATTGACCTCTGTTTTGACTATAACGAGGTCATTAACGCACTATCATCTTCTAATACTGGTAAGGCACCCGGTCCTGACGGGGTTCCACTAGATTTCTTTGTAAGCAATATGGAACTCTGGTCACCCCTCATCACCCAGGTAATGGCAGCAGTCACTAAGATAGGCCTAATAGATTCTTGGTCTTCTTCTATTCTGCTCCCAATCTTTAAGAAGGGTGAACGCAATAACCCAGCCTGTTACAGGCCCATCTCCCTCCTGGACTCCCTGGGGAAAGTCGCTGGCCGACTGATCTTGGAACGTCTCCAGGACTGGGCGTCTGGGAATAACATTCTCACAGACCTCCAGTATGGATTCCAGGAGGGACTTGGTACTGTTGAGCAGGCATTGAATCTACCCTTCTAATAGGCAAATACGTAGGGGCAAAAGGAGGCAATCTGTATCTAGTTTACGTTGATCTCAGCGCAGCATTTGACTGTGTGATACACTCTAGGCTGTGGTCTATTCTCAGCGAATTAGGGGTAGATCCTCCTCTTATCCAATTTCTCAGCGAACTCTATTCCAATGCTACTGCTTGCGTGAGATATGGGATTGGCGGCGAACTATCCCCATCCTTCCCAGTAAACAAAGGAGTTAGACAGGGCTGTGTCCTGGCCCCTTTTCTATTTAATATTTACACTAATGGGCTGGAATCGGCCATGTTAGCAGGGAGCCAGGACCTTCCATCTATCAATCACCGCCCTATTCCCGAGCTACTTTATGCGGACGACTCTGTAATCCTAGCAAGAACACTAGTGCAGTTACAAAGACAGTTGGATAAATACTGTCAGTTTATGCTTTCCTTGGGGTTGAAAGTAAATAAAAATAAAACCTTTGTTATGCACATCGGCCCCAAGGCGAAGAACCCAAAACCTGTTTTTATAGAACAAGCTAGATTGGAACGTACCAGGGAATATCCCTATTTAGGAATTCTAATGGACGACCAATTATCCTGGAAACAAGCTATGATAAGTAAAAAGTTGTTCTACCAGAGAGCAACTTCAGCTCTTGTTTCCTTCTCGAGAAAATTGGGCAAACCTGCCCCAGCCGAGTTGCTTAAAATCTATCACGCCAAATGCCAAAGCGTAGCAACTTATGGCGCAGGTGTCTGGGGCTACGCCATCTGTAGATCTTGCGGAGCATGCGGAGGGTGTTAACGTTGTGGGTGTTGCTCCCTATTGACAGTCTCAGTAACTATGTTTCAGGGGGGTTGGAAGTGCACTCCCTACTCTGACTTTTCTCAAAATAAAACAAAATTATCAACGAAATTCTGACAATGGTGCCGCAGCGTAACACCTGCTGTCTATCAAGTGTTGAGTTACATTAATCAGAAGAGCTACCAAGGATGGCTGACCAAAGGCAGTAACATTGATGTACTGGTGAGTACTTTCTGTACTGTTTTAAGTGGTTGCGGTAGTTTGTGGGCAGGAGGTTCTACCCATTTGGCTTGTAATGTATTTGAAGAGCGGAAATTCTATCGAGTGACGGCAGCGTGAGATTGACCATGAGAAGATAGCGGGCTTAGGTGTGCGGCGTTTTTCAGCACTGGTGAGTTTACATCGAGATTTGTCTACACACACTAATTTGGTCCATCTAATGGTTTGACGACATGGTACATGGCATATGCATTTTTTTCACCAGGTATTGTGGGATCTGGTCTAATTTGTAGTTATCAGACAAAGCGTGATCTTTGCAGAGCAGCCCAGCAGAGTTTTTACTCAGGTAGGAAGTTGTTATGGACACTTAAGCAGCGTTGACCTAAATGGCAGTGATCTATGTACACACGTGTTAACTAGCAGTTTGTTCTGTCATTCATTGTAGTTGGAGTGAGGTACCTTGACATTATGCACGTTGCTCTATCTGTCTGTCTCATAGTTTTTTGATTTTTTTTTAATTCTTTATGGTTTGGTGGGGACTATACTGCATATATGTGTTTTTCTTAGACACTGGTATGGATTACACATTTAATCTGTTCGAATGTTCACTATTTTATGTTTATGACCAATTGGTTCATCCACTGCAGCACAGCACAATTATTATTCATGTGATGATGGATATGGTGATTTGAGACAGCACACTATGTATTGACCCGCACTGGGATGTGGCCACTATTTACACCATAGAGTTAACATAAGTAAATTGTCAGTATGTTTCACTGTAAGTTTTGAATAGCCGTTCTTGTCCTTACAGATTGCCCCTGACAAAGGGACACCACTGTCCCGAAATGCATCGGGCCCGCAAACATTTGTACTGTTATATATTGTTTTGATGTAACAAAGCATTGGATTGAAGCAATGATATTTATGATTTCAATGGACATATGTTATGTTGACAATTTGATACATCTGAGTGTCTAAAAACTATTGTTAAAATACTTAAGGCAATTTAAGAGATGTATATAAAGGAATAATAGATTGCATCTTGGGTTCATTGAAGTAGTGTACATGAGATGTTAATTGTAGCATGTTGATGAAAGGAATATAGAGTCCTTACGGACTATACATGCACAGTGCGCAACATGTCCTGCCATCCTTGGTAGCTCTTCTGAAGAATGTGGACATTGTCATAACCATTCCAATTGTACAGTTGCAGTTTTTCAGGCCTTATTGCACAATAACACCTTTAATGCCTCTGATTCTGGTCACTGCGTTTAGTTGGTCTGGCAAAAAATACCAATGCGTGCCAGATGCGTTTCTATAACATTACAACATTACAACGGGTTTCACACAGGCTAGGCCTGATCCTCGATTTCCCCTTGATCATTACGTAACCCCCTATTCAGTGGGCAAATTATGCCAACAATGGTTGGGTCATTCCACATTGTCCTCTGTCAAGCAACGTCTTTCACTTTTATCACAAAACCTTGATTTGGCTGATTTCATCTCTAGCCCAGGAAATCTAAGAGCCAAGAGATTTTTGTATGCTGCTTACAATGAAGTTTGGAAACATTCTCAGATGAAGGCTACATTCCGTATTAGCCAAATTGGTCAAGCAAACTTAGAAAAAGTACTTGCAGTAGTAGATAACAGCAGTACCACCCTTTCTTCCCGTATTTATACGTTAGACAATATTGTATCATCTGTTATTGACATTGTTCAAAGGGTTGTGTCTGTGTTGTATCATGGTCAAAATCAATTACGATCAGTAATGCAATTTGCTTGGACTTTGCAAATGGGAAAAGTGCCTTGGGATTATTTGAATGCCACTGCTTTATATTTGCCATTTAACTTAAACAAGCAAAGTTTATGTCCATGAAAGAGGCTGTTTACACACTCTTACATATTGGACAATTAGATTCCTTGCCGTTTTTGGTAGCGGAAACGGATTCAGCTGTTTGGTTAAATCATGGTGTTATATCTTTACCTTTCTCACTTTTTCAATTTAAATCATGCATGCAACATGTTCTTGTAGGCCACTATGAACCACTGGGTAGTGGCTACCTACACGAATTATGGCCCCTGCCGTTTACTTACCAGGGTCAGCAAGGGTAAGGAAGTATTTCTTACAGGGGAGGATTGTGATTCTACAATAAGACACTTTTTGGTCTGGAAGCACATTAAATTACACGGCGCTTGTAATGCTTTGGTGCCCAAATTGGCCTGCTTTTTTAAAAGCACTCCTGTGCCATCTCTAACTCCAGTTTTCTCTTTGCTTACGAATGGCAGTTATCTTATTTTGAATAGCTAGGATTGCTGTGGTTTGCGGGCTGGAATCCCTTATTTAGTTAGTTTCCCAGGGCATAACCTGCTGTGGCAATGTCCTTTTTCCACCCATGCACGGGAGTTCCGATACCTCAATCTGGCCTTCCATTCCCACTTTGAAGACGGACTTTAACAAGTTGAGCGGGCTCAAAACCCTATTATCTCAACAGGAGGCGGCCCTGACTTCTACTTGCGAGACCTGAACCTCAAGTGAGATACAGCCCCTTCTAAATACTAACCTCCCACTATATTTTGAGGAGTTAATACACCAAATATTTAATGCATCTGAAACAACCGGCCTTGCGCATTTTTTTTAAAGTGTGGGATCTGGTCTTGTGACTTCATTCCAGACTGTTTTTGGTGTTATACCGGCTTCCATTCATTCTATTTTCTCCAGCGCCTTCGGAGGGTTACCCTTAATCTTGGCGCTAGCTGCTGGAATATTGAATCTTCTACATCATGACTGCACAACTTGTGGCCCTGCAAAGGCCAGCCCAGCTGCTACTATACCTTGATCGCCTTGCCCAGGCTTTCGGATGCTTGCCGCTGGCAGCGGTTTGGCGTCAGTTTTGGCCTGACTTTTCGTTTTGCTTACTTCACATGGGTTCAACCAGTCTTTAACTGTTGGCAATGTCCTCTCTCTTGGGCTATGGATATTTGCCTCTCAAACACGTACTGTCCAATACCTGATTTCGGCCGGTTAATGGGTCCCTTAGAGGCGCATGCCGAGCCTTGTTTGGCGGATGGCCAAATGGCACGTGCAGCGACCCTTGGAATATTGGGTGAATGGGATGTCTGTGCGGCTGCACCTGACTTCCTGCAACAAAGTTTCATCGAATATCATAAAAGATTGCCACTAACATTGTGGACTGGTTAAGCTTATAATAAACAAGTGTGTTCATTCGACTTACCTAACTGGATGGCATCTCACTTTTCTGTCAACAATCGAGATGATCTTCTGGAAGGCATTGCCTTTCTCTGCACACAAACCTTTATGGATTGATTGACTGTGTTCTCTTCACGTTGATCCCGCCTGGCAGGTGGTTTAACCTTAACTCTGAACAATATATTTTTTCCTTTCCACTTTTTTTATATATATATATACATATCAAGTTTCACCTCACGTCCAAAAATACATTTGACCTGCTCGGCCTTTTGAACTCTGTCTTGGTCCTACAAACTTACCAGGGGGAGAGTGCCATGAGGGCCCTTTGTCACATTGTCGACATGGCTAAATGTCGCTGCTATGCTGCTGCTTTTGCGCATGTTACCATTATTATTTAGTTATTGCAACACTCTGTCTGTGCCTCAAATGCAAGGTTAGGTTTTTTTTCTCATTTTCAGTATTTCTAGAAGTTTAGTCTGAACAAGAAATGCAAGGTCGAACAACAGTACATATTGTCTTTCTGTTCTGGTCATTCCCTATTACTTAGACATAACATGTGACGCAGCTGCAGAGCTGAGAAATTCATGCTTTGATATTGCGATGTTTCCTGTTTTTCTAACACACTTGGAGAGAGCAGTTTCATGAGAGAAGCTCTGCTGCGGATATGATGTAACCTATACATCAAACCTTTCAGGTAGGGGGTCGGCTGACAAAGCCTAGAGAGCTTCCTTTATATGAAAATAAAGTTCTTCTTAGCAAGGGGAGGGTAAAGATGGATACTTTAATTACATTTGATCAAAAGAGGCAGCCAAAACTGCATGGACTTGAAGCAGGCTCTGAAAATAGCATACACCCCTCATACTTACAGGCAGATTGTGTGAATGGTGTTGTTCTAAATGAGACCTTCGTTAGACATTGACCAGTAAGATAGGTAGGCATGGTAAAGGATAGGTCCATTTGTGGTCTGTGACCTGACTGAGGACACCAGTTCCATCTCCAGTTAGAGGAGTCATAGATGGGCAAGCAGCATCACTACCTGTTAGGCTCCGAGTGGGGGTTTCATGGTTTGCATCCAGGATCCTGCTCCGTGATAACATCTCTCTTTGATGCTTGCATTGTATCTCCCATTTGTATGCTACAGAGCCCTCCACTTCAAGAATTATGGACATTCTACACTCTTCGACATGCAGTGACTACTTGCATATTATCCTCAAGGAGCTAACCTCAATGTGTCTAAAAGTGCTTGGACGAGCATGCACTTTTCTGAGTGGTGAATATAGAAAGCATGGAAGTCTCCTATGTGTACTAGAAATGGAAAATATATACTTGCAGAGGGATTTTTGGCATTACTACCGATAAAAGTCAAGCTTCATGTTATAGAACCGGTACGAGACCGCAATTTTTTAATGTACACTAGAAAACCAAATCACCTCCTTAATAGAACTTGGACTTCTAAGCAAGTAGGCTGTACTTTCCAGTGTCTATGTCAGTAAATGTAGACATGGCTGATATGCATTAAAAGAGAAGGTGTCAGCACTTCTCACCAAGAGCATACAGTAGCAAATAACAAGAGGGTGCCATAGTTAAGCAATTTGCAAAATACCATGTGGTTCAAGTAACAATGGTTATACCTTATTAAAACTTTAAAGACCACTAAGCAAGATGATTCTTGGATCTTACACTAAGATCCCTTTTAGAAAATCAAGTGCAAAATTGAGCATTGAAATCACATTGCTCCAGGTGTATTGGCCTAAACATGTTAAGGTCTAAATTCCACTTAAAATCTCCAATCACCTTTTCTCCACACCTATATCCCTCTCAATTTAATCCTTTGGTCTCTCTCTTTCTCTGTACTCTCCCTATCTCTTAATCTCTGTTACCTCTGCGTCTTTCAACCTTTTCCCCACAATCCGTTTTTGTTTGCTGCTGCAACTATCTTCCCTCCCTGTCTCTCCTGCTCTCTCTCTCTCTCTTGCTTATTCTATTTACTCTCCTTTCTTTCCCTCAATCTGCTCCCCATTTATGGAACCTGTCCTCTCTATCTTCTCTTGCATCTTCTTTGTACTTTTCAATATATTTTTTTTCTCTCTAGCCTCTGCTCTCTAGCCTCTGCTTCATAACCCATGTATGGCAACTGAAACTTTCTCCTGGCTGTGCATAGCCATTAGCAGCACCTACCACCTTTCTTTGACCAGTTTGCGATTTGTTGTTCCCCATCCCCAGAAGCCTACCATCCTGGGGTCCTCCTGGCGCCGAAGAATAACCCTGTGATCAACGAACAAAGAAGTCAGTGTAGCGTGGCCATCATGTCCCTGCAGCTTTTTGTCAATTCTTGTTGGAGAGGAGATTATGCTGCATGAATTTGGTGAGTTTAAACTGTTTTAGGGTAGATGATGACTCGTTGATGCTCACACACTACCTTCATGAGTGTTACATCTGCCTTACCTGATTTCTTTTATTTCTGATGACCACAGGGTGTGCCGATTACGCCTCCACCCCCCTCCTGTGACCCATGGTGTGAAATTATCACACTATCAAAGTGAGAAATTACCCTGATTTTAACTTTTCGGCACGATTCCTGATCGCGCCCAATTTTAGGTTGATAGCGTTTTTAACCCACAACCCTTGTAAATATCACGCGTTGTACATAGCACGTATAGCACTAAGCACTACCTACCCATAATACTCTAGACTCTGGGGACCAAGGTGGTGTTAACTATATTGTTATTCTACCACATGATGTCTCTGATACCACCAACTGGAGCACAATGGACTGTAAATAGGCAATCAATAAGACAACTGATTGTATGTTTTGTTTTTTTGTTTGTCTCTGTCCTTTTTTTCCCTAATAGGTGCAGAAACCGTAAAATCGGAAGCCTCCTAAACCAGGAGTTATTAGAAAGACAGTTTTCTTTCTAATTTTTTGCACTTTTTCATTATTTATTTTCACTTTCACGTCCCTAGGTAAGGGTGGACCTTAGCGAGTCCATACCGCCAGGGTATATTCACACTAAGTCCTGAAGAATGCCGGGTAAATTCACACCGTTTCGTGGCTGAAACATGTCGACTGACTTAAGGAAACTACCACTTGAATAATTGTGGACGCATTTCCGACACATCATTTTATCGATAAGTCCTTAGTGATCCTAATAAAATTATTTTTGATACACTACAGACTTTTTTAAACCTCACATCACTCACTTAATATTCTTTGCACATCACTGTCCTTACCCACTACCCGCTCCGCAGTAGATCTGGCGTTGCAGCACACAGAGGGGATGCTAGATCCCCTCTGTGGGGCCCGATGATGAAGCATGTCATCACTAGGTGGTGAGTGAGGGCTTTCTTCCAAGAAAACGCCTTAAGTGAAGTCGTTCCTTGCTCCATATTGATGGTCTCCCACTTTTCCTAGGAATACTCTTGTTTTGTTTATGAGATTGACACTGGGGTGTGAGAGTGTCCCTCTACCCTATCTCTCTTCTTGTTGTGATATACCCTGCAGCTTTTTGTCAATTCTTGTTGGAGAGGAGATTATGCTGCATGAATTTGGTGAGTTTAAACTGTTTTAGGGTAGATGATGACTCGTTGATGCTCACACACTACCTTCATGGTGTGGTGAACTTCAACAGGAGGTCCACAGTACTGGAAAAGAAAATGTTTCTGGTAAAAGGACCGGAAACATACCAGAAACATTTTCTTTTCCAGAATCAAAGTCATGATGCGAGGGAATTGCTACCCACGAGGCCACAGTTTGATTTTTAATTTTGCTGTATTGTGCATCCCACTGTGACCACTGACATAACACTGCCAGGGCTTGAAAAATCCAGTCGCATTGTCGGACAAGATTTAATCAGGACAAGCCATTTTTAGGGACTACTCCCCCTATCTAGCGAGCTGAAAATCTCAAACGTCAGTAACAGAGTAAAAAGTAAACTTTGGAAGACAAACAGAATTTTGACCTCTGTCTCTGAAAGACAAGCAGATGTGACAAGATATCAAGATTTAAAGGCATCTTTATTGTTCACAAAGTGAAAGAGCAATAAAGATGCCTTTAAATTGTGTTATCTTGTCACATGTGCTGGCTTCCAGAGACAGAGGTTAAAAGTCAGGTTGTCTTCCTACATTTATTTTTCTTTCTGTGATTTAAGTTAGAGGACTTTGTGAAGTGAACTGTGTGACAATTTAACTGTGCAAAGTATGGTCAATGAAAGGCTAAAAGATGTCAGGCTTTTTTCCTAACACAACACTAAAATAACTAAGTGAACTGTTCAAACATTTCAAATATATTTCACTAGTTATTAGGACATATTTGTGTACTTCTGTGGTGAAAATTTTGTTTTTTAGTGGATCAAAATAAATTAGAACACTTTACTTGGTGGTGTGCAAATCTTAAATATTTTTGCCAAAACCCAATTTCCAAACCTTGTTTATAGGCTATTATCAGTAAAACTACATGTTAGTGGGAAAGTTTTGTGGACATTTCAATGGAAAATATGCTATTTGTAAATGACAGTGCACTACCACATTATGCTTTAGCAATATATTTATGAAATGCAAGTTTTTAAACATGGACTGGGAATTATTACTGCTCCTGCCCAGATGACAAATGCTATTTGTGAACTAAGAGGCAAGCCAGGGATCACGTGTACCCTATACATGGGCTTGATTCTTATTACACATGGAGCAGATATTTAGTCTAGTAAATAAAGAGTTTTTTTGTACAGCAGAAATAGTGAACTTTATATATATATATTCACTGAAAAAACCATAGGTTTCAGGAGTTATATAGTTAGGAATTAAGTTTTAAAAAAACCTTTGAAATTCACTCAAAAAACGATAAGTTTTAGTGGTGTTATAGTTAGCTGAACATTTTACTCATACAAAATCAATGAAATTGCTCCTATATAGTTAGTTGTACTAACTATATTTCGCGCACCCGCAATCCACTGCTGATGATGTCACATATTAGATCATTCATGACATGGTCAGTGACATCACTGATGACATCTCAAATGACATCACTGATGACATCACTGATGACATCATCCAGTGAATGTGGTTTGCTTCGTTATTTAAATATGCATTATATATATAGCAATTTACATTGAAGAATGAGTGGATATATATAAATAAATATTTGGATGGAGGATTTAGTAGCAGTGTAATTGACTGTTTACTTGACCAATTTATAATGTCTCACTAAATATAGTGGATAGTGACTAAACTGTGTGAATATCTGTATCACTTTGTCAGTTGTTGTGTAAACTTATTCTACAGTTGGTTACAAGCTATGTGAAAGTCTATATTAGTTATTGATTAGTTAACTGAGTATTTGTATGGGAGTGTGAAAGTGTGTGTGGTTCGGCGGGGTGTGTGTGACTGTCCAAAGATGTGTGAATAGTTGATTCAGTAGATATATAAAGTTAAAACTACATGCTCTAACAGTTTGGGTGAGGGAATCTCTTTATGGGTGTGGTGATGAGCAAATATATTTCTCAAAGGTACAGGTCCAACAAACTAGAAAAATAAAAGGCAGTGTATGTGTCAGTTGTTGTATATAAATAAGTATACATAAGACACAATGATTGTGTGAGTGGCTGTATGGATAACTGTATACTTGTAATAATGATTTTATAATTCACTAAGTATGACTTACTATCTAAATGAATAGAAGAAGTGGTGTTTGTATAAGTGTTTTGCTAAGTAAATATGTAAGTATGATCCATTGTTTGCATAAGTGAGTAGGATGACTTCAAATGTGAATAGGATGCGTGCTGTTGTTTAATGTCGATATAGATGTATAAGTATTTGTGATAGTGTTCTATTGTTCATTGACAGCATGTATGAGTGAATCCATAGGTAAGTGATGAGATGTGTGTATACATCTATGAATCACTGAGTGGATTTTTAGATACTTGTATTGCTGTGACAGTGGATTTAAATATGATACTCTGTATTTTACAAACAGTGATGAAAAATTGTAATAGTGTATGAAAAGATGTATGTGATTGTCACGTGGATGATGTCATCAGTGATGTCATCAGTGATGTCATTTGAGATGTCATCAGTGATGTCACTGACCATGTCATGAATGATCTAATATGTGACATCATCAGCAGTGGATTGCGGGTGCGCGAAATATAGTTAGTACAACTAACTATATAGGAGCAATTTCATTGGTTTTGTATGAGTAAAATGTCCAGCTAACTATAACACCATTAAAACTTATAGTTTTTTGAGTGAATTTCAAAGGTTTTTTAAAAACTAATTCCTAACTATATAACTCCTGAAACCTATGGTTTTTTCAGTGAATTTCAAAGGTTTTTTAAATGCTGATTCCTAACTATATAAGGCCTGAAACCTATGGTTTTTTCAGTGAATTTCAAAGGTTTTTTAAATGCTAATTCTTAACTATATAAGGCCTGAAACCTATGGTTTTTTCAGTGAATTTCAAAGGTTTTTTAAATGCTAATTCTTAACTATATAAGGCCTGAAACCTATGGTTTTTTCAGTGAATTTCAAAGGTTTTTTAAATGCTAATTCCTAACTATATAAGGCCTGAAACCTATGGTTTTTTCAGTGTTTTTAAAAAAAAAATTGATTGGTTAACTGGCTTATTAAGTGTATCTTAGTGAATACATATATTAGCGAGTAATGTTTAAATATTTAAATATATGCATGAGTGATGTAATATGTGACGTCATCAGCAGTGCATTGCAGACGTGGAAGTTATAGTGAGTCCAACTAACTATAACGTGGGAATTTCAATGGTTTTATGCGAGTAAAATTTCCAGCTAACTATAACTGGTGTGAAACCTATGGTTTTTTCAGTGAATTTCAAGGGTTTTTTAAATGCTAATTCCTAACTATAACTGGTGTGTAACCTATGGTTTTTTCAGTGAATATATATATATATATATATATATCATTTCTATGGCAAAATGAAACCCTTCATTTTGTTCCTTTTCAAATTAAATGTATTAAGTGTTACCACTTTATTCCAATCAAGATGACTTCAGGTGTGCCATACTTTTGTCATAAGTAAGACTGTTAGCGTTCTAGTTGTTCTTTAGAACACTCTGGGACATTCTGTCATTGGGCTATAGTTGGGCTACATCTGGCTGATATTTGGGCTACATTTGGGCTCTTTTGTCTCTGATGGCCATGTTGGGAGACTGCATATCAGAATTTTTTTCATGAAATATAATAGGATTTGAGAAGTCACTCAAAATGTGCCCTAATTTTTCTTTCTTCAGCACTAATCATAATTTCTATGGCAAAATGAACCCCCTCATTTTGTTCCTTTGCAAATTAAATGTTTTAAGTGTTAACACTTTATTCCAATCAAGATGACTTCAGGTGTGCCATACTTTTGTCATAAGTAAGACTGTTAGCGCTCTAGTTGTTCTTTAGAGCACTCTGGGACATTCTGTCATTGGGCTATAGTTGGGCTACATCTGGCTGATATTTGGACTACATTTGTTTTTTTTGTCTCTGGTGGCCATCTTTGGGCTACATTGGGCTACATTGAGCTACATTGGGCTACATTTGGGCTCTATCATATATATAGCCCAATGTAGCCCAATATATATTTTTTCAAAGTTAATTTTCGCACTGGAGCACATATCTTGAGACATAGCAAAGGCACATCGGGCTACTAGTCCCTACAATTTTGCCAAGTTTGGTGGAAAACCATTCAGCCGTTCGGGCTAAAAGTGAGTCCAACCTCCCTATGGAAATTAACATGGGGAAAACACGTTTTGGGACACCCCTTTTATCTCGGCCCCCGCTTGACGAATCCCCCCCAAACTTTCAGGGAAGGAGCGGAGCGCCGCGAGGCAAAGTTAAGGAAAATTTCAGGAAGATTCCTCAACCGGCGTCAAAGTTATTCCCAATAGAATGTTGCGATTTCCCTATGGAAAACAATCCCAACTATATATACCTACTGGCTATAGCCAGTAGGTAATATATTAGTTTATTCGATCAATAGCATGATCATTCGCATAAATAAAATCACAAGGCATACAGTAATTCATCAGAACATTAAAAGCACAAAATCTTACAATAACATCAACTTCAAGTACCTGTACATCAATTATTAAAAGTTTATAAAATTCATAGTTACATACGATAATAAAAAAGAGAATTTCAATTTCGCCTCAAATCAGAGATGAAGCAGTTCAGCCTTTCATTACCACACTGTTCCAGTGACTAGTTTAGGACCGGCTTACTTGCATGTTCAAGTATCTATATCAAGATATTCTTTTGCCACCTTAGATCTCGACCTTGCATATTTGAAGGTGCTCTCTTATCTGATAATAAAGAAAAGACAAAATATTTGCCTAGGATCACACAATTTGAGACCAGTTCACAGGTGAAGTACATTACTGTTAGGTCGAGTAGCTAATTCAAGTTACTTGACCTGCAGGTCTAGTATAATTTGTATGATTTTTCGAGCCCTGGCTGTGATACAAAAGTGAAAGCAGACCGCGCTAATGGAATCGGCAGGGAACCACAAATGTCCACCACCCGTTCCTACACTTTTCCCCATAACAGTACTACTCCACTATTGTGACTGGGCTATAAAGAAAGGCTCCCAAAACCCCCTAAGACAGAAGGAAAAAATTCTGTCTTGTGAATTGACTACTTCTGGGTATATGGTTAGCGTTGGTATTGAGGCCAGGACTGTCGGCACCCAGGAAATCCTGCCGGGCGCAGACATTTCTGAAAACAAGGCACCTAGGGTAGTCCGGGCTTGTGTGGTTTGCATGGATCCCAATTTCTTTTCTTACCCTGAATGCCGTGCAAACATCAAACCTTGGCCTAATCAAATATTTTCCTCATATTTTGTTAAGCCAAATGTTGGAATATGTGAAGATCCATAAATTCCTACTACCCAGAGTTCCCGCACTTCTTGCAATAAAAACGCTATCCCAAGTTTTTACCAAGTATTATGCATTTAATATAATATTACATAGGACCTCAAAAGATCAATTTATTTGCTATGATCATAAATTCGATTAAGATAGAGCAGAATTTCAAAGGTGTCAATAAATTTCAAAACCGAGATACTACACAAATCTTAAAGTACAATATATAAAACTATCAGCCGATGTTCTGTGGCTATGTCTAGACAGGTCAATTATAATGCAAATTCTTTCTGCCTCAGATGCCCTGATTATGGTTTCCACAGTATTTGGTTCAAGAGATGAACCCTCAGTGTGTTGACCCTGGCAGGGTTATCTAGATATTACACACTTTTGAAAGATAGCCTGTTATAACAAACCCTTTGTGACATGACAGGCTATACTGGGTAATTGCAGACACACACTAGCTAGTTAGGGTATTTGCCGCCCTCTGCTATAGGTGGCTTACCCTACAAAAACAATCTGGCTCCTGCACACAAAATAATGATTTCAAGAGCAGTTACCTATCTCACCAGGGTGTAAATCACAACAGGGCAGTGTAGGATGGAGCAAAGACAATCAAATGTAAGATATACCCAACTTTTGATGACTCTGTCCCAGCACAATAGGTCAATCACAAGCACTATGCAAATTGGAATTTGGAGTTTTCTGATTGGACATTGCATCGGGATGACTAGTAGGTTTAGGTATTGACATTCACTTAAGTAACAGGAATATGAAATAACATGAAAGTTGCTGCCTTAAGAACATCAGTGTTCCAAACAGTTGTGCAATCTTTTCACACAGCAAATTATTGTTTGACATACCATATGTGAAAGGTAACAAGGGAGTCGCCCTAATCCATATTCAATTTTTGACCTCTTAGCTGTGACTACGAACAAACTTTTAAATCGTCTCCTCACCCACAACACTATGGAATTCCTCACGGCTCCATCTTATCCCCTCTATTATTCAACATCTACCTTTCCCCATTACCAAACATTATTAAATCACTCAATCTCACCTGTTACAACTATATAGATGAATCCCAAATCATTTAAAAATGGATGGTGTGGAAGACCTCTACAATTTAAAACGTGATAACTGCCTCCGAGCCATAAAGAAATGGATGATGAATAACCATCTAAAGCTAAATACAACAAAGAGAGAATATGACCTGCAGACAATGGTAAAAATTCCAGTCTACCGTCATACATGAGGCCCCTGCAACAATATCAAGAGGAGTCACAAACCTTGAGGGAACCATGGATTCAGACCAATGTTTGATACCACATCAAACAGAGTGCTTTCTACACAATAAAAACACTATGTTGTATCCTCCCATACCTTGAACACTTGTACTTTCTAAGCGGGACTATGGCAATAGTCTATACCTTGGGGCACCCACATTCATCGTATACAAAATACAACTCATCCAAAATGCTGCTGCAAGACTCTCTACCATCACCCAAGATAATGCAGGACTCCAGTCTCACAATCACTCCACTGGATACCTATAGCAAGAAGGGCAATGCTCAAGGCACTTTTCATTGTCCACAGAGCCTCCAAGGAAATAACTGCTGTACCTATAAACTAATTATAAGCACTCCAGGCTTGCACCACTTATAACTATACCACCTTACCCAAAGAAATATGTAGGAGGAACTGCTTCTTCGGAAAAAGACAGCAAGCTCTGGAACTCCTTCCCAGCCATCATTCAAAGCATCCAGGAGAATATATACTTCAGAAGACAATTGATAACAGGGCTATTTTCAAGACAGCTACACCCACCCACTCCAGCAACAGATCCCGGGAGGACAGTCGCACCCTTAAATTTAATCTTCAGCTTACAATACAAAGATTAGAAACAACCCAACCAGCAAAATACGTTCGATAGGCAGGTAAGTTAAGAAGGATTGACCTATGGTTCACCGGGGTAATTTATAGGTATGTAGTTTCATATTTAACATTTCTATCCCACACTAATACTTATACATGTTACACTCAGCAGTTGGCATCCAACTGTAACTTACACCTCCTTTATTCACATAACACATATCTGCGTTCACCAGTATTGTGATACGCCAGCCATCACTCCATGAACAGGTACGGAATCACTGAAGAGATTGTCACACACGGTATGAATCGGAGGACTTTAATCCAGTGCAGCACTGCTGGTGCCAAATATAAATACACTATGGTGGCTTCTTTTTATCTCACAATAAAACTGAAATATGGGATGGCAGTAACGATGCACATCCCAGCAGATCTCTCCACTTCTCTCTCCCTACACCCATGCCAGCTACACACATTTCTGATTGGACAGCCCAGTGCGGTAACCAGCTAGGCAGACTATAATCATAGGAAACACCATAAAGAGCAGGTAAAAGCAGCCAGAGTAATAAAAATTCATGAACTGCGCATGTATGTCTCACACCTCTTTGTGCACCACACTGCTACATGCTGCGTCCCATAACACGATTACACACCTTGTGGTCTTCACCCATGACATGAAAGCACTTCGACATAGAATCATAAAACAAAGACAACACCCATCCAGCCACACACCACCCTATATGGCGTAGCTTGCTGCCCATGTAAGTAAGCACTTCAGTGCCACACATAGGGGTAGTAAGCGGTATAGAAATGCTGAAATACAATACAATATTTATCACATGTGCATCACCAAGATTTGTTCTGATCCTCTTGAAATCTTTGTTCCGGTAACACTTCAGAATGACAAAATAAAATGTGCTTCGTTTCTACTTTCATAATTGCTGATATATGTTGAAATATATGTACAGTTCATTTAGAGGTATTTTTTAAAAATTGTGTATTAGAAACAAACTGACATCCTGCAGTCATTCTTTTCACACTTCCTGTATGCAGGGTCACTGGAATTATGTGATCCTGCAGCTCTGTAGTTTTCCGCATGATTATGCATTTTATACATTTATCACATAATCCATCACCTGCAGCCTAATTTTCAGATTTGAACAAAAAAAATCTAGATCATCCAGATCAAAAGTTACTAAAAATGCTGCATTTTTAGAAGGTCCATCGTAAAGGTTGACCTGTCACTTTTCAGGGACTTATAGCTGTATTCGGTAGTGAAACTGGTCCTAACTAAGTGAAACCTTGCCCAGACAGTGGTAATGTGTAAAAATGGCAAAATAATGAATTAATAATATCACAAAATGTACAGTATTAAGCGTATAATTTATGTTTTTGTTTGTCGCATAATTTATTCGACATTGCCATGTAATTATAATTTTGGCCTTCCCGGCCGCATAATTCCAGTGATCGTGCCTCTACCCTTTTGAGATTGTCACATAGTTCACTTTACAAAATACTCTCACTTTCCAGTCAGAGGGAAAAAACAGAAAACAACATCTCCACATTAAAAGAGTCAATAGACAAAGCCTGAGATTTGACCTCCGCTTCTAAACATGCAGTGAATGTATCAAGATAAAAAAATGCACTTTATTGCTAATTCACCTTCTGAACTCCAGCATGTTTTTTTCAATTAGACTGTATGCATTCGTATGTGAAAGCAGTTTGGTAAGAGAAACAGATTTTAAACTGAGTTTTCCATAAATCCTGTGCCCGGCCCTCAAATGCCCCCCACCCCCGTGGCTACTGCCCTGTGGTGCCCGTGTGCAGGGAAACCAGCAGGTGAACTAGAGATGGGTCTATTTGCACATTAATAACGAATTGCCACAACTTTGCCCGATTAACACAGTCAAAGCCCATTGTCAATTCCATAAAGGCTACCATTGGAGACTGTTTGGCTACTGTGCATTTCCCAATCTTCAGCTTTAGGTTGAGGCATTGATCAATCGTCCCTGTACCACTTCAGAAACCGTTTTGGCATTTATTGAACACATTATTTTCATTGATTCATTCTACAGAACTCTACCCAGGATTGTGGCTGGGATGTCTATCAGGGAAGTGGGTGGTGGCATTAGCTTCTCTCTCTTGCCCTTTTTAAAGGTCGCTAGAATGCCTGAAGAGGCACAAGAGAGGGCGATCAATGAGTTGTTCAAGCTGTTCTAAACATTTGTCAGCAATGGGGGCCAAAGATTTGTGTTGCACTTGATAATATCATTGGGAACAGCATCAGGCCCAGGCGCTTTACCACACGCACTCTCCTGCACTGCAGCCTTCCCTCCCTGCAGAGCAATAGAGAGGCAGGATGGAGCGCACCTGGGGCATAGCTGCAAACAGCTTAGACTGCCATCAGTGCCATCCAACCCCCCATACTATTTAATATGTGTGCACCAGATTTATTACTGTGAATAGGGTGGGGTTGAGACTTGAATTACCAGGCCACAGTGAAAGAATGCTTGTGAATGTCATAGGTTGGGCCACTTTCAAAGCAAGTGTAGAGGTGGTACAAGTATCATTCAAGTCAGCAGAGTGGCTATAAAAAAAAGATGTGTGTGCACGTTGTAACAGACCTAGCGTTCACAGCTGAACTTCACACACCTTTGACTAAGAGGGTGAAAGGTCCTTTATGTGAAGTTCATATTGGTGCTGTAAGTTTAAATATGATGGCAGATTCTGGTGAGCCAATTACAGTAATTGCTGGTGTGTCATATAACCAATTGTGGTCTGAAAACAAACCTCTTAACCCTACAGATATTCTCTCCAAAGTGCATGGAGACCAAGAGATCCAGATGTTGGGGTATTTTATGGATAATGTTACGTGCTTTGGTAGACATCCCGCAACCAACGTTTATGTAACCTTCAAATGGAAAAATATTGTACGTTGGCAAGATCTGCCCAAAACAGATTTACAGTTTCTTATGGGATCTAATAGCCCAGCACAACTAAATGATACTTGTATTACTTTGCTTGAAGACTTTGACAAAGATATAGCTGCTGTCTTAGAGAATTTCCCAGAGGTTTTTAATGTGAAGATAGACACAATTAACACGTTTGAACACTTGATCAAGCTGAAACAAAATGCTGTTCCAGTTGTACTTAAGAGTCAAACCGGTGCAATTGAGCAATATAGATGATCTTAAGAAACTTTTGGACAAAGTTTCTAAAGAGGGTGTATTTACCACCACTGACTTTTCAGGATGGGTTAGTCCGATTGGGATGGCACGAAAAAAAGACAGGGACATTTTGTTTGGGTGCAGACTTGTGCACACTAAATACAAATTTCATCTTGGGCCGTTTCCTTTAACCTAAAATTCAAGAACTAATGGCCAACATCCATAATGCTATATTTTTTCACTGTTGGACTTGATGTCAGTTTACCATCAATTTCCAATCGCTGCAGAGTTACAAGAGTTAACCACTTTTGGGACACCCTTTGATGCGCATACATTTTTGAGACTACAGTTTAGTTTGGCTTCCACAGCAACTGTGTTCCAAATATTGATTGACAACATTTTGGCTGGGATTAATGGTGTTCAAGTCTCATCAGGGCAATATTTAAATGTTTTCACAGTCATTGAGCACACTAAGATTCTTGAAAACGTTTTGAAAAGTTTAAAATAAATTGGAATACCTTTGGTTGAGCTACCGTCCTGGGTTTGTGAAAGGGAGCTGATGTGGCGGGGCGGTGGCGGGGGGGGAGATCAGTCCTACATAGGGACACCCGTCTTGACCCTCAGTGAAGAAATCAACGGCTGCTCAGGACTTTAGAGCTCTAACGATTATTTCAGCGACAAAGTGATAATGCCTGTGGAGAACTCAATTGCTGTGAGGATGTGTAATAAGAAAGCAATATGCATTGCAGGATTTGTTATCACTGTGGTTGTTATGGCAGTAGTAACTTGGGTTGTAGAGGAAGTAGCTCCTGCTCGACAACTTTTGATTGCCACTACTCCAGTACCAGCTGAACACCATTACATTACTCTCCCATATCATGAGCAGAATAATAGACAATCTTATCTGAACAACACGTTCATCCAGATGTTATACCACACCCACAATGCTACAAACACTACTAACTGTTGGGTGTGTGGGATGATACCTGCTCACTAGAAGAAGGGAGGAACACCTTTCATTCCTCTTCCAGTCTCCCATAATGGTTCTTTTCAAGCCTGGTTTGCCCTTTTAATCGCTTCTCAAAATGCTAACATTACCAGTATGGCTGTAGGAAGAATAAATTATCATCTCAATAAAGTGTGTTACCCAGATGAAGATGGCAATCCACACGCTAAAGGAACTAAATGGGAGTGGGAGGAGTACCGACCCGGAAATGTTTCTACGCCTTATGTTTTCCCAAATATGCGAACTACCAAGGGTAATGGACCATTTGTAATGTCCGTTACTAGAGCCCGAGCTGTCTTGTGTATAAGCAGTGCTGGGGCGAATCCCAGTAGGAAGAAGTGAATGTACTCTGGTCTTGACTATTGAAGGTGTCACTAATAGTAGTTTCATGTCTTCGCATAACACCTACATTGTCTGCGGTAACAAGGGATACTGCCATCTACCTGTTGGATGGTCCGGAGTATGCTATGTGTCCTTTGTGTTACCTCCTGGGTTTTTGGCACCAGCATCATATCAAAAAGACTATCGACTGTTTAATGATATCTCCAAGAACAGATATAAGAGGACAATAAGTAATGAGGAGGTGGACCAAACTGACACTGCATTACAGCAATATGTCGATTTCAGTTTGGGACTGTTCTTCTTTGTCAGTGCTGCTCTAAACAGCAGGAAAATCAGACAGTTGACTCGTGTTGTGGAGGCTGTTACCAACCAGACAGCCATGGCACTTGGGAACATTACAGAGGAACTACAAATTGCAAGGCTTGTGGCACTTCAAAAACGTATGGTCCTCGATGTACTTTTGTCTGATCGAGGTGGTGCACATCGCATCATCGTAAGTAGTTGTGTTTACATTCCAGATCATTCTCCTTCATATTTTGATGCGATCTATAAACTACACAAAATTGCTGCTGAAATCCATCCAGATCCTGGCACATGGACTTTCGCCAGTTGGTTCTGGACCCTACTTGCGACCTGGGGCTGGAAGTTATTGACTGCTCTGTGTGAAATATTTATAATTTTATTGACATGCTGTTTTTGTATACAATGTGGTCCAATGCTTTGCTCCACCTGTATTACTGTCACAAAACGACAAAACCCGTTCTCTAAGGCAAGCAATGTGAGTGTATCAAACACTATGGTTTCCTCCTCAGCGTGGTGTATACATCACCATATCTTTTATCGTTTTTACAGCAAAAACCTCTTTATTTCTTATGGTCATATGCAACACTCTCTTGCCTATTATTTAAAACTCTGTTTCCACTGACAGTCCACCAGAAGGAAAATGACTGATCTTCATACAACAGTCAGTACACCGGCCAGCTTCTTAAGTAAGCATAACCCCCTGGATCAAAGTGCACAAAATGAAAAAAATGTAAAAATGTGTAGGAGATAAGGTGACCCCTCACGGGCGAACCACCATAGGGGTAACTGGCAGGTACTCACCAGATAGACCCACTGTTCTCATCATTGGCAGTCACCTTATCTCGGAAAAAGAACAAAAATAGTGTCCAAAACAAATGTCCAAAACAAAACAAAATGAATAGGTGCAAAAGAGTGATGGTGAATTACACTCTAAAGTAGGGACGATAAATGATTACAATTGACAGTCACATCTTTCACACAATAACTTTATTATTCACTAAGGGTCAACTGTCAAATAAAAAATGTGTGCAGGTTGCTATCTACACATACCCGTTTCACAGGCCAACATGTTTCATTGCCTCCAAAATATGGCAAATTCTTCAGGGCTAGACAACTCGTCACAGCACCAGAGTTGGACACATTATTCTAGAGAAACCATGCTCAGCTATTGTCTCTCATACCAGCTTGCGGGTGGGTGCTCAAGTCAGGGTGGACTCCTTATGTGAATCCTTCTTTCTAACTGCCCCTTAGTCGTGGTATCGATCAGTACGGGATGATCGCAGCACGACGTCTCATTCTGTATTACTGCCTGTATACTCGCTAAACGTAATGTTGCACAAATGAATTCCCAGAAAATATTAGATAAGGAAATTAGTAATATGATGCGGATTGATATACAAGATGTATACAAGGACTATCCTAGATCATAAATGTCTTCAGCTAATGCTAAAAGGTTCGTCTGTGGAAAATTGACAGCGTTCGGTGTTACCATTTAGCTGAAGCCATCTTGTTTCCAGCAGCCAATTTGTCTGATAAGTGCTCACCACATGCTGTTTCCTTCTTTACTGTTGTTTACCCTTGTGCTCTGTTTAAAGGACTGGCTATACTTAGACTCTGCTATTCTGCATATGTGCAGAGGAATCTTTAACTGTCCATACATCAGTTTTTAGACTGTAACTGTCAGGTTGTTTCTACCGGAGTCAGCAACTGCTAGCTCCTCCTTTACTGTTGACTGTGCATTTCTTTCGGACCATCTAAGTATGTAACCCTCCTATGTGTGCTTGTACCGCCCTCTTTTGAGCCCCTGTGTGGGTATAAAAGACCCCTGGTTCTTCTACTCCTTGTGCTACATCATACACTACTGAAGGGTGTTGTGTGAATTTAGTTCCACCTCATGAGGTTTATATAAATCTTTCCTTTAACCTTTCAGCTTCTGTGCCAACTTCTATTTACTTGTCTGAGGACTTGCGTGCAGAGAAGGGCAAACCCCTAGCACTAGTAGGCCTGGCTGAGTCCCACTTCTACAGTTCCACCGACTCATCCTGCTTTTGCATTCTTCTCCTGAAGTGATATCGTTCAAGGACAGTACTCACTTTGGTGAGGTAGTGCAAGTCCAACTTTTTGATGCAGATCTCGTATTTATTATGAGTGTCCGAGTCACTATCAGAGAGTTCAGGAAGATGTTCAAAGAATTCTTGTCCCTCAGAGCCCAAACAATGCATTAACCATGAGGCTTTCCTCTCTGCACTTAAGGAAGGGGCACAGACACAAGCATAATGTGTGAAAACCTTCTTCCACGAGAGAGGAGGAACTCATGGAGATATCAAAAAGAAGGGAGGGGCAGTGACATTTTGCATTATGTATGTACTTCGTTTTGACCTAGTTACTACTTAAGGGTGAACTTCAGTGATCTGCTTACAATATCCACAAATCGTATAAGCTGTGCGCATCAGCGAATCTGCGTGAAACTTCAGCAATTAAAATGTAGGCCAATGCGTACAGTCCCAGAAACTTCATTTGCTGTGCACATCAGCGGAACCATCAGCCCGATTACTGATGGCACATATTTATACAGGGAGGAGTCACTTTAGTCTGGTGCTCAATTACATGTGTAGATGTGAGTCTGGTGGTGCCTGATAAGTGAAAGGCACATATTTGTTTACATACAATTTCATATATGTCTGATTTATTATTCCTATTACAGCGCCTTCTACCTTGAGAAGGTCCGTCCTACACCAGTGTGTGGACAAAATCCATGCCGACAAATCAAGGACAAAGAGATTGGGACATGGTCTAGGGACACTAAAACAAATCCTACATCAAACCTCAAGTTTAACTGATGGAGCGCTATGAGCGACCTGAAGCGTACTACTGAGAAAAAGTAACCTGGAGAATTGCTGCAAATTAAAGTAAACTAAAAAAAAAACTAATAAAGAACTACATAACCACAGCTGTGTGACCTGGAAGCCGATTGTTTCTCAATATAGCCCTAGTTTGTGATTACATTACAGTGCTCACATTATGATCCGCGCTAGAAGAGATGGGAGCCTGGGGTGTCTGGTCACAAAAATTCATTTACATACAAAGGGGGGTGACAGCCTGTTCACAACGCACAGCACAACTTGTTTACGTGAAGTGCTTGTACACAGAACAGGGTAAAGTCTTGTGTCTCTTTTTTTCATTTTCTTTAATATATCCTGCACCTCGCTCACTTCTCTTCCTCTCATTTCAATACATCATAAATTACTCAAATTCACTATTGCTTTTTCTGCACGGCACAAGTCGGGGGTAGCAACAGTTTTAAGGGGTCCCCCCACTATTATCTAGAAATGGGACTCAGTTCCACCTAGCTCCTTAGCCTGCGACTGATAATTGTTACTTTGTGCCCCAGCACTGCAGGCACAGGCCTCTGAGTATTTGTTTGTGTGAGTCACACAAGAGAGGAACAGAGAACTTGACAAAATTAGCCCTGCTATTGCTTAATACATTGTAAATGTGAACCACTTTGGGGCTTAGGGGCTGGATAAAGAATAACGTCAGGAAACAAACGCAAATTAAAAGCACATTTTATTTATTCGCTGAAAACTGTTTACAAATTTAATTTCCAACTTCCAGATATCTGTTTAAAAATATTTAAACTTTCAGTAATTTTCGAGTTTAGTATTAAACTAATAGTGGGAAAAACACATGATGTATAAAAACTGAAACCAAAAACGTATTTTTACATTATTTTATGTTTCTTGTTTTTTGTTTTTAAAACAGGCCGTCAACCTTTCACGTAAAAATTATTATAAGGACCTGACATCACTTCTTGTGATGTCACTACATGTGACGTCACTGTAATTTGCATATGATAATGGGCTCCATACTATTTTCCTTACTTGTGCCCTGTTTATTGGCATGACATGGGTCTATAGGTATTAAAAATAAACATATAAATTCACAGGAGTTCAGCCCGTTTCTCTGGTCATGTCCCACATTGACATGTATTCGGCTGCTTCTTCTATTTTTAGGTGAGTACATATAATGTGCCGTTCCCCTTCCTTCCATTTCTCTCTATTTCTCGCCCCTTTCTTTGTCTCTCTCGCTCTCTTTATCTCTCACCCTCTCTATCTCCCACACACTCCTGTTAGCGTTAGCTTCATGAATGTCACTGCCACTTCTGGCATTCATACGACAAATCCTTCAGAACATTTGAGGACAGGGGTCAATCAAGTGTGGGAGACGAGTTGCTGCAACTGATTGTCCTGGCACATATATACTTTTGATGTGGGATTTCGCTATTTCACCACATTCTTCAAACAGAGTCTACTGCTTACAATTGCTCAATTCTGGTAAAAAGTAGAGTTTGGCAAGTCACAAACTGAATAGAGAGAGCCATGTCGGAGAGGAGCCACGGGTAACACTTAGTTATAAGGCCCGAGGCATGAGCTGATCCATCAACCGGTTAACAGAGTGTAAAAGATGCAGCAAACATTACTTAAAAACACTTATATGCTCTTTTATATCTAAAAACAGGTTATTTCTTGAACATCTGTGCTTCACTTTAGTTCATCACATATGCTGCTGCAGCTTTTGTTAATAGTAATATCTACATTTTACCAATGAAGTTTCCCATCTCCAGAGCCCTGACAACGTGTTCACTCTGCGTGTGTTTGGTTTATAGGTTTTATCACTAAGCCGACAAGTTAGCTGAAAATATCGTTGCTAGTCCCAGTATTGTTCAGTGTTGCTTTTAAAGGAAGTGTGATCAAGTGCGATTGAATGTTTTTCTTTGTATCTCTTCTTCACCAAATAAAAATCAAAACATTTTCTTTTCTTTTAGTCCACATTGTGCTAGCCTCCCACTGTGTATCCTGGTACATCATGCTGCTTTTCTATGTGTACGGAAGTGAACAATCACTGGAAACAAACACTTTTATAACTCTGCAAATAATGTTATCTGTTTTCCTTCTTTACTGCTAGTCCGGTCTTCTATCATCTGGCATTTCAATGTCCCACATAATTCGAATTTAATTTTTTTACCGTAATTCATTCCTCTCACAATAACCCCACTGTTCTGCTCTTGTCTATGTACTCGGATGGGTCAGTATTATTTTTGATGTTCTTAAGTTCTTTCCGGAGTATCTGTGTTCGCTCTTCCCACATTCACTGCCGTTGAATATTTTTTCCCCTGTGTGTGTTCGCTGATGACTTTGAAGGTGTGATAACTGACTAAAGCTCTTCCCACATTCACTGCACTTGAATGGTTTTTCCCCTGTGTGTGATCGCTGATGTCTTTGTAGGTCTGATACTTGACTAAAGCTCTTGACACATTCACTGCACTTGAATGGTTTTTCTCCTGTGTGAGTTCGCTGATGAATCCTTAATGCTGAAGAGCTGCGAAAACTACTGTCACATTCACTACAATGATATGGTTTTTCCCCTGTGTGTGGTCGCTGATGTGTTTGGAGGCTTGATAACTGACTAAAGCTCTTCCCACATTCACTGCAGTTGAATGGTTTTTCCCCTGTGTGTGATCGCTGATGTCTTTGTAGGTCTGATACTTGACTAAAGCTCTTGACACATTCACTGCACTTGAATGGTTTTTCTCCTGTGTGAGTTCGCTGATGAATCCTTAATGTTGAAGAGTAACTAAAACTACTGTCACATTCACTACAATGATATGGTTTTTCCCCTGTGTGTATTCGCTGATGTGTTTGGAGGCTTGATAAGTGACTAAAGCTCTTCCCACATTCACTGCAGTTGAATGGTTTTTCCCCTGTGTGTGTTCGCTGATGTCTTTGTAGGTCTGATAACTGACTAAAGCTCTTGCCACATTCATTGCACTTGAATGGTTTTTCTCCTATGTGAGTTCGCTCATGATACCTTAATACTGAAGAGACGTGAAAACTACTGTCACATTCACTACAATGATAGGGTTTTTCCCCCGTGTGTGTTCGCTGATGACTTTTTAGGACTGATAACCGACTAAAGCACTTTGCACATTCACTGCACTTGAATGGTTTTTCCCCCGTGTGTGTTTGCTGATGACTTTGTAGCACTGATAATCGACTAAAGCTCTTTAGACATTCATTGCACTTGAATAGTTTTTCTCCTATGTGAGTTCGCTGATGATACCTTAATGCTGAAGAGTCACTAAAACTACTGTCACATTCACTACAATGATAGGGTTTTTCTCCCGTGTGCATTCGCTGATGTGTTTGGAGGTTTGATAAGTGACTAAAGCACTTTGCACATTCACTGCACTTGAATGGTTTTTCCCCTGTGTGTGTTCGCTGATGAATCCTGAGTAACGACTAAAAATCATTTCACATTCATTACAATGGTATGGTTTTTCCCCTGTGTGTGTTCGCTGATGGGTTTGCAGATTTTCAAATCGATTACAGCTCTTCCCACATTCACTGTACTGGTATGGTTTTTCCCCTGTGTGTGTTTGCTGGTGTCTTTGTAGGAGATCTAATCGACTAAAGCTCTTCCCACATTCACTGCATTTAAATGGCTTTTCTCCTGTGTGTGTTCGCAGATGAATTTGTAGGTGTGATGACTTACTGAAGCACTTTGCACATTCACTGCACTTGAATTTTTTTTCTCCTATGTGGTTCCACAGATGGCTTTGTAGGTGTGACGAGAAAGTAAAACACTTGCACATTCACTGCACTTGAATGGCTTTTCCCTTGTGTGTGTTTGCTGATGTCTTTGGAGGTTTGATAACCGACTAAAGCTCTTGACACATTCACTGCACTTGAATGGTTTATCTCCTGTGTGCGTTCGCTGATGAATCCTTAATGCTGAAGAGTAACTAAAACTACGGTCACATTCACTACAATGATAGGGTTTGTTCCCTGTGTGTGTTCGCTGATGTGTTTGGAGGCTTGATATCTGACTAAAGCTCTTCCCACATTTACTGCATTTAAATGAGTTTTCCCACTGGAGTCTTTAATTGTCCAAAACCAAGATTTGCAAATCGCAGAACAAAGAATATCAAGGATGTCCTAGTCCATACCCGCCCATTGAAGATACAGCAACAATTAACCACGAGGGACGTGACAATGGCACCTGTAACTGGACACTACCCATGTGTTTCCTGTGCAGCCTGTAAGACAACCACAGTATCGAAAACACTACAACTGACGGAGACACTGACATGGATACAACGACAACATACGAATTGTAACTCTTCACATGTCATCTACATGGTTAGCTGCCCATGTAATAAAAAATACATCGGGATGACTTGTTGAAAAATTAAAGTAAGAATTGGTGAGCACAAAAGTAACATCAAGCTAAAAAAGAATACCACCAAACTATGTGCCCATTTCGTAGAGACAGGCCACTCTTGTGAAGAACTTCGCTGGACTGTAATCGAAATGCTTACTGACAAAAGCAATAACTGTGAACGATTATTGTTCGAAAAAGAACAAAGGTGGGTGGACCGCCTTAAAACATGTGAACAAGGATTGAACGATGCCATTCCTTGGCATCGATTTGCCAAGTAACTACAGGGCATGAACTGACCACAAGTAGAATATTTGGCTGCCTGTGTATATCCCATTTTTGTTTTAGTTCGGGTTTTTGTTCTCCATTAACACTGACTGCTCCCAAATTTGACATCTAGAACGTTTCCTAGCTAAAACGCCACAGAGAGATTAATAAAGTTGCTTGAAAAAAACGAGACGCCATTGCCGCCCGCCAGGGCCCTTTAAAAATCTTGATCTCAACTCAGAAGCCACACCCCGGGGCAGAGTCAGCACAAGGCAGGAATCTTACCTGCACGCGGGTAATGGCGCCGACCTTCTCAGAACGTCGTAACACCGGTAAGATGCACGAGTAGCTGTAGACTAATTGAAGTCATTTCTGTAACAGCTCTGGGCTTCGAAATTTTACGAGCCACACCCCGATGAAGCAGAACACTTCTGGACATAAGGTAGGCTAAACCACCTTTTCTTAAACAGTATTTCTTAGTATATTGTTAATTGCGCAGCGTCTGACCCTACCGCTTTCCCCTGTTTTCCACCAAGACCTCGCAAAACGCTCATGGTAAAGTGGCAGTATAGCGTATTCTCTGTTGCGCACACTCGTGCTTTTCTACATAAACTAATCCCTCAAGCGTTTAAGCAACTAATAGCAGGCTAAAACCAGCGGGCTACTATATTTAGAGTTATGCGAGTACACAGTCGACATAAAACATACTAGCGCCCACTTCTTGAACTTCTTAACAGGCGCCCCCTTAATAAGACTCTATATCAGCATTACTTAACTCCCCATTGTCACTGCCTCCCTTGGTCATGTCGTATTGGCAGTAGAAAAATGTTACTTAACCAATCGTGATCAGAACTGCAATGCATTAAGAAAAAAGTGTGCAATTGTTGTGTATATCATTCTATCTTATTACAGATTGTGAAGGAGAAATTCTCAACTACATAACCAAAAAAGTGTGTCCATATCAAAAAAAGACTACACAAGTTATGTGAGTACGAATTTTTTAAATTTTTTATGTTTGTTAGTCCTGACGAAAGCTCCACAGACCCATCCAGGCCCAAGGAGCTGAAACATGTCGACGTATTTTTCTAACTATACTGCTAGATCCAGTAACTTGGTCTAA